>NC_044254.1:27401448-28094365 GCF_003957555.1 Calypte anna
GACCAGAACAACCAAGCCAGGAATTCCATGAGATCAAACAGCACATTTACTGGATGCCTGCAGGAAGTGTAGGCAGAGATGAGGGACACCAGAGACACTCAGTCAGTTCTCTTTACAGATCTGTCAACCTCAGCAGTAAAGTTATCACAGGCAGAACATTCAACTTCATCTTTTATTTGATTTAGTTAAGAGCCCATTCTGCTTACCCTGACTCCTCTCTCAGCACCCCTTGCTGCTTGTAGCAGGGGCACTTGAAACACAAAGAAAAGATGGGCTGGGGGCACAGGAAAGGAAGAATTGTAGCAGACTTTTTGTCTTACAGCCAATGTGGCAGCAAATGCACAAACTGATTTTGAGGTGGAATCACAAAATTGAGGTTAAACCTTTTTTTTTTTTTTTTTTGAGATTAAATAACCACCATGTCAACAGATTTAGGCATCAGCTTCTGAGTAAGAATGCACAGTAAACAAACAATAACCAACTTACACATAAGAGAAAGTAGTTAAGAAACAACTAGATCAAGAACAACTGTATTACTGTCATGTGTGTGTGCATAAAGAGGGACATCCAGGCTCTGCAGATACACACCAAAAGATGACAAACTGAGAAAATGTAACCACCATCCAAAGCCTGTCACTCCAGTTTGCTGTAAGACACACAGATGTTGTGCAGTGTGCTGCAGTAAAGCTAAGGAATGGTTCAGAACAGCAGAGTTGCAGCCTCAGTGTTTCACTGATCTTCCCTGAAGTTTTGCTAAAATCACTGTATTACTAAGCTTTGGTATCTCCAATAAAACTGTTAAGAAATTCTATTACAGAAGAACTTAAAAATATAAAAATATCAGTATTTATGAGGTGCTTCAAGTAATCTAGAAATATTAGTTAGAAACACAGTCCTGGGTGACTAAACCACACTCTGCAATCTGGACTGGGAACCTAAAGAAGCCACCAGTGTACAGCAGACAGAAAACTCTTACCCTGCTTCCTCTGCTACAACCACACTTCCTGACCAGCCTGCTCCCCCTTCAAAAAGCTCTCAAGATCTGGAAAAACAAGGAGGAATTTCAGCAGAGAGAATTTTGATAGCAGTCAAATAGCTTACAACAGACTATTTTATTGGAAATAGTTTTTCAAACAGGGGTATTGAGATACCTACACCATACTGAAAAAAAAAAAAAGCTGTGGCAGCCTACACAATATATGAAAAGAGCATCAAGCTTGCAGGATTGTTCTTTTTTAGTAACTACAAAGAGAATTCAAGAACAAAGAGCATTCCAGCAGCTGCTTGCTTTGTTTTCCTGGCACATATATATTTCAAGTTATATATATAAAAAAAATAAACATGACAAACCAAAAGCTGTAAGGAGTCATTTTTATTACAGGACTGCCTTGGATGCACATCCTCTGCTTATTAAATCTCTCAATGCTCCCACTGCAGTAAATCCATTAAGAGTACAGTAAAATTTGTACTAATTTAAACTTTCAACAGGAAGCTGTGAAGTACAGCACAGTGGAAATGCAGATGCATTTTTACTGATCAGCTGCTGGCACTTTAGCCACTGTTCTCCCTCTTGACATGCACCTTTCAAGTACTGGATTCCTTCAACAGCACTTCTGGATCTATTTTTTCCTGGGACATTCTAAATTACACACCTACAACTTGAAGTTTCCACAGATCATCAGAAGCTTGCAACCACAGTATTTTCATAAGGAATATATTTTGATATCATACTTATTAATAAAATATTATATTGTTTATATAGAAAAAATTATCACATATGCAAACATGACTTGAAATCATTATGTTACTTAGTTTTTAAAGTGCTTTCAAACCTTTGGGAAGCAATATTTTTGCAATTTTCCCATTTAAGAAGTAAAAAAGAAAATACTTTAACAATATAGACAGATGAAATGTATAGTATTCAGGTAGAATTCAAGGAAAAAGTCCTCTTGAAGAGCCAGAGGAGCACAAGGTATTATCTGGTTTGGAGACAAGGAAAGCAGAAAGAAGAAACCCCTCCTAAAACACTTGAGAAAAATATTAGGGATATTCATCCTATTTTGGACTGTAAAACTGCAGTGTTTTAGTGTAGGGGCCTAACTCTTGTGTTCATGTGTGTACTATATATATATATATATACACACACATAAGTATATAAATGTATGCATATAGGAGGCTTGTAAGGACAGTGATGTCTTATTAGAACATCACCATGATCATGGCTACATGACTGGTTATATACAAATTAAATAACTGTCCCTTGTTGAACTTAAAAAATTCTACCTCCAGCATTCCACTGCAATACTTAAGCCACTTAAAACAGACAGAAGAAACATGACTCTTGTGTAGTTTCAGACTTCATCTTGAATGCTATAAAAATCCCTCTATGTCCTCCATAGCCCTAACAGACACAAACATCAAGTCTCATGTCAAGCAGGAGCCCTGGATAACAAAACAAGTTTTGACACTGGAGTGAGAGAGAGGAAGCAGTGTTGGGGTCTTGGTGCTGCAGTATAAACTATAAAGCCCAGAGGGAAATCTAAAGGGTGTATTTTTCTGTTTACCTTCAGGTGACAATGTCCAAATGCTTCAACACATCACTGAATGTCTGCTACAAAAACTCCTGTCACTAAGAATAAAAAGAGATGGATGAATAATGGCCAGGCTGGACCTTCTGCCTCTTGCCAGGATTACTGGCAATTTAAAAACAGCTTGTAAGCAATATGCAGCCAATCCAGACCCCTCTAATCAGATCTAAAATCATCAACATCACAGATACATCAACCTCTGTAAAGAGTTAAGTTAGGGAGTTGCTGGTGTTTCTCAAAGGACCCTGGGTTGTTGACTGAAGTCAGTAAAAGAAATACTTGTTTCACAATCTTGTTTGTCAACTAGATTCACTAAGAGCACTGAATTGTTTCTGGGTTTTTTTTCCTTCTTAGAAGCTTCCATTCTGATTTTAATGAAGAAATCTGATCAAGTCTGCCCCTCTTCACATATAAAAAGATTCCTTCAAAATGCAACACATTGTAAAATATTTTGGATGTCCCCTTCATGTAAAATCCTACCACACGTGCAAGAGTTGTTTTAAAACAAGTATTAAAAAAAAAACCAACTAATAGCAAATGCACCTTAACAGATCAAGGAACAGGATTTGCCTTTTTTATTTTCATTCACTGCTGCCTCTTCCTGTGTCTTCCTGCAAGATTGACTTTTCAATATTTTAATCAACTGCAGAGCAAGGATAACTCAAAGAGTTGGAAATAAAGATGAACATGCTGGCTCTGCTGAATAGTCCATTGTGAAAGGCAGAGCTTTACCTATATTGTGCATATTGGTCTCCAGGGTATAAAGGATTGGGGCCAGGGGGGGATGCTCAGCATTAGATGCCAGTTTCCTGAAGAAAAGTCACCTTGTAGGATAAGGTACAGCTGCACAAGCTGTGCAGTCAAGAAAGCCTGTTGTATTTGTTTGCTGTGTCATATATTTCCACATCAGCAATCACTTCTATCCAAATGGAGATATATATATATATATCCAAATCAAATGTCACTGCAGTAAAACTGCCCTCTGATGAGGCACACTGGTCATTTAAAGAAGATAAGAGCCATGTTCACAAGGCATTCCAGTGCTACAGACTGGTTCTTATACACCATTTCATTCAGAAGAAAGACTTCCTTGAAAATTATTTACCTCCTTTTTAAAATGAACTTTGTACAACCTTTTCAGGTTGCTTTGAGGAAAAATGTTGAATCAATCCATATTCCAAAATGCCCTAGAAAGAAGAAAAATCCCAGCAGTAAATCTACCTAATTAAGTGGGGGTGTATCTAGCCCATAGGCTATTACTGCATCTCAGCTTAATATTTTTAAACATTCTATATGTAGAAGAGGCAGCAAGCTCTCCTCATTATTTCTCAAATGAAGCTGGGCAGATCTAACCCAAATTACAGCAAGACAAACCACACAACTTAACTGATGAAAATTGTTCTTTTTCTTCTGCTTTGGGGACACTTCTGGCTCATCTGTCCTCTGATCAAGGTGAGCCTGATAAAGCTGAAAATTACACTGTGCAACTCGATTGTATGAGATTATCTTTCCCCTGAGAAGTGATTTATTTTAGTAACTCTTGATGAATAAGAAACTTTCTGCTCCAACACATTGCCCTTCTTGTGTGGGCATGGTTCCTTTTTGCTTTGAGTTAGGTAGCACAAAGAAGATAAACAGAATATGAGTGGCTACATCTTCTTTATGGTTCAGAGACACATCTGTGTTATAAGACAGACCTTCAGGGACCATAAGTTTCACAAAAAGTGAAAACTCTTATCATGAGTTGGTAGGTTTAACTGCAAAAGTTACTGGCATATCTTCCACTTTCTGAGCGTGAGGAAAATCCAGTTTTGGTTTTGAGAGCTCTTGTTTTGTAGAATTTGGGGTTTCTTGATCTTTAGGTGTTTTCAGCATATCTTGCCTGGCAAGTTTGAAAATGAGGCGAGGATCTGGTCCAGAAAGAGATGGACAGTTGCAGCTCTCTCTTATTTTAAGAGCCTGTGAATACATAGGAAAAACAAATCAAGCTCATTTAAATAAAAATAAAAAAAGGTTTCAGACAGTGATTTGGCTTTCCAGTAAGGTCAACACTTGTGCATAAAATGAGTGTAATATTGGTGAGTGCAACACTGAGTCAGAGTTGTTAATGAACAACTTTTCAACACACAAGACTTTCTGAGAAGCAATGTAGCAAAATGGTAAAACAATGGAAAAAAAGAAGAATGAAAACAATTTCTCATAGTCTCTCAAACATGGACACTTTAAAAAGTAGAGCATAAATAAATAGGAAGTTTTGTGACTTTCTGACAAGATTTATCACATCAGTACCTTTTACCTTTTGATTTACATTCACATGTCAAATAAAATGACTGCATCAAGAAAGGGCTGTGAATAATTTACTTCTTCAGATACGTTCTGTCCTTGCAGTAACTACACATAGATGTCTGACTCCAAAAAGGAGGGAAAAATCTCCATTTCAGTGCTCAGCACAGAAGTCCAGATGGCTGATCAGCATAGTTAAGGTCCAGTTACAGAAGTGACCTCATCTCCAACAAGCAGTTGAACACAAAGCTTCCAAATGTTCTGTGAAAATAATGTCTCTAGAATGTTAAAGTTTATATAGATAAAAGGATTACAAGTAAAAGACCAAACTTTAAGTTACTCCTGCTCATTGAGTAAGTGCCATTCCTTTAGTCCTGAAAGTAGAGACACAAAGGAGTCAAAGGATTTCCCAGAGAATCAAAATCCATTAGTGAAAGCATGCTCCCCCCAGACCATCCTGTCTTGTGGGCAATCTGAGAAAGCTATGACAGTGGATGAATCTCAAAGGCACCATGAAGAAATTGATATAAAACAGCCTAAAGTCAGCTATTTTAAAAGATGCTTAATTTAGTGTTTGTTTTAACAAATCTGATCATACCTTAATTATTCAATTCAAGCAGGCAGCTTTGGTTTAGACCTAGCAATGGATACCACACAGCTAAGTCCAATGCAGTACTTTCCAGGTGGTTGTACACAGACCCACCAGTATTCTTGGGTCAAGACCCATTAAAACTATTCAAGGAAAGTAAGATCCTATGTAGCTACAGTAAAACATTACATGCAGAATTTTAAAGGGTTTTACATCTCCACTGAGAACAATTTTTTTTCAGGATTTGCAAAATGAAACACCAGCTCAAACCCTAGCCTGATGTTCACCATGAGTCAATGGTCACTGTGGAACAGTCACTTTTATGTAGTATTACCTGTATCTTAATCTCAATTAACAGTATAAAACTATGGGTAGATTAACACCCAGCCTTTCCTTTCATGGGAAAATAAGTTCAAATGTGTATTTTATGCTACATCTGTCCTGAGCTGTATGTAACCAGGTGCCTCCTGACCAGTACTAGTGAGTGTTGGCAGAAACCAGGGGTTGATTCTTTCATTTTAGGTGGATTAGAGAGGAGGAAGAAAGCAACAGTTTTCATAGCAGTCCTAGTGCTGCACTTAAAAACAGAGCACAATTTTTTATCTGCTTTATAAACACTAGATTTGGCTGTAATATAATAATATAATATAATCAGATATTCCAGTACATCTATTCATATGTATGTAGTCATAACTTGAAACAATTTGGTATTCTTCCACAGAAGACACTGGAAACATCTCATGACAGCATATTTCATAATAGAAGAGCAGAGATTCTTAGCTTGTTTCTTTTTATAAGGAGTTACCAAAATATATTTCTTCCTAACTTTACTATAGTGAATGGATAAAGAGCTTGCTGAGAATGGTTAGAAAGAGAATTAAAATTTAAGAACTGGTTTTAGAAAACCAGACACATTCCAAGTATGTAGCAACAGCTTCTCCAACTGTTTCTGGATGAAATGTAACATTTCATATCCCTGGATACACAAATCTGGGTTAGGAATGCAAATACTCCTCTTGTCTAAGGTTTTAAAAAATATGAATAAAGTATTTCAGGATTTCAGTATTTGTTTCTCTACAGTGTGATCATCCATGTAGTTACCAAATGTAACTCTACCACTGAACACTCTTCTGCTTCAGTGACCAATTAATTTCTCAAGTGACATTTATGACAAACCAAGAGTTTTCTTTTGTTCTCTTCCAGAACATAAGCTCCTGCAAGACTGCATTAATGTCAAGCAGCATTATTCAAGGCAAACAGAAATATAAAGATTTAGGCTGTCCTCTGGAAAGAGCAATGTAATCCTCTCCTAAACTAATTTAGCAATTTTGTATCTCTGGTTTTCACGGCTATATAGTGCCTGGCCTATTTCCATGGTTTCACTTATCTAAAATATTAAAAGTCATAACAGCACAGGTAAAGAACAATTCTTCAGTTAACATTTTAACCCTGTGGATGTCCTTGCATTCCTGCAAGACACGAAGCTGTCCGAAGAGGCAGAAGGCATCTCTTCAACACCATCAACTCACATGCCAGTAAAAAAACTGCAGTTATGAGAATGGGAAGTTATGCTGACATGTCAGCTCACTGTTAAAGACAGCCATGACTACACATTCCAGTGAAAGTAGCCTTTGTCTGTACATTTGTGACTGCTATGCAATATTCAGCCCTACTTAGAAAGCATTCTTCCCCTGGCTCAGCTGACTGCTGCTATTTTGCTCTGTGCCAGAAGCTCTGAAACATCATTAAGATGCCAGTAACAGGCTGAGGATCAAACAACCCAACGTGGTCACTCAAACTGTACTTCTAAAATCATTAGAAATTTCAAATCCAGTAATTTAATATTGCTCAAGTAAATTGGTTTTTGACAGTTTGGGCAAGAAGACAAGTAAAAGCATATTAAAAGAGTCAAATGCCTATTGATATTTTAATAAGAACATGTTTCATTGACTGGTATTACTGAACAGTGTGAAGAAGATGGACAGAACTGAGACCAGGCTAACTAGTTAAACCTGAGTACATAGATTCACCTGGGAACTGAGAGCACTGCAGTGCTCTTCTTTTCAGGGTAACCTTAGGAGAGAAGCACTGCTTTTCAGAATAAAAACCAACTGCATGCTCACTGGTGTAGGAGTTCTCAAAACATCAAAACTAGTGGTTGTAAATACCAATGTTGAAGCTGGTTTTACTACCAATACCATTGCAGTCATGTCCTGCAATCACAGAACCCTAGAATGGTTTGGGTTGGAGGGGCCTTAAAGCTCATTTAGCTCCAACCCCCCTGCATGGGCAGAGACACCTCCCACCAGATCAGGTTGCTCAAAGGTCCATCCAACCTGCCCTTGAACACTTCCAGGGATGGGGCAGCCACAGCTTCCTGGGGCAACCTGAGCCAGGGGCTCACCTCCCTCACAGGGAAGAATTTTTTCCTAATGTCTAACCTCAATCTCTCCCTCTTTGGAAGTGGGGAAGGCAGAAGAAGAAGGGGGGGTCCTCATCCTACTGCTTTCATACATAGCCTAGCAGCAGAGACAAACAGAGAAACAACTCTTAACCTTTAATCACTGTCACAGCTACCAGACTAAGTGCTGCATCTCGACCCCTAACAGCTCTTTTGGAGTGCATCCTACCTCTCAGGCTGTCAGCTCTCACACTATCAAAGTCCCATCACTCTCTTGCCCACACACCAGGCCAAGGGTTATGGTCTCCTGTGCATTAACTGTGGTTACCTCAGCAGAGCTGACTGATGCTCTGACCTTGCAAGGCTGACAAAAGCTAAGAAACAGCACAAGCATGGAGGGAATTAAATAAATAAAGGGGGGAAAAAAAAATCAGAAATGCTGAGTTGCAAAATGAATTACAATCAGCCAGCATAGGGAAGACAACAGGTTCTACAAATGAAGTAGTTGTAAAGAGATAATGAAAAGGAAGGATGGATTTGTTACTTGATGGAGAAAAAAGCAACTTACACCTAATGTTAATACTTCAAATCTCTCTCCTGGCACAGAGATGTTGTAACAAAATGTTTAACAGCTTTATGGGGTGAATAGAAACACAGGACAGAAATTTTTATTCTTTGTTTTCACAATGATGGGGCTTAATTAAGATATTCTATCTGCAAGATTACTATTTGCAGTAATCTTCACATCATAAGCAAAGGGCAAATACACCAAAATACTTTTGAAAAGGAACTGAAATAAATGCATCTTCAATATCCAAAAGGCAGAGGACTAAGGAATAAGCAACACCCAAACAACAAGCCAGTGTGTATTTGGCATGTAAAGGTTTTGAAAGAGTGGGAAATGGAAGTTAGTGGGAATTGCAAATAGAATCTGAGCCAAAAGCATGATGGCAAAAAAGCAAATGTCATGTCAAGATGCATTTCTGTGTCACAGTTAAGGCTCAGGAGATAACCTTCTGCTTTCCTCAGTGTAGCTGAAGCTTCAGCTGATGCACAGTGCTCTATATGAACGGAACAGTAGGAAAAATGCAGATAAACTGTAGCAAGTCAGAGAACATTAAAAATAAAAGCATCAGAGACGAATGAGAAGATCATATAGCTTCTCTCTGCCACTACACTTCTACAATTTTCCTCTCCAGAAGAATGGTAACCATCCTTTCTGCTACTACAAGATAATTTTAAGAATTATTTTTCTTAAAATAAAATGCATAGCCCTCCATCAAGCATCTCACCACTTTCCATGTAGGAATTCTAGGTTTCCATTTCTTATTTAACGGTATATTCTGTTTTCCTAGTTTACAATCCAAATCTGAGGGGGAAATCCTTTAAAAACATAGAAAATTTTAAAAATTTATTTCATTTCTGTTCCAGGACAGCTCTACTTTGTAAGTCCTTATAGCTCTCCTGTTTACAAATTCCTCAGCTTGGCTGTAGTTCCCAGCCTGTTCAGAAAACCAGGTGCAAGATCTTTAATTTTATTTGCTGTCTTTCAATTATATGAAAACAAGAATCCCTGTGATACACCTGCTTTAATTTCCATTTCCTGAGACTGTTAAGTCACCTCACTGAGACATGACCATTCCATTACCTGAAGAACAATTCTCACTTCATATGATTACATCTTACTCTGAACTTAGAGGTTTGTAGAGAAACACATGTGTGGCATGGGAAGCCCAAAACCTTGTTCCTATTTCCACCAGCTACAGTAGGTGGTCTAATAAGAGATACAGTACTGTCCTGAAAACCCTGTATATGAAACACAGAATCAATGGATCTTTTATTCCACTTCTGTGTTACCAACCTCACCCATCTAGCAAAATTCTGTTACAAACAGGAAGCCTTTGGCCCCTGCCTTCTCATTCTGCTCCAAAGAATATCCTAGGTAAAAGGCAAATGAAAACATCTCCTCAATCATCCTTTGGAAGCAAATAACTTTCCAGCCTCCACCTCTCTGAGAAATGAGATTGGCTGTAAAAAGATGAAGGATGTTCCACCTGCTAAACTACAAGAGATAAGACAGAAATTTCATGACTGTTAAGTCTACACAGTTGCTCAGTTATTTAAGTTATTTGTTCAGTCCTGGGGTAGATCATAAGTAGTAATTTATTCCATTACCACTTCATAAACCAGCCATTAACTGTAGGAAAATAAAGGATTCTGAAGCCTTTATGTTCAATCTAACTAAAATTGAGGCTCTGCAACAAGTATCATTTTTCATTTAGTTGCTCTAATGCATTAGAAAACCCATCAAAATAGTCTCATAATTGGTTTTTTAAAGTATAGAATTTGCATATATTAATTTAAAATACTCAGTCTAGCCAGTCTCCAAACTCCCACCACTAATGTTGATTCTTATTTATGCCATCACTGAGGATATTTACTGCATTCATTCTCATCAAAGGATTCCTGAAAATCTTTTTTTCTCCTTTGAAATTAGCAAACACCTGAACATTTTAGCACTCTCTCTCCCATCCAATGAATCTTCAACTGTCTTTACAGTTTGGAATTGAGAAAGACTTTAAGTGACTCAGAGTTTAAAGAAAAATTAATTAAAAAATTACCAGTTGGCTTAAAGGAAAGGAACTTCCAAATACAGTTTAGCTTGCTGAAAAACAGTGCTGTCATGAGCTGCTTTAACACTATTTTAAAAAGAAAATCCTGGCAAAACCCAATCCATGTTACTTTCATGTAGTTAAAAACCCCACTATTTAAAGAAATAGTAAACAAACTAACATTTCTCAACTTGGAACAGTTCTCTGTTCTTAAACTACCACATTAAATTAAGAGAATCTCCAAGTAGCTATCCCACTTGGCATTCCTCTGAGAGGAAATCTGAATGCAAAAACAGAGGGAAGGCTGCAGACTGATGAGCAATTGCAGCAATTAGCTAAAGTTCCTTGGAGTGGGGTAAAATTTGTTCCCTAACATGAGAGAACAGAGATATGAAGGAAAGAGCAGGCTGCAAAACCTTCAGAGACCTATCATAAGCAGGGCTTTTAAGAAACCTTCTACTGGGGATTCTGACATTCTTCTGAGACACAGCTATTTGAGGTGTATTCAATCCCACAGCTCTGAGAGAAGGAGGATAGGATGGAGCATTCTCTGTTTGACAGCTGCCTACTTGACAGCTTCTACCAAAACAAGAGAAGCCAAAACAGTTTAGGGATCTAACTTCAAAATTGGCTTCCAAAATGGCCAAGAAAAGGTAAAAAGAATGACTGAGACCTGTGACACTGTCACATCTAAACCATTCAAGGCCTTTCCAAAGCAAAAATACAACACTCTGATCAGAAACATAGAATATAATTACATTTTTCCCTGCTTAATAAAATCTTTCAGGTTGAAAGCTTCACAATGGGACATTTCTGTAAGAATAAAGATAAGCATGATGCTAAAAGAATGAATCAAGACCAAAGCAGCTCATGAATCAATAGCAAAATCATTCTGGCAGCCTTCCTAAGGGAAAAAGCCTCAGCTCTGCTCACCTCAGGGATAAGGCGGTCCAAGTGCTCAGCTCTGTTCTCATGGGAAGGGTGTGTGGAGAGCCACTCTGGTAACTTGGGCACCCCCTGCATGGTTTCTGCTAATTCCATTTGTTGCCAAAATACACTGCTGGCTCGTACGTCCACACAAGCCTGAAAGCAGAAAGGGAATGTATGGACCACTGCAGTTTCAAAGTAATACAAACCATGTTCTAATGGATAAGGAGTTATAAAAGAAGTTTTATACTTCTCAAGCCTGTTTAGATGGTCCTCCTCATACCTGACAGCAAAAGGATGCTCTAAAATATCTAAGTGGAATTAAAAAACTTCATCCAGACAGACACTGCATTTGTCCCTTTTAAGGTCTTTGTAATTCCATGAATCTTAAAAAACTTAGACCTGATTTGTCTAATTCAGGGGAAAAACAGATTCTGGGGTGTACTTTTTCTCTTAAATAGCCTTAGCTGCTTAATTAAAGTTACACTTGCTAGACACAGCACAGGAGAAAAACAAATCATCTCCACAGATTTAGGCACATTACAGGATGAAATAGAGAGTCAAAAATATGAAGTGAAAAAAATTCCTATTTTAATATCTTGAAAAAACAACTGCAAAGGCTTTTCTGTAAGTGATTACACTGCACTTTTAAAGGGTGACCTCAGAAGGTAAGCAAAAATAACTACCCCACCTGCCCCCTAAAAACAAAAGTGGTGCTTTACCCTTTGAACTTATTTTCTAAAATTATTCTTAAAAAGAGATTATCTGCACAAACACAGAAGTGCTGAGATACCACTTAGTTTATTTCTTTCTACCTACTTAGGTATTTCATAGCACACTGAGCACCCATACAACAATTACATTTTTTTAATGGATTGTATTATTATTCCCTTGGACAACTTTAAATTAGAAATGCAGTTTCAGAAACAGTTAATTTTAAAAACTCTTCTTTGAAGAAATATTAATAATAATTATGAAAAGGAAATCTTCTTTATGAAATATTAACACTAGATGGTGCTGCTCTCATAGTTATCTAACACTCACCTAGTTCTATTGCACTTAACTAGGAACGAGATTTAGTTTCTTTAATTTAGAATCAAAATACCCTGGGACAAAAGTGACTGGAAAAAAAAAACCTGAAAAAAAATGCTGAGTAGTTTCTGTCCAAATTTGTGTCTTGCAAAGGCATGTTATTTTTATGGCTTTATTTAGACTAAATCTTTAAATACTACAACAATATTATAATTCATAATTATCAACAATCACAGAAAATATAATCACAATAAAGTTCTTAAATTTCCTTGTATTGTTATGACTAGATATTATAAATTAGGATACTTTAGGTGCTCTACAATGCAGTAAAACATTTCTCAGAACTTCCCACATAGATGGATACTAAGTTAAAAAACAAAACTAAAGGGCAACAGAATACTGTGTGGTTATTAGAGCAAAATTTTATTACATAAAACTTCAATTTTATTACATAAAATATAGCCAGAATAACTTGGTCTTTCCCTGCAAGCAGCTGTATTTCCCATTATTTCTTTAATCTACATAACTTCAAAAATTTGAGAGCTTTCCTCACACAGTTTGTGGAGGTGTGAGGTGTGAAACTCCTTTTGTTTGTAGTTGAAACTGAAAAATGCCAGGTAAATTGTTAATAAAATCTATCAGAGTTACCTTTGCTGCAAACTGAAGTCCCACTTTATCAGCTTCAGCCTCCAATGTTCTGCTGTATGGTCTATCAAACATGAACTGCAAAGAAGCACATCAAAGCTCTAGCTCCTGGTTTTGAATGTGTACAAATCAAGAGGACTGTAGTTATTTTTCTAACCATCTCATAAGAAGTGGTGTTTATCTGTCATGTTCTCATTTCATGTCATCAGCATTCATTTTCTTCATGTAATCTTTAATTCCAATTCATTGATCCTGTATCCAATGGACATTAATTCAAATTATACATATTTTCAGGTGCCCTCTAACCAGCCAGTCTCACAGCATTTTGCAGCAACCAAGGGGTCAATGCCAACTTCCAGAATTTCTTCACTTGTATTGGCATTAAGATTTCTGTACATGTGTATGTGAAAATTGGCACTAAGATTTTTTTTTAAACTATATGTAAAAAATTCCAGTGGCTCTCACACTTTTAACTGTCTTTAAACCTGTTATGATCCACATGGTATGGTAAATTACTCACCATATGGAATGTATCCATAAATATTTTTATGCAGAAATTCCTCCCTTTTGTCATGATTCTCCCCAACAAAAGTTGCAAATTGAAAACATAAAACTGACCAGCTCCTCTCCCTTTTTTCTAAGGTCTGATATTGTATTATTACACACTAAGAAACAGTGGTAGTTTTTTCAAATGGTTATTTATTTAGTCATAGAACTCAGGATCTCCTGGCACGTGTAATTCATGTAGGTTTGGGCAGCCTTGCCCTGGTATATCAGGTTCCAGTAAATGGGAATCAGGACTTGTTGAGACAGGCTGCTCATGCAGAGATAAGGAACATGTCACAACATTCTGCTCTGGGTATTGATTAGGAAACAGCAACTAAAGAATGGGGATGTGCAAGGTTAGTGAAGGGAAAGTGGTATTATTGGGTTTTTATCTGGTTTAAAGATACACATCCTCCTTAAACGTTCCAGAGGGGAGAGAGAAAGAAAAAAAAAAACAACCAAAACACAAAAAACAGAAATGAAGAGCACCCAAACAAGAGGGCTGATCCCTTAAGTACATAAAAGGTATTTGTACTTTTTGCTTCTTTCTAAAGTAGTACTGATAGTTTTTCTTTACTAGGTCAAAAATAAAATCCAACCAAAGCTGATCCTCTACAGTTCTTCTTCAAGCCAAATACACTGGTTTATAAGCAAGAATTGATAAGGTTACTTCCTAAATTCTTCATTTCCTTACAGACTTACAACATTGAAATTATAATTTTATTTTTATTATTCTCTGAGGATAAAGTCATTATTGGAAGTGGATTAGGTACTTCTGTTGCCCTGAAAAAATGTTCTGGGTCTACTGGAGCACATATAGTCACTAGAACAAGACAGATATATCCTTGATATTGATCTTTGAGGTCCCTTCCAACCTGGCATTCTATATCCCTGGCCTGTATTCCTGAAGCACCATTTCTGAGTTAGCCACATAAACTCTTTGTTTAGTTGGTAAACATTTCTTAGATAGGGAGATGGAATTGTAGGAAACACTGGAACCACCCAAAGCACTAACCAGGTGAACAGCAGCTTACACAAGCAAGCAGTTTTCTGTTCCTCTAGTTACAAATACTTGTGGTTTTCTTCTCTGGGAGGTTTACAACAATTTTAAATTAGAAGGAGGAGCACCCATCTCAAAAAAGATTTGCAAGAAGTTTGAGGTCTAGGAAACTGGTGGTCTGAACACACATGTTCCAGCTAGAAAGAGATCTTTGGCAGCAAGAAGCTGGTAATAAAAAAATGAGCATTTAAACCTTTACTCCTTATACAGTTTTATCTGCACTAGGGTATTGGTGTTTACCTCTGTGTCTATTCCAATACTGCCCACAAAAATATGGCTGTATTTTTAACCATAAACACAACACTAATGCAATCTACTTCTGGACCAGATCTTTTCTTTAGCACACAAACACTATGAACTTAAACCCAGATTCCATTTGCAATCTAAAGCACAACTCCAGTCCACGATGCCAAAGGACTGGTTACAGTTAGCCTAAGAGAGGAGAAAAGATGCTGACAGGAATTAAATCTTGCTGTCTAAATTATGAGCAGTCTCAGGATTGATTCACACTTTGCTTTTTCCAAAATCAGCTCTTCAAAATACTGGCTAGCATTCATCAATGTACAATAGCTACTTGTATAAATAGCCAAGCTCCTCAGAGACAATTTATGTTCAGAAGACACACGTCTACCCATTAGCATAAGAGCTACCAAAACAGATTGGTTATGTTTAATTTTATGCTTGTGAAGAACTAGGGAAAATCTCAGGAAATGCATCAAGTCAAAGAAACCAAAGAACCCTTTCACTTAAATTCAGATTCAAGTTTTATGATGTAAGCAAAATTTCTTTAAAAAAAACTCTACTTAAAAAAAAAAGCATCAGTAACTGTCAAGAGGCAGAGAGTAAAGTAGACCACTGAAGATAAATGGTACCACAAACCTCAGATTTTAACTTTATTGGAATATATGCTGCCTGAAAAGATTCTTTCATTAGTTTTTATTTTAGCATGTTTCATACTTCAAAAGCATGGTCTCAATTTTCATATCTTTTCAAGAATTCAGTATCTTCTCTATAGTTTGAACAATTTTAAAACATGGCATTCCAACATATGCAACTCTAAAGGGTGAGCAACATCTAGCTTAATTAGCAAGCAGATACTCTAAGCCTGTTCAGCTAAATCATTTAGGGAACTCTGAAGTTCTTCAAGAGGACAAATGAAAATATGTATCACATAAGCAGATGCAGAATTCTAAAACATACTTAGCTCAAAAGAATACTTGAATATTAATTTTTGCTTTTATTATTTCTCCTCTTGCCTTTCTCCCCAGATATACTATTTAGTGGTACTGTGGAATGTCAGTCTTACCTCCTTCAGCTTGCTCTGAATCCACTGGCCAACAATAGCCAAACTATCACGGGGACAGATGGCCCAAATCATAGTGAGAAAGATGAGTGACAGGAAATCTAAGAAGTGAACCATGCTGGCTTTCTCTGCCTGCAAACAGAAACAGTCCCATTTTCATTCCTTACTGTCTGACGTTTCTTTAGAACATAACAGAATTTGGAAACACTGTAAAAAGCACTATTATTTTTTTCTACTCAATCACAGGAGCAGGGCAAACACAAGCTCATCTGCTTGCACAAAAAAATCCATTTGAATACAAGGTGCTTTCAGTCTAAAATCTACACTAACTGCATCAACACATGCATGGCAGGACATGGAAAAATTAAGTCTGTGAAAGCATACAGAATCAAGCTCCAGACATTCTTGAGCTTGTCATTCTAAAACCGTGTGCTTCTGTAATTAAAAAAATAAATCATATATTTTAGAATAATTTGTTAAAGTATATCCATTTCTCTATATATTGAGTCTAGGAGTAAGAAACCAAGTTGCTGAGTGCCTCTAGCTCCTTATGTCTGTACTACAGGAGGAGGGGCATCTGCAGACTGAGTTCTAAATAACTTAATACTGAGCCATAATCCACCTGTACAGCTATCAGAAAAGCAGTGGCAGACTTTGCACTAACACTGATTACTACAGGGCTTCTGACAGAGATAAGCACTACATGAGTAGTTAGTATATACTATATCAGAATACTCTCCCCTTAAACTCAATTTTTTATTCATTAGAAAAAATTACACTGGAACTTTGGTTGGTAGTATTAGGAAAAGTCTTAAAGTAATTAGAATTAAACTTAAGAATTTTAGACAGATTTGCTTAAATACTCACTGCATGTTCTAACACAGCATGAGCTATTTCATGTCCAAAAATGAAAGACAGTTGATGAATATCAGAAACTGCATTTAGCAGCCCAGTGAAAACAAACACTTGACCATTCTGTAAACAAAAGAGAGTGAAAATTAATTAGAAGTCACAACTAAGATGGTGTTACAATATTAGTAATGATTTTTATATTGGGTTCTACTTACTGGCAACACAAAAGCATTTACATCTGGTTCATCTACCACATGGATAACCCACTTGAGGGCTGAGATCTGTGGGATGTCCTTATTGCTTTCAGATAAATGATCAAAAAGCACCTCCACAGCCCGATAACGTTCATCTGTCTCTGGCAACATTTTACCTTTGAATTCCTCCATCCACTGAAAAAAAAAATAATTCATTGATTGCCATGCAGAACAATCACACAGTAAACTACTGATTGGTTAGCTAGTGGCTGCACATAGCTTAATTATAACTAAGTTTTAATACATTTTTCTTTCACATAGCCAAAGCCAATATATTGGAGTTCAGGCTTTCAGACCCACAACTTAAGGACTGATAAACTTGAAAGGAAGTAAACTGACTGCAGATCAAAAACAATTACTATAAACTAGGTCTTACAGCCTCCTGTATCTGGCAAACCTTTCTAAACCTTCCCAAATTTCCAACTGAATTTATAATTTATTTGTATATTTCTGTTCAGTCAGACAGGAATACAGTAATATTTGTATATCATTTACCAAGTATCATTGGGTTTAGGACAGAAAGTGAGAGAACTCAAAGGTACAGAAATTAGTGAACAGTTTAGAAGAAATCTAAAGAAAAATGATCTTATCCAAGGGAAAAAAAAAACAAAAGTAGATCTGAATGTAGGTTGGAAGTATTGCCTTGCAAAGCGACAGATTAGGAGAGGACCTTAAAGAATGCTCAACTCAGCACAGAAATGAGACAGATCTTGGCATATACCTAGTAGCTGTGCTTTTGTTGCTGCTACCAGGTTTTTATGTTTCTTTTTATTTTACAAGACAGTTAGAAATATTTTCTTCATAGATGTAATGTGCTCTCTAACTGCCATGTGCTTCTGAGCAGTTTTCTGATGAAAAGGGAACTCTTAAAAGGATGGGAACAGGAAGAGGCAGTAACCTGAGTGTTCTGAGCATGAAGTTCAAAAGTTATCCAGGACACCATAAGGTTTGTTTGTCCATCTCATTAACCAGATTATCTCACCACTAAAAAAGCATGAACAGTTTTAGAGCATTTTTAACGTTTCTTTAAAATCTTACCATTTCATATTCCATCTGTGACAGTTCCCTAAAATGCTCTTTTCCAAACACCAGCAGCCGAGCACGCCCAGTGATGGGTGTCTCCTCCAAGTGAGTAAAATAAAACACGACAAACAAAACTCCTAAGACACTGACACCCAAGAGTATCTTCCATTTATTTCTCCTTGCACTTTCTTTAAGAAGTTCCCGTTTATTTGGAGGAAGTGTCCTCCACCACTTTCTTATGCTCCTGTAAGATACAAACAAAGTCAACTCAGGACACAGTTAAAAAGGGGGTTATTAGTGTTTGCCCTTGCTGTATTCTCCATCACAATCTCATAACATGTAGGAGCTTATGGAAGGTTATGCTGTAACTGGCTTCTACTCCATTCCTTCCCTCCCACAGGAGAAGGAATACCACTTAGTGTTTTGCTTCATCTCCCTCTGCCAAATGTAAATGAGAAGAGCAAAAGATATATCTAACACTTCTGATAGTGGTAGCAACTTGTTGTTGAACAAACTCAGTCCAGCCTCTAGTCCTACAAAATTGTGCAGATGTATTAAAATAAAAACACTACAAATACACCTCCCATTCCCCACAAATTCATGAACACATCTCTGCATAATGGGGGCCTTACGGTGAGAGAGGAAATAAGGTAGTGTTTTACCTGCCAAGAATGATAGCGAGTAATTTTTGAGCTGGCTTAACAATAATCCAAAAGATTGGTGCAGCCTGATATAATGGTGATGTGTGAAAAGAGGAGGTGATCTGAGTATTCCAAGCAGAAAACTGATGTGGGAGTCGCCCAACAGAACCAATCTGGAGACATGTGGTCTTCTCTCCCAATGGCCAATAATACTGGGAGAAGAACCTCCCCCAGCTGCAGTGTGCATTCTTGTATACTTCTGTATTTGGGGCATTCAGAGGACCTCTCAGTCCTGTGCAAATTAAGTTTCTACCAGAGTCAAAACTTCCAGTTAAGAAACAGTTATTAGTATTTCCACTCACACCCAGCCTTTGGGATCTATAATGTCTACAACTGAGTTGAGTGTGGCAATATCCTGCACAAGATCTTGAGAGATTATTGCATTTCCCATGCTTGGTCAAAGAAGCCAAATGAAAAAAAAAACAGTTCCTTCCTAGCAGCTTTAGACCACAGAAGATAGTCATAACTTCCTCAGCAGGTTACCCTGAAACAAAGAAAAAAAATAGTGGAGAGAGATCACCCAAACGTGAAACACTGATACAAACAAAGTCACTCAGTTACAAATGTCGCAGTCTCAAAGTGTAAAAAAGTAAATGTCTTGTATTCACAGAGAACAAAACAACGTGTGGATGGGTTGTTTGGTTTTCTGTCACTTTTATTACCACATCAGAACTACTGCAGGCATCACTTGTGGGGGACACGTTAGCACCATCATCTTTCCCTGCCGGGCTCCTTGCCACAGGTGCCGTTCACACCTCCTGAGGGAACCCAGGCTCTACTCAGCACTTTGCTAACACGTAGGATGTGTATGTGCTGCACCCGGCCTGGAAACAAAACGCCTCAGCATAGCGAAACCCAATGTCTCCCAGCCGGCAGCCTCTCAGGTCACGGCAAAGCCCCGGCACCCCCCACCCGTGGGGCCCCCACAGCGATCGTTTCCACCCGCTAGTGCCAACAGCGGTCACCGCTTCCCCCCTCACCCTCGCCGCCATGGCTGCTCCCCTCAGAGGCAGGACCGCCATGGCCGCCCCCACCCGCCGTTTCCTCGCCCTCCCTTTCTGGCAGCCCCCTGAGGACCCTTGGGTGCAGACCTCGCCTGCCGGCCCCTCAGCGCCGGCATCCCGCACGCAAAGGACCCCCGGGCCTCGCTGCTGGCGCGATTATCGTGATACAGGCGGGCGTGAGGGAAGGAGGGGTGAGAGAGAGGGGGAGGAGGACGTGTGACGCTAAGGCGCCCGCCCAAAGTGGGAGGGCAGCAGCAGCTCTGGCCGCCGTCCTTGAGCTCCACTGAGGGAAAGAGCTCCTCCACCGGGCTCCCCTACTCACCACATCGGGTGGAGAAGTAGGAGGAGGAGGAGGAGAAGAATGAGGAGGGGCCAGACGGACCGACGCGGAGCCGCCGTTAATGGCGGGGCGGAGGGCGGGAAGGGTCGGGACGCCCCTTCCCTCAGGCGGCGGCGGCGGCCTCAGCTCCGGCCCCTCCCTCTTCGCGCTCTTTTCAGAGGCTCCGCCCCCCGGCGCGCGAGCGGAGAGTGTGGCCGAAGGGACGCGGCCGCCATTTTGTGTCAGCCTGGGAGGCGGCGGCGTTGGTGGTGACATTGGTGGCGGTGTCCATTCAGGAGGTGCAGAGCCATGCTGCCAGTGGCCTTTCTTCTGGGTTGCCATTCCCCTGTCTCGGCCTGAGGTGTTCCTTTGAGGCCCTGCTTCACCTCACAGCTGGGTTTGGCTCTGTCTGCTGTGCCCTCAGGCCTCGCTGTGAAGCCAGGCCTTCAGAGCTCAAGAGTTCTTGGGCTTGCTTGCTGCTGGTTTTAGAGACCTGAAGTGTTGAAGTGCTTCCCATTACCTGGTGATACTCAAGTGGAAAGCAGCAGCAGCTTTGCTGCTACTGTGGTAGGTGGGTTGGTGACATTTGGCTTTCCCCAAAATCCAAGAAAACCTAATATGTAAACTTTGTCCTTCTCCCGTAGATGACAGAAGTACATCTTCAATGATGTGATGTGGAAACAGGTTATTTGTGGAATGAAAGGATAAGGTTGGCAGATAAGAAATGACAGGGCCCACCTGGCCTAATCCAAGCCCTCGCCCTGTGAGTGTAAACAAAGGACCTCTTCCTGCAAAAGGTAAAAATACATCTTTGCCTTCAGTTGCCACATACTCTGAGCACAGTCAAGTATTACTCATTGTTTGGTGGGATATGCATTAGTCTGTCCCTTTTTGTTACTGAGGCTCTCACCTGGGCCCTTTCTTAAGCATTGATGTCCCCTGCCAAGGAAAACACACGCTGACCAAATCCTGGGAGTCAAGGTTAAGAAGAAACCTTATGCACTGAGAGTGTTTTCTGTAGACAAAATTCCTTTATGACCTGCCCAGTCAGTTTTAAACTGAAAGAGAGTCGATTTAGGTTAGATAGGAAAAAAGTCTTCACCAAGAGAGTAATAAAATACTGGAATAGGTTGCCTGGGGAGGTTGTTGGTGCCCCTTTTCTGGAAGTATTTAAAGCCAGGTTGGATGAGGCCTCGTGCAACCTAAGGGGAGGTGTCCCTGCCCATGCAGAGGGGTTGATCTCAATGATCTTTAAGAGGCCTCAAGATTAAAATCTATCAGTTAGTTAGTACATAAATTTTTGTGTCCAGTCACAGAAACAGATGAGCTGCAGCAGCAGAAATGCATTTTGTATAACCTGAGGTCTACGTGCATCACAGCTGTGAAGAAATACAGAACTGGTGGAAGCTCTCACTAATAGCTCACGATCTTAATGTCCCTTGTATTTGCCTTCTTTTCTTGTCCTCTTTACCTAGAATTCTCTGTTTCTAGGACAAACATGAAGGCTTTCCATCATTTGTTCTGTGGACCAAATTACATTCTTCCATGTTGCAGAGTCTTCACTTTATTTCAAGTGAGCTGAAAATGTTGGGGTTTTTTCCTTTGTGTACTTCTTTTTGCTTTTATTTCTTCCTGCAACTGTTTTATTTAACTCTGTCTGCACAGAGGGCACGGGAGCTATTTCTGCATTCCTGGCTTGCCTAAATTCCTATTAAACTCTATGGATTTTTTGAGTGTGCAAGGATGGGTCTAAAACTTGTGTTCTACATTCTGCATTTCTGAAGTCTCCCCAAGTGGCATCACTTTTAGTTAAAACTTCTGAGCAGGTAAGTAGCAAACACAGCACAGGTAATTATAGGATCTCAGTTTCATGTCTCAGACTCATTTTGTAACAGATTTTGGTTTCTGGCCTCATCTTCAAAAAAAAAGACTAATTCAGCTTTCTGAAGAAGGCCAGAAGGCAAGATTTCATGCCTTATGACTGCATAAGAACTACTTAGAGGTCGTAAGTGATGTATAGGTTTTCTGATGAACCTCAGCAGGGCACTGAATTTCATTGCTGAAAAACTGATCTGCAGAGTGAGTTCAGATCATTTTTCACAGCTGTGTCCTTTTTCTGTTTCTTCCTTTTCCCAAGATGAAATGCATATGAAAGATGTGAACTCAGTACATAGTAGGATGGAGCTTTTAATTCTTGCACATAATCTTTAAACTGGTTTTGAAGCAGTTGACCTGCATAAAACACATCACTGAAAATAGGAAATATCACAGAATCCTTCTACTAGCTCTCTCAAATGCCAGATTTACTTGAAGACACTAAAAAGGGGGAGTATTAATGAACTTTCTACATTCAAGAGATTTCACTTAAGTTCTTCAGCAGAACTGAGACAATTATAAAGTGATGTTATTCCACATGCAGAAAAGAGCAAACAGAGATAAAGAGAAATAAGAACTCAACAGCCCAGTGCTGATAATTAATGCCTGCCCCACATGGTGCAGTGGCTACAGCCACATCCAGTTACTTTCTGGTTGTTCCACTTAGCTTTTCTGGGTGCAACCAGACTAACAAAAATGCCACAATTTTACATTCCCAGCCTTCCAAGGACTTCTAGTTCAAACACAACTTAGCTGGAAAAGGCCAAGTGCATATGGCACCAGGTATTGTTGGGGCCATGTGTAAAAATCTCAGTGGAATATTAGAAATGCATTCTCAGTCAGTCTTTCATTTAGATAATACAAGGTCTCCCTAATTGTTTCAGTGGCACTTGATTTGTGCTGGAGTAGGGCTGTTAGGGAGTTATTTCTTGGGGAATAGGAAACGTCATGAAAATGAGATGAAAATCTTGTCAGGCTGCCTGGCATGGATGAAATTTTAACTAGATAAAGTCTGGGTACAATAAATTGTTTTAGAGCTGCTGAATAATAATTGTAAAGTTCTGGAAGCTGATTTTTTCTGCTCTGATAGAAACTGTAATGATTTAAGATTAATTTTAGCATTATATATATATATAAAACACAATGTAATTGCAGTACTTAAAACCCTGAGGCAAATCAGCAGAAATTCTTTGGAAAGGATAATTATACCTGCCCAAGGAAGACTTATCTGTTTAATAGCATTAAGTGGTCCAATTAAGGGGAAACAGAGGAACTACCGATTTGTTACTTCTTTAACAGTTCTCTGAAAAAGTGGGTTTGATGTGCAAGCAGTAGTAATCACTTTGTTTCTTCTAAGGTGATTCCTTCAGGTTTAAATGTTTTAAGGACTGCTGGGGGATTCTGGCTGTCACTAAGTGCTTCACACCACAGACACGTTGGTGTTTCACCACCCAAACACAGAGAGGGGGTTGGGTGTGTTTATGCAGCAGGCGTTTTGTTTCACATCATTAACATAATCTGGCTGTAATTCCAGTCTGAACATCCACAGAGCGATTATTTTTAATCGGGGGAAGACGAGACAAGAAGAGGATTCTTTGTTGTTCCAAACCAGCAGAAGGTTTGGGCTATTTTACCACTGATAAGAGCTGGAGCAGGCTGCGGGTTGGCAGAATGCAGCGCAGGATCTGCTGCTGCAAAGCTTTCCCCAGGGCTTGCCTGTTCTAAGAGTGACATGAGTGTCTTTAAATATAGGTGTAGGAATGGCTCTGTGTGTACACACACCAATCATTTGCAAAGTAATGCAGGGATTTTGTGTCAGTACGTTGAAGAACACACTTCCACGTATAAACAGGATGGATTTTACCAGGGGGAATAGAGGGAACAGAGTTTAAGAGGGTTTTAATCCTTTTGTGAATCCTTATCTTTCATTTCCTTGCTGTCATGCTGGCATTATTTCTGGCACTGTCCTTACATCTTGGGTGGTTAAAAAAGTTTTAACTTTTTTAAAAAGCAAAGGCCCAAACCTCTTTTGTTCAGTTTCACAAAGGTAATAAGCAGCACTGTCCTCTTTGGAGTCATAGCAAAGAGACAGGATTTTTTTCTCTGCCAATGGTTATTTTGAGCTTTCTAAAGCAGCCCTTCACCACTTGGAACTGCAGAACATAATTTAGGCAACAGACAGCTCTACCTTTGTTAAAACAATCAGATCCTCTGTTATACATTCCAGACACTCATATCACCTGCAGGTTTATTTCTGTATCTTCCCGCAGACAGAGGTGTAAATATCTGTGTATTTCTACCTACAGAGTATTAAAACAGCATTCCAAACCAAAACAACCCTCTGAATCCATTTATGGCTGAGCATACCCCACAGACACTGCTCCAAGGCTGATGTTGGTCATGTTGTCCAGGGCACTGCTTGAAAGCTGTCACCCAGTGCTGCCTAGAACATAAACCCATCACTGTCACCATGGTAGCTCTGCCCACAGAACCCACTGCAAAGGGTAGAAAGCCTAATTATTTAAATGTAACATTTAAATAACATTTAAATGTAACATTAAAAAAAGGATGATGTAAACAGGGAAGCTAGAAATTACAGACTCAGAAATTTTTGAATTAGAATGAATAATAAAAAACGTTTTAATTTTGCAAAATTTAAAGCTGATGAGTTAATTTTCTCCTTTTCAATAAGAACATCAGCAGTGGACAGAAAGTCAGACACTCAGTGTCATTAGACTGTTACAGCAAAATACTTGATCTGCCATGTGCAAAGATCCTAATATACAGCCAGAGAAATGGTATTGACTGGAGCAGGAGGAGAGAGATGAGGACTTAGCAGGACCAATGGATATGTTTGGCTTATTAAATTCCAGATCCTGCTGTAGCTCTACAAAGCTTTATTTAAGTAGGATGATCTAGTCTAAAGGGAAGTTCTCTGAGCTCTGCATTGCAATTAATCTGTGCTTTCCTTTGATAACTGCAAACACATACCACTTCTTTAAATTACCCCAGTGCATTTCCAGCCCCCTAGCAGCAAGCAGTCTCCTGGTGCCTGATGACTAACAAGGAAATAAGTGACCACAACACACTATTTTCATGGGGCAAACCTTTAATGATCAATAAAACCATGAACAGGACCACAACAGTCTCTCTTCTCAATCTCAGCTTTGAAAAAAAAAAGCAGGACCCAAAGAAAGATGTGGAAACTGTTACCTGTTAAGATTTTTTAGACAGCAATTTTTGCCTCTCCTAATCAAAATTATCCATATTTGATATTCTGTTTTAATATGAAATCTCATCCTTCACCTTGAAAATATATTTTTTCCTTACAACAGAAATGATAAAAATGCAGCAATTTTAAAAGAATGCTGAAAGCCACAGTATATTCCCAGAAAATACTGCACATCTTGTGGTCTTCTCTGGTAGAAGGACAGCATCAGCCTCTCAGACAGCTTTCACCAGCTCTGCATTAAGGTAAGAAAGCAGTAAAGCAGCCTACTTGGAATATTTTGATTGCCATCCTATATTTCTTCAACACTAAGGGCTACAGAGCTCCAAATATTTAATTTAATCCATTTTATAAAAGCTTAATTGCAAAGTCACGTGGAGTTAGGCTATGGTTTGAATTTTCCTTTGATCTGGGAAAATTCAGGCCAGATATTAAATTCTCCCTTCATCTTCTATCAGTACTACTGCATACACTTGGGTGGAAACCAACCAGGTAGGACATGTTGCTGTAAGGAACACAGTACAATGTAGATCTTACTTCCAAACATTTTGAATGCATTTATACTGCTGATGCAACTGCATAAATACATTATTCTGGGGAAAGGAGATGCATAGCCCCATCCAGAGTATCCAGAGCCCAAATTTTTCCAGCAGGTAAATGAACAAGAATAAGGTTGAATGGAAATGCCATTTGTTCAATAGGAGCAGAGATGGATATTTAACATCTTCTCCCAAAGCAGAGCATTACTGACTGTTATTAGAATAAAAAACTCATAACATTGAAATTAATTAAAAGCATAAAAGCTCTGACTCTGCTGCAGTGCCTGGTGTAACATGCTCATTCTGAATGCAAGCATGTTAGACTGATGGTCCTTCAGACATCCATATAACTGCCAGTATTTTGACATAGAACAACTAGAATTATTTTCCTTAAAATATCCTTTGTGATGGATATCACCTCCCAGACAAGGAATGCAGCAGCTGAGTAGGTAGCAAAGCAGTCCTGGAGTCTTGGCCAAATTCCAACTTCAGTAATTACTCTCTGCTCTTAAATTCCCCGTGCAACTCTACTAGAATAAAGCTCTTTTTCAGCTTGTCCTAAAGCATTGTGTAGTATTTCTGTGAAGCTGCACAGCACTGAAAAATATCTCCTCCCATTAAAATTACAAGGGGGATGTAGGAAGACAGAAAGCTATTACCAGAGTTGGAATTTGGGCAGCACACCAAGGTTAACTTACACTTGCATTGAGATCAAGGGATCTTTGCTGACTAGGAGTGTCAGACCCTTGTTAAAGAGCACAAGTGGGAATATCTCACTGTGCTGCCTGAATACAAACTCAGAAACTTGGGATCTTTGCACCTGGAAGTGACTGCAGGAATGTTTCCTAGCAAATTGCTCTGTATAAAAGCCTCTGGTGCTGTGGAATACCTTATCACAGCCTTATTTTGTTATTTAGTAGTATCACTAAAATTACTACATTTAGTAATTTTATTATTTAATAATATTTAGTAAATATTAGCAATACATTTAGTAAATATTAGTAATATTTATGGAATTATTTGCTGTTAAGAAAATTCAAGCAAGTATAATACAAAACAAAAAAACAAAACACATATTCTAAAAAAAGTCTTTACCAACAGAAAGTGGCTATCTAACCCAATTATGCAAAGACAAGTATTTGAATTTCAATAAATATACCAAGAACCAGTCAAAGAGTTCAAACTGAACCAGGCCTGCAGTACTAGTGAAAGCATTCTGCATTATATTTAATAGACAGCTCTAACAGTTCTCTTAGCCTCTGAATTAGGACTCATTAAAAAACTCTAGGTAACTGAGTCCCAAATTAATTTATTCCCAAACCCAAAAAGTTAATTCTTACTAAACTAGAATGATTTAGAACCATCATTGTACAGATTCCTGTAGAAAGGAAAAAATCTCTCCAAATCCATCCATATACACTGAATCTGTTTGCTATTTATATTTTGTGCTTCTGTCCATGGTTTGTTGTGGGTTTTTTTCTTCCCATTCTTTACTTTTTACATATCAAGGCAGCTGTAAGCTTGGTGCTCTTACTTCACCTATTTCTTTAGCCTCAACTTTATCCTATTTTCTCTACAACTCCCTTAAAGGAGGTTGTAAAGAGGTGGGGATCAGTCTGTGCAATGAAGTTACAAGTGATAGGACAAGAGGTAATGGGCTCAAGTTGTGCCAGGGGAGGTTTAGATTGAATGTTAGGAAGAATTTCTTCACTGAAAGGATTGTCAGGCTGCCCAGGGCAGTGGTGGCATCATCAGCACTGGGGTATTTAAGAGTCTCAGTTAAGGTCTTGTCAGTGTTAGGTTAATAGTTGGACTCAATGATCTTGAAAGTCTTTTCCAACCAAGGTAATTCTGATTGCTGCCCACAGTCACCTCAGAGTAACCAGCACAGTGATGCCCAAGCCAGCAGCCACTGTCACCACTGTCACCACAGCACAAACACCAACAACCGTGCAAAACTCTGGTGGCTTTTCACCAGCCTAGTGAATCCATAGTTCTTCAATATCCAGAGCATCTCCACGGATAGAGACAATTACTGTCCTGTTAGAATGAAATGGGGAGGGATCTTTTTTATCTTTCAAAGGAACAAGCTCTATCTATACCCCATCTCCCCCAAAGCCAACCTGAAGCACAGGTCCTCCCCTGGGCTTCCCTTGGGGATTACCACACAAGCAGCTCACCCTTTTCCTTCAGACTTTCTGTGGACTATGTAAATGCATGCTTAAGGAATTTCTCCCATTTCTGTTGGAAGAAATCCTACTCCTGTACTGCCATCTAAGTTCCTCCTGCATCTTAAATCACACACCCTCTGCATCATTCCACTGGCTACATTCTTACCAGTTATGGACTTCCTCCTTTTTACTTTCACTTACTTTTAAAACAAAGCCTTTGGGAGTTTTCTGTATGCTGCCAGGAGCAGCTGCCAATTCAGGAGGAAGGACTGTTCATCAATTTAATGGCTGCTCTCCTACTTAGAGAGCACAGCCTCATCTTCCAGCAGGGAAAGCTTCTCCCCCCTTTCCTTTGGCACATGCTCATCCCAAGGCAGTACTAGGAATGATGATTTTCATGCTTGCATTACCTTACAGAGTCGTTAGCTGTTGCTGGAGATATTTTTCAATCTGAGCTTTGAGTAATGCCTTTTGCAGTTCACTCCAGCAGCTCCCGAGTGTTCTAATGATCTAGAAAGCATGAATTACCCTTTCCTTGTGTTTTGGCAGCAGCTGAAAGGTATTTTCCAGTTTGCATAAGCAAGTCCCCTTTGTCTGATTTGTCAAACATTGTCAGACACTTCCTAAGTCATTAATCTGGGACCAGGAACAACCTCAGAACAGTGTCTGTGCCATTGTCCCATCCACACAACTTGCACACTGCCTTGCACTCAGCTCCTGTTTCCATCAATGCAAGCTGGGCTGCTTGTGTGTGAGCACTGGGAAGTTACACTGGCTGCCAGGGAGTATTTATAATGCAGTACAGAGGTAAAATTAGAGCTCCTCTGCCTCCTAGAGAAGGGCACAATCTGGAGTTGAGCTTTACAGCTTGACCAGTTTCTAAATAAGCCATAGAAATATACTCTACTAGATGTAGATGAGAAAAGTTCTTCAAATTATTCCTGGCTCCTTTACAGCACCTTCTCACACCTTCCATTTCTCCTTTCTTCAAAAATAATTGAGACTACAGCTAAAAATATTATGATTTCAAGTATTGATGATTCTTATAGTTTAGTAACTCTTTTCCCATTTCTCATTTCCAAGTTATTCTTGATGCCTATATAATCTGCTTTTTAAAAATTTTCACATTCCTCCTTCAAAGTCAACATCCACACCTGTATGCCTGTATCTTATCTTTGCTGTGAACTTTAGAGAGTAGTTTTGGTTTTCTTCTCTCTGGAGTACAAAGCCTCAACTGCTGTAAAATCACAGCTCCTAATCAGGTCCAATGCCCATTTCCATATGGCTGAGAACTGTGCTGCCCTTGTGCTTATGGAACTTTTTGGTAAACAGAACAGTGGCAAGAGAAGGGCAAAGAAAGAGTAGTTTTAAGTTTCCTGGACAGAGCTGCTGGACAGAGCATTCTCCAAAACAAAAGTGCACTTTGACTTTTTTGTACTGGTGGATTTCCCACTCCATAAATGAGAACAGACTTAAAGACAAACTCTTTCCAAATATCTGTAACACACATATATATAAATATACATATGTCATGCCTCTATGACACTAAAAAAAGTATTATCTCCTTTAATCCATGCTAAGCTGTAATGGCACTACAAGAGTTAATTATATGGAACAGCAGGCAGTAAAAGGAATAATCCTGTAGGAAATGTGGAGTGCATTATTTCTTTAGTGATCGCTGCTTCCATGGAAACAATTTCTCAGCACAATTCTAAATCTCATAAAAATAGGGCACTAGGTCTGTGTATAACAGCAAGACATTTCCAATTAAACAACCAGAATGCTTTTATCTAGGCCACTAAATACTTTGTTCAATTTCAAATATGATTACAGTGTTCACTGGGATGTTAACAACCAGCTGCATCCCATGTGCCAGCTCTGTGGGGCTGGAAGAAGTCCCCCTGTGCACATCCTGTTGTCCCTCACCCCCTCAGCAGGGTGCACAGCACCACCACAGATTTCCTTCCACCACTGAGCTTGGGTGCTCTGCTGAGCCCCCCCACACCTTTGGGGACCCCTCCCTGCTGCTTCCTTCCCACCTCCATCTCTTTACCCAGCACAGTGCTCTGATAGCACAGCAATGCCCAGCAGAGCCAATTCCCTCTGAGCACAGCAGGAAGAGTTAATCTGGCTCCTGCTGCTGGCAGAAACAGAGCTGGAACCAACACACTTGGATCACATCTAGGTTATTGTTTGAAAGGTAAGCTGATCATCACTCTCAGGGTTCACTGGAGTTGCCCATGAAAACAAGGACAATACATTATTTCTGTGATCTTACAGCCTGAAACTGGTGTGGAAAATACCCATCTACCATCCCAGCCACAAGGCACCATTGGACAGTTTTCTGAATGAGGCTAAAGCAGTGTGTTTGTAAGAACAAATACAGCAAATCCATACCAAGATACACTGCTACTGCCCATAAAATTTAACCACGAGGTAGAAGTTTACGTGCACTGAGTTTTGTGCTTGTTTCAAACCTTTTCTTGCATCAGCTGTGACAATGCTCCCTCTGGTGGTGTTAAACTTGGGTGAATCCCTAAGTTATTGTAAAGCAAAGAAACAGCCAATCTGAGGCTCAAGAGACAAGAAGCAATTAGAAATCTGGAACACACCTTTCAAGGTACTGCATATGCTGACTTTATTAGTAGACTCTTGTATACCAGTCAGGAACATCAAAACAGCAAGCAATAGGGAAAAAAGTACTTACTATCAATGGCAATAGTATTAACATTTTTCTATGGCTTGTTTTGAGTTTGGTTCTTCTGGTTCCCTCCTGGGCTCCCTCAAGTGAATTGTTCTTGGAAAGTTACTTATTTTAAAAAAAATAGGGGCATTGCCCTTCCCTGGAACAAAGGGCACATATCCCTCTGGAGATGCACTGCTGATAACTGGGATAGCAAAACTGAACTTGGCCAACAAATGTCCCTACAGGATACTGGCCAGAATGTACCTCTTTAGTGTCTGGGAGTTGGTTTCCTTTTAATTTTAAAACTGTTAACTCTTCCAGTTTAAACTGTATCATTCTACTTGCTACTCAAACACTTCCCAGCTCCTGAACAACAACTTGGCAAGGCAAAAAACAACCGAAAAAACCCTACCTTACATACAGAAACTGCATTTCAGTCTGCAACAGGTGCTCTAAAGCAAAACCAGCATTTAAAAGAATTGCTGGATGGAGAAAAGAGCTTCCAATTAAAAATTTTAATGGAGAACAGACCTTGATCAACTCAGAAGCATGAGATTTCCAAACTCTTCTTAACCGTGAAGTCAAAATAACTTATGGAAAGTAGGTAATTTTGTTACCCTTCTACTTCTGCCCACAGAAATATTACTTAGCACTGGCTGTGGGATTTCCAACTCACATACAGTGTCGTGGGGCAACACAGAGTCCCACTGGTACTTGCAGTTTTTGTTTCCCCCCACACCAACTTGTACAACATTTGGAGTTTTTCTGTGCTTATCAAAGGCTGAAGACTGCACCATGGCCTGGTCTGAAGAAACAAACTACTTCAGAAGCATGTTTTACTAAAGCTATTCTTTAACATCATTGTCAAAGACAAAAATCACAAGGTTATTACTTTAACTCTTTTTAATCATTAAACATAGAAGCAGCCAGCATGTTGTTACCTCTGAGTGGGTAATACTGACACTCAACCTTCCTGGTTAGAAAGAGACTGTAAATGGATGAGTACACGAGAGGTTCAAGATTCTCCTCCTACAAATCAGAACTAATTACAACTTTTAGTACATATATTTATACTGTGTGTTTTTTCTACAAACTAACCTATGCAAAACTGCACAGAACTGCTGACACTGCAGACCTACTCCACAACTAAGGGAAGAAAAGCTTTCTCACCATGAGTGCAGTTTCAACTGGAAAGAGAGAAAGCCATGCAGTATTTTGAATAAAGAAGTCCCAAAGGTGACATTTTGGAATATATGCAGACTGAGTCACCATGCCTAACAAGGATGGATACTCTAGTTTGTAAATGATACACAGCAGTGGGACCTAAAGCTGGGCACCAGTGGATCTGAACACAGAAGAGCATAGAACATTCACCAGGGTTTTTAAATCCATGGCTCTTGAATCTTGCATTGAGACAATCACCAAGTATCAAGAGCTCACACTTCATGGGTTCTACACCTTCTACTTAGTCACAGAAAGAGACAAACACTTTATGAGGCATGATAAATAAAATAATAATAAAAAAAATTTAAACCCCAGCATTTTTAACTTCCTGTCCAGGAGTTTCCTCCTTGGGATGCAGCTTCACAATTTTAAAGCTTTTCCAACTTTATACAAATGAAATGCTGAAGTTAAAAATGTAAACATAAAATCTTAAATTCCATTTATGTTATGAAGAACTAGATATATACAAACATATTTTTTAAAATAAGAATTTAAACTACTGTCATCCCTCTAGCTATAAACTGTCTTGCTTGATTCATGTTTTCAAATATATTTTAGACCTGAGAAACTCTGCCCAAGATAAATTTGTGTAAATAGTATTAACTATATAGAAATCCTCATTTAGAAAGCAACATTTAAAGCAGATTTTCATTACAAAGACACTTTTGAAACATTTCCAACTTGCAATTAAGAAACTTCTCAATCAACACCAATCTATCTGAATATACTTGTATGAAATTGTAACCAAACTGATACAAACCAGTATGTTTTCTTACTGAACTGCAGATTATAGAGAAGACTCTGAATATCAAAGTTGGTGGTTTTTTTCTTTAGGACAAACACGTTTCTGCTTGTTGCATTAAGTTTGCTGTTAATCTAGAGCTCTTGTTTCCACAGGAAACAGTGGCAAATCAAGTGGACAAATCACATTGATCTGTCAGAAGAGCACAATTTCTCCCCATAGAACGGAAGATCAGAAAGGCTGCAACCTGTAACAAGACAGGAGTCATCATTTCCACTGGAAACAAGCATAACTACTACTGAGAAGTCATGAAAATTTGCCAACTTTTCCTCCCTAGATAAAGAAGCAAGATGGCAAAGAGCATGCCAAAAAAGCTACTTGACCACAAGGATCAATGGGGAAAAAAAATAAACTCCAAAATCAAATGCTGTATTAAACCACAACTGAATAATACTTCAGGCTGGATACCAGGAAAAGTTTGAAATCAGTGAGCTACAATATTTTCATTTCAGTTAAGCTGTGATTCAAACTTAGTCTCTAAAGTACTGAGGAATAAACTGATTCCAGGTTAGATGGTTACCTGTAGATAAAAGATATGAGAAAATTCTCAAACTGAAACACTTGAGAGGACAAACTCTCCTTGAAGGCTGACACACAGGATCCTTGTCAGGCTGTCCTTCTTCCCAAATGGCAGACTGCTGGTAAATCAATTAATTCTCTAGCACCCATTTTTTACAAAATATTAGTATTAAGCATTCCTTGTGTAGTCAGGTCACACACATTAGGGGTTTTTCTGTTTAACAGTCAGATGAGACTGGATTCTGTACCAGTTACTATATAAAATGGATAATAACACTGAAAGAGTTGACATTATGGGGAGGAGGGGAAAGAGAAAAAAAAAATCAGTCATTTTTGTTCATTAAAGCCATCACACCAGCAGTTCTTTTGAACAGTCATTCTCATTTTCTTCAGCATTACTCTTTTTCTCACTCTTGTATGTAGAAAGGAATAAGTTTTCTATCCGAGTCAATAATTCTTCAGCAATGAAGCAGTTTGTTACTTTGCCCAAAGTCCTCCTCATGCACTCCAAAAGCTAGTCAAAAGAAAGGGAGATTTTAAAAAAAGTCTTCATTGTTCCTGAATTGACTTTTCCCCCCACCTAGCTGATAAGTATGCCAAGGGGAGTTTTAGTTATTTGTGATAAACACTACAGAAAATGTTCAACTGTACAATATAAATTTCAGACAGTGACACAGGAACACATGGGTGATTTAAAACCAGGTCTTTAAAACCAATTACACAGCACCTAAATTCAGGAGTATTCTTCCAACTCAATTTTAGATTACAGTTGTTTATGACAAAGTCATGGTGAGAAAAAAAAAAAAAAAGTGGGTAATCACTGTGTATGTGCTTTCTGTTTATGGCTCTTGCTCTGGGCAGATGTTCTGTCTTGTTTGTGCAATTAATGTCCCAGCTGTAGTTATTTAGAACTTCACAGCTATGACTACTTTGACTGGAAAACTGAGGTTCCCACTTCTGCCTGACAATCATGGCACAGAACTTGACTGATGGATCAAAGGAAGTCCTCATCTTTTGAAACACCTGCAGTTGTCTACACTGAAAGCATACAACGTGCTGAGAAGAGACTTGATTGATTTGACGTTCTTTTCTTCTCCAAACTGAAGTTAAAATTTGGTATTTGCATGTAACTGTGGTCCCCAAATGAAGATTATTTCCCTTGAGTTGTTAAGTTCATAAATTGCACTACCAAAGCCATTTATTGGGACTGGTTTCCATCTCTGATTTGTATAAAACATACCTTCAAGTGACTTATGATAAGAAACAGATTTGTATTAAAGAAAGCATTTAAATTAGAGCAGCTGAAAATTAAATGAAGAGAACTTACTTTCTGCAAACAAGTGAGGTTAGAATCTCTATGAAAAATTTTATTCATGGGGACGCTGCTGTTGAGAGAAAAACAAAGAGTATTGTAGCAAGCAGACACACATCTTTATTGAAACACCAATAATAAGCATGCAGAAATTCTAAACTGGCTGTTCTTTATCATAGAAACAGAGAGATACCTATGGCAGCTTCTGTATTTTTCAATTATCCACCTTGTTTTCTCAAATACTAATTCCCACTGAGGTTCTTCCAACATCTGCTGCACTTCAAATTTGTAAGGCAGGCCTGGAACAACAGGACACAATTATTCAGTGGTTTTGTACACTCAACTTTTTCTTTGTTAGTTTCAGATGCAATCCCTTCCTTCCCCATATCTGCTCATAATTTATTAGTGCCTGCAGAAGCTTGGAGCCAGGAGACTGAAGAAAAAACCTTTCCTATTTTGCATTCCAAAGGTAATTTTGGTGGGAGTAGGGAACAAACCTGTTCTCCTCCTTTTTGCCCTCACCAGTTCCTCATGCCATAAGGAAAACCACAGAAATCTACCTTGTAACACAAAAATGGCAAGATTAGCTGAGTTCTTCTAACTTAGTACCACTGACACTGGTGCAGTCTCTCTAAGATCTGTGTGGTTATCAGGTGAATAAAAAAAGGTTTTGTTTTCCATGTGTGAACTCACTATTGGTCTGGATTTCAGTAGAAGTGTGTTCCTAAAGGAAGAAATTCTAGATTATTACAGGAGGAAGAGAAATTTTGAAAGTACTGTAAGCAAACACCAAATATTTACTTGCAGAGCACAATTCAGTTACCAAAAATCAGGGAAGGACAAATTTAATCTTAATGACTGAAACTTACAGTCATTAAAACCAAAACCCAACTAAACAAAAAAGGCTTTTTAAGACCACAAGAATTTAAAGAGATGAAATGTATGCTTTCCAACTAGATCTCAAAGCATATAGAAAGGAAGCTATAAATACAATTTGCTACCTGAGCACACCTGAAATGTGGGGAGTTGTCAGCACAGATTGCATTCCCAACACTAAGAATCTAGAATTCTTATTATATAAGAACTCTATATAATTCTTATATTTCTGGCTCATAACTGCTGTTCACTTGCACAGTACTGTAGTGTTATTGCTGGGGTGTCAGTTTTTTGGAGAGCTGCAGGAGATACTGTTTTGTAAAAACTTGATTTTAGGAAACAAGTGAATATATGAAGTCATCTCAGACAGAAAATATGTACAACCAAATAAAAGTCTACTTCTAAGGGCAGGGAAAGTTCCTGATTATTTTAACTCCACACCTTGATGGGAAATGAAGATGAGATTACAGTATAGTAAACAGGAATTATTGCACAGATGTGGCCACCACTTCACTTCCCCCAGGACTGTGAAGCAGGGCTGTGGGCAGATGGTCCCTCCCTTGCTTACTTCCACAGGAAAAAACAGAGGGGGAACTGTCAGCTCACCCAACCACTGCTATTGCCTTGCCAAGAGAACTGGGAGTCTGGATGCAAAAAGAGGGGGAGACAGGGAGAGAAGAGGCAGCTACTGCATATCCATAGAGTGTTACCAGGGGAATTGTCCTCAAAGTCATGTTGGGGAATGAACAGAAGATCTGGTCATCCCTGGAAATACCATAAATTTTGTATGATGTGTTTTTAACTATTCAAGAAAGGAAAACATCTCATTTTCATGAAATGCCAATGACATTTTTAATCAGGAATTTGTTCTCTCAGGCTGGGATTCATGCCAGCACAGCATTTCATCTTTCATATCTTGTCTTTTCCTGGACAGCTGGCAAGTTTGCTCCTTTGACCTTCTGAATGCCAAGTTACTCAAATAAGGATTTTTGGCCACTATTGCAGCCAAATCTTTGCTACTGTACTTCTGTCTCTGCACTCAGAGGACCTGTTCTGAATTCTGTAACATAAGTAATACAAGTGAAGGAGTTTCTCAACTATTCATATGGGTACAGAGACTCTTCTCCCAACCCTTTTAATTTCTCTCCTGGATTGTGGAAATACTAATACAAAAAACCCCAACCTTCTGTCTACTTACACTGGAATATTCTTGTCATGACAGCAAGGGCTACTTGCAGGATTTAGCTGAATTTCCTTGTCTTGCACAGCACAAGTTACCAGCATGAAAATATATAAACACTTATCTCTCAAGTTGAAGGGCAACATTTTTCCCCTTTAGTATAAAAAAAGAAAAATTAAGATGATGGGTAAAATATCAGTACTTACGGTAGGAACCATCAGAACTGATCTCATTGCTAATTACCAGACAAGTAATCTGAGAATATGGAAGAGGATTATTGCGGTTGTAGGGACTTATGATCATCCCAATGAACATGGCACCACCCCTGGAGAAATAACTCTGAAAACAAAAACACACAAGAAACATCACATACAAGAAACACAACCTTTTCTTCACAGCAATCTGAAATCTAAAACTAAAAAATTACTCAAAGAATTTATGTCAGTTTATGAATTAACTTATTTTAACACCCATTTGAGCAGTAAGGTGTAAAATCCAAGTGCCGGGTCCTGTACTTTGGCCACAACAACCCCATGGGGAGCTCCAGGCTGGGCACAGAGTGGCTGAGAGCAGCCAGACAGAGAGGGACCTGGGAGTCTGGATTGACAGGAAGCTGAACATGAGCCAGCAGTGTGCCCAGGTAGCCAAGAAGGCCAATGGCATCCTGGCCTGGATCCGGAACAGCGTGGCCAGCAGGTCCAGGGAAGGGATTCTGCCCCTGTACTCAGCCCTGGTGAGGCCACAGCTTGAGTCCTGTGTCCAGTTCTGGGCCCCTCAGCTCAGGAAGGAGATTGAGGTGCTGGAGCAGGTCCAAAGGAGGCAACTGGGCTGGTGAAGGGACTCGAGCACAGATCCTATGAGGAGAGGCTGAGGGAGCTGGGGGTGTTGAGGCTGGAGAAGAGGAGGCTCAGGGGAGACCTCATCACTCTCTCCAACTCCCTGAAAGGAGGTTGGAGCCAGGGGGGGGGTTGGTCTCTTTTCCCAGGCAACTCTCAGCAAGACAAGAGGGCACAGTCTCAAGTTGTGCCAGGGGAGGTTTAGGTTGGAGATTAGAAAGAATTTCTTTCTGGAGAGGGTGATCAGACATTGGAATGGGCTGCCCAGGGAAGTAGTGGATTCTCCGTGTCTGGAGATCTTTCCAAAGAGCCTGGATGTGGCACTCAGTGCCATGGGTTAGGAACTGCAGTGGTAGTGGATCAAGGGTTGGACTTGATGATCTCTGAGGTCCCTTCCAACCCAGCCAATTCTATGATTCTGTGATTCTATGAAAATATTTACACTGGAAATACCAGGGAGACTTTAGGGTTGTTGGGCCTTTCTTTTCCTATTTTTTTGCTATTTATTTGTACAGCCCAGCAAGTACCTGGTATTTAGCTTGAGTGTCAATATCTCGTATGGAGGGGTTGGGGTCAAAGGCTGGGTGGGAGTGGTACCACCCAATCACACTGTATCCGCGGGCAGCCAGTGTTTCTGAGGCCTGGGTTTGAGACACTGGATCCATCTCACACTGCAGTCCTGTGCTGAGGCTATTGCATGGTTCTGCTGCACAGACCTGTCAGGAAAAAAAAAACCAAACCTCTAGTTGGATAAATGCAAAAAAAATCTCCATCAATTAAAGAAAATTTAAAGAATTTTAAGTCGTATACCAGACCTTCCTGGTGACAGAGCTGAAATGCCAACATTTGAGCATAAGCTAACTCTAATTAGACCACAACTAGCAACTTAAACTTGTTATATTTAAGTAATTGCCCTTCAGAAATCACATTTACATTTATTTAAGTTATACATATTGTCATCAGTCTTAATAATTTAGAGAAAATATAAAAAGACACTTACTTGAACAATTTTATCAGCTTCAGAATATCTTCCCCCTAGCAGCCCTATTACTTCTGCCATAGAGACATGAGAGTGCTAGAATGATATTAAACAATTATTAATCTTCAAGTTGTGGAACTTCTCTTACTTTGAGCTGCACACAACAAAATCCATCTGCCTCACTATGTTCAGAAGGAAAATGCTGGACAGCTACAGATTCTCACAGATCCAGTGATTCAATTTAAAGCACACAGAAAATATGTTTGCTAATTACAGTCATGCATATAGTGTCATATATATATATATATACATACATATATATATACACACACACCCCCTTCCTACACAAAGCAACATCAGCTTCCAAAATTGAAGCCTGTGCAACACTGCAGAGTGCTGAATAACTGCAATTTTGGTACAACCTGGTGTTATTAAAACAACTCACACGTTGCTTTCTAAACACAAAATCAATTCCCAGAGTAGTAGAAAATGAGCCCATAAGGTTTCTAAATGTCACTATTTCAGAAATTAGCCTTAATCAAATTATATTTAACATATTACAGAGTATAAGTAATGCTCTTATCAGTGTGCAACCATTTGCCTTCTAAGGAAAAGCAAGTATAACATTAAGTGTTCATCTTTCAGGGCCTTATTTAATACTAGGTTTTCACTTCCAAGTCTGAATGGGAAGACATGAACAAAAGTACTGTATTTCTCAATCTCCTTATGCTGCTCATTAAAAAAATAGCACAATCTATACATAATAGTTTTTTGAAAGGTAAAACTTAATCCTCACCAAATCCATTATTAAAAGGGCTTCAGAAGACACTTTCACCTGAAAAGGTTCCTGAAATGATAAATGCAATAGTAAGTGTAAGAAAAGTAATGTAAATAATAAAGCATTCATGATTATTCAGTTATAGGTACATACCTGTTTTTCTTCAGTGAATAAACAGCATGGTATCAGCTGAAAGGGATCAAAGGAACTATAAAATGAAAGAAAATGTCTCTAAAGATGTAGGACAGTCAGGAAACTTTTCAAGTTTCCCACTCTCTCCTTGGCAGAGGAGGAATAACCTTGTTTTCTTTACTGGATTTTCTTATCCCACACTAGGATGACTTCCACCAAATACAGAAAGTTCATTACTCACACTGGAAATGCAAACATGGCATCTCAGGTCAGAATACAGATTCATGATTTGCAGCATTCTAGCCAGACACCACCCAAGACAGTCATTTCATTTCTAGATCCATGTTTGAACATGATGCACATCAAATAATACCTTTTCATTTGTCTTGAACCTTTAGAAGATTTTGCAGGTTTCAGTTTTTCTTCCTCTCTTCTTCTTGCTAATTCTTCAGCAGACAGATGCTAAAAAACAAAAGAAATGTAAAACAATTAAATCTATCTTAAACTCTTAAGTGGTCTTTCAGTGGTGATTCCAAAACCAGATCAGACTAAATTATTGACATCAGTGTCCTGTTGATATTTGCTTTTACAGGACTACTCCAGATAGAGGGCAATAACCACAGCAGAAAGCAGCATGAGAGTAATGACAATCAGCCATCAAGTCCACAAGATGCCTGATAAGAGCATTCTTACATTCCCCAAGTGAATCAGATTGAATAAAACCATAGCCCTTATCACCAACCATGCAAAAACCTTACTGTGAGAACTGAGAAGAAAATCTGCCAGTACTACAATCCATGGGCAGAACCTATCATGACACATCTTAACACCATTAATATCAGCAATTCACATCACCTGCATTATAAGCACAAAGAAATCAAGAGCTGAAAAAAAAATATTTAAACTTTACTCTCCTATCTCCTACTGTTAGAGGCAGTGAAGACAAAGCTTTATAGCACCAGCAGAGGTGCTCACACCCTGAACACCTCTGTCACCACCTCAGTGCAGCTGCACTGATCAGCATCACACAGCTGCAAATTTTCTAATTATTGCTTCCACAGAGGCCGAGTACCTTTTACACACCTCTTTCCCTTGTCTATTTGATGCAACACCACCTGCAAGGAAAGGCTGGTAAGGAAAGTTTAAGACACAGAAGGGTTACCTCAAAGGTCTGTCCTTCCAAATCCTTTGCATCACACCAGTTTCCCCAGGGGTCTCGCACTCGCCGTCTTCTCGTGCGCTGCAGCAAGCAAACCAAGAGGGGTCAAGGATCATACTCCTGAAAAAACTGCATTGACTTAATTTCATCAGCCATACCAACACCATTCAAACAGTTACTGCCATGCGAATGTTACCAATGGCTATGATGTGCTGCCAGAAAAGAAAGAAGACCCTCAGGTTCTGTAGAATTAATTAAGCAGTTCACAGTCTGTCACGAAAAATCATCAGTGAAGTTTTCAGTTTTTGAGGCTGAAAAACTTCACACCTGGTCAACAGACCAGAGATCATCAGCACCTGTGGTAGCAACAGGTCATTATTATCCAGCTCTGAATTACAGCTCAGGCAATACAAAAAACTCTAAACCCAGTATGTTTGCATCTAGTATGTTTGCATCTAGTGTATGCTACAGTTCAGTCATCCCCTCATCAATTTTACTATGAGGTGCTTCAAAATGCTACATGAAATGTGAATATGGACACTAAATCTGGCAAGCCTTGGTAATTCATGTTGTAAATGAGTGTGCTAATTGTGTGGGTAAGGCACTCAGGAAGTCAGATCATACACCTGGAATCCTTAACAGTTAAAAGGCAAGCAAGTTAATCACACACTACCAACACACTACATTATTTTCTGGCTAATACAAGCTAAAAAACTTATGAGGAGAGAAGGAAGGGGTTTCAGCTCCAGGGAAAAGCCTGAAGCACAACTGTAGTTAACTATCTGCAGAGAAATCAGATGTGTAAGACAGCAGAAGTCAGGGCTGACACCTGTCTTGTCACTTGTGCTCAGACCGACTCTTGAATTATAGGGCATCCTACAGAAGCTGCAAACTGAAGGAAAGGAGAAATTTCCTGGCTTGGAAATAAAGACTGAAAAGCCCTCCTCCAGGTAGAATGTATTTTGCTGCTCTCACCACAACATACCATGGACTGCAGGCGGTGAGCAAGCTGGAAAGCTTCCACTCTGTCTCTGCCTTCTTTGGCCCGTGTTTTATCAGCTGTCTGGGGTCGGTTATAGACAGCCTGCTCTGCAGGACACAGAAGAGAGAAACACTCAACTGCAGCAAGGTGTGAAGCCTCTTCTTCTGGTACAGAGCCCAGAATGACACAGGTTGGTGATAATGACAAATGTCATAAAGAAAAAAGCAGTAACAAGAAAAACCCACAGTGAAAAGTCATTTCTTGATGGTCAGATTACTAACAGATTATATAGCCCTCACTCACTACCACAGCATTTTTAATACAGGAAAAACTCCTTCCTTATTGTTACTTTTTTTCAGACAGAATGTATTTGTAGGTCTTATCTCCTCTCCAAGGAGACTGTCATTCAGCTGTCAGCCAAAATCAATCCTGAGGGTAACTTATAAGTGCATACATACTTTTAACAAGTCACCTTATTTTAGCATTTGAATCTTGTGAAAACTAACCCTGAGAGGGAAGACTTTCAGATACAGCAGGTATCAGGAAAAAAAAAACCAAACAACTCTAGACAGACAAAAAAGCACAAAACAAAATGACCCCACGAGCTGGTACGTGGTAAACACAAGGGAAGTGGTGGGAGAAGAAGAATAAAAAAAAAGAAAAGGAAAACATCTTGTGTAAAACCAAAAATCCATAAAGTGGTAAGCAGGTTACACAGGTCCTGAGAATCTGCTCAGAAGGTTCTTCCTAGTAAGGATCCTAGAAAGGATTAACTGTGTGAGCAGTACACTAACAATTAGGAAGTCTAATTGCAGCATTAATACCAAAATAGGCTACAGCCAAGGTTGGAACATAACTATAGTAACTACAGCCAAAAGATACTCTTCTACAGAGATGATTACTGAAGACATGAAGAGTCAGAAAAGTTGGAAGACTATCCCCATGGATGCTTATTAATGATCCTATTAATTAATGATCCTATTAAGTGCAGTCATCCACATTTCAATGAAGGGAACTTATGACTTTCATTTTACAGACACATCTATTAACCTTAATGTTTACCCCTCACATGAAAATACTCATTGCTATAAAAAAAGCTGCCTGTGAAAAATAGCTGTGTTCAGCAAGAACTGACTGGAATTTAAATCCTGAATTGATTCCAATAAAAATAAATTTACCACAGCCAAAGTTAATTGCTCCTGTTAGTTCCAGGTACGTGTGGATCCGTCCAATGCAGTTAACATCACCACAGTTCTTCAGGCCTGGACGGACTGAAGTCTTGTTCAGGTATTTGGGTTTGTGTCTCTCCCTAAAACAAAACACAGCACACTGTCAGATAGTGAAACAAATCCTGGGGGAAGGAGGTGGTGTGTGACTTAAGCCAATCACAGCAAAAACACAAATGACACAAAGCACACCGGTGTGTTTTAGGGTTAATGCAGAGAGAAAGTGATGTGCCATGCATCACAACAAACTGTTCAACATGAGTGGGGCCAGGAAGCAATTAATTTCTTAGAAGTGCTGGTATAACAGTGTTTGCATTAGATTAGTCTGAACAGCTCATGGACTCATAGGCTTCCTGGGGGTAATAAATAAGTCTGTTTCACTCCCCATGCACTTACTGCTTGCTTGAAAACTGATATTGAATCAGTTCAGTTCTACACTGGCCTGGTAAGGAATTTCAGAGCTTTTTTGCAACCAGAACAAGCTGTCAATACACAAGACAACTGACTGAGAATAGAGTTGAACTCAGCAGTTTTCTCTACTTCAAGGCAAGCTAAGCAACACAACAAGCACTAAACTGGTAGCAGAACAAACTGTACTTTGAGGTACAATCACCAAAGTTCCTTGAACTGATTCTTTGGAGATGAGCAATTAAATACTGAGGTGTACAGCACCCCTCCAAACTGATTCTTTATTTGAAGTACTTTTTTGGCCAATATTATTTGCTCTAGCACAGGCTCTCTCTTCTAGCAGCCCTTCTGTAGCAGCACCACTACAGATGTAATTACAGAATTAATTTCATCAGTTATTTTGAGGAACCATTTATTAAAATTATTATTATACATTTATTATGCATTCTCACACACAGGGTAACACAGGCTGACAAAAAGTGGAAGAAAATAGTGCAGCCTTGTTGATGCAGCTTGTTCCAAGACAGGACATTGATTTCCATTATACTTCAAAGTATTTTCATTGCTTAGCTCCCAAAATGCCCAAAAAAACCAACACCAGGGAGATGCAAAGAATCATTAATTATCAGTGCTGTTCACTGGCAATCTTTTTACTGCTACCACAAAATAAATTCTACTCTTTTCAGAGGAAAGTTATTTGTAATCAGTAGTGTTTTAATTACAACAAAGCAGGCCATGAGTCATCTTAATCACTTATTCCAGTAAATGAAATGAATGCATCTCACCACTGATTCAAAATGTGATTCCTGATTTTCAAATAACGCTCTGGGGTTTTGGCCTGGCGCCCTTCAAAAAATTCTGGGAAAGCTTGCTTCTCCTCTTCCAGAATGATGCTTCTGTCAACCTCCACTTCTTGATCAGGTGGCTTAAGCTCCTCTGCTTCCTCTTGATGATCTTCACCCACTTGGCAGGGAGAAGGAAAAAGCAATCCATTATTAGCCAGGTCCCTCTGTTCCTCATTAAGCTCCTGATCAGTTACTTGCCTGGTGCCACAAGATGTTACCAGTCTGCCTTGTTCAGCCTTCTCAGTAAAATTATTGCATTGCTGATAATCTAAGTTCACAGATTTATCACTGCTCAGGTGCTGAGAGCATGTTGCTGCAACACCTGGAAACACCACTGCACCCACTGGATCTTGGGTGGTAGGTTGAGGATCTTCTTTAGGTAAAGAAATTGCAGAACTGTGTCCAACAGATGAAAAAACTTGTTTTGTTCCCTTCATTTCTTCCACTGAATTTTTTGAATTAACAGCTGATTCTGATTTTCCACTTGCTTGCTGGAAGGTAGAAGAACATAGCTCCTCCATGTCATCAGTTATGTCTATTTCTTCATCATCTGACAGCTTTTCAATTTTCACTGCATTCAGATGGGGGTCTGCACAGCTTCTCAAGTTTCCAGATGACCATGCTTCAACCCTTATCCTATCTTCAGTGGGAAGACTGCTACCACACTGACCTTGCTCTTCTTTTTCAGAATCACCATTTTGTGCCTTAAAAAAATTTAAAATATTTTTAGGAGGCAAAACCAAAACAATCTCTACCTCCCAAATAGCCAGAACTACTTTACTTGAAAGGCAGACACTCTGAAGTGTTTCTTCTTCATTTCACCCTTATAAAACATTTTAATCCACTTCAATTAAGTTTTCCACAGGTATCCTTCCAGCCTAGGTGTAAATGAATACATATTTCTGATCAAAGAAAACCCAGTCAGACTAATTTCTTCTTAAATGTCCCCAAAGCCTCAAATGAGGCTAAAGCTAAACCTACAACACACAGCTTGAAGAGTAGAAGAGCTGTATAGTGGAAATCAAGTATTTTCAGACTAATGATCAGCTGTTTAGCTACAATTATACAACATCTATTGCTTACTTATAGGAACAATAAAGATACTGAAGTAATTACAGGAATTTGAAATCAGGTTTGGCTTCGCATTTAAAGCATATTCAACTTCTCTGAATATGGGACTAGAGTGTGTACTTTAACACAGCAGTCTGAAAAGACAGATTAAATCCATAAGTACAACAGCTTACTGGTCAAACAGCCTTTTTGCTGACTGCAGAGCAACTCATTTTACCTTGTTCTTGAAGTGCTGCCTAGCATAGCTCTTGACTTGCAGAACCGTACGGCTCCCAATCAACTTGGCAATTTTCGTCCACCGGCGGCCGAATTTCACCTGTGGTGCAACAAAGCAGCTCACAAACACCCACCCAACCTCTAACATCACACAGGTTGTGAGCCAAAAGAGCTGAAAAACTCAATTCTTTATTATAAAAGCACAAAGAGTAGAGCAAGCCTATGGTAAAGAACCTTGCTACTCATATTCTACCAAGAGGAGTGGACTCTACACTAGGTTATTACTACTCTTCACTGAAGGATTTTCTTCACCCAGTTCAGGCACACTGTAAATGATGCTGCCTACTGAAATCAATTTGTACTTGGTGAAGCAAACCCTGTTACATTCAGCATTCTACAACTATATAATCTCTAAAGATCTTTTAACAATAGTTAAAGGATTTCCCTTTACTAGCTGATTTGCCTTAAGCACACACTACTTGCCCTATGAGGAGAAGCTGAGAAGATTGGGTCTGTTCAGCCTTGAGAAGAGAAGGTTTAGGGGAGACCTTATTATGATGTTCCAGTACTTAAAGGGGGGCTACAAAGCAGATGGAGACTCCCTGTTTACAAGGAGTCCCATGGACAAGGGGCAGTGGGCACAACTTGCTCCTGGAGAGATTCCATTTGAATACAAGAGGAAAATTTTTCACTCTGAGGACAGACACTGGGATGGTCTCCCAGGGGAAGTGGTGGATTCCTCCATATTGGAAAGTTTTAAGTCTCAGCTCAAGGGGGTGCTGAGACATCTCATATAAACAATAATATTACAAGGCTTGGACTAGGTGATCCTTGAGGTCCCTTCCAACCTGATATTCTAGGATTCCCTACTTCCTGAATTTAACTACATCATTATAACTGTACAATTCCTGAAGCTGAATATATGATGTTTTGTGATCTCAAATTGTAATCAGCCTCACAGGAACAACATCTGGTAAACAAAGCCATTTTGGGGGATTCATCAATAGAAAACTGATTTACCATTACACTCCTAGCAGATGGCAATTATTTTTAACACATCAGAAGTACAAAAGCAGAAGCAGATAAATACGAGATGCTTATTTATATTCACTATTATTTTGTTATTTAAGACAAACTAATGGCTTTTACTCAGAATATTACATATATAAACAAACTTACTACTCCTTGTTCAAACAGTTCTTTCTCTTCTGATGTCCACTTCAATGAGCAGCCAGCTGACTTCGTAGGCGATCGCACTCTAAGAAGCAGGAAGCAGAAGTTGGTGTTTTCTTAAAAAACAATCCCACTAACAAGACAACCTCTGACAGGAGGACTACTATTTCCTACAAAACTCAAGGTATTGCTTTGTATAGGAATGTGGCTGATAAGTAACACAATGCCAATCATGTCAGCTTCCCCATCACAAAGACTGAAGGCAACACAAGATTCACAGGTCACTACTGGTAAATACACCAAAGCTGCAAAAAAAGTTGAGGCAAGAAAGCAAAGTCAAACTAACAAAAGGGTTTTTTCACAAGGGCCACTGTGCTATAAAATAGAACATATTTTACCACAGGCCTATTCCTACACACAACATTTCTTTGCATTGAAAGCTCTCTTTAATTTTGTACAGCCAAACAAAAAAACCTAAGGAAATTAACTTTTTTTTCTTTAAATACTGCCCAGTAACTTAACAAAAATCAGACATTACACTTAAAAACACAAATCAGTCTTTAAAGTATACGTACATGGCTTTTCCAGTTTTCTTATGTGGGCTGCAAATAGAAAACAAAGTGAAAATAAAAGTTAATAATTGTGATGCTGTTGCATATCTCAGCAAATAAACTTATTTTGAAAGGACTTCCCATTTCTTCTCATCTAACAGAACCATTCCCAGAATGCAGCTTACCTTTTCATAGGTCTTTTCTTTGCTTCCTTTTGATTGAGCCATATTTTTTCAGGAAGTGATTTGTTAGATAAATAATATCTGAAATATTTACTAAGTAAGTTTTCAAAACACCAGAGATGTTTGTAATAGTGGTAATTCTAATGATCACATAAATTGCTCTTGTTCCTAATTCAGCTGTAGAAGCAAGTACTGCTCTGCTTTCAGAACCAATACACACAATTTCACTCACTCCTACTGACTTAATGAATAAGGAAGTGACATTTGACATCTGATCCCCTGTGCTCTACAACAGCAGTTTTTTTTTCACTTAGGAACCATATTAAAGTCATGTGCATGGTACTGAGACCTTATGATTTAAAACTAAGCCTCAATGCTTCATTCTACTATGAAAATTCTAAGTGCTTTATTCTCTTGTTCTTCTTTTACTGTATATTTCTTCACTCAGTTACCAAAAGAACATGAAAATAAACTAGCCAGTGATTACTGATGCTAGATTTATCTAGTCTGTGAGGTCAGCTCATGTGAGAAGTGTAAAACTATTTAAGCAAAAAAAAGAAAAAAAAAACAAAAAACAAACAAACAAAACCCAAAACACCAAAACAAAACACCAAACAAAAACCCCACAAAAAAACCAAAACAAAAACCAAACTCAAAACAGCCATAACTGTTCCTACTGTTCCTTCCTGTTTTCATCTTGCCTGCTGGCAGAAGCATGAATTTAGCCACAGAAAATCAGAAACAAATGAGTTCAAGTGAAGAACAATTCAACAAAAGGAACTACTTATTTTTGGCCAGATCAGCTGTTTGCTCAGGTTCAGTATGAAGCCACACAAGTGGCTGCATTAGCACAAGGCTGGAGGTGGCACTGAACAAGCAACTGAAGTGTGGACAAGCACTGCTATCTGTGGTGCTAGTGCCAGCTTTGGAGTCATTTCCTGAAGCATCACAGGAAGCTGCAGGCAGCTTGATGACTAATGCAGGAATCCTCCTTGGTTTCTGCAACCTTCCTAAAAGGTAACTGTGCTTCAGTCACCTTAACAAGATTAGCCCAGTTCCTTTGGAAACACAATGTTTTCTACTGTTACCCAAGACAAACAAACATACAAATCAAAGGATACTCTTCTTCCAGCAACATTTTCTCAATCACAGACCTGTTTTCTTCACTAATGCTGCTGTCCAACGTCCATGGCTGCAAACAATACAATTATGTGTTAATATTTTGCTATGGTTTGAGGGGGCAGAAACTAATTCTATGGCACTGATGTGATGAATTCTGATGGCCAAGCCCAAGAGAGACAGAAGGTGTTACTTAGGACTACAAGGAGGTCCAGGGAGCAGAACAGAGAAGGGCTGGATGACCTCAACATTCATAGAATCATAGAATTGGCTGGGTTGGAAGGGACCTCAGAGATCATTGAGTCCAACCCTTGAACCACCGTTGCGGTTCCCAGCCCATGGCACTGAGTGCCACATCCAGGCTCTTTTGAAATATCTCCAGACACGGAGAATCCACTACTTCCCTGGGCAGCCCATTCCTAGGCCTGATCACCCTCTCCGTAAAGAAATTCTTTCTAATCTCCAACCTAAACCTCCCCTGGCACAACTTGAGACCCTGCCCTCTTGTCTTGCTGAGAGTTGCCTGGGAAAAGAGCCCAACTCCCCCCTGGCTCCAACCTCCTTTCAGGGAGTTGTAGAGAGTGATGAGGTCTCCCCTGAGCCTCCTCTTCTCCAGCCTGAACACCCCCAGCTCCCTCAGCCTCTCCTCATAGGATCTGTGCTCGAGTCCCTTCACCAGTCTGGTTGCCCTCCTTTGGACCTCCCATTTGCTACCATTTCCTATGAAACACCAGAAGGGCAGGAAAGCTGGGCCTTGGTTCCCTTCCCTCTTCTAGGGGACATCTTCAAAGGTGGCTCTTGGCTCTCTTTCCTCAGCTCACCAGGGCTCTGCAGAATCAGGCTCCATCTGTTGCTGATGAAAGTCATGGCCCTTCTTCCCAAGTTGGCTCTGCCATGAAGGACCTTCAGACTTGTATATCAACTACCATAAACATTAGGTTTTGTGTGTATATCTATCCCTAATTTTCATTATTTTTCTACTTGTCACTGTCCCTTCCCTGCTCCATTATACCCATTCTAGTTTTCATTTTTAACCTTGAAGTCTTTCTTCCTTATTCCCTTTTCTATCTTCCCCTGGGCCCTTCCCTGCTCTAGTTCTAATTTCCAATCTCCAAGTCACTTGGTTTGTCTTCTTCATTCCCCTTTTTATCTTCCCCTGGAGGGGCAGGGGAAATAATACAGAGCAATTTGGCTCTCTGTGCTGTGGTTCACCCTCACCACTGAAGACATATTTGAGCATTGTCACACTCTTACTTGAGTATTAAGAATCAATATGTAATGTGTTCTAAAAGTAAGCAAAAAGCACTAGTTAAAAACCTAAAAAAAATGTGAAGAGAATGGACAAAGCAGAATTTGTGATAAATTCACTATTCTTTTGATAAAACCACTTACAAGACTGTTACCCGTTCTCCAAGAATCCAGATAGTGATCCTGTGGGAAGCCTGTAGCTGTGGTTTCAGGAGCTCTGAAAAAAATTCCAGTGTTTAAAACCACAAAAGGTACTCAAACAGAACACACACTGTCAGAGGTAAATTAACAGCCCAGGAATAACAAAAACATTACCAGAAGATGACAAAATTAAATGCTAAAATTAAAATCCTGTATTGCAGACTGTTATACATTACCCCCTTTTAATATATTTCCTCCTGAGGAAAACTTATACATTAAATCATACAGGGTTGCTCTTATGGACATCATTAAGATTATACTTGATCTTTACTGTAAATAACTACTTACTGCTTCTAGAAAATTGACACTTACTAACGTCATTGATCAAGTTTCTTCCTTTTTAACACATCAAAAAATCTCTTTAGTCTTTTATATAATTGTTTTTTCAAATCTTTGCTTCCAGAATATTCAGACCTGTCTAAAGATTAATAAGCCCTATGTCCCCTGCAATGTTATTAAATTAAATTTCCCTCCTATTCTGAACTACTTTGCCCCAGCAGTTCAACCATTTCTTTAGAGCATAAATCCTTGTGTACAGCCCCAAACTATTACAACTCCTGCTATTTTTTTTATATTATTGAGCATACCAAGAAATGTGTCAGCTCAGTAGTTCCCTTTACACAGTATTTTGTCTCCAGCAGATGCTACACCAGGACAGCACACCACAGTATCTGTCACCACCCCCTCACACCCTCCCAGCACCTCCAGCTGCTGGATTTGTGGATCACATTCCCTTCAGCATCCATCCACAGACCCTTTACCCGCGGATTTCTGGAATTAAGTTACTTGACCATCCTTACATCCAGCGTTATGAGCCTGCCCAACTCCACAAGCTCGCTGGGCAGTTACACAACCTCCTGTCCCTGTATTTTAAGGGGGCTTCCAGCAGCCTCAGCACCATCCCCATCCCCGCGCTGTCACCCGGTGGCAGCAGCTCTGACGCCGCTTCAGGGCATCCACGGACCCCACCTCAGGGCCTGACCCCGCTCCACTCGGCCGCTTCCCGCCACGGGCCCTCAGGGAGCTCCATCCCCTGTCCCCAGAGCCCAGGAGCACCGGCTGGGACCCGGGTGAGTGCGGCCCTGCCCCGCAGCCCCCCGCATCCCCACCAAGCGGCACCGCGGAGGGCTCCGCGGACGCGCTTCCCCTCGCTGTCTCCTCACGGAAACCCCCCCTCACGCAAACCTCCCTCACGCAGCCCCCCTCACGCAAACCTCCCCACGGAACACCCCTCCCGCAACCCCCTCCCTCACACAAACCTCCCCTCAAACCTCCCCACGCAAACCCCCTCACACAAACCCCTTCACGCAATCCCCCTCACGCAATCCCCCTCACCCAAACCGTGACGCCCTGTTGGAGGGAGGAGGAAGGGGCGCTCTCTCTCCGGAGCGGAAAGGCTGCTAGCCGACATCGCGACCCTCACTCACCCAACCACCGCTTCTCCGGACCCGGCCACCGGGTCCCCTTCGACGTCCACCTCCGGCTCCTCCACCGCCGCCGCCATGACACCGGCCCCCGCCGATCTCGCGAGAAGTGAGGAGGGGGCGGTGGCGGGGGCACCGTCAGGGCGCGGCGCGTGCGCAGTCCCCTCAGTGAAGCGGCGGGGCCTGAGGAGAGGCCGGGGGAGGAGGCGGAGAGATGGCGGCGGGGTAGGAGGCGGGGGGACAGCTGAGGGCGAGCCGGGAGCTGAGAGGCAGCTGGCAGGGTACGAGCTAAAGGGGAGAAGGGAGGGGGGTGGTGTGAATGTCAGGAAGGGTATGGGAGAGCGGCCGGGATGAGGGGGAGGCGCCAGCCTGAGGGGGAAGAAAGTGGAGGGCCGCGTCTGAGGGAGGCGGGAACCTGCCCAGGCCCTGAGCCCCGCTGCTCCTCCGGGCTGACCCGCTGCTCCTCCGGGCTGACCCGCTCGCTGAGGGGGTGGGAGCGCTTCAAGGGAGCCTCAGGGCTTCGGGGTAGATGGAAAAGACCCCCGGCGATTCGCCTTTCCTGGGTGGGTACTGCTGAGGCCTCGGCGGTTTGCGAGCTGCCGGCTGTGAGCCCGGGCCCGTCCCGGTGTTCCTGGGCTGACCAAAAAGCGCTGGTAATTCGGGGCATGGTGCTGCAGGTGTCGGGTTTGGTAGCCTCTCTCTGTGTACTTTCAAGCGTGCCGTCATGTCTCGTCATTCATCTGGAAGATGACAGCAGCAGGGTGTTGCTCGGGTTGTGTTGTAACGTGTCGGAGTTTTACTGCCATAGGTTGTTAAATCGGTGTTTCGTTTCACGAGGAGTATTTCTGTCCTTTCATGGTAACCGGGCGTCTCATCGTGTGCTGAAGTGAAGAACTGTGGGGCTTGGTTATCGTTATATAGAAAATGGCCACAGAAAACCTTCAGCCTGTTCCAGAAAGTGCCTTTGTGTTAAGAGATAATAATACAAATGTCTTGAACCAATAAACTGTGTTGCAAGCTTTTTATTCTGAACATTTCATCTTTGTGCTGGAATTGCTTTGACAGTGAAACTAATAAACAGCAAATATGATTGTTTTCATGATAGCCATTGAAAAGTGCAAAATCCAGAGAAATGGTATGATTGATGAAAAACAGAAAAAGAATTGTTACAGTCTTGGGATCTGTCAGTGCCTTGTCATGGACTATAATATGGAAGTAGCTAAAGAGGGTTCAGCCCAGTGTTGAATGTCAGTGTATCACATATTAGTGTCTTGAAAGCAGTAAGATTGGGTTAGCAAAGTTTTGGGCACACAATACTCCTCTGCTTGGTTTATACTAAGCCTCCTGATAGGATTTATTAGCAAGTTGGGAGTAGAACCATCCAACAGTAGTAAATTTGCAGGGGAATGCCTTCTGATCTCCAGTTAGCTCAGAGCTGAATACTGTAATCAGCATAAACCAAGCTAATAGTGCATAACCCTCAGGAGAGCCAGGGCTGTTCAGATCTTTGCTACCCTGCTTCCCCCCTTATAGTTACAGCTGTGGAATAAGTTGGTTCAGCTCACAAATACAACCCAGAGCAGACATGCATGACTGGACTGCATGGGAGGGCAGATCAATCTTTTTTGGCAGGTTTGCCTAAGCTAAACAAAAGTGCTGTCATCTTCTCTGACATCTCTATCCTTGAGGATACAGGTGTCTCATTATTCCTAATAGATGGCATTTTAAAAATGTGATTTTACCAAACAATGTTTCAGTGAGCTATCCGAACAATCTAACGTTCACAGATACATAAAAAGTTATTTTCTATCTTTTTTTTTTAAGGCTTGATTTGTAGTAGAGGAAGTCATACAGAGTGTGTTATAAGGCTTGTGCTTTTAAAATAGAGTCCAAGTATGAGATTCATGCAAAAAGCAAAAGATCTAATCAATTCTTAGAAGCTGAACATTGTCTTTAAGGTCCTTTTTTCCCCATAGCCTCCTTTCATTTCTAACTTAAGTCTACCAGCACTAACATAGTGGTCAATCATACTGGCTGACAGCACTATCCAAGTTGCATTAAGAGAACTCTGTTTTTAAAATCACAAGATTTTGCTTTACATCTTCATTTTGTTATTAACATTTTCTTTTTCAAAAGCGTTACAATTTGAGCCTGGCTTTCTGTTTCATTAAACTCTGCTACTTGCAACGGGGTCTTTTTGAGGCTATCAGCAGCCAGTAAATTTGCTTTTTCTCCTTGTGACCAGTTTACAAGGGAATTTACAGCATTAAAATGCCCAGCCTTGCACGCACAGTGCAGGGGAGTCTCCTTGCTGCTGTCTAAGGCATTGATGGCTGCCCCAGAGCTCAGGAGTAGATTTATCAAGTGACTGTGCCCGTATTCTGCTGCAATGTGCAGTGGGGTCTTTCTCCAAACGTTTCGGTCGTCGATATTTTTGTATTTCCCTGATGTCAGAAGAATTTTTACCATTTCTGTGTTTCCTTTGATGGCTGCATAGTGCATCGGAGTACATCCATCCATGTCCTTAGCTCCCAATCTTCCTTTTTTGGCTAAGAGAGCTTTCACAATACTGAGGTGTCCTCTCCCAGCTGCAGCATGCAGGGGAGTCTTTTTCTCCTTGTCTTGTGCGTTGGGGTCAGCATTAGCACTCAGAAGCAGTTCCACCATTGTTTTGTCTCCCCTCTCAGCAGCAAAATGTAAAGGTGATTTTGCCTGCTTATCCTTAATATTAGCATTGGCATTGTGGTGCAGCAGCTGCTGGGCAACATCAGTGTTGCCTCTTTGACTTGCAATATGCAGGGGAGTAGCAAATTCTTTAGTGACAGCATTAATTTTGGCCCCAGCGTTAACTAAAGGTCCAACTAATGCTCCTTTGTTATGAAGTGCAGCAACATGGAGTGGGGTTTCACCAGCTTGGTTCACAAGGTTAACTTCCATCCCTTTGCAGAGAAGCAGATTTGCAATGGAAGCAGCCCCAGCCTGAACTGCCAAATGCAAAGCTGTGTCTGAACCAGGAGTCTTTATCCCAAAGTTTGCTCCCTTTTCCATTAGAACTTGTGCTGACTCAGCCTTGCCTGTTTCACAGGCCAGAAGCAGAGGAGTGTACAGTGTTGCATTGTAGGCGTTTATATCTGCACCTCTGTCAATTAAAGCTGCAACATTATCGTGCAGATTTCCCTGTACAGCTCTAAAAAGAGCTGACTCCATTATGTCAGGTGGCAAATCTTTAGAATGTTCTAGGAGTATTTTGAAGATGGATGGGTGGTTGCTGTTGAAGGCACTTTCCACCATGTTGGAGTCAACTCTGGCTCCAGCTTCTAGCAGTACTTTTGCAGTATTTTCAGACCCCTGAGAAACAGCGTAACTGAGACCAGTCTGTCCTCTTTCATCCTTTCCATCAATGAAGGCACCAGCCTCTAACAGCATTTTAGCCAGACTACTCTCATCTTTAAGAGCTGCCATGTGCAAAAAGTTGTGCTGGTTTCTGTACCTGCCTGCCTCTTCTTTCAGGAGCATCTTCAGTATGTGACTGTGGTTATTCTGTGCAGACAAATGGAGAGGTGTCTTGCCTTCCATATCCAAACTGTACATATAAGCCCCACATCGGAGAAGCAGTTTCACTGCCTCACCATGGCCTCTCTCAGCAGCCCTGTGCAGTGGGGTTCTTCCTTTCTTGTCCTTCACATCTATCTTGGCACCTTTGCTGATCAAGTATTCCATTATTGGTAGATGTCCATTAGCAGCTGCAACATGCAGAAGTGTTTCACTTGAAGAATTCTGTGCATTAATATCACTATCTTTCAGTGTTTTCTCTAACCCAGGAAGATAGCCTTTAGCAACTGCATCGAAGATGTTGACATCAGCATGGTCTTTTCTAGGTTTTGCTGCCCCTGAAACTTGATGTTTTTTTCTTTTCTTCTGAATTTTTTCTTGCTTTTTTTTCCTCAGACTCTCTTTTTTTCCCTGGTGCCTTTCACTGCTATTTTCAAACCAAACCTTGTCTTTTTCAAGCAAATATCCTACCAGCTGTCTTCTAGCATCTCCAATGCTTTCATTTACATCACTGACATATTTTCTCATCTTGCTGTAAAGTCTGGGCTCCACTTGCTTTAAACATGGATAAAAAAACAGCCTGCAGGCTCGTTCACCTTGAGCAATCAGTAGGTCTAAAACACGAGCATTCTTTTCTGTTCGTGTCCTGTAGAAACTCACCACCACCTTTTTTTCTGGGGTAAAAATACCATTTTCTATCAGCCAGTTCAAAAGGTGGTCTGGGTTGTTTATGCCTTCAACTAACTCTTCTTTTTTTGTCCTTAAGACTTCAATTGCATATGGGTTTGTGAACAGGCTAGTTGAATGCATCATCATGTTGGTAATCAGAAACTGAATTGAGCTGTTGTTTGATGTTTGAAGTTAAATATGATATAGCAAAGTAGTCTCACATAGATTCACACATTCTTTTCATAGAACTATGAACCAACAACTGTTGTAGTTCAGTGATAAATCTTTAAAAAAATGAGTAAGAAATGAAAACTCCCTCACCTTTGGTTTTCTACTTGTTGGAAGTCCTTTGATCTTCTCTGTTCTTCCTTAGCAACAACTGAAGTTTAACAGCAAAACAAAGATCTGTGATATGTAACAATATTCCACTTGAAAGAGATATTCCAGATTTTTTACACATGATCAGGGAGAAAAAATACTGCTTCTGTGAGTCTGATATTTGAATAGATGATCTTTGTTTATTGAGTTCCCTTGTCCTTTTGGCCGAGCTGTTTTTCAGAGGTGCCTAAATGACCTGTCTACTAAGCATGACAAAAGAAAATTCACAGCATAGTTACTGTTGCCCCGATTACATACCTTGTGTGATCTTAAATGAAAGAGTACACATTACCAGCTACATAGGTGAAAGCCCTGTAATATAATGAAATGAAAACATAAAGACCTAGATAAAAATAAACTATATAAGCAGCTAGTTATAAAAGTGATCCAGCCTTTCTAATATGAGTTACAACTTCAATCTATGAGGTATGTTTAACTTAAAGGCTATTTAGCTTGTCATTCCTGCTGTAACCTGCAGTCTGTCTGGAACTAAACTCATTTACATGAGGTGGATCAAGGCATGTGACTCAGTATGCAGCATTTAAAGTATAATTCAGTGGAGCTCCAAACCTGTGAATATGTATAGTCTTCAGTATGGGTGCAGGAACTTTGAATCTAGCTGTAATTAATTTAACTTATTGGTGTTAAAATTCTTTATGGAGAAAAGGCAATAAAATGATAATCATCTATGCATTTTGAACCCAACTGAGAAAAAAAATTGATTTTACATAGTTCTGTAAGAGCTAGAAGTAAAATCAGATGAAAAGCTGAAATCTTGGCCTTAGTTAAGCAAATGGGAGATTTTGCCATCTGTTTCTTAGTTCAGTGCCCTTTCTGTTGAGTCTTGCTGCCTTCGCACCCATTTTCTTTAATAGTATGTACAATGTGGCTGATAAGATTTTTTTTTCTGTTGACTAGTTTTATAAGTAATATTGCAAGGTTTATTCTATTAAGATTTATTTGAAGAATTAGCTGGGAAAGGCAAGGATTTAATATATATTTTGAAAGCCAGCCAGTTAGCAAGTCAGCAAACTTGACAGCCAATTTAAGAGCCCAGTAATTCCTCTGAAATGCAAAGAAGGGCACTACACCAAGAGCAGCAAAAGGTTTTTCATTTACTTAGGGGTTGTTAACACATAACATGGAAAACTATGGTTTATTGTACAGAATCCGAAGGCCTGAATTATGTTCCCAAATCTGCCAATGACTCTGTGATCTGCAAATTATTTAGTCTTCAGATTTGACTTAACAAAATACTGAAGATCTATTTGTGTCTTGGCTAAACCAATATTCTTTGCTTCAAGTTTTATGAAGTGGGATCTTTATGTCATTATTACTATTATTATTCCCATGCAAAATAGAGGTAGAATTGTTTGATGACCTTTGCAGGAAAGCTTTGAGTTCTGGCAATGGAAAATATTGAGTGCTGACAAGTATAGTATGGAGAGCACTAGAATTTTTGGAACTCCTGAAAGATTAAAGAGCAGAAGTTGTGATATTCTTTAAGAATCTTTAGCATGACACTGGTTTCCTAGTGTTCTGAATTTTTATTGGTAAACAGAACAGATGAAAGGTTGCAGTACTCCTAACTGGCCTTAAGGAGGAACATTTGAACAATATATGCAGGCAGCATCTTTTTCAGAGCCTCTGTGGGACTTTATTTTGGAAAAATAATATGCAGCAAATTACCAGATGCAAATTAAAGTCTTCAAAATATAATTATGTATCTCTAAAAAAATGTGCTTTATCGTAAGTACGTGACTTAGGAGGAAATTCTATCTTAAAACAAGAATCACATTTGACAGGAAACTTTTGGATGCTTGTTGTATGGATTAATTTTTAGAAATTTCGCTTTTTTAGCTTTTTTTTTTAATTAGTATTTTAACTATTTTTAGAATTAAGCCTTTGTTCCAACAATGACTTTACAAAAAATTTTAAAAACCAAACATTTGCGGAGAGACTCAGAATTGTCAATTTGAAGCTTTTTGTTTATATCTTTTAAACTTATTAACTCTGTTTGTCATATAAATGTTTTAGAGAAGGAAAAAATATTAAAGTTTCACACCTCTTCTCCTTTAATTAAGTGTATGAGACCACAAACACGTGGGATTACCAGGAAGCTCTTCATTAAAAAGAAGAATGGCAACATTTAGTGTTAGTAAAGATCTAAGGAAAGAAATGAGCTGGAGAGAGGAAGAGGCAGATCTTTGGCCTTCTTTGTAATCTTTAAATTTATTTGTTGTCAGCAGGGCATAGGGTGGTTTTTTTTTCTTGCCAAGTATTTTATAGGCGTCTTTATTCAGCACCATGCATCCAAGTTGGCACTGTTCTTATTAGGTTATTTTGAAAAGAAAATGATGGGGTTTGCTTCTCTCTTCTTTGTCAGATAGAATTTAGGGCTCTTCTTGTTCAGCAGTATGAATATAAAGCAGTAGTATGCAGCAGATCTTATGGTTTACTTTGGATGGAGATACTAAAAATTCAGAATGTTACCAGTGTAGGTTCAGCTTCAATAGTGTTATCAGAGAAACTTCACGTTGTAGGTGTGCTGATTATATTTTAATTCAGTATGTTGTTAAAAAGCTTGTAGTGAGTAGATTGTCATGACACAGAAATACTGAAAATCCTCACATAGAGCACAGAACTCTAATATAATTGTTAAATACAGAAGTAGAACGTATTTCTAAGATAACCTCAATTCACCTCTCTCTGTGTATATTCAGCACTGACCTGGTGGGAGGATTCAGCTGAAAACATGGTAGAGTTTAGAGCAGGCCTTAAAAAGGTGATGCCACTGACAGGTAAGGTCTCTGTTTTGGCCTCTGCTGAAGAGGTGTCCATGTAGGGAGCATCTGCTCACTGCTTTAACCCAGCTGTAGATGCTTGGAGAAAGGAGACTTGAGCCAGTTTTCTCACATGCAATCTTAGATTTGCTACTAACTTGTGTCCTTGGGCAAATCACTTATCTCTGTGCTCTGTTTACACAAGTATTAAAAAAAGATTTTTTTTTCTACCTCACAGACATGTCCTGAGTGTTTATTAATGTTGGTGCAGTGCTTTGAAGTTATAGAGTGCTTTGAAGTTTTTGTCCTTTGAAGTATGGGGTTTTTTTTTTGACTTCTCTAAGATGAACATTTATTTCTTAAATTAACACGTGCCTGTGTTTTCCAGCTTAGTTTGGGTTACCATGTCATCATCGAATAGACATTTAATTTTCTTTATTTTAATTTCTCAAAGATGAAAGCAACCCAAACTACACCTTGGGTATTGCTAAATGACCATGTGAGGTGAGGTGGCCCTGGGAGCAAGGAACCTGCAGAGGTCACCAGTTCTCCACCGAGGTTTTCCCCCTCTGTGCTGTGCCTGCAGCTCTGGGGACTGTCCTGCTGAGCCGGCATGTGATGCAACTGAATGACTTCCAGTAACTCCTTAGGTTCTCCGGGGCATTTTCTTGATAAAATTGAGAGAAAGCCAAACATTAATAACACGCTTTCACTCACCGTGGTATTTTTTGTTTCCCGATGTGTACTTCAATTTCATTTAAGCCAATTGTTTGCAGTAATGCCAGTTGTTCATTGGGAACATATCTTGCTGCAGAGGACTAGTCTGTGAGAGATAATAAACCAACATCGTTATCCAGGCATCATGAGGGATGGAGAAATAAGTCTGGGTAATCATTGCATTCTGATTAATAGACGTGGCTCAGGAATAAAGCTTTGTTTTGAATAATCAGAAATCTAAGTGTGGCCAGGCTGGTTGAAGTTAAACTCAGTTTAGGCATAGCTAGACAGAGGAACTTCAGCGTTAGAAATGTTCACAGTGATGATTAGAGTGTCCTTGAATTATTATAATTCTGGAAGAGAAGCTGACTAGTCAGAGAGTCTGCAAGAGAGGCAAAATCTTGTGCTCTAGTTTTGCCTAAAGATTAAGTGCAGTACATTAGGGAAGTCAAAAGGGGAGGTCTGTGTCTGCTTGTTGTCATATTTTGGTAGGGAATAGGCTTGGGGCGTTCCTGGCACTGAGAAATCTCTGCCCTAGCTGGTGTTTGAGTATGAGGTGTTCCCTAAAGCAGTGCTGTGCTCTGGGTGATACTGGCACACAGGGAACATGCGAATCACCAGGGGCCTGAGCAGGGGCTGCTGGAGGGAAGGAAAAGCTGCTCCAGTCTCATGTTTTGCATCTCAGACAAGCCCACCAGGCTCCCATCTCATCCTCTCTGCAGCTTATGTGTTGGCAGGGCCCAACCCACCCTGCAGAACCCTCTGACAGGTCCTGTACTTGAAAGAGGTACCTTGCAGAAGGCTTTGCCCACTATCCATGGATGCTCTCAAAACACTAAGTAACAATCCATACAACAGCTGATATAATAACTCAGGTATTTTATCTATTTCCAGTCCAAGTCACGATGTTATCCCAACACTGGAGTACTATTTCCTCAAGTACAAACAAATGACAATTGTGTTAAGCACTGCACCCGTACAATGCAAAATGTTCTTTTTGCTGAAGAATGGTGTGTACTTTTATGAAGTTCCTAGCCTGGGGTAGTTGTAAATGGACAATACACATCTACAGAGTGCCACTGATGGCTGTAAATTGTGACAGACCAGGCTGGCTGGATCAAACAGTAAAAATGTGGCTTATTGTACATAACTCAGCCAAAGTGAGGATTAGGATTGTTCTTCAGTTTACCATAAACATAGTGAAGTTTAAGAGTGATCAGACCACTTGGAAACCAATTTTTGCTATTCTGTTTTTTTTTTGTTTGTTTGTTTGTTTTTTAATAATTACATTTAAGTATTTTTCCAAACTTCTTCATGGAATTACTTGCCAGGCAGTTTCTTGAGAAGCAAAATAGTGGCAGTAGAAGGAAAAAATAGCTTTCTCATTTGGCTTCACAGAGCTAAGGAAAAGCAATGTTCTTGATTCAGAACAAAATAAATAAAAGTTGTTTTGAAACAAATAGAAAACTGTTAGTAATGATATGATTAAATATATAATTGCTGTAATTTTTTCATAGCACTAAGTAAAAAAAAATGTGTTTTAAGTGATATGTATTGCTAGTTACATTTCTGTACATATTTATTCTGCAGAAGTCTTTACTGTCACAAGTTTAATTTTAATTTAGGAACTAATTTGCCTGTTACTTTATTGACTAAATCCATGTGAACACTAGCACTGATTTTACCATTGGGGAGATACCATTTTCCAATTCATCAGCTTAAGGTTTTATCAGGGTCATGATTTCTATAATAATTCTCATTTTAGAAGATTCAATGTATCCTTTTAGACCACTGCTAATAGAAGCACTTATGGCCAAACACTAGCCCTCATGTCATTAGCATAAGATGTAATTGATGTAAAAGTATTAAGTTACTAAATGCTGAGGCAGCTTTGAGGATCAGCAAAACCAAATAGAGAGAGGGCCAGGTTTTTTCTCCAAAATGGGAAGATTTTTTTTTCCATTTTAAACCAAACAAGCCTTTGTGGTTTTGAGTCAGGAACATACACTCTGTTAGTGAGGTCTTAGAAAAGGAAATACTTTATAGAGTCTAATCTTAACTGTTGAAGACTGTGATCCTCATTACATCCCCTGTACCCATTACTCCCAGAAGGTGAATGCAGTGGTGAGATCTCCCAACAAAACCTTTTAGACAAATTTGCTCTGTAGATGTAATTTGTGAAGAACTGTTCTGAATTTACACCAATCCACAAGCAGAATGTTCTTACTGATTATAAAATGTAGATATGAATGGGGATTAATGTGACTCTGAAAGGAAGTAATGTGTTGCCACATCATAAGCCAGTTTTAATTGCTGTTATTTATTAAGTTATTACAGTTAGATGTCAAGCATGAGACACAGTAGAGACATTTATCTAAACAATGTCCTGCTAATGAAGTCTCCATACAGACTTTGAAATGTTGCCCTGTCTGAGGAATCAATTTACAAGGAAACTTATATGAATTTTATTTATTATGTCAAAAGATTTTTCAAATCTATTTATTTTAGTTCCACAGCTTTTTAATTTTTTTTTCTGAGCTTGAAGAAATGTAAAACTAATTTTAATTCAGTATGGAAAACAGTGTCAATATTTTTGTCCTGTTAAGAAAAGTTATGTTATAATTACTCTGTAAAAAATGCAGTTTGTCTTCTGAGCTGATGATGATATACTTTAGTTACTTCCTTGCTCCCCAGTTTTTCAATAGCTTTGTTCACTGCAGTATGGAAAAGCAAGGCAACTCAGGATTAAGAAAGATTGCCTGACAGTGCTGCTTTAGCTTATCTTTGTTACTTTTTCTTTGTCTAGAATTTTGTACTTAGAGAGGAATTGAGTTGATTCTGGTTATTTCATATTAAATGACTAAAATATAACTTTCATTTAAATTTTACTTCTCTAACTACTCAGTTATCTATTTCAAGTTTATCTTCCCTAAGTCTCCCTAGCTACAACCCTTTCCTAGTCTTTAGACAACTTAGGGAACTCAAGGGGCTTGCTTTTAACCACATTAAAAATATTATATTTTTTCCTTCCTTGTTGTAAAGAAGATATGGAAGCATTTAATTAATTTCTTTTTTCTTCTGTTTACTTTTATTATCATTCATTTGTACTCTGTCTTGATCAGCTAGTTGAAGTCATCTTGGATTTTTACTTGCATTCAGTTTTTGTTTACTGTACATAAAAATACATTTTATCTTTCCTAGGACTGAAGTGCTGGAAATTCATAAGCAAGTAATTAATGATTTCTTGTCAGTGCTTTAATCTGGTCACTATTTTTTCACTTGGTGTGTACTTTTTGTTCAGTTTCACAGTAATTCTCATTGCCAGAGGGCTTCTTGAGGCATATAGAGTTGACTCTTACATGTTATCTTATCATTCCAGATCTGACAGCTTCTCATGTCTTCTGTTTGGATCCTCTGGCTTTGACTGACTCCTTTGGTTCTCCCAGAATGTATGCACCTCCTTGGGTGTCAGGATCTGGATTCCTGTACCTCACATTAATTTCAGTTCAGCAAAGTATATAATCATACTTGTAACTATTAGGAGGTGCCTGGAGTGTAAGTTTGACTCCACTTCCAGTCAAGCTTCAGTAAGAGATTAGCACCTCCAATTTTTTTCTGAATTATGGTTTAGCATTAAGGAATTGATTAATTAGGTCACTGAATCAAGACCTCAGCTATTCTCCTGCCTGCTTCACTCTGTGAGAAATACCCTTGTTGATTTGGATAGCTCCCTAAATCACAAAGTCCTGACAACTCCTCCAGATTCATGGTGTTTGCTTTCCTTGGCATATCCCAAAACATCCTTCTCTGTTCAGCTGCACCTGTGATATTCCAGCAGCTCTCTTTGTTCCCAAGCCATTATGTCTTCCTACTCAAATTTCCATTCAAAGAGTGATTCATGCAGCAGGGGAAAGGCATGACCCGGCTGCCCCCTCAGTTTCCATCGCATTGCAAATCATGTGCAGTCTCATCTGAACCAGAGCTTTCATTTCAGACTTCTCTGTTCCCATTCCTGGAACAAATTCTTTTCTTCCTTCATCCTGTAGTCTGCACTTTGAGGGGAGAAATGGTTGCTGCATCAATAGGCTTTAAAAAACCCAACCAACCAACCAAGCAAATAAAAACCACAAAAAATCACAGAAAACCCCCTAACCAAAAAACCTAGCTTTTGTCACAGGAGCAAGGAAAACACATCAGCATGGATTTTCCTTCCCCTAGGAATTCATTTTCTCACAGCATATGAGCACATACTGTTGATACCTGTGCCATAGCTACTCTGTGGACAAAGCACAAGCCTGACTCATTATACCAGCATCCTTTTTTTTTTTTTTTTTTTTAATAATAGCTTTCATACTCTGAATGCTTGGTTCTGATGTCCAGCTGGAGGCAATTGCACACCTCCATGAACAGTCTTTACAAGAGCTGCATGCTCTTCAGTCACTAATGCTTCTGAGGTTTGTCCCTGGTTCTGCTTTCCTCTTCATCCTTTGAATATTACCACCTTTTGCCTTTTTGAGTCTTCTCTTACACCTTACACCTCCACCATCAATCCACTCGTTTAGAAGAATTCCCTATTTGAAAAAGTTTGAAGGTTTGTTTTTGTTTTGTTCTTTTTTTTTTCCCCTTGACTAAATAGCAGTTCTGGATTTACAAGACTCTTAGGGTTGAGCTGTGTTCTCTGACACTTCTGAGACTCCTGCCAGGTGATGTGGAAGATACTGAAGAGGCATCTGGATCTGTCTGTAGGGATATCTTCTGCCAGTCTGGTTCCCACTGAAGCAAACCCTTTGGCTCAGTGTGTGTAGCATAAGAGTACACAGAATAGTAATATGCCTGCTAGGGATTTTAGAAGACCCAGATAAAAAAGAGTAATGATTTTTAACAAGTACTTGTGCAGTGGATTAGCTACAATAAGTAAAGAGATGAGCCAGAGCATCAATATCCTTTTGCCTTTCTGTCACAAGATGTAGGGAAAGCTTAGTTTCAACTAAAAGCTAATACAGTGTCATGAAAATAGGATCAATATGACATTAAGAAAAGAAAGAAGGGATATTGTAGTGACAGCTCAAGCTATATTAGTACCTTCATGTTTAATTCAATAAAATATCACCATTTAAAATTTCTCTGAAGCAGACAGAGCTTGCAATAGAATTTAGAGCAAACCTAATAGAGAGTATTCATGGCCATGACATGCTTTCTAGAAATACTGGCAAATTTAACTTAATTGGAGCAGATTATGTGTCAAATCTTCACTTTTCCATATTGTTTTTGCTTGGTACCTGTATTAATTTAGTTTTTAATCTTTTAAATCCAAAACTATTAAACATTTTTTTTGACACTCTGTAGGGTTTTTGTTAGATGATTTCACAGCAGGCTGCATTAATATTATCCAGCTGTAATTTTCAGTTTTGCATGGATTGGCACCAGAACCACCAGGATGGTAGTTTGTTCCCCCTTCCCCTCTTTTACTCATTGGCATAATGTCCATGCAACAAAGCTTTTCAAAAATAAGGAAGGAAAAGGCCTTCCTGTACAAGCTTCCTGTGAATCCCATCCAAATATAAAAGACTTGTGTAAAAGCTTGGCAGGCAATCCCAGCATATGCCACTTAGTGACTTCCTTATTTTATGCTACCATGCCACGTACAGCAAATGAATCTGAAAATCAGAGTGATTTCCATTCATTTTCAAATAAGGAATTTTAAATGGTAAATTTCCTATCTGTGTATAACACCCACGTTTTAAATTAAAAGTTTTGAATGCTGACAGCATTAGTCATAGGAAATCCTGTATGAACATCCAGCACTTAAGTTGGACCTTCCCCTAAATCACACCATAGAAGGAATCTACAGGAAAACATTCTGTTACTCTTAAATGCTGCATTAATTTTTAACTCTTTACATGCCATTGCATCTGGTATTATGGTGCTTTTTTTCAATGATGAAATTTTCTGTATTTTAACAGCATACCAGTACCATTCTTTATGTAAATATATACACCTTCCCCCATGAACAACAGTCTTCAGTGTATGCTATTTAGAAGACAATTCATTTGAAGGAAAAATATTGTTTTAAAATATTATAATGGATATAAGGGAATTGGGTCCTTCTAATAGTGGGATCTGGAGTTTATAGTTGCATATATATGGTTAATTCTCATACCAATACACCACATGAAATCCTGTATACATTATAAGTGTTTTCACATATTTGGTGAAAAAAAAATTGGTATTCACAGAAACAGAGACCTTTGCTAAGCAGACTTTGCAATGTGCAGTTCTGCTGGTGAGCCCATTGCCTTTCTCACCCTTCTGCCCCTTCCCCTGCCAGAGAGGGGGCAGCAAGCTAGGGGATGCTGAGCCCACCCACAGCCCAGTGTGCTGGCACAGGGCACTGCCATCCATCTGTGACCTCATGGAGAGGGAAGCAGAGAGAGCTGCCACCCATCCTCTCCTGCATCCCCTCAGAATGGTGGGCATCACTGTCAGGTGACATTAAAACTTGTGGAGCAATGGGTGGAGGCAAAATTTTAGGGTTAGTTGTGTCAGCTTAGGTTCATTCTCTGTTCCTCAGACATAGCTTGGGTAAAAATGAGGGAAACCAGCAAGTTACCCCTGACAGCAGCCCCCAGGCACCTCAGGTCCTGTGGTACTGCTCTGTGTCCAGTGGGACTCCCCTTGTGCTCAGAGGATTTACTGGACATGAAGTTCAGTGTCAGCAGTTTGTTATTGCCTTAAAGAAAAGACTCATACCATGGTGCTGAGAGGGCAAATGTGTTAGCATTCACGTGCTAATTAGCAGCTTCAAACAAACTGTATAGCTCAGTAAAAAATGAAAAGCTGAAAAAGCCAGCAGAACTTTGTAAATTAAACCATAACACAATCAAGGCATGAAAGTAATATATACACAGGATTATTTTGGTATTATATGGGTGAACCAGCTTTGATGGTCTCTTTGTCTTTGCTTAAAAGAAGCCATTCCACAATGGATGTTGTATCTCTTTAAAATTTTTTTTCCTGGTTATCATTGTCATTTAGTGGGAAAATCCCACACATGTTGAATTACTGTGGAACAGCTGGCTTAAATTAAGGTTTCAGACTTAAGGAAGGAATCCCAGAGCATAAAGCATCAAATAATAGTTTAACTCAAGATCAGGATAAAGCTTGTAATGTTAGACATGGCAAGCATATATTAGGCAAATTGAAAGAATCAGAGGGTTTTATTAATATGGTGAATCATGGTACTGCAGTTTTAGATCAAAATGCAGTCATGTTTAAATGTGGATTAAAATGGTTTAATAAATGAATCAAGACATTTTAATATACCATTGTTCATAGATGAGAGGCTTTAGACTATCCAAATGCTGATGGATTACAATAAAAGAAATCAAAAGCCATTAAAAATTCTCAGTATTTGAGAGCTCTACTTCTGTTCTGACTCTTGATTAATTTAAAGAGCCTTTCATATATTTTTGGAGCTTCAACACTATAGGTAATAATTCGTGATTGTATAGGCAAAAGTGTTAATTTTTAGTGGCTAAATGGAGACTTTCTGTTTGTTTTCAAACCATACTTGTAAAACTTCGTAATTAATTAAAAAACTCATAGACACATTGAGTTATAGGGTCATTTAAATCAAAGTATAGATTTCCATGAAGCCAGTTTTATTCTGAAGATCCAAACCAGAGGGAGGATTTAGGCCAAGATACTGTTCCTTGGTTTGGGGCTTTTTGGTTTTGTTGTTTAAGCCCAAACCTGGACTGCCTGGAAAAAAGGAGAAATAAGTTCAGTAGTTCTCCTCCACACTGTAAATCTCTCTTGTGCTTCACACTGCCAGCAGCTACAGAAAATCACGTGTGGGACTCTGAAGTAGTAAAAATAAAGTTGAAAGTGGAATGTGAACTCAAATTCATTACTTACTGTGTTATTATCTGATCTGATATCAGCTGAACTCCAGGAACACTTGAGGAATCTGGTTTTATTTTTGTACATTAATTGCTAGGTCTTGCTTGTTCCTTTTTCTATATGGCTGTAAAAAACAAAGAGTTTTATTTCTTCTTAATGTCCCTAGGTCACTTCTGTCACCACAGAAGTTAGACCCTCCTAAAGAGGCAGGGAAATGGTGAGATTGCCAGTAGTGTGCTTCCTCGGATTTATGGGCCTGCAACTTCTGTGCAACGATGGGCAGTGTATTCCCCAAAGGGATAACATTACTTTTCCTTCTTAAATTGGGCTGTGGACATGTCAAAACACTTAGAACTGTATTTCAGAAGAGAATCCATTAGAAAAGCTACAGACAGTCGGGTGGCACTGTTCTTCAACCCAACTGTGGGTGTTCCTAATAGATTTGCAATAGATTTGGGAACTGAGCTGTTTCCTCAGCTCAATCAGTAACTTGATAAGTTAGGAGCTCATTACTTTGTTACCTCTGTCACCAGCTTTGTCATTGTTACCCTTAAGAGTTTGATTGGGACTGGAACTGGCTCTGCCAGTAGCAGATAGGTATCACAGGTATCACAGATCCCACCTGGGAGGGCATTTCATTAGCCAAGTTGCCACATTCAACACACAGCACATAACCATGGAAGCAACAATAATTAAGTTAAAAATTAAGCCCTTCTCATATCGCCAGTCTGGCCTTTCCTGTCCAGTGAAAAACACAGAGGCAATTTCTGCCCATAAGAATGATAATGCAGTGAACAGAGGGGGCCAAGGAAATAGCTTGAAACTAATTTTGGGTGTGGTAGTGTATTTTGTAAGTAAATTCAAAACAGACGTGGAAGCCAATATCAGGAACATGTGCAAGAAATTCCATTTATAAGACTTTGAATGCTAACCTCACTGCTCTCTTAAATATTTTTAAATATATATGCATAAAGTTAGTCATCTAACCAAAACAATTCCATAAGCAGGTATACTGAGGACTCAGAGTGCTCATTCAGGTTAATGGGTGCATGAAAAATGTTCACTGTGAAAGTCAAACCTCGTTTTATAGGATTGTGCATATGGGAAATTGAGCTTGTTTAACCAAAAGTGTGAATTCAAGTTAACTTAGTAAAACTGGTGTGAAATCTGCCTGGCCATTTTTGTAGTGTAATTTAAATTGGGAAGAAGGAATTTAAGAGTTCTGACTCAATCCATGGTAATTTGAAGATTTCTGGTGAGCATTTCTTTCAGAAGATGCCACATCCCTGCTGCTTCTACCTGCATTTATGTTCCACCTCCCTTACTGCCCCCCATCATTTCAGTTGTTTGTAGAGCTGTGTGGTTAACAGAATAAAATAAACAATGCAGTAATCCTGTAATATTGGGGGGGAGAAAAAAAAAAAAAGCAGGAATAAAAAAAAAAACACAAAAGCAATAGCAGCAAAAATGAGGGAGTAGAAAAGAAGAGGCAAAGGAGAAGGGAAAAGGTGGCTGCTCAGACTGGCACCAACGTGAAAAAAGTGCTTACACACATCAAAGCTGAGCTCCCTAAGGCCAGGAGGTGGATCTGTCAGTGCTTGCCTGGCAGCAGCAGCCCTTGGAGCAGTAGTGGCCAACTGTTTACCTGCTGCAGTCCACAAACTGACATAGAAACTTAAACTGCTTTGTTGGTAGCTTCTTGAAACACCACAGCTTAAGCTACTTGAGGTCATGCAGCAAGACCCCAAGTTATGTCAAAATAGGGAGACTGTAGATACTTGTGTAGCAATTTCAAACAATCACTTTTAAAGAGCCAGAGCTAAGTAACTTCCTTATGAAAATAGAAGTTTAGTCTGAGGCTAAGCAAATTCCTGATAAGAAAAAAAAAAAAAAGTCTCTTGGGACAAAATGTTTTGCCCTTGCTCATTTTATTTCTTTTGCTCTGCTCTGGAAATTCTGACATCCCTGTTTCCCAAAATAGGAAGATACTCTGATTTAAAAATTCTTTTTCTTTCCAATATTTGTCAGTGGCCTGATTTCCAAAACTGGTTTGTCCAGCATCTTTAGGACTAGTGGTACTTTTTGGTAGCTGTCAATCAGTATTTTGAGAAATTTAACCAACTTTAGTTTTACTTTTGCAAAGTTACAGAGAGGCAAGAGCTTAGTCAGGACCACTTCCCCAAATACACTAAGCTTGGTGGTTTGGGGAGTGTAGAAGTGGGAAATAAAACTCAGAAGTCTCTAACCAAGCGAATGTATTTAAAGCACAGCTAAATAGACACAAGCAGGCTGCTTTTTCACAGGTCACAGCCCTGATGCAGTAGGAAATCAGAGAAAGATGTGCAGGTTAGAAACCTCTGCTTCAGGGAGAAGTGACCTGGGCACAGACCACTGCATTCTGCTCAGATGCCAACATCTAAAGAAGGGAACTTGGCAGTTAGCTTTTCAAGGGTTAGTTTTGGTCAGTAACCTTCTTGCAGACTAACTGTAAACTCTTGTGTTGTCAGTCCTGAAGTCAGCTGTTCTTACTGTATAGCTTTACATAGATTTTATGTGATTGTGCATATAAAAGCACTTTGTTACCTAATTAAAATGTATATATATTTAGAAATACTTCATCTGATTCAGTCAGGAAGCAGGGAGAACAGAAAATCTGTATGATGGCAAACCTAAATGAGAAAGCCAGAGGTGGATTTTGCTTTGGGAATTTGGGTTATTTACCTTCCCTTCGGGTATTTGGGTCAGACACCTGGTGATTATTTAACATGATCAAGATCGTATCTTGATGGAGGCCCTGAGACACCACTGGAGGGTTCATAGTGAGTTTTGCTTTTAATGGCTTCTTATAAGGAGTTTTGAACAGTTTATGTTTGGGAATGCATTAGTGTTTTACATAGGGAAAAAAAGAGTGTACATTATGTCTGTGATGCAGTCGAGTAAAACTTTGCATACAGATGTTTGTCCACGTGGTGGATGTTTGCAGAGCTTTTCTGTGTAGTAAAAAGAAGCATCTCCTAATTCTAATCAGGTAATCATTACACCCTTGTTTCATCCTATTTGACCAGAGGCTTCTAAGTTAAAAATTAGTAGACTGCTAAGGCACAGACACTTCCAAGTAGCAATGTAGTGTGCCCAAATCACTGTCTGAAGAGGCCTGCACTTTTCTGTTAACCCTAAGGAGGAACCTGTGGTGCCTTCTAACCTAGATACCTTAACCTAGATACCTGAATAAATCCAGAGCTGTAAAGTGTTACGGCTTTGCTTAAAAAGGAATTTTTTGTGTTCCATTTCTCAAGGTAAAAATAAAACAAGTGCTTGCAAGGTGGGTGCAGCAGCTCATGATTTTTACTGCTGCTAACAGTTCTAAAACTGCTTTTGGAAATAAATGAAAATCAACTTTTCATAGCTGTTAATGTGCTTTGATTTGGGGTCATACAGTGGTCAGCAGCTTTGAGAGTCACATCACTTGAAATAAGTAGGCTCTAATTTTGGTAGCAGTAGGCTGTGCTTTTAAACCTACAGCCAGTGGAGATGCAAAACTTTTTTTCAGTGTGAGTGCTGTGTGGATGGTTTTGTGAATCTGAATAGCAACATTCACTGGATTGTGCCTGGGTTGTGCACATTTTCATGACTTGTTCTCTGAGACATAAACAGACACCTGAAAGTCGTGGCCACTAATCCATCATTGTGTATGAGAATTCAGGAAAATAGCCAAGAACTCTTAATGTCCTCTGAGATAACTATTTTCTATTATTAAAATGATACAGGATCTCCCGATTCATTGCAGTGGTTGTTTAAGAATTCAGGGAAGTTGTTAAAATTATTCTTTTTTTTTTCCATGTTTGCATGATAGCAAGTTTCTGAGGATTTCTGTAGCTTCTCCACCATCTGAGCAAAAGCTTCTGTTGCAGGCATCTGTGCAGCTTCTTCCAGGACTGTTTGCTTTTGAGCTCCATCTGCTGGACTTGTGTTCTGTTTCCCACATCTTCGGTGTTAAACTGCCAGGTTTCACAGGAATTTGTTTTAATTTAAGAAAAGAACAAAGAAAAAAAGTTCACAGATCAGAGGAATTTTGAGCAAGTTTAAGAAATCAGCCTAAAGGTTGCTTAGTGAATACAAATCTCAAAACACAGAATAATTTTGAGACTGAGAATAAGAAATACTTGTTCTTCCTCTGCTTTTATTAGCAAACTTAGTTTCTAGATATTTTAGTGATTTGGATTAATCAGGTTGTTCATAACCTCTCAAGTTCGGCACGAAATTTTAAAAATAGGTTACTTTATGTACTCATTTTTCTGAATTAATTTTTGTTTTGTTTTCCCTTAATGCCTGTTGTTACTCTTTACCTAAGAAATTTCCCAGTGTTTTCAATATTTAATTAACTTTCTAAAAAGCCATTCTTCCCCTTTGTAATTGTCCTTCTAGTATTTCAGAATATTTAGGGACAGAAGGAACCATGATGAACATCTAATTTGATTTTTGTAGTTCCATTGTTCCTTAACAAAAATGCCCTGCAAAGAATAATGTGCAAAATTGGAAAAGAAGGCCCTGCTGAGCAAAATCACTCTAGAATTGTTGAAGTAACCAGAGGCTTTCATGGTGAATTATATGATGATTTTCTTTGTAAGAAGCACCAGTCTCCCTTCAGAGGGTATCTTATAATGTTCATGTCAACAATAATGTATATGTGTATGACTGGGATTGCCACCAGTCCTTGGGTGCAGACACTGGTGTTGGCAGTGTGTGTAATTCTAAAAAACAAGCACTTCTGTGGAAGAATTAGCTTCTCAAAAAGCAAACTGCCTACATTTTGAGTTTTCCTTACTTGGCAGACTAATCCTACCATCTTTCTCCCTGTCCCTAAGCTAATGATAGATGTTCCTAAGGCCTATTTTGTTTCATAATGGGTTTGTGTATATGGTAATTTCAAATATTATCTCCTTGCTGTTCATCTGCCTGTTAGCAATATTTTGTGTTTGGTTACAATGTTTGCAATGTGGTTTTTTTTTTTTCCATACAGCAAACTTTGCCTGAACTGGTTTTAGCTTCTTGATGTGGGTAGCTGTTGTACTTAAGCCTTGGAAACAGAGGTAGAGAGGAAGGGATGCAGAACAGAGAAAGTGCAAGGCTTGATAGGAAAGATAAGTGTTCTTTCTTTTCAGTTCTGCCTTCTACTTCTCGTGGACATGGTACGCCACACTCCGTGGTGTACTCCACAGATGCCCAAGCTTGTTCCAGCCTGAACTGGTCCATCTGCCTCCACAGTTTATTCAGTAATGCTGCCCAGGCTAATAACTTGGTCAGGGTTATTCACTCAGGCAGAGTGCTGTGCTTCTCCAGTTCTGTAACTTATAATTTTTTCCAATGGTTCAGGCTCCATACTCCACCATGCAGGGTGAAACTAGATAAACATTATAAACCTGCTGTACAGCAGCCTGGGTGTCTGTAACTTCCACCCTTTGCTTGCTGCAGAATTATGGGGAGAAGATCACTAATGGGTATGCAACAATCTACTTCATGGAAAGGCTTATTTTCTTTTTCAGAAATTAATTATGATAATGGGTTCCTGCACAAAAAACTGCCAGTCATTCTTCACTTAGGTTTCGGGGAATGTTTTCTGTATTTCCATACAGCTTCCTATAAAATGGAAAGATGGCTGAGGCATCTCCTGGTCACCAGATTTCATTGTTAAATGGGTTTGTGCTGCTGTAGCAGGTGCCAAGCTTTGAGGTCAGGATTCTTTAGACCTATAGGTCTAAACTGTAGGCAGTTTGAAGATGGGGACTCTACTAGTACCTGCTGCTGTGTTCTGAGATTGAAACTGGCTGGGATGTAACTCCTATGTAACTGGGATGTAACTGTAGAATAAGTTAGGTTGTTACTATTATTTCTTTAATGGCAACTACTTTGGGTCTGAAGTGATTCTGTGAGTAATGATGGTCAAACACCCCTGGTCGCTCACTTCTAGAAGCGCGAGGGGTTTGTTTTAGTTCAGATCCAAATTCTAATTAATATTTCTGTGTCCCAAACATGTTGTTCTGATTAGAGGCTCCTTGCCTAGGCATTTCTCTGCAGCCTGCCCTCTTTGAAACCCTGCCTTTTTCTGACTTCACTTCCTGCAGCCGTTGACAACACTCACAGCCAAACAAAATACATGTTCACAATGCTGTTATTTGCAAAATATTCCCTTGTGAGTACAGCTGGGGCAACAAAAAGAGAGTTTCTCTCTGAATGTCAGAGAACTGGCTATTCCTTATTTCTATAAGGCACATAGCACATTAGGCAAGTTTAACCTCAGCAGTGAAGTGTTGGAACTTTGCATTTCACCACATACAAATGCAAGCTCATCTTCTATGACAGTTGTGTGTATTGATCAGTAAAACACTGAGTGCTGAAGTGAACCAGATAGCAACAGGCTGATTGCCCACCATACTGTTTACAAAACAGATGGGGATGGAAGGAACATAAACTTTGCCCGCTCTTAGGCCTGGTCATCCAACCAGATGTGGGACCAAAGAAAGGATTCATAGAAATCACCCCTCTTCTCCTCATGAAACTGCAGAACTGGCACTAAAAACCACCTTGCTTGCTGGTAGATGCTCTGACTGGACACCTGTACCTCCTGAGCTGGACCCAGTCCAGTAACTTGTGTCACAGAGAGAAACCAACCCCTCAGATGATGCCCACTTCACAAGCAGTGCTATTACTCACTCACTTTTTTTTTTGCCTGGGCTACAGAATGTCATCCTTGAGGGAGAAAACGTGTTCAGTGCAAAGCTAAACGTCTGTGTGTGCGTATTAGGGTAGGGTGGAGCAGACTGTCACTCAGCTGTGTTTAATTAACATAGTATTTTATATAATGTATTTATTTTTTTACGTAATTAGGTGATTAAGCAAAATGCTTGCTAGTAACATCTGTTCCATAACCCAGCGCTGTAGAGAGTTAAGCATGCACCTTTGCATGTAATTAATCTCCTTGCCCTCCTTATTTTGCTAGTTGGCACTTGCTAAATCCCTGTAAAACCACACCCAGCAGTGCTGTGTATTATCCCTCTGCTGTCTATTCCTACATATGGTCAAAATCAACTTACCTTCCGGGTTGCTGACATCAGCAAAATGTACTCTTGGCAAAGTACAGTATCCTCCTAGTAACCCTTTGTTTAGTTGGTGTTGTTACAATTGTATTCCTCTGACAGCAGCAAACACCATCTAAACAGGGCCTACCTTGACCCACGGATTGTGATGTGGAAGATTACCATATTTTAAACATTGAAACAACCCCTCATGTGATAAAATGCATAGAATAAGGGAGAGGGAGGAGTTAGATGGAAGAGACTTTTATGCTTCCTTTAAGGAACTGACCCTGCAAGTTTCAGGGTATCATTTTGGTGACAGTCAAGGTGTATCTATCCAATTATCCAGTCATCTTGTGAAGTGACCTTAAAAATGACTGCCACTTTAATTAAAATTATACTATTTCTATTATTTCTTTTTTTTAAAAAAAGACACTTTTAAGACTGCCTGATTCAGGAAGTTAGCATTCACTAATAATTATTCTGGCTGTCTTTTGAGAGCATCTATATCCTCTTAGATGTTTGGCTCTGAATAATAAGCAGGAAAACATCTGGTCTCCCTTCAAATATATGCTTATTAAACTAAATTAATTTGGTACAGTGTTGGAATTCCTGGTATAATAATAGTTTCTCCCTCCCACCCCAATGAAGTAGCATATTTCTAAGGTATATATTTATATTGTCATTGTACTAAAATCAAGATTATTTTAAACAAAATACATGGGAAGTTCCAGAGAAGTTGCTATTTCCAGCAACTTGCTGAAAACAAGCAACAGGAGTAGCTGCTTTTCAACAACTTGCTCTTTTCATTTCCCACTAGGTTCAGTTTTCCATTGCTAAAAAGTTTAGAATCCACAGGGGAAAGGATTTCAAGATAGGGAAAGGGTTATAAAATTATTTTACTGTTGACAACAGCATTGCCATAAACAAACAAGGATCCCCTGCCTAGGAAGGAACACAGGAATAAAGGTGATTAGTTCTCTTTCTTGAAGACAACAGCCTGTTTTGGTTTTTTAAATATAATCACTTCCCTTATCTTCTTGAGGGCATTAATTTAATGAAAAGCATGTCAGATCAAGCAGCCAGTTGCTCCAATTATAGAGCACTTTCATACACTGTACAACCTGCTTGAAGTTAGCTGACTAAACTGGGCCACCAGAATGCAGCAAGGAAGCCAGTCAGGATACAAGTGGAAGCTACAACTTGAGGACAAATCAAAAAGCTGTATTATTTGCCACTCAGGATCTAGCTTCTCCTCCTCACACGTTCTCCAGGACATGCCTTTACTTACAGAGTAAGTCTAACACAAGCCCTATCCTTTAGAGTTCAGCATAAAGGGCATTTTCCCAACTTACGTACTAGCCAAAAAAAAAAAAAAGAGGGGGAAATGCATTTTAATTATTTTATTTTTTTAAATATAATAGAACCTTCTAGATTTTTTCCAGAAACAGAAACATTAAAAAATTATACTTTATTACAAATGGTAAACTCAGAGTGCTAAAAAAAAGCCTCTTATTTACAAACAATACTGGGCAGTGCCCAAATAAACAACATAAAAATAACTTACAAAGTCATGAAGTAGTTTATTGACATTAATCAACTTTCATAAAATAAAATAAAAAAAGATATGTACATACACAATTTACTTGAAGGCAGGCAGAATAGGTTTTTGTTTATCAGCCTCCCACAAACCTCCCTCCCACTTTTTTTTTTTTCCTTAAGTAATACTACATAAAGCAATCTACAGTTTCTATTGCAGTTTAACCTTTAATACTGAATGATCATCGAATGTTAGGTCCATGCAGGTCTTGGTCAATGTTAAACGAAGATCTGACATCTCATCTGAGCAGGAACAGCACTTCCCGGAGCGGTGCTGGCCGCTCGGCTGCTAACTCAAGCCGAAGGCTCCACAGTCTTTCCACACATGCGCTTTGCAGAGCACAGGCAGGACTCAGCCTTTCAGCTTTTACCATTAGCTTTACGCATCTGCCACTTTTGGTTGTGTTTTAGTTATACCACAATATCACAGTTTCTCATTTAAGACAAGTCTCTTCAAAACGTTTGCAACTGTTGCGTTAGCATTAGCTGGCACCCGCTGTTGACATGGTTCATGACCTTCTGCTTAAGCTGTGCAACCTGTTCTCTGAGCATGTTGGCAGTGGATGCCAGCTCTGAGTTCTGGGCTTTCAAAGTTTTCACTTTTTCTTCCAACCTGGCAATCCTTTCCAACTTCCTTTTCCGGCATTTGGACGCCGCGATTCTGTTTCTCATACGTTTTCTCTCGGCTTTGATTCTCTCCTGTGACTCCATGTCAATAGGCGACAGGGGAGGAGTTTCCCCTGGCATTTCAGGTACAGTCTGAGGCTCTTCTTTCAAAGCCTGAAGCCTGGGATGCTGCACCGGCATCTGGGGGTTTATGTGATGCTGCGGTGCATAGCCCATGCTGTTGGCGTTGTAGTTCGGTGCCGAGTTGAGCGCGTTGGGGTTGAAGTTGCTGAGATTGGCGTACACCGGGGGCTCGCTGTGCAAATTCGCGTTGAAACTACTGTTGCCGGCCATAGAGGACACAGGTGCCATGCCGCTGTTAACAGGTTGAGCGGCGGAGGTGACGCTGGGCATGGTGTTCTGGTTGTGCAGTTCCGCCAGGGCTCTCACGAACCCTTCCGCGAACCCCTCTTGCTCGTCGGTAACATTTTTGGGGCAGAGGAACTGCGTCGGGGTCGGCGTGGTGGTGATTAACCCGTTGCTGGACTGGATGATGAGCCGCTCCAGCTCAGGCGAGGCCAGTTTCAGGAGTCCCACGTCAGGGGAGGTGAGGATGTCGGCGTTCTTGTTCCTCAGGTGCGGCTTCAGGTTGCTGGATGGGTCGGACAGGTTCAGCGTCATGCTCTGCTTTAGGACTTTGGCGTTATTATATCCATACCCGCCGCTCTCCGGCGGCACGAAGCTGGCGTTCAGGGCATCCTCGTAGAAAGTAGGCTCCATCTTTGCACTCATAGAACAGAGTCCGCGGAGTGGCGCCGGGAGCTGCGGCAGCGCGGAGAAGCTGCCGGCCGCCGCTTGCGCCCCGCTCCGCACGGCCACCCCAACCCTCCCGGACGCGCAGGGAGAGGAGAAAAGAAGGAGAAAACGAAGCCTTACTTCTGGCCGCGGCGCGGAGAGTCCTCCCGGCGCGGGCCGGGCCCGCGGTCCCTGCCGCCGCCGCGCTGAGAGTCCGGCTGGCCCGGCGAGGCGGTGCGGGGCTTCGTTAGGGCTCCTCGCCGCCCTCCTCCTTCCTCCTCCTCCTTCCTGCTGCTGCTGCCGCCGCGGGTCGGGACGCTGCTGCTCCGCCGCCACAAGTTGCCGCGAATACTTTTATTTTGTTTATATTTATTTATTTATTTCCCCGGGCCTTCCTTTCGCGCCTTCCCCGGTTCCGCGCCGCTGTGGTGGCCGCGGCCGCTCTCGTGCCTGTTCCGCTCGCCTCACACACCGGCGGCCGGAGTCGCGCCGCCGTCTTGCCCCGCGCTCTGAGCCCGCTCCCGGCGTGGAGCCCTTCACTTATCAGCGACCGGGAGCCCGCTAAAAATAGCCCATGATGTCACCCCGCGGGCTCCCCATTGGCTGCCGCCGCCTCTCCCGGGGGAGGCGGGCCGCTGGCCCGGCCCGGTGCATATCAACCGGTCGCCATGGCCACCCCGCCCCTAGAAGCTTCTCAGCACCGGCGCGGGGCCTTGTGGGATGAGGTAATGCTGGCGGCGGCTCGGGGCATTGTGGGCTGACGTGTTGTTTTTGAATATCTCGTTACCGCCTCCGGAGCCACACCGGGGTTGGCCGCCGGCGGCGCCTCCTCAAACGGCCACGTACCAACCGCCCGCCGGAGGGGCGGGAGCGCCGCGCAGCCCCGATCAACCCGCCGCCGCCCGCAAACCCTTCCCCTCTCCATGTTTGTTTTCAGCCCCCGAGTGTTTGTTTTGGTTTATTGTTTTGTTTTGTTTTCTCCACCCGGCGAGCCGCGTTCCGATGAAATTCTGATTATCGTCGTCCCCCGCTCCGCGTCCCCCACACGCTCCGTTTCCCCTTCCTCCCCCCCCGCCCGCCCGCCGGTGGTACGGCCCTTCAGGTGGTGCTTCGGGGGAGGCCTCACGTGATTTCCCCTCCCTGCCGCCCCTGCGGCTTCCAGGCAGGGCTGGGGGCGGGGCTCTGGCCGCGCGCGCACACCAACCGCCGCGGGGCCGCCCACGCGCGCACGGCGCTCCCCGCCGGGACCCGGGACGCGGCCGCCCCGCTGAGGGGCCCAGCGCCTCTTCCTCCTCCCCTCACCGCCTCCCTTCTCTTCCTCCTCCTCCTCCTCTCACCGCCGGCCGGGCGTGACTCGCTCTCGCCCGCCTTCCAGCTCTCGAGGGAGCCCCGCCGTACGGGAAAGGCGTCCCGGCTGCCGGAGCTCCCCCAACACCGTGCGGAGGGCACGCAGAGGCCCTCCTGAGGGGCTGAGGGACACCCGCCCCTCGGTCAGTCCCCTGAGTGATGTGAGTTTGGTTCCAGACTGTCCCGGTCACCCTTGGGGTGCTCGCAAGGGCTTTGCCGTTCCAGTGATGGGGGTTCCCGGTCTCAGAAACGTGTGAGGGTAACAAGGGGAGGAAATAAAAGCTGACGGGAAAGAGACCGGTTCCAGATGGGTTTCTCTAAACTCGTCCTCCAGGGGGAGGGGACAGCGACGGCCTAATTTTAGAAAGGGTGCCCTCGTATTACTGTGGAAGCACAGGTTAGTCGAGAGGGAAAAGAAAGGCTGGAGACTCAGAATCCTAGTCGAGGAGAAAAGTCTGTGCTGGCATGTGGAGCTCAGAGCAGCATCTGGTGATGCCGTGGTGGCTGTGACCCCTCGGTGCTGACACAGATCGCTATTCAATGCTGTGCCCCGCTGCCTGCAGTCCTTCTCCTTACCTCCCCTCTCCTCACCTTACCCCGCACACACCCTTCTCTCTGGGAGGTGTGAGTTTGTGACTGCTGACAGGCAGCTAGCTCTGGAGTAAAGCTCATCAGCTACTTAAGGACAGGTGGGTGGCGATACAGGGTAGGACAGGGACTGAAGGGGTGTGCTCGGTTATGTTGGCAGCAGCGCAACCGGTGCTCTTCACGTGTTTGCAACAAAAAGCTGTTTACCTGCTCTTAGCGGGTGGTCCGGCTCTTTATGTCAGTGAAGGACTTGGTGTGTCGGGTTCCATCCCTTTTTACAGTGCGTGAAGCTGACAAACTTATACCTAAGCTTGAAAATACACTTTCAAATGCTCCAGTGCTATTTTTTCCTAGATGTAATGACATAATTACCAGTTACAGTATAGGAAGCAACAATGAAGCAAACAGAAACGCAAACAGCTGTGAAAGAAAAGTGAAGGTCAAACTCCCCTGGTTGAAATCGTTTCTTTTCTTCCTCCTTTCCCCCTGGTTTTCCCACCTGACTTCTGCCGCTATATTCATTTGACCACATGGTGGGCACTGGTGTTACTTTGTACGCTAGCTGGAATTATACAAGTATTGCATGATGCTACTTTGTACCTTTATGTGAGCATTCGGTGGCACAAAATACAAAGTTTTGGCCGGCAAGTGGGGTTTCAGTGTATGCTGTTGGTACACACACAACTTTCATGTAGGCATTAGACATAAACTATTCAGCTGCTGCTGTAGTTTCAGCTACAAATAGTTTAGGCAAACAACAGTAAGTTACTGCATACACCTAAGAAAATTTCTGAAATTCATGAATGCAGTGAATGCTAGAAGCAGTTGTTTAATTCATTTTTAATATTTACATACAAGATAAATAGAGGCCAGTGACTGACTTTCTGGTACAAGAGCTAAGGGGCGTGAAATTAAACTGGCTGGTTCAGAATGAAGCAGAGAAGTCTTCCCAGAACTGTAGTTAAACTGTGGATGATCTCCTTGGCAAGAGTGCTGTGTGGACTGAGGGATTTTACAGTGATGAGATGAATCCACAGAAGAGAAATCACTTAAGGGCTATTGAAAGCAGTGCATCTCTGGCTCTGGAAATCCCAAAGATGCAAATGGCTTGTGCCTGGGAGAGCATCCCCAGGCAAAACGTGTGTGTGTGTGTGCCCTGGTTTGGTGTGTGTGCCTCCCCAGGTATCCACCTGACAGAGATAGGGTATCCAGTCAGACCCGGTCTGGCAGCCCTTGCTGCCTTAAAACCTCCCCAGAGACTGTCCAGAAATTATCTGTCTCTGTTGTGTCGGGACACAGTTTTGGTATTTATTAAGGGCTTGTCTATGCAAGGAAAAAAATCCAGAGAAGTGGAAGACATGACTTTTAAGTAGCTTGCTGTGTGGAGGTTTTTATTTTTAAATAAGAATTATTTTAAAATTACAGGAAGCCATGCAAATAATTCGTTTAATCAGTTTTCCATATAGACAAATAATACTAATCAAGTTTGTTCTGCTTAATTGTTGACATGTTTAATTTAGTAGAGTTTTGTCTTATCTTTTGGGGGTTTTTTTCTACATGTTTCTTTTGTCCTAGAAAGCTAAGTTGAGAATGGTCAGTGTAGCTTTAACCACTCTATTTAATACATGTTTGTATAACCTGAAAAACTGTGCCACTATAGTCTGTCCAGTTCAGCCCCACTGATATCAGTGCAAGGGGATATTTTCTCTTCAACAAGTGTTGGATCAAGCTGGAGGGATTCATCTCAAGCAATTTCATTTTAAAAGATTTTTTTATCCTCCACCCATTTTAGTTTTCTACTTCCTTCCTTTTGCAGAGGTGGAGTTTCAGGACTAGACATTCCAGTTTGCCTGAGACATGTTGCTACTGAGGCCTGTAGCTATGGGGGACACCCATCAGTCCACTCATTATGTTAATTGCTACTCACTTAGGGGTTATTTGGTCGAGGCTGGCAATAGACAGTCAATCTGGTCTTAAAGGTTGTGCATAGCAGGAGAGCTCTGAAATCAAAGACAAATGCTCTCTGCTCCTCCGAGGGGATTTTCTACCTAATTCGGACCGGCTGGTGAGCGGGTGCTTACAGAGAGGTCTCAGCTTAGATTTCAGCCAAGTGCCCCAAGTTCACCACCTGAGACACACTGCCTGCCACAGACCAGAAGTGGGCCTGTGAATAGAGAGACAGTGATCCTGCGTGGCCATTAGCCAAGGAACTGGGAATTTTGGTGACTGTGCCCTGATTTATTAACCAGCTATTACTTTAGGGCTTTCCCCCCCCCCCCCCCCTTCCTGAGGTCCTTAAGTAAATATTCCTTTAGTAGTATGAAAGAACACTTACTGACCTATTTAGAAACCAGAGCCATTTACATGTCTCAATAAACTAACTTGTGGGCAGGGACTGGAGATGAACTACACATCCCTGTTGCTGTGAGAGGGGGATGCGTTGAGCAGCAATAATGCAGATTTTGATGTATAAAGTTCTCTAATCAATCAATACAAGGCTGACTGAGGCAATCAGATAATCTGAATAATTAAATGGCTTTTCAGGGACAAATTAAAATTCCTTATACACACCACATCCATCTAAATTACATAGGGAGTCCAGGAATAAATGGGTTTATTCTTTTTTGTTTCACTCCCATATCACAAATACGTTTGTCTTATTTCTAGACCATCTGAAAAATAAAAAAGGAACAAGGATAAATGACACTTGCTGCTCTTTCGCATAGGAAGCAGTTCTCTCAGAAAGAAAATGCTCATCTCCATACAGTTTTTCTTTAAACTTAAATATGTTACACTATCATGCTTTTCTCCTCATGAGAGATGTTTCCACAATATTTTCATCATATAGAAAATGACTTCTATTATATAGATTTTTATTTATTTTTTAATTCTCTTCATGCTTTCAAATGTAATATCCTGCTTCAACTCTGCATGAAGTGGATAAGAGTGGGAATTACTGGATCTTTTCCTAATGCTTTTCACTTGCTTAAGGAATTACTATAGAGCAGGCTTCACCAACTGAGGCAAGCAAGTGTTTGAAGAGGCAGAAGGAGCAAGTTTGGTTGTTGTTTTTTTTATTTACCATATCAGGCTAGAGTGAAAGAAGCTGGGAGTTGGAGGGCACAACAACAAAGAGAGTTTCCTTAGGCTAAGTGGAAGTAAAATAATTCACAGGTGCTCCAGCTCCCAATTCCTCCCCTGTTCCTCAAGGTGTGTTTTCGTAGTTGGTCCAAGTCCACCCAAGTCTGCAGCACAGCAGAGGTGTGGCAAGGAGGTGCCACCTCATCCACCCCCAGATTCCATGGCCTCTCCTTTTGCTCTCTGTTCCCAATAGGTCTCATGTGGGCAAGTAGAGATCCAGGAACTGAATCTGGCTGAAAGCTGAGCTGAAATAATAATAATTTAAAAAAAAAAAAAAAATTGAGGATGCAAGAGAGGGCTGGGAATGCATAGGCTGGGGGAAGAGTTGGACTCTGAAACCAGGTCTGTACAACAACTCTAGTCTTGAGCTAGTCTTCAGTTTGCACATGAAAAATCCTTCTCCGAACTACAGGCACTTGTAAATGAATATCATGTCCATCTCCTCCACCCTCAATTAGTCATCGCATAACCAAGCCATACGCATTCAGTCCTTTTCATCTTTCTTCTTGTCAAGCCCTTTAGCCTGTCCCCCTCACCTACTCATCCCACCAATCATTTTAATTAATCTCTGAAATTTCTTTGAAACTAATAGTTTGTGGAATGGAGGAAAATGAGTAGGTTAGAGACAAGATTGTGAATGATGGAGGTGGGGCAAAGTTAGGAGACTTTGCAAGACCTGTTGGGTTACCTCTAGGGCAGGACACCACCACTGCCTGTAAACACAGAGAAGGACTGCAGAAGTAGGGAAGGAACCACTAAAAACATTTTCCATTTTCTTAAGAATGCTGTCTGAGCAATTCAAAGCCTGGATGTTTATGTGCAGCGACATACAAATGAAAGATGTGATATGATTGTCCCTAAGGTAGATAGGATGATTTCCTCTTTACCTAATAGTTGGCTATGCTAAATTTCTTACTATTATTTTTTCCATTCACATTTAGCTTTGTGGAAGTTTTCAGTGGTCATTGCAAGTGTTTAGAAATATATTTTCAAATTATATATATATAGTATAATAATATACTTACAAACTATGTATATTTTTAAATTCAATCAACTGGATGTAATGTAGAATTTTGATCCAAAAATGACTGAACAAAAGTCAACTACATTACCTAAAGATGAGCCTGAAAGAAACGCTGGGGCCTTGCTCCCCATTCGTTTTTAGGGTGTTAAAATCTAAATGTCACACCCTTAATGTCTCTGTGTTCATTATTTCTATACCATAGAGTAGCGGGAGCTCTGAGAAACAGAGAATTGGGCAAAGTTCCTGTCCTGTGGAGCTCAGAGCTGGAAAAATCCTCTACTTGCAAAGAGAGTTGGCAGGATGGCAGCTGATCCTCAGTGGGAGCCCAAAGATGAAGGTAAGGAGTAGAGGAGGCACTGGAGGACGTGTGGCATATGGGAAACAGACGGCTGCTCTCAGCATTGTTAGCTGACAGCATGAAAAAATTTGCCATACAAATAGAAGTACACTAATAGTGAGTGGTGGGGAGGCAGATGAGCACCTTTGGGTGGATATTTACTGAGTTTGGAGACAAATTTCCCACCGGAAGTGTGAGTTTGTTCAGGCATTACCAAGGTGCAGTTTCACCATAGATATCTGAAGTTTGTTTTCTGGCATCTTGACGTTTCAACAAGCACTTGTTAAAGTAAGGAGTGGCAACAAAGTGATTGTTTTATGGTCACCAATCAGGACCGAAAGCCTCAGAATGATTTGATTTAACCATCCTCAGAGGAGCTGAGTTTTGATTAGGGTGTCAGAACAGACACAAAATGCTTGGCTTTTTAATTAATAAACAATCTGGCATCCTGTCAAAGTTGACACCTCACTCTGTCCTACCAGCTGTTGGAACAGTAGGCTCCTGGCAACCTGGGATAAAGCAGCCCTTGCAACAGGGGATGGAAAGGAAACGAGGTCTGTGTGAGACCAAAAATGCCCAGCATAAAGAGTCCTCGAGCTGAGGGATTTCCAGTGAGCAGTCAAGCATTCCTTCTCTGAGCTCTGAGTTCACACTTGGACACGGACAGTGAGTTTCTGTTCCTGAATGTCACCAGTGGTTGGTGGCTGACAGATGTAAGGACACCTGTCCGAATTCAAGTCGTGTTTCTGACAGGAGTAGCAATGAACAGAGAAAGCACTGAAGAGTGAAAGTAAGTCCTGTAGGTCCCTCCTTCCCAGGGATTATAGTGGTGGAGCCTGTGGGGAAGCTTACAGAGTGCCTGCTCATGTAATGCAAATGGAAACATTCACTTTGGATGACAGTCATTTATGTTGGAGTCATGATGTGGGAGCAGTTAGGGTTGCCAAAGAGCCAAGGAAGGCATCACAGGAAGGAAAGGGCATGGCCTGGGTAGGGCAGTACCTCAAAGCATAAGTAGAGTTAAAGACTTCAGCTTTGGAGAAGGTGCTACTAAACTGCTACTCTTCCTCAATCTCATCTGATTGATAATGAAAAATCTGATCTCTGATCACAGCTGACACATCACACAGTGCCTGCATAGCTGTGCCCCACTGGTCTGGGCAGCCCTGCCCCCTCACAGGATGGGGATGTCCTCATCTTGCCTACACCAGACCTTTAGGACTTCCACAGGACAAGAGCCAGGGTACTCAAAACCCCCCAGATTGCTGGTTTTCTTTTTTTTTTTCTTCAGTAATAATTGTGTATACTTGGCAACACTGAAGTGTCTGTATCTATGTTCCCTTGTTTCAGAAGGAAGAAGAGATGGAAAATTTAGTTCAGAATCAGTATTTATCCCTACCTGCTATCTGTTTTTTTTTTCACAACAGGTGCAGGAGCACTGCTCACATACGTGCTGGAGGGAGTTCTGCATGAGCAGCTGGCAGTGCATTTGGCAGACGTGTTGGTCAGTTTGCACAGTCTGAGAACACATGAACTATATGAAAAAACATAACATTTGAATATATTAGAAACAAGTTCATAAGATCAAGGTAAATTTTTAGGATAAGAGGACAACAATAAAGGCCTAAGGGTTGTGGTGGGTGCTCATTGAAATTTGGATTTTTAAAAATTTATTTTTTAGGGAGTACAACTAGAAAGACATTCCAAAAATGGCTGTATGGTATTTAGAGATCTGAGTACTGGCTGCAGTGTGCACATATTTGGAAAGGCTTCTGTTCAGCTAAGAATGGGCTGTGGACTCAGGTAAGTCATGTGAGAGAGGTTAAGCACATGTGTTGTAAGAGCTAATGGAACAACATTGCCTTGTTCTATATAAGCATGTTTTGTGCTGATGTTTTCCAGTTACTGCCTTCTTTGCAGTCAGTATAGGAAAAGGTGTGTGGCTGGCAAAACTGCAAGCCCAGACAAAGCAGTTCTGGGTGTGGATGCTTGCAGTCTATTGCCAGGTGCTTCAAATAGGCATTTATGTCAAAGATGTGAGGTCAATTCAATGATAGCCAATTTCAGCCTCAGATGATTACATAAATATTAATAAGAACAGTGGTGTATTTCACATTTAAGTTATTGGTCTGCAAAGTACTTACCTAACCCTGTAGCAGTAGTGGTGGGGAATATATATTCCTTCAAGACAACCAAGAGAATGTACAAAGCAAAGGAAGCTTTTGTTGACCTCTTTCATGTAACCTTGTGAGTTTAATGAGAAATGTCCAGTAGAGGAAAACAGGAGAGCAGAATACACTCGAATGAGATTGAACTGGAGTTTTCCCTGGGTTTGCTTCTCTGTGGTTTGGTTTCCCTGCCTGTAAAATGGGCACAGTGAGGCTGAAGTTCTAGTAAAGCATGCAGATCTATGGGGAATAAATATACAAGTGGTACTATCTGGTTTTATTTTTAAAAAAAATGCATTAAGGAGAAAGGTACAGAAAAGGAATGGAATTACATCTGGTAGAAAATCTAGAATTAACTTACTGGTATAAAATATTTGTTACTGGTCCCATTTTTTTTGCTTTTAGGATGTCAACCACTGACATTTTTATTGGTTCATCAGCCTTGTAATACATCTAAACTTTGACCCAGGACTGTGTAGAGCATATACTGCCACCTAGATTTATGCTGTTTTTACTCTGGTCACTCTCTGACATTTTAACCAACGATCTTCCATTGTTATAGGCTTGCTTTTTGGAGGGGTTTTGTTGTTGGTCTTTTTTGTGAGGTTTGGTTTGGTTTTCTTTACACTTAAAGTCCCTGCTGCAAGAGGCTCTGACAAAGATTTTGAGTTGATGATTACAGAAATGCTTTGTAGGAGGAATTATTACATGTCAGCTTTCCAGAAGGAGAAGGCAGAGTGATCAGCACCTCTCTGGAGTCACACAGATTGTTTCTTTGAAGAAAAAGGCTTGATGCTCAGTTCCAAACTTTGACTAGAAGCTGGTCAAATGAAACACGGGAACTCTTCTGCATTAGATGCTCCTGGAGGAGCAGGGTGAGGACAACAGCCTGTGCCTCCTCGCAGGAGTGGGTACTGCTGGTCCTGGGTGGGTGAAACTTACAGCTCCCTTGGGCTCTTCCACCCAATAAATCTGCACCTCAGCTTTTTTCGCCTGTTTTCACAAGTCTGTTAAGTTTCAAAATGCTACACACATACAGCAGTCATTTTTAAGGAAAACGAAGGAGCAACTGTAAATCAGCACAATTTACAATGTCCTTAGCTCCCCAAGTGCTCTCAGCAGGCGCTGCTGACAAAAGAGTCCGTCCTGCCCTCTTCCTGCTCCCACGCTGTCCCCTCCCTTGAGCTGACACAGCCGTGAGGTGAAGTGTGTTGGGAAATACATCCCGTTCACATCTACCCCAGTGAAAAACCTGAATGGCTGGGGAGAGAGGCATTTGCTTCTTTTCAGGGTGTCACCGGCACATCCTGGATTAAAGTCCTTGTGGAACCACGTTTCAGTGCCGTTCTCTGGTCTCAGTGAAAGCCAGCAGCTTTCCCCACTTTGCCCTGACAACGCCTGGCTAGAAGAATTTGTGTGTGGCAGCTGGAAACTCAATCAAACGACTTTCCAAAACATTTCATTCATCCTCGGTCCTCAGTTGCTTCCTAATACACCTTTGCTCTACCCGCTGGTGCTTCATAAGCCTTGTCAAGGCTGCCGTCCCACAAAGGCTCCTCTCAAGACTTTGTGTTGTGTAAATAAACCTTGTGCCTAGCAGGGTGTCACTGAGTTAATGTAAAGCCTGAAAAGGGGAGGGCGTGGGAGCAGCACTCCAGTGTTAACATTCTGTTTTCTGCAGAGGATTGCAACAGGATTGCAACAGCCCAGCCCTAGCTGAGCCGCTGCACGTACCCGTAAACATGTCTCTGCACTTGAATTTGATATGGGTGGTGATAGAACAATATACCTTTCTGGGAAGTGGTAATGGGCAGCAAGATTTTTGTTTTAAGGGAATTCCAAATAAACAATAGCAGTTTTCTTCTCAGAGCGCTGATGCTTTCCAGGTGGCCCACCAGGCAGCCGAACAAAGGAAATATATATATGGCAGAATTCACTCAGGGGTTAAACCTTCAGCCTGAGGAGGGGGAATGTAGAAAATCTCATGAACTTTAACAGTTATGCTTAGATCTTTGTGGTAGCTCTGACTCTTTTTTTTTTTTTTGCTTCTCACAGATCAGTAATCAGGGGACAATTGACAGGAATAACCCCCCTGGTAAAAATACAGAACTGTTCTGAAACAAACAGCATTTCATATGCAAAGCTGTCTGGTAAAGCACATACTCAGGGTGCTTTTTGAGGCCTCATGGGAAGTTTTACAACTAGCAACCTACCTTTTAGCAAGTGCTTTTCTGTTAGTTTCAAAATTCTCTTTTTTTCTAGAAGGATTTTCCTAAAAAAGGTGATACAAACTGTAAGAAAAGTCTCAGCAGGGTTTACTGCTCCCCTTCTCTTCCCCCTTCTATCTCGCCCTCCTCTCCCAAACACTGGGAGCTCTCAAAAAATATTTTAATATCCTGGAGATTAAACCCAGTGTCTTTAATTTGTGTTTGTCTTGTAATAGCTCTGACTTTCACCACCTTGTCCTCCCCTTTATTGGGATTACTCCCTGTAATGTTGTTTATATGCTTGCTGTCAGGTTCAATAAGCAGTTTCTTAACAGGGCACCTTCCCACCTGAAGGAAATGTTTCCAGTTCTTCTCTGAGCTCCTGCTTCTTCTGTGTGCAGCACCTTGACAAAGCACAGCAAAGAACAACAGGAATTAGTATCAGTGGTATCTGTAAATCTTTGCAGATGGCTAGAAATTAATTGTAGAACCTCACAAATCTACTGGGAGCTTGGCTGTTGGGCAGCTGTTTATGGGGCATTTTATAGGTGTTCCAGGTATGCGAGTGCCTATTTTAAGGTTGGGTGTTTTATTAATAGTAGATCTGGAAAATTTTAGGAGGCTAATATACACCAATGGGCCTCTTAGGTAAAATGGAAAAGAATGTAGTAATCTGCTTAAGGATTCTCTGTGTAAATAGGGAAACTGCTGAAGAGAGTCGAGATAAAATGGAAATAGTAATAATTGCTCCTAAGACAAAGACAAATTGGCAAACCACCAGATGGAGATCAGAAACTTAACTGAGTTCATACCTCAGGTACTAATTGAGTCTCAGGTTTAATCACTGAATGGCATATCCACAGCTAACTTGTAGGACCAAGGATTTCCCCCTCATGAATGGGGACAGTTAAGTAAAACTTCCCAGAGCAGTTTTAAAGACTTGTATGGGTTTTCAGCTTTGAAGAGATACTTTCATTTTCAGTATCTCCATACGAGCTTCTTTTTTGCGAGCCTAGGAGAGTTAGCCCTTGTGTCTAAGCCAAAATTCCAACCTAAGTAGAATGTACTCATCTAAATTTCCCTTTTGGTTTCATTTGGACAAGGTATTCTTTGGTGTAGTGTTGCTGTGTACTGTTACAGCAGTTGCTGTGTTGGGAGCTTGGGAAGATGCCCGCATGGAAGAGGTTACATAAAAACCAGACCATTGTAAGCTCAGAGAAACCCCTGAGTGTGATGATTAAAAAGAGAAAACAATTAGGGAAAACACATCAAAGAGTCTCAGTGAGAGTCCTAAAAGGAAAAATACTGATTATATTTGTTTTGATTTTGTCTTACATGAAGTAAAAGATGTGTGGTGTGTCCTGGGTCGCCACCCTAAGGGGTGTGTACTTAAAGACAACAGAATCAGACTCCAAGACTTCGATGTGGTTTATTTTGGTTGCAGGGCTGGGAAGATAAGATATAATTGTACCATATACATAGTGGTGCTATCAATCAGATGGATTATGCTTCCCATACACCCCTCACCACCTTGCCTGCCCTCTGCCTGTTAATCTGTTGCTAGCACGATAACTCCTAGCTTTCTGACCTTTAAAGAAACTTTCAACTACCCTTTTTAAAACAGTCACAAACATGTTTTTCTTCTTCCAAATGTGCAGCTTTTCTCTCTGATGAAAGTAGTCAGAAGCATGAGATGGGAAACATTGATTACTAAAGCTGATGTGCAAGTTCAGGTTCAATAAATTGTGAATCTTAGGGGCTAGAAATTGTTTAGAATTCCATTCCAGGTCTGGGAATAAGAGTAGACATTTATTGATAGTCCTGTTGTTCACACTCCACCAGATTCTAACACTGTTATTTTAGAACAATGTTAGATTATTTTTTTTTTTTAAAGTTTGTTAGGCTGCAACTGCCCTGGGAACCATGCTAGAAAAGGTCTGAACTAATAAAATATGCAAAATGTGGTTTCAGGGCTCTCCTTTAATGTGGAAAGGGGAAGAAAAGTTATAGTAAATCCAGTGAGGGAACTGTTTACTTAACACTCTCACAGTTATTTTTTTAATGTGCCTTCTCAGAGCTTTTCAGCTAGGTTTAGTTTGTATGGACTAGCATATTAAGTAAAGTTGTTTTTTTTCTACTGGTGCAAGTTCTTCAGTTGTTACTCTGTCTTCAGTTGTTAGAGTCATTTTCTTTCTGGCACGCTCAGCAGATCCCCAAAAGCTAAAAGAAATAAATGAACGAGACCTTGGAGATGGAGGAATATAAAATATAATCTCTCTAGAGTTTGAATTTAGGTAGGAAGATTGCATCTGAGTTTATTTTCCCATGAATCTGTCTAGCATATGTAAATTGATGTGGCATTAAGAATATTACAGATTCTTGTTTGATATGGCTGTACATGTTGTGTGACTTTTTAGCCTGAGGGATGCAGCCATACTAAGGGAATGGAAGCCAGCAAAGCCTCTGTACTGTCCTGCTGGGAAAGTCATCTCTCTTCCTGAGCCCATGTAGTGCTTGTGTGTAGCACAAAACCACATCCAACAGCTGTGTGTATCTGAAAATGGCAGAAAAGGTGTTTCAGTCTGCCTCATGTTGATAATAATTTTAGATTTTTTTTTCCTTTTTTTCACTTTGGGAAAGGCACTGTCAACAGTGTGTATTATTTTCAATATACACTCTATAATAATAAACACAAAAATTGTGTATGGGTCAATTTTGACCTTTTTAGAGTCCTCTCATGTTTGGGGTCCGAGCTTCTTAAGAAAGTGTCTTCTACTTTATGCTTTTAAGGATAAAGAAAGGGATGGTTGAAACACAACATTCCAAGTGAAAGATCCTTGCATTTTCCTGATATCTGTCTGCAGTCTTGATTTGGTGACATGCTGCAAAATCCACCTGTTCTTCTGGCTCATTTGGGAATCTGGAGAGCAATGGGTAAATGAGCCAAACAGGATGGAGAATGGGTGTAGACAGCAACACTTCATACCTTAAAGGCTAAGAGAATTTTTCATGTGTCTGGGTTTTCTTGCTCTTCTGTGCTAGGTAGGGTCATTTCTTTTGTTCAGAGTCTATTTTTTAATTCTCTTTTAAACAAAACATTGAAAAGTCACTGTTTATATTAACAGTTTAACTTTGATCTGATCCTCAAGAAACATCAGATCTGCTTTCAAAGCTAATAGAAGTGTAATGGCAAGGCAGCAGTAGCAAATACCCTTTTTCTTTTTTTTTTTTTCTTTCTTTCTCTTTAATATCAACTCTAAAGAATGTGGTCTTCATTTATATGCAGTATTACCAATTCATGTAATGTTATAGCTATGTAATGATACACTAAGCACTAGCAGCTTATGAACACAGATAATGTATGCAACTTAGTAGTTATTTTTGCTGAATCTTTGGTTTTCCTTGCATACTGGGTCCTACCTTTGTTTCTCAGGGCACTAATTCTGCATTAGTATAAACAGCAAACTGCTGCATTTATCTTCATTTTATTCTTCCAAGTCACAATAACCTGCTGGAATGACAGCCACTGTCTTAAGACTTTTAAGGGTATCCATCTGAATAGACTTTGTGATCATGGAAGGGCTGATGCTGTAAGTATTCATTCCACTGATGGTCTCATGGATTTCTATTTACATTTTTTCAGGTTGCAGAGGGTCTCAGTTTGAGTAAGAATTTCAGGATATATGCTGAATGTAAGATTTACAGGCATATGTTAAACTAAAACAAGGTTTCTATACCTTTCTTTAGGATGCTTATCAAAGTGGTGGCTCAGAAGCAGACTGTTCAGTCTCCAGCAAAGCAGATGAGAAAAGCAGTTGGTGAGCACTGTTAAAAACCAGGTGCACGAGTTTGAAAACATTGATCCAAATCACTTCATTATAAGTAGTAGGGAAATGTCATGACTTACTGAGATTAAACAAAGACCTGCTTAGAATCTTGTGACTTCAGCTCATAAATGGATTTCATCACTCATTACAGCTGCATAAACAAATGCATGTGGTATATATGCATGTTTTGGTTTTGGAAGTTGTTGTTTTTAAAATCCCCTCAGAGTTTTTTTAATTGCTCCTAATGAGCCAACGTTCCCCAGCTCTGGAGCGATGCCTCATGTACCTGAGCAGCACAGCAGAGTCGTTGCTGTTAAGTGAATACTTTGCCTGCTTTTCTCCCTTTCTGGCAGCTGAAGCATTTTGGCAAGCAGGTTATTTTAAAGGCAAAATTTACAATATGAAACCTGATGTCAAAACTTTTATTCCTTTTATGAAAGCAGTCTTACCCTGGTGCTCCTTTGGAGCTATAAAAATATAAACCCAGGCCAATCAACAGTTGGAGAAAGTCCTGTGCAGCCTCTGAGCTCCCACTGGATATGTTTGTCACGTAACCAGATATTTTTCAGTTGTTTAATGTAATTTTTCATGTTGTTTGTGGCCTCGTTTCTCCTGATGGGCTTCTCATAAGGCATTCTAGAAATGGCTGCCCTGTGATTATCCCTGGGTAATTAGTATTTCCCCTGTGTTTTCTTGCCAATACACTGCAAGTGGGATGTGGCAAGATTAGTCAAAGTTTTGGTCTTCTGCTGTGATTATTACCTGAAGGTGCTGATGCTGGCAGTAGTTTGTGATGTAGAGCAGACATTTAAAAGTAGTATAGACCAAAACTGTCAAGTCCACCTCATATCTCTAGATGAAAATTTGCTGCTTTCTGTTAAACCTATACTATTCAGCATGTCAGGCAGTCTGTTATCCAAACTGAACCTCAAGAAGATGGCAAAATGCGTGGGTAAATTCTCTGAATTTCAGTCTGCTATTTCCTATTAAGAACTGGGATGCTGTGTTACTCCTGAATGGGCAGTGTCTTATTTTAATGCTAGATTGTAAATTATTTTTTCAACCACATCAAAAGGAAAATTACTTTTTTTTCCCCACCCAAGACAAATATTCAAGGAAGCTCTATTTTTGTTGCTGTTTTCTGAGAAAAGATTTAAAGATGAAACTGAAAAATAGATATTGTTGGGGGAAAATTGTACCTGTTGTCTCAAAGCCTTCTCTCTTCTAAAAATTAGAGTCAGGAAAGTAAAAAGAGCAACAGTGGGGTACAGTTCATGACTAGGGGTGCTTACACGTAGATTCTATATTGATCGATTTGACCTGAAGTGGTTTAGTTTGGTTTGCTCCTTAGGGAAATAAAACAGGTATTAAAGAGAAATGTAACTTAAACCAAACGAACCCAAGAGCTGCTTGCTTTTCTGTCAAGCAGGCTTAATTTTTAGGCAGCCAGAGAGGACTCTCAATTATGTGAGTTCCAAAAGCTTGCTCAAACAAATTGCTGAGTATCTGAGGCTTTGAGTGTCGTGCCCCTTCTGCTCAAGCTTTCAGAAAATCCCATTCCTTGTCACCCCTAAAAACCTGCCCTCTGATGTAGGTAGCTAAAAAGATGCTTGACATTAGAGACTCGTGCTCCAAAACGTTGCTTTGAACGCCTTAAAATGTCACATTCAAATCAAGTGCGGTTCACCCACAAACCATCTGGCTTTGCAGATCTGAAAATGATCTTTCAATTAATTAAGCTTCTCCACTTCCTAATAAGGCCTATTCGAAACGCCGGGAGGCAGCAGGCAGCGGGGCTCTGTAGGTCCTCACCGGGCGGCACCGTGGCCGTGGCCAAGGGTCCCTCGGGGGGGTGGCAAGCTGAGCTTCACCGAGGAGCCCTACCTGGCCCTGGGTGGCTGCAGGGGCCGGGGAAATACCTGGATGTGTCCTTATAAGGCCAGGGAGCTGCTGCTCCTGCCCCAGCGCTCCCGGGCTCCGCTCAGCCACAGCTCCTTTTTAGGCATCTCCGTGCTCCCGCTTCCCAGAGCTGAGCTCCCCCGGGAGGACAGCCCTCCCGAGCCAGGCGTTTGACTTACAAGGAGAGCCGTGCTAAAGGGTTTTGCTGTCGCTTTGCAAGGAAGCCCTTGTGTTTACTAGCTTGCTGGGGTTATCCTCGCGTTTAGGGAAGAAGGGAAAGTGTCACAGAGCGCGGTGTCTGTCGGAGCCTCCCAGCCTCTCCGGGCAGGCAGGTTTCTGCCACGGGATGGATCCCCGTAGGGTCCTGTGCAGGGAAGGAAGTGCACCGTGGGAAGCAGTTCAGAGCCCGAGTCTCGGAAGCCTCTTAGGTTATGGTTTTATAATAGAAAGTACAGCAGCAATATGAGCTCACAGCAATTCACGTCCTTTTTTTCCTCTCTCTCCCTGGCTGCCATTCCCGCCTTGCCTCTTTTCTTCGGCTTGCTCAGTTCTGTGTGGGGGCCATGCTGTGTTTTGGGTCGATTTGTTCTGAAAGCCAGGGAAGAGTTTTCTGCTCAGATTTACAGCCTGGCTTACCAAAAAGTTGTGGTAGTGTAACTGAGTGCTTGGGGGATAGGAAAGAGGGGTGGGGGAAAAAACTTTGTTATTAACGCCCCATGCTCTTCCTAACATGAAACCAAAGCTGCTGTACTCTCCTGCTGAAGAAAAACTCTTCAAATGCTGAATATTTAATTAGATATTTTTTACAAGTTTAATTGAAAATTTCTGAAGGATCTGATTATTGGCTTATTTATTTCACATGCCAAGTAACAAGCTTAGTTACAGTCTGATAGGTTTTAAGGGCAAGTTCTTTACTGGAGCCAGATTTTGGAAAGGCTTGAATATGCTAATTCTGAAGTGGTTTTACACAGGATTTTTTCTTTTTATTAAATCAACAAATCATCCTAGCTTAATTAGAAAAAATAAAGAGGAGTGTTTTTCAAATTTAAGATCTGTGACATTCTGGCAGTGCACTGAGTGGTCATGTTTCAGAAAGGGCCTTACATCAATTTTGCAAGGGGGATATTTGGGAAAAGTCCCTGGCTAGTGTGCTCTTTCAAGCATGAGAGATGTTGGGGTGCAGCTCACAGGATCTGAACACATTGTACTGGGGCACAGCAGTTTGTCTCTTCAGAGCCACATGCTTCCTTAGTTTATCAGGCTGCTCCTGGCAATTCTGTTCAACCTTTGGACTTTATGGCCTCTCTCAGGATGCAGCACTGGTTCCCTAATATCTCTTCTCTTGTCTCTTGCCAAGTTTCCAGCAGGCAATGAGGCCATGACAAGCAGGGTCACAGGTGTTGAAGGAAGTCAGCAGCACAAACAGCCAAAAGTGGATTCCACAGTTACAGGATGGAATATTGCTTTTCTGGGTGAATCTGTCAGACCATCTCCATCTTTTCTTTTTCAGAGACCATAAGGTGTTATCTAGCTCCTTTTGCTTTTGTACCAGGGCTAGGTGTGTGCCTGTGGATTTAGTAGGTGGGGTTAACAGTACCAATGGTGTAGATAAAAATAATTAAAAAAAAAAAAAAGAAGAAAAAAGAGAAGATAATGCCAGGTACTCACTTAATTCCATTGTTAGGTCTGTTGTGTATTTTCTAATTATATTGCTTATTCTTTAACTATTCTTTAACTGTCACGTAAAGCTTGGGTTATTCACATTTGAATGGTGGTAAAGGAGATATTTTAGGAAAAAACAGAGATCAGACAATAAGGAAGAAGGTAATTAGAGACAAACATTGATCAGGCAATAAGGAAGAGGGTGATAGCAGCTCTGGTACAATGATGCAGGAGGTGTGTCTGACTAAGGGCTATGGAATTTGATAATTTAGAAGGAAAAAACCCAACCAACTATAGGTTCTGGACAGTAAATATAACAGAGGAATGTTTAACAAAAATCCTGGTTGGCAAAGGGATACTCCTGCATTTGACAAACAGGGTAGGGGACAGGCATAAAGGGTTGTGCTGGAATATGGGGAATACCAAAGCCATTCTGCCTCACAGCAGTTCTGGTTGGCTGCTGGTAGTGGTCCCAACACACACTCTGTGTCAGGTTTTGTGACTCAGGGCTTTGGAGGATGTTGTTGGGAAGACACCCATGAGATGATAGTGGGAGGGCTGCCAGAGGCACAATGGTTATTCTGAATCCAGAAAATGCCCACATGTAGTTTTTCAAGCAAAAAGCAGCTCTGCTGCAGAGTGTTCTGTCTTCCTTACCATGCCATCAGAGCAAAATAAACTGTTGAGCTTTTTAAGAAATTTTAGAAAAATTTAGAACTTTTTTTGTTAGAAAAACTTTAGACTTTAGAAAAGTTCTTTATACACATAAAATACTTGGATGCACCCAAACTACAGTTACTCTGAATTAACAATCCCCATCTCATGCTCAGTGGTGTCATTCTCAACCTGTGGTTGTGTTGCTTAGTACAAAATGTAGCAGCTCTGCATGGAGCTCTCACTAGTCCTTGTTTATGTACAAAAATTTGTAGCAGAACAGCTGTAGTGATGTTAGTATTTTTTTATAGACTATTCCAACTGTGATCTTTTGTCTGAACTGAGTTATAGTGAAATCAAGGAGAAATTCTCCTTCCAGTATCTGAATTAAGTTGAATTGAAGGATCTCATTTCAGAAAATATAAACATACCTACTTCAGAAGGTTTCACTGCTTTAACCATACTGATAAAACAGTGGAAACTTGTGAATGTTTTGAAGGTGAACTTTATAAAACCTGGGGCCCTTTCAGTCACAGAGGTGGTCTGAAGTCCCACTGCCTAATGGTAACCCTCATTTTAGCCCTGTGTGCAGTCTCAGCCCTTTGTTCATTCTCTAATGTCAATCTCCAGTTAATTCAGTGAGCCTTGTTTTGGAAAAAGGTGACTAAAGCTATCTGAATTTGCCCTTTAACCAGATGAGGAATTCAACTACAATTCTGATAACACGGGTTAAAGCACCCTTTAGAACAAGCTGATGTTGTTTAAGCCATGCATATTAAATTTAATCTGTGCTTAGAAATGGAACCATTATCAGGAAACGTCACTAAGAATCTAAGGAATCATTAATAAATAGCTTATTACTCCCAGGGATGGGCTCTGGAGGTAGTTTATATAAAGTCAACATTTTAGTGTTAGTGCATTTGCTCAGTAAGCAAATACATTTTCATAGTAAATGTGTTTTGATGTAAATAGTACAAGATCACACATCCTGAGCTGACAATGTCATTGCCACTTGAGAAAATCAAGCTTCCAGAGTTTAGAGAATCAGCCGTCACAGCTCCACTAATTTCTTGTTCCTTTAACATAGTATGTTGGAAATCAGAACAGAGAGCAGGTAGTACTGGCAAAACATTTGTTGTTAGCTGGTTCCTGAGAGCCTGTGGATTGTATTCATTGTCATTTCTAAGGATGTTGTAATTTCTTCTTCACCAAAGGGAAATCCTTCCATTTTAATGCAACTCCCCCATCCCCCCCAAACTCTTCAATGCTTGCAATAGATACCCTAAAGGCAAATGGAGTAAAGTCCTGAGTAACCTGTCTGACTTCATAGCTGACCATGCTTTGAGGAGGAGGTTGAAGTAGATGTTCTTCTGAGGTCCCTTTCCACATGAATTATCCTGTGATTTGTCAAAACAATTAAGGCTATTTTTGTATCTTCTTTTGGGGTACCATGCTTTGAAGCTTTTTGAGATGGTCCCTTTTCAGAAAAGGCTTTAGTACTGAGCACTCTCACACGCTCAACTCTGATCAGTCCCACTGAAGTGAAATGGTAAGCAGATGTCATGTTATCCTTTAAACATGGTTACTAAACCAAATAGGCTACTTGGCACACAAGACAGGACCAGCCACAGATCCTGGTGTTCAGTGTGTCCTGGGAGATAGACTGTGTTTATTACCTACTTAAAAAAAAGATTTCATTAAGGATATTTTATCTGGCCTGCCAAAATCCTAACAATGTATGATTATGTTTTTTCAAATATTGTGTCTTTGAGATTCACTTGATCTGGGAGGGGAAATATAATATGTAATCTCTAGGCACATGAGATGTCATCTCTCCAGGTTACACAATTTATACACTATTTACATATAGTTACTAAAGTAGTGTCAGGGTGCTTAATACAACTCGTGGGGCTGGAGTGTTTTTCATGGGCCCTAAGAGCAACATACAGTGCTACTAAAAGAGCTTGCCAAAAGGAAGGTGGATTTTCTGGGGCTCTCATCACAGGTGGGTATAGCCCAGCTTTCAGAGGTGGAACACCTTGAAGTGCTAGGCTGTAAACTACAGCAGACCAGCAGCTGTTGTGCAAGCTGTTTGATTCTTGTGGTGAGGATGGGAACCTTAAAAATTAGGTAGGGTAGAGAGCAGGAAATGGGAGCCATTACAGCTGTCCCAAGGGAAGTGGTTCCACTTGTGAATCACAGTCCTGGTTTTGCCATGCAGTGTGGGAGTGGTGTCCTGTCCCAGGCGGATATTGCTGGTTTCTGGGATCTAGAAGGTCTGACTGCTCCAGGGGGAAAAAGAGCTGGAGACTCTCAGACCCACCATCATTTCACCTTTGCAGCCTCAGAACCATTGTTTGGGCAGCTGGAGCAGGGGGGAATCAGGATGTGTCAAGCCCTGTGAGTCTCCTGACCTGAATTAAGTGATGTTAAGTCCATTGCTTTTAAGAAGAAGAAAGTCCATCACCAGAGAGTGATGAGGACTGCAATCCTTTACTGAAGAGTTTGACCACATGCCACATGGACCTTGGGTTATCCCATGGAGAACAAAACCTCCTACTGTGTGAGACAGCCCAGGGTGCCAAGTCTTGCCTTTCACCCACTTCCATGAGTCACACAGGCTGGAGCCTGTCTCACAGTGGCACAGGAACCTCCTGCCCTGGCTCGTATTCCAGTCTATCCTAGAGGAAACCTGCACAGGCTTCTGGGCTCTCTCTCACTGCAACCCAGCACTGCCACACCTCAGTTTCTTCAGGCCATCTTGTCAGGGCACCTCTGGCTTACTCATAACGGATGCAGACATTGCAACCAAGCAGTCCCTCCTCTGCTGCACATGCTTTGTTGCTTCTAGAGGCTTTTTCAGTGCTGGGAGGAATGTGCCCCTTCCCTTTTTTTCTGTCTAAAGCCTTTACAGGAGCTGTTTCCACCTATTCTCAGGAAGAAACAAGTCAGATCCTGGCAGTTGAGTGTTGTTGGTTTTTATCCTTCCTAAACCAAATAATGAGACAAATCCCCAAATCACTGTTCATGCAAGGCTTGTGTGTGCTTTCTGCAGCAGAACTAGCAACGACTGTGTTGATAGCACCACTCAGCTATTTGCAGCTTCAGAGGGACTGAATGTGGAGTGTGAATATGGAGTGAAGAAGGGACAGAGATGTGTCTTCCACTTCTGTATCTTTCTGCACTGTTTGAGTGCATTTCCCTCCACCTCCAATGCAAAGGTTCACAGAGCTGTACCACAGCTCCCTCACTGATGAGCAGATCATTAGGAGGTTTCCATTGTTCATAAATCATGGTGGAGAGGAAGCCAATATCTGAGTCCCCAAGGCTTCTGCTAATGTTGTGGCTCACCAAAGATCTTTTATCTCAGCCCTTATGTCTTGCTATGAACTTGTCACCCCAGTCTTGTAGCTAGAGGTGCAGCAGCAGCAATTATTTGGGGAACTTAAGTCTTTGATATAAATTTGAGTTTTGTGATATTGGGAAGCTGATGCAGTGGAATTTCTGTATCATGAGGTGTCTTTGCTGGAAGAGTCTGTTGTTAAATCTTAATTGCAATCCAGAAAAGTGCTTGCAGTTCTGGATTAAAGGTGGCACTTACCTAGTAAAGTTAGGGAGGGAAAAGTCTCCAGAAAGAAAGAAAAGGAGTGAGTGAAAGTCTCCAGACCTGACAGGAGTGACCTAGGGCAGGTCCATTGGTCTTTTGTTGATAGACTTCAGCTTTGTCTGCTCATCTGTCAAGATAGCCAGGTGTAAACTATCTCTATTAGAAGTTAAATGCTTATGTTAAGATCACCTGTGGCCTGAAACAATAACCCCTGCTAAGGGCCTGAGTTCATTAGGTCAGTAATTAGGTTATTAGGTATACAGCTGTGCTGTGTAGGTTTTTAATTCCATTGACTTCAGTTTAGTTTGTAAAAGACTGTTCGTGTGCACCACGAACAGACTGTAAGAAGAAACAACAGGGGCAACTTCATCCAAGAAGTCTCAGGCTTTGTGAAAGGGCAGAAGAAATGAATTTACCATTTCTCCAGAAGTTAGACTTAGCTGAAGGACCCTAATTCAAAGAAAGCAACCTGGTTGGAAGGACCTGTGTGGTTTGGAAGAAAGTTCTTGCATCTGCCCAGCCCCTGTACCCTCACAGAGGACCTGATGTAACCCAAAGAATCTACTGGAGCTGAGACAAGGTAATCTGCACGTGGTTGATTTATGTTTTTTTAAGAGAAGCTTTGCACATACTACTAAACTCCCAGCTGAGTGAGTTTATAAGCCCCTGGATGAAACAACTGGACTCTCATTCTCAGGAAAGAGGATCCACACTGTGTGCTTAGAAAAGCCAAACTAGGTTGGTGCTTTGCTCACTTTACAGAGGGTCACCACACATTTTATCTTGTCAGACTGGGAGGCTGTGCAAAGAGAGAAGTATGATCACATCTGTTGTCTAGAGGCAGTGGTCCATTCTGCTTTCACTGGCAACTCAGGACCAGAGCTTTCAGATGATTTCCTCACCTACCTGTATGCTCAGGTAAGAGAGAATAGGTGCATAGCAGGGTCTTAATGACAGGAAGATTAGAAGAATCTTGGAACTGAAAGGCATGGAGGGGATTTCAGAGGTGGGATTGCAGTATCTTCTGAAAGGTAGAGGCAAGCTTGCAAGAGCTGGATCTGTTCAGTTGGAGCCAGTTTGTGTTTGGGACCTCTCATTTGGGACAGTCAGATACAATTTTTACTTCAAAAAGTGTGAAGAGTTGCTTCTGCTTTAGGGCAGACTGGAAACATTTCAAAGCACTGTCCCTCAGTAACTCCCATCTACTTAGATAGCTGTAGCATCTTGGAAGTTCATGATAAAAGGGGGACACCTTTTAATTTCTGTACACTAAAACAGCCTTCCCAAAATTCTGGTAGGGTTGCACAATATGCTGAATCAAACTGTGTACCTGAACACAACCCCAAAGATCTTACAAGTTATTACAAGTTTGTTATTTTATGGTTTTGGTTTTTTTAAAGACAATATAGTCAATAAAGTCAGGAGGGGAAGTGGAATTGCTGGCTACCAAGTTCTAGTTGTTATTTTTAATGTAACAGTACCCTCTTCCTGGATGGGGAATACACATGAGGGGACAGGTGGATGCAGATGGAGCACTCGGAAACAGGAGGGGGTTAGGTCAGGCCACTGCCAGCAGGAACTGAACAAGAGCTTGGGCTAACGTTCCTAGTAAACCTTCAATTAGATATTCAAGCTAATGAAGGAGAGGCTTAACCTTAAAGACATCCTCTTCATGGTGGTTTCTTGTACTCCTTGGTGCTAAGGCTTGGGGGGGTTCTGAGCACAGATCTGCAACAGCAGCCTTTTTATGGAAGTAGTACATACAGCTTAGCTATCTGTCCAGTATCACAGGAGCTTTAGAGAGTGCACATGGGCTTCATTAGCATTTCTGATTAACCTCTGCTTTTTGTGCAAATGTTCCAAGGTGTTAATCCTTCTGCTCGTGTAATGAGCTGGAAAAGCTTTAGGTTGAAATCCAGGCAGCATCTTAAAAAACAACTTCTGTTTTTGTTATTGTCTTGACTGGCAGACTGAACCCCAGTCAATCTGATTACTTTGCAAGGAAGAAATGTGTTCAGACTGACAGCTTGTACCTTGTGTTTTATCTTCCAAAAGAATTTTTAGAGTCTTTAGTTATAAGCTTCAAAAATAGTACAGGTTTATAACTGAGAGAGTGGCAGATGTTGTGGATAAAATCAAGGTTTAAGTACAGCTATTAATTTCACTTGCTGGTATCATGTAAAGCAGTGCTGAAGACAAATGCATTATAGTTGGCTTTTAAGATACTAGCACCCTGAGAAACTGTTTATATATCTCTTGCCTATTCTTTGTAACTCTTTGTAATGCTTCCAGTGACTACAATGATATACTTAGATAGAAGAGTTGATCTACCAAAGCCTTACCCTAGGAATGAACTCCACTAATCAACTGCTCATGACTCCAACAGATGTTTCTGTTTTTCAGACAATTGGAACCTCATGTTCTATATTTTTTAATTATTTATTTTTTTCCCTGTACTTGCAGCAAATGCCCCACTGCACATGTGAGCTTCAAAAACCTGTCACATGATACCAGGAACAAATTGTTAAGCTAGTCAGCAAGGTTCAGGTTTGAAGTGGTGGTCCACAGGAGGCAACTGGGTCTTAGAAGCCAGAGGCATGGGTTGTGGAACCACCAGGCTGTGGTTTTGTTGTAAATGCCAACACTCTATTTCAGCCTCTCTATGAAATTTGGAAATGCCAGATGAACTCAGATCGGAACTCTTTTTTTTTTTTTTTTTTTTTCCAAAGGCTGAATCACTTTAGGATGTCGAGATAAAGTTAAGTGATACTTTTGAGGATATGAGTATTATACTTTTGAAACCACATAAATGGGATGAGAATTATTTATACGATGCTGTTATGTAAGGGCTTAGCTCCTGAGGAAGGTCAAAATTGGAGAATTTTCAGTCATAGTTGAAATACAGATGTGAAGAATTAACTTCTTCCTTTGATTTCTTTAGTCCCTTACATGTAACTTACCACTTTGGGTTTTTCTAATTGATAAGTGACCCACAGATCATTGATCAATGAAGACCTTTGTATGATATGTGCAGAAGGGAAAATAACGTGGGTAGAAAGGGGTATGTGGGTATGTTGGTGGGTATGTTGTCACTCCACAAAGATGCAGCATACTCTGCTGTCCACGAAATTAGAGCTACTTAGTGAAAACAAAACACCTGTTAAAAGAGTACAATGGAACCATTACAAATTATAGGCACTGGAGACACACTTCTTTGGGATGATGGCAACTCATTTTTCTGTTAGCAGTGAGCAATTAAGTGTGAACTTTCCCCTACCCACAGCTCAGCCATGCTGGATTGATTCAGGAGCCATGGCAGAACTTAGCTAAATAGGCATGACCAGGAGGTTTATCAATATTCACACTTCGTTAACCAAGCAGGATCCTGACCCGCTGTTGGATACCATAGCCAGAACTTTTTCCTTTCACCCTTTCTCAAAGTAAATATATTAACTTGCTGCTGGACTTGGTTGTCATGATAAACACGAGCACAAAGAACAGTGTGAGTTGCAAACTGTTTCATTAAGTGCCTGGGAAAGGGTGAGAGTGAGGGTAGAGAAGGAGGAGGACTGCCTCTGCAGCCACTCCTGGGATATTAGGCACTTCTGAAACATTCCTCAGCTGATAAAGATTTAATCAGTTAAGAATATAACCAGTAGTATGCATTGGGCATATTTCATAGTTGTTTTCAAGCTGGTAATATGCTCTCTTCTTTGAACATTGTGTCCCTTCCTATTGTTTTAAAGCTAAACTCTAACCTATTTGCATGTATTTGATGAAACCTGAACTTGAGTTGAAGGTCTGGAGTGCCAAAGGATTTCTGTCTGCATAAAGATGCTGTGTTTTCATGGCTCTGGTTGAGATTTCCTCCTTGCTTCTTGCATTTTCTGTGTAGAGAAGGAAACTGAGAAGCCCCTAAAAGATGGGTATCACAAAACCAGGGAATGGTCCTCATTAGAACGTGAGCACAGAGTGATGGGAGTGGGAGGAGGGAAATCGTTAGAGGAGAGAATCATCTAAGCCAAGGAATGACAGGACTTCCAGAAGAGGGTGACTAGAAATGCTGAAGTTGGCTGACAAACCACAGAGAGAAAAGATAGAGTATCAATTTGAAATTCTGGCAAGTGCCTTTTGAAATAGAGAAGAATTATCTCCGTGGAATGAAGGAGAAAGAGGTGGACTGAACAGAGTCTGGCATGAACCTTGAGGAGGAGAAGACATCCAGATGTTGCTGCAAGTAGTAAGCCCAGTCAGTGATCTTAGAAATCAAAGAAGGTGGGAGATGAGTGACACAGAGTGGGCAGTACTGAAAAAGGCACAGCTGGGCAAAGAATGGATTCAGGTTCTTTTAAGTTAGCAGAAATTCAAACAAACCCAAGATTGTGCAGTAGAAAGAAAATAAACTCTGGAGCAGAAGAAAAGATGTAAGGGTGAACAAAAGGAAAACAAAGTTGATTTGTGGATCAGTGGAGAGACTAGAAGGAAAGCAGGTTTCTTTATGGGATGTGAGAGGGCCTTACTGGCAGAGAAGAAAAAGAACACATTGTGCATTAGCACTTTATCTTTTGGAAGTGATAAGCAAGGTCCGATGCAAGGAGAGAGGTGGGGACAGAAGAAAGGGAATATTTGGGCAGCAACAGTTTTGAGGGATGGTCAAAGGAGCTGCAAAGGCTGCTAAGATCATGAATTATTACAGTAGTTAATTTCTAATGGTAGAAAGGTGGAAGGACAGAGGGGGAAGGAAATCAATCTTCACCAGGAAATCACTTTCACCAGGAAATTTCCTCTGCAAAAGCAGAGGGTGCAACTATGGGAAAAGAAATAAAAGGATTAATGGAGAAGAATATAACATGGGGAGACAATCAAGTTTGTTGATGAGAGAAAGGGAAGATAAAAGTAGGGAGAAAGACTGAAGTGTGGTCTTCCCATTCCTGAGTGCTTGAGCAGAGCTTCTCCCTGGCATTGTCAGTCCTGACAGGTTTGGTCTCATTTCTTCTCTCCAAATTGGCAGTCCTGTAGCAGGCACGAGAGGCAACTTTTTGAAACAGTTGTTCCTGCTTCTCCGAGTAGCCTGCCAGCTACTGATAGAACTGATGTTGGATCTGCTGAAATGAATGTGAAGAGCCCAGCTGATGTCAGTAGTACCGGATCAGTCAATATCTGATTAAAAAAATCACTTTTCCTGTGGCTATGTTTTCAATCTCTCATTCCCTGACATGCTTACCAGAGCAGTACTATGAAAAACTCACATCAGAGAGTGTCTAATAGAAGATTCTATTCTAAAGGAACATGCATGCCAAGAAATAAGAGCAATGAGTAGAGCTGAGGTGCTGAGTGAGTCTTTTGGACTTAACAACTTCCACAGTGCAAGTCTCATATCTGGAGGCTGTGATCAAAGTTGTCCCTGTAGGTAGATCTAGAGAAGGCCAGTTACCACATTAACAGTCCTGGGGTTGTGTAGAGAGACCAAAAGTCTGAATAGCCAGAGAGAATAACATCAAGTGGTTCCCCAGACTCAAGATAGCTTGGTTCAAATAGTTCCCAGACACACAGAGATGAGAGTGAAGATACATGCTCAGGCTAATAGCAGCATCTCCACACCCTGTTCTGGAGCAAGAGGAGTCAGTTAACCAAAGCCAACTTTGCCTGTAACCCTAATTAAGGAGCTTCTGTAGGTTTCTTGAAGGGTGTAAGGAAACCCTGTTGCCCTCTTCCCTGCTTCCAGCTTCGTGGCCAGAGACATGGAGAGGTTCTTCCTCTCCATGAAAGAGGAGAAAGTCTGCCCCTGAAGATTGATTTCCTTGCCCCTCTGTCCTTCCACCTTTCTACCATTAGAAATTAACCACCGTAATAATTCATGATCTTAGCAGCCTTTGCAGCTCCTTTGACCATCCCTCAAAACTGTTGTTGCCCAAATATTCCCTTTCTTCTGTCCCCACCTCTCTCTTTGCATCGGACCTTGCTTATCACTTCCAAAGAGAAGGATTTCCAAAAGTCTTAAACCTTGTGTATGTTCATTTAAAGCGCATGGACCTGGGTGAAGGGGTCCCCTAGAGAGGGTGGTGGTGGGATATCTGCTCTGTTAGGGGCAGGTCAAAGCAGTGGTCGTGTGGGAGAGTTTGCAGTCCTTGGGAGGGGGCTTTCAGGCTGGCACCTCTCCCAGCTGCATCCCTGCCCTCGCTCACATCCACACGGTGCCATCACCACGCAGTCATCTGCCGGTTGCACGCCCACGGAGCACACCAGGAAGGAAGCGGCTGAGCTCTCCAAGTCAGGAGGATTACAGGAAAAAAAAAAAAAAAAAAAAAAAAAAAAAAAAAAAAAACAAACCAAAAAAAACCCAACCCAAAACAACCCAGGCAGCAAACAGCAGGCAGCCTGTGTATTGTACCGAGTCCTCCCGGACCCAAGGAATCCTTTGCCCCATGATTCATGCTGAGCTGTCCCGCTCCATCCGGCAGCAGCCACCCACTTTTAACTGGGTGCCGGCTCTGCCGCTGCTGCTGGCACCAAAGCCTGCAGCATTTCAGGATTCTTTTGTTAGTCAGGGCACTGGCACTTCCTTTGCCATTTGTCAGCCTTCAGGAAGGCTTGTGTGTGAGTAGGGGCTTTTTTTTTTTCCTTTTTTTTTTTTTTTTTTTCCCCTCTCCCTCCTCCCCCCCTTGTTATTATTTTGTTCCTTTACATGTTTGGAACCTGGAGGTTTGATTGAGTCGCTTCCTTGCTCTCCACTTCCTGTAGACTGAAGTCTCTGTTTGCTGATGATTAGCCAATGCTGGCTGTTCTGGCAATGGAGATGTCTCAAATCAATCCTATCCTGTCTGGCTTTCCAGGAAGAGAGCTGCCCCTCCCCTTGCTCTCCACAGCCCCTGTCATCCAAGATTGAAATTTATCAGAGCTGCTGCAAGCAGGAAATTAGCTCCTTTACAACTTGTTCTCCACTGCTTCTCATTCACTTTATTGTTTTAACATTTTCCAGAAAATAAGGCAGAAAACAAACCTGCTTCCTCTGTAGAAGAGATGTGCTGTTAGCCTGTGAAATGCTTATTTCTCTGGCAAGCTGCTTCTTATCTTTACAGCAGAACTAGGAGATGGAAATCAGTTGCAGTTAAACTGAGATAATGAATAAAACTCTGGAAAACATTTAGTCATCCTTTAGCATCCTGAAGATAAGGATTTCTACCTATAGGCATCAAAGCTATAATGAACACCAAAGGAGGGATAGGCTCAGGAAAAATGAAGTGAAGGGTGCTGCCTACAGACTTAGGAATGTGTTTGTGAGGAACTTTTTGGGGGCTTGGGTCTTTGGGTCTTCAACATCTGTATTGTCTGAACTTTCCTGAAGAGCTGAGCACCTGTTGCTTCCATGCATGCAAAACCCACCTTAGAACTGCATGCAGGTAACATTAAAGTGCTTTTTTCTGATTTTATGTCTGACTTTAAACATAGATATATTTGTTTTCTGAGTGCCTTTCCAACAGCAACACTGGGAGATTATTTTTTTATATATATGCCAAAGGAAGACACTCTCTTAATTAAAATCAGACATTTGTGGTGCTATTCAGCATTAAAAATAAACCTCTGCCTTTGCCAGAAGTAAATTTGGCAATTGTGTGCTCCCTGCTGCAGGAAAACAATGTCTCTCTGTAGAGCTCAGAACCAAGCTTTGGCAGTGAACTGAGGCCCGATGTCCATTGATCTCAATGGAAAACCTATTATTAGAAAGATCCCTGTGACCACATCCTGCCATCATTTTGTCCCCAGAACCACCACTGAGGTCAGCAGGATTTTTGTGCAAATATTTATGGCAGGATACGGCCCACTTCAGGGCATTCTTAGGGCTGAACAGGCCTTCAGCTGAAATGTTCCTTCTTCATGCTGGATCCTACCAGCCCCCTAAAAGCTGATCCATGGATCCCACCATCTCAGCTGGTGTTGACTGAAACCAACTCAGTCAGTTCGTGCAATTTGAATGCAGACATGAGGCAAGACTCTGGCATTGCACAATGTCCTGACTGATTATGCTGTGCCTTGGACACTGGATGACAAGGCTGTAGCCTCCTAACTTCTCAAGAAAGCAGCAAGGAGTAAATTACTGCTGAGATACATAGGCCTGTGGCTTTGGCAAGTGAAAACTGTTGATAATTAAATAACTGGAGATTTTTGTTTTCAGCAAATGCTTTGCATATGTGACTAGTGCAGCTAATTTCCTGCTTGCCAAATTCAGTTCTATCAACACTTATTGGAACCACGAGCTCGGATAGTAGAGGGAATGCTCTCTCCTTCATCCTTTTGATATGGGGAATAAATGAATTCTTTTCAGCTTACTGTACATCCGTGTTTTCACTGGACAGCAGAAAACTGTGTCACTGACTCATTGTTTGATCTCGGGTAAATCATCTAATCCTGTCTATCCCAGTACCCTCGTCTGCATAAATAATGTAATGACTCTCATCTGTCTGTACAAGCTGTTGGAATTGCTTTGGTTTATATAGTTTTAGCTTTACTTTAGTCTTTTCCACAATGTTTTATTGGAGAAAGGAGGCTTTTACTCAAGTCGAAGCCAAAAGGTTTCTTATCCCTGGCTGGGTGCTGAAATAATCAGATTTCACAGGTTTTTATAATTCTGCAATTTCTCTGATAAAATGACAACCTGGCATTTTCAGCAGTAGCTGCTGGAGTCCAACTGGGCTTTTGGAAGGTGGGAGAATTCCTGGGCTGTGAACCTGTTATTTTCTTCCAAATTCTGTACATGGATTCCCTGTAATAGGTGAAATACACACAACAACAGCTTGATGCTCACCTGAAAGAGGAGTTAAACTACTGCCTGGTTCATATGAAGAGTGTATTTTAGATTGAAGCCTAAAAACTTACAAAATAAATAAAAAGCATAATAATTTACCTGGGAGTCAACAGCTATAAGGAGGGGAAAAAAACCCAAACCATCAACCCAACAAAAAAAGCCTCAAAACCAAACCCAAAACTTGACCTGAAAAGATAAATAGGCCAAGACATATTCAACTATAGACTGTGCAGAATGATTCTTTGCACTGCAATCTGCATCTTGAGGCCCAGGACTAACGTGGTTTATGGACTCATTCTCTTCCTCCTGTAGTTATATGCCTGAAGAAAATGTCACTCTAATGCTGGGAAAAAACATGCCTTGCCAGTAACAGAATTTTAGGTTGATTTTTTTTTTTTTTCATTTCTAAGAAACTGGCTTCCTGGAGACCTTTTTCACTCAGATAAAACTTTTGGAGGGAAGAGGTGGCAGGATATGAGGATATGAGATCTGAGGGATGGGTGGTAGTCTCAGTAATAGCACTTCTAAGGTATGTGGGGGAGAAAGGTTTGCTTCTCTCTCTCTCTTTTTTTTTTTTCCTAACCTGATTTTTCTTTGGCTTTGGTGAAAAGAAAAAAAAATTACTTTTCCATTTCAATAGTATCCTGATGGAAGAATAAAAACTAAAATGCTAAAAAGGGTTGCAAAATGGAATTCTTGTTTTCCAGCCAGTCCTGAGCAACACAACTCTGTGTTTGTGAAGAGTTGGAGAGAGAGAGAGAGAGGTTTCCTCTTAAACAGGAAAAGTGTAATCCTGCTACTGCACCTTAGTCACAGGAGGTGTCTGGTTCCCTGAGAGCTCACTGGAAAGCAGTTTGCAGCTGTGGCAGAGGCAGTGAGTACTCCAGTGGAGACAGCTTTGTGGTTAATGTGCTGAATCGGGACTCAGACTGGGTTCAGTTCTGGCTTGTCCAGACATTTATTTAATCTTGAGCAATGTGTTGAACCTGTCTGTGCTTCAGCTTCCTATCCCTGAGAGTCTGCCTGAGTGAGGCATCAGTGAACTGCCCTCAGTACAGATGTGATATTCTTTCAGTCCAACTTGTTAAGCAAGGTACATTTTTTAAGGTTAGCTTAAGCTTTTTGAGAGTAAGTTTAAGCTAAACTGCAGCTGCCAATTTTCAACTTGAAGTGTTTTTTAATTTACTCTTATTTTACACAGGTGCATCAAAAAAATCTGACTGAATCAATATAATGAAGCTGACAGCTCCGTGCACATGTGTTTGCAGCTAAATAAGTTTTTTTGTTTTTCTCTACACGTTGTCTGTAGGGACAGAAACTACCTTTTGTCAGGCTACCTACACAAATAATCAAATATTTCCTAGACAGTCCTGGAGATTTGAGTCTACCAAGAGTTGGGGCTCTTATCTTCTGGGCTCCTCCACCTGGAAAACTCTACATTCATATGTATTTTTTAGGGACAATGAGATAAGTGGACTTCAGGAGGTGCAGAAAACCTTATGATCCAAGTTTCTTACAAGGCTCTAATAGAAAGTGAAAAGATACAGGGTGGGAAGCCTTGGTATTGGTCTCCATCATTGCAGAGGCTAAGACAGTGAAATCAGTGATTTGGTTGCTGCCCTGTGAATGAAGAAGTGAAGGTTCACTCTGCACAAAAGCTGCATCCCTGAAACAGAAGGGAATCTTTTAACTGCTTCCTTCTATTGTCTTACTATCTGCTTTGCCACCAACGTTTAGTGGGTGGTTTGGCCTTTTTTATTTGAATTAACACCACGGGTTTTGTTCCCGAGAATAATAATAGCAAGAATACAAAATTACTGCTTTGCAATTAATTTTGGAAAGGGCATATGGAAATCTCTAGGGGTGAAAATAGCTGCAATGGGTGATTGTTGCTACCAGCAATGAAAACTTTTGGCTTAAGGTATTAAAAAAAAAAAAAAACCAAGAAAAAACCTGAACAGCCAAACACCTCAGAGATGCTGAAATTTCATCTGGATAGATAAATGTGTAGGCTGAGTGCATGAGCTTCTCAGGCACTGAAGGATAGAGGGGAGATGGTGAATACCCTGAAGTCCTGACCTGCCTTTGTGAAGTTCTCCGTATCACAGGCACTAAGTGTTCTTTAGTGCAAGTCAAACACTCCAAATGAGGAAAAAGAGAGAAATGAGTCTGAGCAGGAAGCTTCAAATATTCTAAGACTAATTGAGTTTAGATAATTAAGGGGTTTTAGAGCAGTAATTCAGAGGAGAAGGGGAGGGGAGGACAATTTAATTGAGGTTGCCTGTCCATCTGTGAATTCTCCGTGCAGCCTTCTGTGCCGTGTCCCGGTTGTCATCGGTTCTGACCTAAAGGAGTTGATGTCGTGTGTATTGACCTTATTAGTTAGCAGCACTGCAGGCTTCCCCTGGCCTTCTGTAGCTTTTCTGCCTCTGGTGCAGTGTCTGTGTGACAGTGTCTGTGTTGTCCTTGACTGGAGGGAATGCCCTGGCCTGGCACGTCTGCCCTTTTGAGACCTCGTACTGTGCTCTGGGGTCACGCCAGGAGTTGGGGGGGATGAGGAGCAGTGTTTGAATGCTGCTTTGTGGTTCAGTAGAGGCTGTTCTGTGCATATCAGTGCTAAATCTTCATCTCTGCTACAGCAAGGCAGCCAAAATCAGAATCAAAATCCAAAGCTCTGCTGCTAGGAGCAGGTTGATAGTGATGATAAGCCTGGCTGGTTCAGTAGGTGAGAGGAGATGGCAGCCAAGCCTTGTAGCTTGCCAAGGGAAGAGGTTCCCAATAGCTCTGCACTGACTGCTACTAAGAAAAAACCTCTATTTTTAAAGGATGTCATTTTATATCCTGCACCTTGGGAACAACCATGCCTTGTGCTAGCTGCATTGCAGCACCCTGGATCCCCTCCTGCTCTGTGGTTCCCTCTGCAGATGCAGCTGGTTGATGTCTCTCAGCTTAAGCTTGCCTGCTGCCTTTAATAGGCAGGGACCAGGAAAGAGACCCTGGTGTGGCACTGCAGGAGTGACAGATTTGGACACGATGGGCAGGAAGCCAGCAAGTGAGACCATCCTGCAGTGCAGGAGATGTGCTGGTTGTTGTGGATGTTGCTGAGGAGCTCACAACCATTGGCTTTTCTTTTATCTGACAGTGTGGGCAAACCCCGAGTGCTGCAGGAGTAGTGTTGACATCTGAATTTTGATTTAGTACTGAATAAATGAGAAATATGATGCTAGAGATGTGTCCTCCTCAACTGTCTTGCTCTTAGGCCGTGTCCACCCCACAGGCAAATGGAGTGAATTCCGATTTTATGTTGACTGGTGCCTGTAAACACTCCAGGGATTTAAAGGAGGCTGACCCAGCACCATGCCAAATGTAATCAAGATCAAAACACTGTTAAAACTGCAGCAGATCATGTTTCTTAATTTAGAAGGAAGGTAGAAGATATTGAGGAAAGGCCTTGAAGCCTCCACAAGCTCTAAATTGTTATGTGCTTCTTGTGCTGTTTATGAAGAGAAGCAACTTGACTCAGCACTCTGCAGGTTATTCTCTCTGAGAAAATAATACAGGCACCTAGAAGTGGATTGTCTGAGTTTTTCTTCTTATCCCCAGCTCTTTCACAAGTGCTACAGGGGAGGAGCTGCAGCAAAGAGAGGGGCCCTTTTCTGTCCCTCTTGCCCCAGGAGTCTACTCATCAAAAACAAGGAAACAAACTCCAGGATGTTTTCATGGGGAGAGCCAGGTGATTGCTCTGTACTAACCTCCTATCACCAGGTGTTTTCCTAGTGACTGTCATCGTTACTATCCCTCTGGGGCTGTTTAGATATGGGAAAGTGGGATAACTAATCAAAGAGGATGTTCATAGCTGCTAATTTTCAGTCAGATTTGTTACTGGTCTGAGATATAACATTTCCTTTCTCTGCCAAACACGTACTAAAAATAACATATTTTCACGGTGCTGGAGACCACTAGAAACCTGTGGTATTTGGCACTTGCCTATCACCTTTCGTCTGGAGATCTCAAAGCAAAAAGTTGGAGCTTTGCCACATCTACTTAGAATTGGGAGACGTTGAGATGTTTTTGGACCTTTTTGAGATGTAGGTAAACAGGAGACAAAATCTCTGAATGGCTCAAAAGGTCTGAATTTCCTTCTTGGGTGACACTGATTTTAAAAAAAAAGATGTCCTTTTACCTTTACTTTGGCAACCTCATGAGATCTCTGTAACTCAGAGCATCGTTACTCCTTTGTGGGGCCTGGGGAGATGCATGGGTTGTGTGTTATGGGGCTACATTCACTGAGAGGATGGCTACCTCTGCAGAAAGGTTACAGCACCCAGCAAAGCTTGTGGAGGAGTTAATTCACATATTGTTGTTACATTTTGGTTGTTTTCCCCTTTTTAAAATTTCTTTCTTTCTAATTAAGCAGAAATTCAGACTGCCTTCCAGCAACCAGATGTGTTAACTAATACTCTGGCATAAGGAATATTTTTTTGACAAAGGGTTGCTTTTTGCTGTTGTTTTTTTGTTTTCCTTCTATCTACTTTATTTTTCTCTTCAGTCACAGTTGCTGGTAACATAGAGATGATGGAAGCAACCAAAAAAAATAAAAGCACTGTTTGTCTGGAAGAAAACCAGAAGATTAAGTCTGTTTGTTTAGATTGGTCACAGAGAGTCAGGAGGGTTCCCTGCCTGTTTTGTATCCTCTGCCATGAGTGTAACGTGTCAGATGGGTCTTCTCAGGCCTTGGGAAAGCAGCTGCTTTTTCCTCTGTTGGGAGAACAACACATAGGTGGTGGGCTTCAGCCAAAAGTCCACTGAAAGAGCTTAAATAGAGACTGATCTGAAAGGCAGGCTGAGACTGAGATGTAAGTTCCCCAAGGAAATGGGATTTATTTGGATTCTGCCTCCAAGTAGTTGAGCACTTTTCTCCCAAGACTCCAAGTAGCTGCAGAGTCTCTTGCCTTCTGAGCCAAAGGATTTAGGATTTATTGTGTTTGATAATTTTGATTGCTCTGCTCATTTTGTTCGTTTGCTTAAGTCTCTCAAAGTTCCTGTAATTTAATCAGACCAGCAACCACAGTCACTTGCCTGGAAAACAGCAAGAACCTTTGTGCCATGGTGGTGGCTCACAGCTGGCCATGGAGGCCTTGTGCAGTTTTGGAGAGCAAAGCAGATTGTGTTGGGAATCCCTGTCTCCAGCAGCTCACACACATCAGGAAATGATCACGTTGTGCCACCTCTCAAAAAATGGGGGGTGGTATTACCACAGGAACTGGGGAGGTTTTGTTACTGGGAAGAGAATATTCTTACTCCTTAATGTTGGTGATGTGCTAGGGGTAACTGCAAGAGCCTCCTTACTGTGAGCAAGCAGTGGATTGTTTATTTCACATAAAGAATGAAGTCAGCTGCCTGATGAGAGATTTAAATGTTAGGGAAATGTCAAAACTGCCCCAAACTATTTGATCTGTCAAATCTCAGGGAAGTTATTGTTTCCACAGAGGCTGTTTTTGTTATATTGCAGCAGCCTGGCTGTACTGTGTTGTCTACCTGAGTGTGCACTGAAACCATTCATTATCTTCATTATCTTCTTGCCACATCTCACCCCATCCTGACAGATGTGAAGAAGTACAGGTGCATCATTGAAGGATTTTTTTCCCCCAGTATTGATGATAAGGTGAAAGTAGTAGGCCTGGTTAGAGATATTTCATGCCTGACTGTTGCATCATGCTAAGTGACCTTCAAACTCTTCCTTGCGTGGAGACTGTGGGGACCTTTTGATTTACAGCACTGCAATCTAAGTTGTTGTACACCTTGGCAAGGGCCAAATTACTATTTCAGTTCAAGCCTGTGGGTGATGAGTGAAGAGACACCTTTTTGCACTTCTGTCACACTGCTGAATATTTTTGAATGTTACAGACTTGATTTCAAGTAAGAGAAGACTTCTTCTTTTTTGCCTGAAGAAGAAAATGCCTTGATAAAACATTTCTGTGTTTCTTATTTACTTCTCACTCCTTGGAGGTTGCTTCCTTAAGGATTCTCTGTCCCAGCTTTTCTTCTAACTTCTGATTTTTATGGACCTTTCTCTCCATTTCTGGGTTTCTTCCAGTACCCTTCTCTTCATCTCAACTTGAAAAAAAAACCAACAAAACCTTTCCTTTGCATCTTGACTCTTTTCCCTTGGCAGCAGACAAAAGGGAAACCCTGCTTGTGGGAAAGTGACTGCTTCAAACCTGTGGACACAAATTGGAGCTGAGAGGTTGGATGCTCTCTAGATCTGGAGATGCTGCACATGGTGTAGAGAGGTAGAGATAGGAGATGCTTGGGGGATTCCTGCACGGCTTCTGGGCTGGAAGAAGAGAAGTGAAAGACAGGACAGCTGTGTGTGGGGAGCAGAATTCATTCCTCATCTCCCTGTCTACACTCTCTGGCCTTCTCAGATGAGGAGCAAGCAGGTGCCTGTCGGGTGAATTGCAGTGGATATTGCACAAGAAGCTGTAGGCTGGTGGAAAGACTCCAGGGAGCCAGCTCCAGCCTACGGACACTAGGTTTGACTCCCTTAGTCTAGACACTCTCACAGGGATTACATCAACAATAATTTGTCAGTCTCTATTTATTTTCCAGTGGCATGCTTAATATTTACTAGTGCTGAGATTCTCCTTGTACTCTTCCATGGTCTTTCATACAAGAGTGACTTCTAGCAGAGCAGCTACCCAGCTATCTAGGCCCCAATTTCCATGTTTTTAAAAATAATTTTAGTGGTACTGATGCTTAGGAGAAGGAATGACACAGAATGTATGCAAACATCCCCATCCCGCTGAGAGGCAGGAACCTGTTTTGAGAATCTCCACTTCCAGCTGATGGCCCAAGAGCATCACATATTTTAATAAGAATTACACATATTTAAATATGTACATCAGGCTTGGGAATAAGTTATGAGCCTACATTGCTGTCATATTAGGAAGACATTCCTTCAGCCCCAAAACCACTGATGGAATGAGTGTCACAATTCCAGTTTTTTACATGATCAAGCTACCCCTTTCAGGTACAGTAACTTGAGCAGAATTGCAGACAATCCCTGGTGAATGTAAATGCAGCCCAACTTTAAACATTAATTGAGGTGCCCAACATGAGAGGGCATTGCTCTAGGTGCTCTGTGTTGATGACTCAGCTGCCCTTTGCAGAAGCTTTTCAAGTAAACTTCTGCTCTGAATCACCCTCTGGAAAAGTTTTCCTCTTCCTGTGGACTGGAGAGGAGGTCTGAGTTAGGAAGAATAAACTCTAAAATAAAGCTGTGTGAATAGCCACCTTTAACTTCCTCCCTTCTTTTCACAACTAGGATTAGAAGTTCAAGATCTGGCAACATTTTGTGCTCTGCCTTCTGTTCTCCATTCCCTCCAATGATATTATGCTAAAACTCCATAATCCAGAGAGAGGGTGATGGAACAATTGCATATGTTGAAGATCTGATATGAAATAACCTAAATCTACAAAAAAACCCCCAGACTTCTGTGAATGTTTAATGCAGTGCTTGGCTTATAAATGCAGCAGAACGATACCAGTTTTGCAAGACTTGTCTTGAATCCCCTTCCCAAGCTCTGTAAGGGCATTAAACTTTACAACTTGTTGTTGGGGAGAGGGGAAACCCATGGAAAAATGAATCTTTAACTCAACACAAAAATCAAGTAACTCTCTCAAACTCAGAGAATCGATGTTGTTTTATTATTAAACCAGTGTTCTGTTGCTCCCATGGAAACAAAGGAACAAATATTTGGAGCTGTGTAACACCTTCCACCAAAATTCCAGTTAAGAATGTTTTGGTAAGTGTTCCTGTCAGTGAGAGCCCTCCTGCTCTGTGAATGACTGCTTTGTGCTGCTTCTGGACTCCAGCACAGGCAATGAGGTGGAACTCTGTGCTCAATCTCATGGACATTACTTGTCTTTCCAATTCTTTAAAAGGAATTAATTGCAGCAGGAGGTCTTCACCCAGTACAAATGATAAGTTTGAGGCTGTAGCAGTGACCCAAATGAAATGTGTGACTGTAGTGGCATTTGGTCATTTGCTATTGGTTTGGGTAGGCTTTTTTAATCCAGAATTTTCTAGAGATCAATCCTGGCAACATACCAAATGATTTGACCTTGAACCCAGCATAACCCGTTCAGAAATGGAAGGGAAAAAACCCCATGAAATACAACTGACATTTTGGCTAAAAATCTATTTATTTTGTTGAGATAATATCCATGTACTCATTACCAGTGGGAAGAGATCTTTCCATGCTGCCAGATATCTTTTACCTGAGGCACCCCATCTGTTTCTATTTGCAGGTTGGGGTGAGAGAAGAAAATCTGATCAAACTTGGCAGGTGTTCCTTTTTTTTTTTTTTTTTTTAAAGTAAGCCACTGCTATTACATTCTCTTGTTCTGCACACTTGCTTTCACCTGCAGGTCAGCCATCACATTTTATCAATTTTACCTGGAAAGATTTCTTGTTACCTTATTTTCCAAACAAGGAGTTTCATCCAAACAAGAAGTAGTAAAATACATTGACTCTGGTTTTCTGCACTGGATTTTTTTTTTTAGTGAATATAAGGTCAAAACTGTAATTAAATATCTCACCACTGGGAAAAGCCATCATAATTCTCATTTCCAGTGTGGAAAAGCATCAGCAATGTCTCGTTAGGTGCAAGCCCATTTTGCAACCTTTCCCTTGCTGGAAGGGAGATCACCTTTTTTTTGTCTACTCATATACCTATTTTCACACACTTAACAGAACTTTAATATCTTGGATATCTCCTCTGCCCTGTTAACTGTCTTTGAAATCTGCCAGGTGGTTTGAAAGTTATTAAGGATGGGAGGGAGAAAGGACATTTACGTGATGGTTTTGCATGTTAGGATAAAATGTAAACTTGTGATGTGTGGGGGGACATCACAATGATTTTGACTCTATCAAGTTGTGCTCCCCTCCTGAACTAGAGTTGGTTATATTGCATTTACTTTGTGTAATACCACTTGTACAAGGATGATGAAGCCCTCTAAATGTGAAGTAAAGTAAATAGAGTAATCCAAAACTTTCTAGATTGTATTTTTTCTCATACTTCCTTCTGTAATGGCCATTGAAATTATGGTCCAAAAAAGTTGGAAGTTTTAAATTGTAATCTCAAAAAAAACCTCCCTGTGAACTTTAAAAATCATCCTTGACAATTTCCAGGCAATCTAGAATATACCAGCATGGGAAAACCTTCCTTTGCTGTAGGGTGAATGAAATGTTCAGATGCCTTTGATGGGCCACACACTGTAATACCTTTCAGTATTATCAAAGAATAGCTCAGAAACCCTTGGCCATATGGTATTTGAACTGAAGTCAGAGGGCATATCTGGCATGTGGTTTGTGGTCCCTGGAAAACATTATGACGGGTGGAATACACTGAAATGGGGGAGTAGGAAACAGTGCTTTTTATTTGTAAAATCCTGCTTAAAGTAGTGCAGAGCAAAAGGAATTCTCTTGCCTGGGCTAGTGGTTATCTGCATATCAGGGCCTAACGTGTCTCCTGTCTCAAAGGAGTCTGTAATTCAAGAAGTGTCCCTATGAAAGGGAGAAAAAGCTTTTGTTCTCCAAAGCCAGCAGTGTCATGATTGAGGCCACATGTTCCCTCATGGCTCCTAATCAGTTTGAGGCTGATTCCTATTTAGTTCCTTTCAACCATTGTTATTCCAGCTTTATGCTATTGTAAATCTCCTCATTCTCATCAAGTCCTGCTGGAATGACTCTAGTGTGTCAGGCTCTAGGTATAGGGGCACTGATATTCTTAATAGTGTATTTTTGCTGCCTTGTGCTGGGAAGTGTTTTTCCACATAATGATTCACAGTAACTCTGCCTCAGTCAGCAGCCTGAGCCAGAGGGTTATGCAGCAAGCTACAACACCTCAAAATATCAGTTTTAAAGAGATGCATGAAAAGGGAAGGGTGATCTTGGCCTGAGGATAATCTGAACAATTTGGACACGTGGAAGAGACAGCATCTTGGAGAGGGATGTTGTGAAAAGTCATATCTCCTCCTAAGCAAAGGTCCTGCTGCAATGGCAAAGTTATTGGTTAGGAAGGTTTGAGGAGGCAGACTCTGATCCAGGTGGCTGTGCATCCATATTTTGTAATTATAGCTCTTTTTTTTTTCAGAATTGTAATTCTGATAGTAAATGCACTTGTTACTACTCCCAGTTGGTTTCATCTTTAAATACTCTGCTAATAGGTAATATTTTCTTGGTTGTGAATTGCTGTTTTATCAGCTGCTAATAATTAGATGTATGGAACTGAAAAATAGTGAATAATAAAGAGAATTCTTACCCAGGCTGTAGAAAAGCTGATTCCAGTCCCTTTTCTCCTGAGGGATTTGAACCTCTATCTCGAGCTTCCAGGAATGATCTTAATCACTGCATTTTAGGATTAGGTTTTCCTTTGGAGGAGAGAACATTATGTTTTCTGGATCACTAACTGGAACTGGTCTCTTGCCCTTGAGGTGCATATCTAGTCCACAGCCCACTGATTTATAGATCATTCTCAACCTCATTGTCTGGCTTGATGCTTTTGAGGTCCTTCAGACAGGAGAAGGGGCTTACTTGGGCTATAGCCTTGAGTATTCTGTGCTGCCCAGTTGGGAAACTGGTCCAGATGTACTTTCTGAGCACACTTTGATTATGGGGCAAGGAGCCAGACTGTTGGTTGTTTGCTCCACTGAATTTAAAAGATGGGTCTGTCTGCCAAGCAGTTTTTCCCCAAGTCTTCCTAGTACTAACATGAACTAAAATAATACTCTCTGCAATTGCTGTTATTAAACCCAGCATGACTGTATTTCAGCCAATCCATTTGTGTTTAAACCAAAGAACTAATGATCAAATCCACAGCTTCTAATTACAACCAGTACATGGTGGTGTAAACATGGTGCAGATGGCCTTGCTACCCTCTTAGCTTCCAATTAACAATAAAATAAAATAAAATTTACTGGTCACTTAACCCTGTGTATCTGTGTCTCAGCCTGAAACAATTGATGTGTGTTTGTTGAGACTAGAATTTCCCTTCTTACACTATTGCTCTTCCTTCTGTTAATGTGATAATTTTGCATTTGACATTGGCTGCAGAATTTGCAGAAGCTAAAGATGTAATTTTTAGGGAAAAAAGTTGCTATTGAGTAGAAAAAAATCCTATTCTTCCTGTAGACTGTTACTCAATGAGCAACAGTTCTGTACTGGATCTGCTGAGCTTGAATTGGTCTTTTTGTGTAGTCCTTTGCCTTTTAAGACAAAAACTTTGTCCCAGCTAATACTTTACCCTGCCTGATCCAACTGAGTAATAAAGTACATGCCTAGCTACAGTAATCTGAGTAGTATGAGTAACTAGAGTAGGAAACCTCTTGAACACGAGAGAGTGAATATTTGGGTGGGTTGGGACTGTTATGAGCAAGTTCGTGCTTTATTGTGGGTCTTGTAGTAATGATCAACTACACACTTTTTTGTGTATTTGTGACAAATTAGAGATACTTTTGTTAAATTCTGTAAATAGAAGAAGGGAAGACTTCAGGAGCAAGAGAGCCCTTATCTATCCTGTCCTTGGTGTTCATGTGCTGTTTTTATCTGGTCTTCTGTGCTGAAATGCTTTCCATCAGTGGGTATTACTTAAGCCAACTCTGTTTAGGGTCAATCAATGTGGATTAATTGAGTTTTACTGATTTACTGTGGCTAAGAATCAAGTTTTTCTTCTGAAATAATAGGGTTTTAAACCTTGTGACCAGTCTGCAGTGAGCTTCAGGAGACATATTTTTTTGCTGGACAAGTCCCCACCTATGGTACATCATATTACAAATATAATCCAATGGCTTTTTTTCCACAAAACAGATTTGGGAAATGAAAAAGCAAGCAGTGGCACGTAGGAGGAGAGGTGCAGAGGGAGCACTGGGATCTCTGCAGCTCTGAAAAGCAGGCCACCTACACAGGGGTCAAAGCCTCTGTAGGAGTGCAAGGAGGATGATACAACACAAGATGTAATTATCCTAGTGAAATATCTCCACATAAAATGTAAAGTGCTTTGAGACCTCAAAAGTCTGGTTTAGTTCCATGTTTATGTAGCACCTGAAACATCAGAGCCCTGAGCACTGAGTGAGGCTTCTGGGTGTTGCTGTGATATAAAAAGTGAAAAATTCTGAGAAAAATGCTACTGGGACAAAAGATGAGAGTCTCTGTATTCATGACATTTCAAGACCCAGGAATCTAAGAATGTGTTTGACAGTTTGTCATTGCAACCACTGAAACCCTCAAGGTCCAATTAAAACCTCATAAAGTGCAATTCAGTGGTGTTTGAATATGTAAAATAAAATGCTTTCATAGCTTTATGAGCATGTATGGACTCTAAGAACTCTGAAAACATTTGTGTATTTTATGAACGTCATGAACTCAAAATTATTTAGCAAATTTTGCCACTTTCTTTTTCTCTGCAGGCTTTCACCATTGCTTACAGCCCAAACCACAAATAAAGCATTAAAATTATTGATGTGAGCTAAGAAGGAGGGCTACTGCCAAAAATAGCAGTATTCACTCAGGCTCATTCTATGTAGCTCTGGAAAAATTATTCCCATGCTACAGCAAAGATAACATTTTTTCCTTTCTTCACTAATAACAAAAATATTACCTTTCAAGTGTTCTGTTAGTCCTGCAGCTGGGGATAAGCAGGTTGGATGAAGTTTAAGGTAGCTACATGAGCAAGGCATTCAGAGCCAACCTCCTGCTAATACAGCAAATGATTTATGATGCTTTTCTCCCCTGGTGCCATCCCACCCCTTTTTTGCCTTCAAGATAATGGCAAAATGAGGCAAAGAGGCAAATAAAGCTCTGTGTTTGGCCTGACTGAGCTGGAGGAGCATTGCTCTTTGTTCTTTCCATTTTAATGAAGTGCATGGAGCAGTCTGAGGACATGGTTGGCCTATCAGAGAATGGTTTGAATGGGTACTCACAGTCCTGCCTTGTTGTGATCAAAAAGATTTTGTTAACACCAGAAAAGCCATGGGCATTCTAAAGTTTGAAAAGAGCACAGGTGCAGACAGGTGAGACTCATCTTCTGCAGTGCATCAATATCCTTTCAGAGAGTTTCAGTGCACTTAAAAGACACTTTATTTCTGGATAAGGATCCAACGTGTGGTGCTCTCTTAAAGCCAGGATCCTCAGTTTGCTCTCCTCCCCCCCCAGCACCAGCACACAGAGGACATGTTAAGGGCTGGTGCTTGAATGTAGGGAGGACTCAGCACCTCTGCTGAACAGGACACTTTCCAACTAACTATGTGTGCATCACATACCCTTTTGGCCCAGCTGTGCCCAGGCCTTGCCAGATGTTTCAAGGCAGCTTCACAGAAGAGGTTACAGGTCTTCCATGAGGTTTCTCAATGTGTATATTAGCTTGTCACATACATTAACATTGTGGTCTTGATAGTGGAGCTCTGGGGGAGAGGTGGAAAAGCAAGCAGGCTTTGTGTCCAAAGCATATCTTCCCCACCATCTCAGCTCTGCTTTTCTGACTGGCTCTTTCAAACACTCTTGCTGACTGGCCCCTCATTATGTGACATTCTCATCAGGTGTCTGCAGGGGAGGAGCTGAGCTAGCACTTGGCACGCAGTCATCCAAGCCTCCAAAAGCCAAGTAGCTGTTTTATTGGGTTCAAACTGCAGCCCTGGGAGCTGTAGCAAATTGTACATGGTCCCAGGCTGAGTAAGTCAGTACCAGTGGTACAAAGAGCCCACCAGTGCTGCTGTGGGGTGAGACAGGAGACTTTGCAAGGCAGGGTGGAATTTACAGAGAAATATAAGCCATCCAATAAAGCCCTGAGAAAGGTGAGATGTGTAAAGGAGACTCCTAAAAAACAACTGATAATCCTGAGGTGGTTTAAATTGCTGAAGGGAATGAGAGGCAAAGAAGAGAATGATTTGGAGAGCAAGTTTTGGAGCTGGGTTCTCTGACCACCAATGGCCAGGTTTGTCTTTTGGCAGATCTGTAACTACCTCACTGCCTGTAGTAAGATGTGGACAACTATTTCTTATTTGAAGGTGATTTGAAAGGGTAAATTTATTTGTGTGAGAATATAGGGTTTTGAGATCTGAGAACAGTATTAGTACAAGGAATGATCATTGCCAGTTTAAAAATCTGACCTTGAGTCCATGATTCAGATATAAAATGATGATGAGCAAAACCAAGAAAGAAACCTGATATCCCTTTAAAGCTCAACCGCAAAGAGCTCATTGTGTTGATGAGCTATTGGCAGAGATGGGATAGCAGAGAAAAGGGACAAGTGCTATATGGTGTTTTAACAGTGACCCCAGAGCCCATTCTGGGGCAAGGGTTTTGTGTCTGACTTCAGAAAACCCTGTGTTATGCTCAAGCCAGGGACAAATGCACAGTGACCAAGAACTTAGTAAGCATCTCTTATCAGGTTCTGCATGGTGAGCTTGAGACCATTCCTGCATTTGCTGTTTATAAAAAGTTTCCCCTTGCAGAACATCAGCAGCAGTCAACAGGGAGGGCAGGTGATGTGTGGGAACTCTGGTGGTTGCATGGTGAGAGCAAGAAGAAATGATGCAGCTTTAGGGCTGGGGGAGGGAAAAGCTCATTAAGGCAAGAGATCAGTGGAAGTAAGGGTAGGATGTGCAGAAAAAGTAGGAACCTGGGAGTGATGTGTGCCTCCAACCCCACTGCTAAATAATGTGGAAAGAAACATGTGCACATCATTGTTGTAGGAGTTTGATCTCATTAGATCAAAAGGACAACATCATGGCAATCTGTTGCTTCTGTAGAAAACACAGCATCCAAGAGGAGGAGGAGGAGACACATGTGGGCAGCAAGAAAGCTCTTGAAAAACAACTAAAGAGACAGCATGGAAGAAACAGCTTCTGGGGTGGGGTCAGAGCAGTCCCAGTGCAGTCAGAGAGGAATGAGAAGGGAGTTGAGTGGGTGAGGACAGACACCCTACTGAATGTTGATTGTGGCACAGCCTCCATCTGTCCTTCCTTGGTGCACCCACTCCCAGTGCTAGGAATAAGCTGTGATACCATGGAGTCAGATTGCTATTTGTAACGGTAAAACTGCTGCTGAGAAACACAATCTCTGTTTCCTAGTGAATGATGAAGAAACAATAATAAATGATGTTTACAGACCCAAGTTGTTTATCCTTCCTTGAAGTGCTGCTCTTTTTCTCTACCAACTTTTTGGCCCATGCCATCCCAGCCCGGAGACCTCACACACTCCATGCATGGGTGACTTACCTTTCTTAAGATTCAGTAATGCCTGGCTATGAGATCAAGGCACTTGGATACCAAACAATTTCCACATTAAATAATCATCAGAGGAATTGATACTAATATCAAGCTGCATCCAAGAATTCAATAACTTTCACTGTTGATGAGCCAGTAGAGTTTCAGCAATTAGTGTCTTCCTGTTCTGAGGGTTCTCCTTGAGGACTATGGATTAAAATAAGCCTAAGGTTGGTTAAATTGTGTATTCCATCTTCTGCATTAATCTAAAAATGTCCCTTCAGAAAGCAGAATACCTTCAATGTCATTTAATTCTTCATACATTCATCAAAACCACTTTGTAACCTCTCATACTTTCCCATCAAGAAACTGAACAGGAATATCAGATGAAAAAGAGGGTTGTTTTTCTTTCCTTTTCCTTCTTCCATACAGGTAACAGGGAGAGGGCAGAACCATTTAGAATCAGCCATAATAGATTGTCTTAGCTACAGGACAAGTATTGAAGTGTCAGCAATACTCAGATAGTATGAAAAGCAGGCAGAAAAGTCAGACCAACTTCCAGATCCCAGGTTTGCTGTTCAGTAAGTTCTCTCTTGACACACATACTCGACACTTTCCTTATGGCTGCCTTGATGCTGAGGATGGCTCCACAGCTCCAGCTGCCTGAATTTTGTGTAGCTTGTAGAGTTCTATTCCAGAGAACAACCCTGCTTAAAAAGCTCAGGCATGGTTGTACAAAGGCACAAGGAAATGTCAGAAATAAGTAAAGAAATGTTGCTTTTTTTTTTTTTTTTTTTTTGGCACTGAATTTCCTTTGGAAGTGTTACCCATCACCCTTCTTCTGAAATGACTGCTCCACATGGGGAAGTTACCATGTTCTGAAACTGACCTTACTGTTGTCCATGTTAGAGCTGGGAGAGGTCACCAGCAAAGGTGCATTTGTGTTCTCCAGGAGGTAACAGCATCTGAGCTTGTGGGTTTGTTTTAGGTGTGTTTAAGGTGAGAAAAAAATGAAATCCAGGGGAAAAAAAGTGTCTAAATATTTCTGCATGTTTTCTTTTCTGAGGGAACACCTGTCTGGGGTAATACTTCATTGCATGCATTCATGAGAAGTAAGAAAGCAGCTCTATTTACTTGGAGTTCATTAGTGGCAGCCCAGCTTCTCAAGTGAGCACTAAGTTTCTTTTTCTAGCCACCTCCAAAGAGATAAAATTACTACTTGGTAAATTCCACGTAACCTTTAAGACTTTGAATCACAGCAGTTAAGTGCTACTGTGTCCCAGCTCCTGCTTTCACTAAACTGTATTATAAGCACCTTAATTATAGTTCCTGCTGGCTGATGGGCCATGGAAAAGGTCGTCTTCCAGAGAGTGTATGATAAGGAGGGTGGAGAGATACTGGTTGGTTTTAGTCTGTTGGGAAAGAAAGGGCTTTGCAGAGAAGATTAATAGTAAACAAGGTTAATCTAAATATATCTCAGACACAAAATACCACATTCCTTCAGGCTTGTCTTCTCCGGGGGTACTGGCATTAACCATTTTACTGTGGGGTAGCCACACAAAGATCTGCTCCTCCCCTCCAGAGCAGAGCTAAAGATGAGGAATGTTTTTGTTGTCATTTGACTGTTGGAGCTGCAGCAATACAATGAGGTCTCTCACTTGTGCTGCTTTTAGCAGTGGAGTTCAGGGCTTCCAGGTTGAGATGTAGTTCAAGGGCAGAGAAGTGAACAGAAAGATTCTCAGAGACTTCTCAGTGGTTTGAACAAATTCTCCACGCTGCTGCAAAAAGAAAAAAAAGCCTCAGACCTTGGTCTTACAGAGGGAATAGTCCCCCATTACAGCCTGTGTCTGCCTCTTTACTTATTTAATTATTTGTATAGGTCAGATCAAATGTAAGTCAGGGGCAGCTCTCTTTTAAAGCCTCTGCTGTGCTCAGTATAGCAAAGCATCTGGCAGGACAATTTCATTTCTGCCTCCCACTGTTCCTGGCATGGCTTTGGGCTTTGGGTAGGCAGGCTATCCTTATCACCTTGGCAAGCCTCCAGCTCCAAATAATAATCCATTAACGTCTGCCCCGCTGGCATTCTTGCCAAATGCAAGGGATATCTTTTAAATAAACATTGGCAGTTCCCAGTCAGAGGAAAGAGAAAGGGAGTAGAGGAAAAACAATCCTTGACATTTCGGTGACTTTGCAGGGTTAGCTGACACCTGGTACCACCCTTATCTGGGGGTGTTTATGCACAGTCGCAAAACACAGCTTCTTCTGTTGGTTCTTTTGCTTTCTTTAAATAGAACTGGAAAGACTTATAATGATAGGAGTAACTTTCTGGGATAAGCACTCATTTCTTTGCTCTTTGGTTTTTTTCCAGGCCAGGGAGACCCCTGTGTTAACATCTGTGCTCCTGTTTTCCTCTGAAGTTCAGCAAGAATAGTGTAGCAGGCTTGCATGCCTCATGCTTTGCCAACACTATATTTTTCCCACAGTTTTCCTCCCTGGTGGATTAGATACAATGCAGATTTGCTTTCATGGGGGCACTTTCCCACCTGACTTCCTATCTCTTCATCCATCAAATCAAGCAGGCACATGGATCTGCCAGCAATTAGAGCAACTGGGGCTCACCCCATTCTCAGCGTTGCTTGGGAAGAGCTTTTTCTCTTTGTTTCAAGCATTCCACTTTCTTTCTCTGTAGCTGAACTCTCAGTAACAGCTTGAGGTTTATTTTTCCAGCTGTTACATTTTGCTTAATAGCAATAAAATTACTTGTTCGGCTGTTTTGCTGTATCAATAAATGAGCTGTCTAGGTTTTATTTTTGCAGTCCAGTTAAGATCTGGAGTAGGATTCATTCTTCCAGAGAGAAGACAGTATAATATTTATTGTTTGAAGAATAATGTAGAGTATAGAGAATAATGTAGAATAAACTTAGAGTTTGCTACCCAAGTCTGGAGCTTGATTTTATTTCTGCTCCTTTTGCCTTCATTCCCTTGGTGTACATTAATGGATACTAAGAGCAAAACCACTCTTTTATTCCATCTTTATAACAAATTAATTCAAAGATTGGAAATTAGTTTAAAGGAGTAGATCTCCTGATTTTAAGAATATTTTCATACTGAATTCTCTCTTGCAAATGACTTGAGACTGCTCAAGTCTCAACTTTGGCAACTGCTCCCTTGCCAAAATTTCCTCATATTTTATATTACATTTGCAGTATTGAATTTTGCTTGCCACTTGTCATCTGAGTGGCTGAGGCTATTCCAATCTTTCCCTCAGTTTCAAAATAAACACAGTCCCCACCCATGATTAAACTCCCCATCAGGTTAGGATTATTACCAATGTTTCTGATGTGTGGTTAGAAATCTCCTCTCACCCCATTGCTCGTGTGTGGGATGGGGCAGAGGGAGGCTCCCCAACCTCTCCAGTGCCTGGAAACAAACTGACAAAGTGCAGAATGCATTTTTATAACCAGAGCCTCGTTTTGGGATATAAAGCATTTATGTCTCAATAGTTTCTTTTCTGAAGCATTTGGACCTTTGATTTTGTGGATGTGTTTTCAATGAAGATAAGTTAATCACTGGCATTGGGAGATTGTATATCTCCTAATTAAAATGGAGCCAATCTCTGCTGTAATTTTATTCAATATATCACACCAGCCCTGGTCAGCCTGTGTATGGTAAAGCTTCTGCTATTTCCTGCTCAGTTATTTAATGCTGGAACCAAGCTACTTTCAGTTCCTGTAGCAGAACCAAGCAAAGCAAATGTGGTTATGATGGGGTTAACTGGAAACATTCCCAAAAGATAAGAGATTTACTCCCAATGGCATAATGATCCACCTGTGGTGGAAAAGCAACATCATTTGCAAATCATAACCTCTTCACTTTGTGCAGATTCTGACTGGGCACTTATTGGCCTTGGTTAATAGTCTACACTTAGAAAGAATTATGAAGAAGTGCTCAGTTCTTGCTCTGTAGGCTCTTTGCAAGCAGTCTGTAATTGAAAATACTGTTAAGCATTTTTGCAGGGAGTGTTATAGTCTTACTTGTAGAAATATTGCAGCTGAAGTGTAAAAAGGGGGCAATAGAGGAAATGAGTGAGATTGAGAGGATGCTTAAAATAGACAAATGCATATTAAATAAATGCAGGTCCCTAAACTGGATTAGGAGTTGTTTTTTTTTTTTATTGCTCTTCTTTCATTGCTTTATTAGACTGTACTATACCTTAGCTGCTGGAACAGGTAATGTCTCTAATTTTGCTAGCCAGGAAGATCCTTAAATACGTGAGTACAGAGGTCGGGAGAAAGGAGGCAGCTGCAGTTACTGCATGGGCTAATGAAACACTTTGATGGGCATATTTAGCAGGGAGGAGCATGCCAGAGTAGTGTCCATCTGAGTCCAAATGTGGAGCTGATAATTGACTTTAGGGTAGTCTGTGAGGGTCTTTTCCTCCAGGACAAAACCCATTGTTAGCTTCCCAGAAGTATGAGGATGAAGGGTAAATAAATACAGAACTGCTACAATGAGTAGAGGCTGTTGAACTCACTGCCAGGTGGGATCTGTGTTCTGCTCTTCTGAAAGGAATCCTCAGAGGCACTTTGTAGAGTATTCCAGTGGATTTCTGCAGAACTGCCACTGGTACCAGCTTCCCTTAGCTGATAAAACTTGCAGGGCAAAAGAGAATGTTTACCATGGTTTGCTGAAGAAATGTCTGAATTTCTCCTCCAGTAACATCTCAACATGTTCTTCAGGGGCTGGGGTTTTGAAAATAAAATTCTGTATTTTGGTGAAAATAAAGTCAAATACAGGGCAGAGGCTCAAGGTGTATCTCCCACTGCTGTGTCTCCTCTTCAAAGGAGCTGTTTCCAGCAGAGGTGAAACACTTACTAGATACTGAGGAATTCATATAGGAATTAGTCTCAAGTAACAAAATCAATGCCAGTAGCTCTTTTATTCACTGGGTTAATTGTTTAAATAAAGGAATGTAGTAATAGAGATGCTTTGCTTCAGGCCTCTCTCTTTTAGAGACTGTGTAAGTATTTTCTAACCCAGATTTCAAGAACAACAGTGTGTAGTTGTGCTGGAACAAGTGCTATTTTTAAGTTTCCTGTGGTTTGAGAAATTGTCAGAAGGATCAAGGGATCCAGAAAAACAGTTCTGAGTTTCTGGTATGACCATTGGATGAGTAAAAAAATGAACAGACACTGATTTTCTGGCAGATGAAAGAAGATTAAAGATCTCAGCTATGTTATTGTCAATCCAGAGCAATCCCCAGCACCTGCAGGCTTTATTTAAATAAATATTATTTAACCTAGTTCAGGAAAATCCCTCCACTACTACAAAACAAGTTTTTCCACTTTCATGGGTCATGACCGTATGCGGAAGCAACCCACGCTGATAACCTCTTGCACAACTGATACTGAGTAAGAGTCTTCAAAGAGCAATCCCTGCACCTGCTGACCTCTGGTCCAGCTCGCAGGCCTCTCCAGGTTTAAGTGATGTAAGCTGCTGTCTCTTGTGTGTATCTAATCCTCACCAATTGTGCACAAGAATTGCCTTTTTTTGGTGCCAGCAGAGACAGGTCCCATGTGGAGATCGATATATTCCAGGGAATGTGCCACTGTGTATGGGAAGATGCTGTCTGTCTACCAGATGCATCTATGACTCTGTGGCCTACCTGCTGCTTTGTGGATTTTCTGATGGAATAGTTTCTGGAGCTCTGCTGGCTCTCACTGTTATGGCTGTTCACATGCTTGTGTGATTTGGGGCCTGGTATAACATGTACTGAGCTTACACATGACAGTGAGGCTTTGAGCAACCTCATCTGGATGAGAGATGGCCCTGTCCATGGCAGGGAGGTTGGAGTAGATGATCTTTAAGGTCCCTTCCAACCTAAGCCATTCTATAACTCTATGGTATATGATAAAAATACTTTTTTTTTTTTTTATTGTAACACCATAGGTGCTATTTATGGATTTGACAAAGAATCACAGAATCATAGAATTGGCTGGGTTGGAAGGGACCTCAGAGATCATCAAGTCCAACCCTTGCTCCACTACCGCTGCAGTTCCCAGCCCATGGCACTGAGTGCCACATCCAGTCTCTTTTGAAATATCTCCAGACACGGAGAATCCACTACTTCCCTGGGCAGCCCATTCCAATGTCTGATCACTGTCTCCGTAAAGAAATTCTTTCTAATCTCCAACCTAAACCTCCCCTGGCACAACTTGAGACTGTGCCCTCTTGTCTTGCTGAGAGTTGCCTGGGAAAAGAGACCAACCCCCCCCTGGCTCCAACCTCCTTTCAGGGAGTTGTAGAGAGTGATGAGGTCCCTCCTGAGCCTCCTCTTCTCCAGGCTGAACACCCCCAGCTCCCTCAGCCTCTCCTCACAGGATCTGTAATAATATGCTCCCTGTGACACAGCCTTTCTTGTTTCACAGCCAGCAGTGTCTGTCAACATCTTAGTCTCTCCTGCTCATGTATTCACGTGCCCTGTATCAATAGTTATGATTAAATATAGAAGAGACACAGTGCCAGTACCTGTGCATTAGCACAGGGGAAGAGTAGGACAGAGAAGAGGTCAGAGTTTTGTTTTTATGCAGACTGAAACATTGCAGTAGCAGAAATGATGGCACTTACAGTAATGTCACAATCTCCTGAATAATACAATTCCATCATTGCCTGGAAACGTAGCACTTACACAGGGGTGTATTTCACTCTTGAGTAACTGTATAGCATCTCAGCAGCTGAATATTACTGTGTATGTGCAGGAGATCATGAGGTCTCTTGCACATTTGTTGACCACAAGAATTTCTTCTAGAAGTGCCATTTGCCCAGGCCTTTCCATGCACCTTTGAGCCAAGTTCCCTTCCAGCCCACGTGTCAGCCCTGTGTGCTCTGCCCCTGGGAGTGGGGGGCTCTGGGGAGGTGGTGATGGGAGCCTACTGCTCCTGTAGAGTAAGTGAAAAAGCACTGCATTGCTCCTTGCAATTCAACAAGTTGCTGGAGGCATACGCTAGATTTTGAGGCATTTTTTTTGTCTTTGATATTCTCCTCTGTTTCTTCATCTGAATGAACTTCAAGGCACCGTTTCACATCCTCAGAGTTTGGCTGATATCTGTTTTAAGCACTTCAGTAGTGCTCTTCTGGTTCATATGAATTCATAAGAATCATTCATAAGAATCCAGAAGCCTTTCCTGGGTGCAATTAGATCCAAGAAACCTGAGGTAAGGTTCTGCCCATCTAGGGGCATACAGCAGCACATACACAATGCTCTTAGCAGGACTTTTGGAGGAGAAACATCACATTTTATACCATACAAAGCATCAAACCTAGAAACTTTAAAAACATGATATAGGAATGGTACACAAATGAGCAATTGCATGGCTTTTAAAGTGCTGGTTTGGCTTTATATTGCAAAGTGACACATCTGGCATCTAGCTGAGAGAGCTTTTTCATTTTTTCTCCCTACCCAAAAACACTTTCTCCAGGGAAAAATAATAAAAGTCAAGTTGCCTGAAATATCATGCTTTCATTATTAGCAGGATATGGTGATCTGTGCCCTGTGGAGAAAACATCATCACAGATACAATCGACACATTATGTTGTTGACCAAAACAAAACCAGAAAGTTTTAAGAACAACCACTGTATAATGTCAGATGACCACAGTGTCTGGGTTTGGGGAGCCTCTTTCTCTTCTTAGAGAGTTATTATGCCAACATATGAATCTAAGTGGTAACCAAGAAAGGTATCATTTTTCTTCTTTGCCTCCCCCCTCATTTTTTTCCTACTGGGAGCATTTGTTTGTCTGAATAAAACCCATTCCAGCACCTCACTACCAATTAAGACTGCTGCCAGCCTGGGAAGTTGTTCTGCAGGTTGCCCTTAAATAGCTCACGTTTGACTGATGAGCACCTGTTGGTTGATTGGGAGACAGTAAAATTCAGGGCAAAGGCTTCCCAAACACAAAGGGTTGCTTGTGGAAAAAGTCCTTGTTGATCTTGGATGAAGTTATAACCACCACACCATGACTTTAGTGAGGCATTGTATGGTGTAGTAAGTCTGTACATGTGTTTCTGTGTGTGAAAAAACAACACCTGAGCTAAACAGAAGAGAACAGAGCTAACCTGGGTCTCCTTCTAACAGTCATTCTTCAGGTGGATTTTATGGAGCAGTTTTGAAAGGACTTTTTGTGTAAGCCCCTTGGAAACTCTTTCCAAAGCCCCTGAGCAGCAGTGCTAGAGCCTGTGAGCCACCTCCCTGCTCAGTTTGCATCTTGTAGCTCACGTCTTTCCAGACACGATGGACTTTGGTCCATCAGATCAGGTGTTCCCAAACCTGCAAGAGTTGTTTGCCTTGGTAGGAGGTGGAGTACCTTGAAATAAATGAGAATTTTTACAGAAAAGCATTCTCTTTATCTCAGTCCCTGTTCATTCAAGTGTTACCACACACTGCTGCACCCTTAACTTTGCCTCCTGCCTCCTGTTTGCTGGGCTCTCTGGAGGCATTTCTCCCTTCTCTTAGAGTCAGCTTTGTATCCTGACTCATTCACTATTGTGTTTGTGGTTGATTTTATTGGGCAAAACAACTGGGATAACCTCATGAAAATCAAAACAGAGTACTTTTAGGTGACACATGGCTACAGTATTCATTTTATAAATATACATTTAGGGATATATTGACATTCATTTGTTCTTTACAGGACTGTGCTTGTTTTGAAAGTTACACAGTGAAATCTTTTTGTGATAGCATATTTCATCTATTAAATAACTTCTTTATCTTCAGAAATTTTGTTTTAAAACAGCTACTCTAAACTGCCAGGACTCATGAAGCTTTTCCCCAGAAGACATCAGGCTAATCCAGAGCACGCTGGAGTCTGTGAACACCTTTTTTGTTTTGCTGATTTGGTTTCCAGTAAAGGACTGAAACAGGGTGATGCTCCTTGGTCATGCTGACTTGTATCTGTAGGACCTCCTCACTCCTCAGGACCTCTCTTTTTGTGGTTCTGCTGAAATAACTTTGATTTTCTTAGCAACTATTGTTGCTCACTGCAAAGCTTGTCAAAATTTCCACTGGCTTTTTAGTGACCTGGCACAATATGAACAGCCTTGCCCTGATTGTTTATGGTAAACCAAGCCATACCAGTATGTTTTTTTGCAAACAGCTTTATTCTGAATACTTGCAGGATCGTTTCAATAACCACTGCATCTTTCCTGGCAGCTCTCCCAGGGGCTGTTGTCCAGGCTGATGGGGAGACTGTGTAGGATTGGGATTTGCCACTGGGCAGCCTGCTCCATCCATAGTGGGCAGAAGCTGGTAGTTATTTCTTACCATTTAAGTGACTTCATACCTTTCTTTTAACATTTCAACCAGAAATTAGTTATTTCCTAACCACTGTGCAAGGCAGCACCTCTGTAATCTTGCAGAGTTGGGGATTTACCACCCCACCACACGCAAACAATACCTTTTACCCCACTCCAAATTCCAGAGCGAACACAATCCACGTGTTTGAGTGTAAGGCATCCAGGCTGAGCTTGAAGGGGAGCCAAGCATTACACTGATCACATGCAGCAAGCTGATCTTCTGCAACAGTTTTTGTTCAAAACCTGATTGTTTGTGCAGGCTGGATTCTGAAACATTTGGTTTTGGAGCTGGATGAGCAGAACCAACAGATTGGATGGTTGCCTGGTGTGCTACAACAAAGTTAGAGAAAGAAGAACCCTCTGGTATTGTTCAAGTACTTGACTGGCTTTTTTCAGCAGGTATTTTTTCAGTTCCCAGCAGGCCATTGACACCAGAAAGTGCAGCAACAGCAGGCTCAGTGGTGAAACTGCCCCTGTTACAGTCGGAGGGAGATAAAGTGAAGTATTTGTTGGAATGGCAGTACCAGGAAATGGCTGAGACATCACATGACAGAGGATGTGCACTCCGTAGCAGAGGGACATATTTACTTACAGACTTCCACCAGACTCAACCAAAGGCAGTGCTGGCTAGTTATTTGTATTACCTGACCCACTTGCAGTAGGAAGCCCTTATATAGGTAGTAAATACCTACTCCACCCTTGCTAGGCAGACAGACTCTTTGCCACAATGGTCTCTCTCAGCTTCACAGAATATAAAATATTGTACCTTGCTAGTTAAAACTGTGATAGCAAAGACATTAGAAGCTGCTACTGTTCCAGTAAACTGCTCCACTTCTTGGCATTCAGTCATTGTGGAGGAAGCCTCTAGGATTTACCTCTTACCACCAGCTGGACCACAAATCACACACAAAGAATAAGTCTGAAATTTTTCTGATGTACAAACCACTTGCTTCCCCCAGTGATGGGAAAAGCTCCCAGGCCCTCTGGCACTCAGGAACTTGCCTATGACAGAGGATACTGAGAGGAGCTTTATACAACCATTCATTTGAAGTGTTAACAAGAGACTCCAAGATAGCTTTTCCTCAACTTTCTTGATTTATTTTCTTCTTATGAAATCTGCAGCTAACTTAGCATACATGACATGCTTGGTGACAAATTATTGTTAATTAATGAATGGGTTTCAAATTTTAAGGAAAATGCTTGAAACATTATCTGCAAGTTATGATAAAAACAAACAAACAAAGAAACAAACAACAAAACACCATGTGGCTCTTGTAATAATTTGTAAGTCTAAATTCTTTTCCCTATAAGTAGATGAGATTTCTCTGAAATCTGTGTCCTGCACTAATGTTGACCTGTAACATAACCCTGCAGCTTATCTGCTTACAGCAGTGTAGTTGGAGAAAGTCCATGAGAAGACAGCATTTATACTGATGCAGCTAAGAACAGATCTGATCCAAAATAGATTTTAAAGTAAGAGGGCTTCTTTCAAGTTAAAGTGATGATGTCATTAGCTTGGGCTGTAGGACTAGGTGATGATGGAAAAGGAAGAGAGGAACTGTCATGTCTTCTACTGCACATGTATCTCAGTTTCATTTTCCTTACGTTTTGTGAGACTTACACGAGGTTTATATTCTGTGAGACTTCAGATACTGATAGTTCAGATACTGGGATGGGCTGGAAAGGTTCATTTAGCAGAAACTGAAATGAAAATTTTATTTCCTTCAAAGGTCACTCTCAGAGTTCAAGGGATAATTTTTCATTTTATAAAGCCAGGGAATGATCTTGCTTGTCCTACACTGCAGAACCAGTGCCTATCATTTGATGCAGTCAACCTGATCTATCTGCATGCATGGGGCTCGTGTTGCTGCTGGTTCTCTGTGTACCACATCCTTGCTGCCTGGGTTGGACAGGGTTAGGAGAGACCACAGCTAAGTTCAAAAGGATTTATGCTCCTCTTCTCCTCAATCATGGATCACATTATGTGGACAATGTGTTGTATTGAGCTCAAGGAGAGATTTTAATGCGCAAAGACAAAGATCCATAAAGGACATAGGCACTCAGCTCTGAGGCTGGGCTTCAGAAGCCTTAATTAGGATGCTACTTTGCCTGCACAGTGTGTTGGGAGAATTCAGTAATGGGATTCACATGTACCAGTACTCTGAGTGGGGGGATTGAGTTAGTGAGCTGGAAAAATACTAAAGAAAAGGATACAATTCAGTGCTTCAGTTGGTACCTAAGCCCTTTTCTTGGATCTGACCCTGAATGCTGAAGTTTTAGTAATATGTACCAGGCAGCCCATGTTTACAATTCCACTGAATTTCCATAGGGAAATAAATAAAATGAAACTTTTTTTTTTTATTTGACCCTGTTATTAGAGTAGAAAGCTGAACACCAAACTGCACTGGAGGCCCAATGCTATGCCAGAGCTATGGTTTTCTTGTTTCTATTCTGTTTATGAATGCTCTTCATCAACTAATCACTGCTTGGCACAGTATTAAATTTAATCACTGAACTCCAAAACGTTGTAATGTGTCTACCTACTCCATGGTTCCATTTGCATGGAAATTTTCTATCTCGTTTAAAGACTATTAAAGCCCTGCCTTTCTTGTGCAGAACAAAAGGGTATTGTTTACTTTGTTTTTCGTTATTTTCCTATTCAACAAAAGATGATTATTCTGTTTCCTCAGTGCTGAGATCCCTGTGAACATGTAGACCTCCTCTCTTCTTGCTTTTCTTTCCCCTGGATGACTATAAAATAGAAAAATTTCCTTCACACAGAAGCTTATGGTTGAAATGAACAAAAGCAATTGTTATTTATCTAAACTTTCAAGGTTTTCCTGGTGAAGGTATCAGTTAAAAAGTTGATGTGAGGCATAAGTAAATAAAGAAAGTTACAAGGCACAGCAGCAGTAGCACTGAGAATAATGAACATTTATGATTTGGAATGAATCTTTCATGATACAACAACATTTGTTTCAGACAAAAACTTTTGGCCTTTTAAGAGCAAACTCACAGAACCTGCAGTTGTTTGTTTGGATCCTATTATTGCCAGCACATTGCAACCTAGAGAGAATAGCTTTTTTGATCCTACAACAAGGCAGCTTGTGGGCAGGAGAGCAAGGTTCTTGTTTTTTGAGAGCTAGCAGCCCATTCACAGTGGGTTGACTTTCAAAAGACCCATTTATTGAGTGATGCAAACTCTGACTCACCCTCCATAGGTTAAGTTTGTAAAAATCCACTTATATTCATCTTCCTAGCACCTACACAGCTGCATAATGTATTTATTGTCTCTAAGGTCCCATTAACCCCCTTAGAGACTTAAGAGCAATCTGCTGTACAACCCCAACCAGCTGATGTTCTCATCTGGTGAACAGGAGTTTTCTCTTTTGTCAGTGGTGATCTACTAAACAGCAGATTTCTTCTCTCTGGGCAGGATAAGGTCATGGAGTGGCCCAGGAGTTTAGGTTTGAACATTTCCTCCTGTTCTAACAACCCTCAGAAAAAATATGCTTATTGCTGATGTTGTGCTAATATGTGACACTGTTTTTTCCAGGTCTCAACCAGATGAACCAGGTACTCTTCGATCTCTGAGTCCTCTGATCATCTTGCAATGATGCTGTAAGTAATCATTTATTGTAAGCAGCTTTTCAAGCAGATGTTTTGTGCTAGTCCAGCACATTTTAGTAGCTGGAACGTTTCCTTGTATTTCCCACTTGTATCACAACCCAGTTTTTATGGTAGATTTAAGGGTGTGGGAGCAGTTTTGCTGTGTTGGCAAGGCCTTGAAAAGGACAGTACCACCTCATCACCTCCTCCACCCATCTCCTTCCCCACCTTCCCTCCTTTCAAAGGGAGAACATCAGGAAGTTTGGAGATTCAGATGTGGTTCCTAAACCTGTGTCAATGAGGAAGGTCTACTGTGCTGCTGGAAATGATGTGCAGCCTCTTGTTCCTGTATTTCAGCTCTCCTTCCTCTCAGGAAACCCAGACTGCAAGAGAACCCAATGACCCACGTACTTAGTATTGCAAAAAAATGGTGATTGCTTAAAAAAAGGGTGTTACCTTACGTACATGGCTTCATTTCTTCACCAGTTCTACTGCATGTTGCAAATAACAACAGCTATTACAGGACTGGCTTTATGGGACACACACTCAGAAATGAAGCACCTCCTTCTTTTCCCCCTTGTCTGTGGTCCTAACTCAGCAGAATTTTCTTTGTCTGATAATATGGCCAGACCAGAGGAGGGATTGTACCTTCTCTCACTACTGTAGGTGAATAAATACTGCAAAAACCCTTTTTCTAATGTTGAATCAAACACTGAAATTAATCTACTCCTCTCTTTTCATAAATATCCCATGCCAGCTTTCTGCAAGCCACAGAATGCTAACCTGCTTGCAGAGATTCCTACAGAAAGGAGGTGGCAGAATTGCATGTAGGATTATTTACTAATATTTTACTTACTAAGCTAATAATAATTTATTTAGTAAAGCTAATGTGAAAGAAGAACACTGACCAAATACTTGTCTTAGTCTTTACTCAGGGAACACATATTACTCTGTGTCTTTCATGGTCCATCACATCTAAACTTTAAATGTGAGTTTCAGAACACATGTAGGGAGTAGATTGGTACTGAGTATAAAGATATACATGCTGCTGGTTTTAAGCTTGTAATAAAACTTATTGAATACCAATGAATATGCATTTAAAGGAAATTACCATCTGCTCCTGTTTAATCCTTGTAAGAAAAAAGCAAATTTGCTTATGAATTTTCTGCAGTGGCTTGTTCTCTAAAACAGAACAATGGAGGCTTGGTACCAAACTCACTGAAATCAATCAAAAGACCCTCATTTTAAGCCCTGAGTTTGTAGCCTACACAGAAATCTGTTTTGGCAGCTGCCACCTTTACTAACACACCCGGGTTCAGAGCAGGTTCTTCGAGGGCTGCAGTGGTAACAGCTCTTTCATCTGGCAAAAATAGTCACATATTCCCTGTGGACCAGGCACAGAGGTGGACCTGTAACATGCACTCACCTGTGTGTTACGTCAGTATGTCTAGTATGTGCTGTTCCAGTTGTAGCTCTTGTAAATTAAACAGAGAAATAAACTACTTTTTTTGCTGAAATATGATCCGAGGCTCAGGTAGATTCCAGCTGTGATCTTGCTCCTTGGCTATGAACATACATTTATGTTCTCAAGGCATTAGAGCTCCTTCTACACAGGCAAAAATTGTAAAAACAAAATGAACAACGTTCTCTGTGTACAGTAGAGTTATTTAAAGTGCCTGAGGGCTTGAACATAAGCAGACACTGTTCCCATACAATATAAGCAAGACTTCTGGGTTTTGGCATTTAAAATGACAATTAAAAATGCAGCAGGCATGTTTCAGCAACGTTATGGGATGCCATAAAATATCCAGAAAAGGATTCCAGACAAAAGTAAAGATTCACAATAAGGATTTTTTTTCTTTTTGTTTCCTACTTCAGTTTTTAGTGTGGTGTTGTTGCAACATGCCAAAAATATTAATGAAACAAAAGTAAAGGGCAGAAGGTGTCTCACTCATTGGAAGCTATTGTATGACAGAGAATGCTTCTCTGAGAGAGTCAAAATTGACAATCTGCATGGCTCTGCTCAGGTAATTGTTCATCTTCCCACTAAAAAAGGCCCAAACAAGTCTGAAGGTGAAAAATGCCTTCCTTCCTCAACACAGGAACAGACACAATGCACTCAAAATCTCTCCCTGGCACAAGCTTGTGTACTAGGACACTACCTGATATTCCTTGGATGTGTTTACCCCAATACATGTATTGAGGTAAATTGGGGTAAATAAATTGGGATGTATAGAATGATGCTACTGCATAGTCAGCCAGCTGTTCCCACTATATGATGCCTCCTGACAGCATCCCATGGATCATGAAATTTGTGCTGTATCATGTACATTTAAGCAACATAATGTTTACAAATTTATAAGGCACCTCCTGTTCTGAATATGTTTTAGGCATTAAGCTAAGGTGAGAAGAAAAACCTGAAGTTCAAGTTAAGGATTTAATTACAAGGCCCTTCTTCCTTAGTACTTTTTTTCCTGCCACTTGGAAACCCTTTGAGAAGAAGAGATCCTTGGTTTCTTTGGGTTTTTTGCACCTGAATTCCTGCTTAATCTACACCTTAATCTCCAAAATGCTTTGAAACGATGTTATGGCATTGTGTGAAATTTCCTCTAGGATGATCAGCTCTTTCTTAGCCTTAAGATGGGAGACAAATTGCAGTTTGGTTTTAAATAGTTCTGAAATCCATCTCTTATAACACTTTAGCAATGTGTTTTGTTCTGTTCATGCTCTGAAACCACGCAGCCATCAACTCACCCACCTAATGCTCAGCCAAAAGAAATCTCCTCCCCAGCTTTCCTGGGTTTCTCTGAGTTCCCTGCTCACCATGGGAATCCTGCTTGCAATGTTCCACATCAGTTATCCAGTGTCTCAGGAAGGGCAGGAAGACGTAAGGAAACTCTTGGCTTTATCTGTTCTCCTTAGTGCACAAACCAGTCCAAAGGGACTGGGAACGAGACATCTGCTAAAAAAGAGGGAGATAAAAGGTATCTTAGGGTTACATGTGTTTCCTGGGGCTGTGCATTTGCTTTCCTTTATTTTTTTTCCCTCCCCCTTACCACAATTCATCACTATGTGAGAGCTCTTTTCTCCCCTTTGCCTGTTTTTGTTTACTTTCATTTGAAGGATGGAAGAATTGTCCATGTGCCTTGCAGCAGTAGAAGAGTTTGGTTCTAAATTTGGCATGATTTAAACCTACTTTGTTTTCACTGCTGAGCTACAGATCTACCCTTTAAAACTCTAAACATTTATTTTGACTTTTCCAAAGACCTGACTTTCCTCTGACATGAGCAAGAAAGAGGGTCCTTGATGACCATGAATTAATTAAAATTGCATCTGAGGAGTTTAGTCTTGTTTAATGGCTTTGTTCAGTTATTCTGCCTCTTCATTATCTTTACATAAAGATTAAAATCATACAATCATTACATTTTCTCCTCTAAAATAAAGAAGATTCTTATCAGAAACTTAACTCCCTGCATGTTTTCTTCATTTCTCTATCAATGCACACATGCACTGTCCTGCTCTGGCAGGGGGGGTTGGACTAGATGATCTTTCGAGGTCCCTTCCAACCCCTAGGATTCTGTGATTCTGTGATTTTGTGATTAATTTTATTGAATAACTCCTTCAGCCTCCTTTTCCCCTGTCTACATCTCTTCAGACACAAGGCAAGCAAAGAAAAAAATAGTCCAGAAGAATTAGTAACCAGAAAAAGGAAAAATCTGGTTCTTCACTCAGATCTTCATAATCACAAAAGTTTTATGGCTAGTTTAGCTGTTGTAGGAAAAGCCACTGGTGTTCAGCATGTTGCATTAGGATTTTCAAGACCACAGCATCATTTTATGCAATTTGATTTTCTAACTCCCTGAATGAGAAAGAAGAAATTCAATATCCACTTGAAAGTGAAGGTCTATCATTTCTGCCTGGTTAGTAGTTTAGTAAAGGTTTAGCTATGTAAACACTTGTTCACCAGGAAGGGTTAATCATTGCCATGCTTTCTTATACTCCATTACCAGATTCCATGTTCTTTTTCTGGGCCTTTCTCAGCAGGTTCCTAAACTCTGAACTCTCTTACTGGCTTCTCATATCCCTTCATTCTGTGTGGATTATGTTGGAATGATGACTTTGATAGAAACTCCTGGAAATATGTGCATTAAGTATGGAGGCAGCCTTGGCACTGGCTGCACAATCATCAGAATAAATCAGAAACAGAGCTGAAATCCCCTCCAAAAGGGAGGCTGAACATTCAAAATGAGCCAGAGGAGATCTCAGTGGACATGTCCCTTTTATCACTGTCATCTCTTCTTAAAAAACCATGAAGACTAAAGCAGCCTGATAGAAATAGTCCTGCACTAGTGTTGCATAAACAAATGTGGAAATACTGCAGTTTAGGACTAGAACAGGACCTGCAAAAATTCTGCTGTCATCCCTCTGAGTTCCTCATGAGGTGTGAGCATCCTGCTGGCAGAAATGTGGGGCCAAGCTGCTGACCTTTGTGTCGCCTCCTTGAGACACTTTCAGCTTTCTCAGCTCTGAAAACATGGGAATCCTTGGTTTAAGGCTGATCCCTCGAGTTGCTAAGTAGCCTCATGCCCACTGCTTCTGAATTGGGAAAGGAAAAGCTAATTCCCTCTGGTAAAACTTCTCTCCTCTTGGATCCGTTACGTCCCATGACTAATTGCACGTCACTTCACTTGCATTGGATCCAGCCTCCACAGGAGGTAGTAGGAGTTAATGTTATTTTCTTGGGGAAGGAATTGGACCCTGACTTTATCAAGTTATTTTCTCTGAGCAGACTGGTGTGGGGGGTGTTGCTGCATGGTGCAGTCAGAGCAGGAATTCTGCAAGAGCCAGAGGCTGATGGCAATTCTTGGTCCCACTCAGGAGAAGACATTTGGCAGGCAGAGTGGAGTGGGCTGATCCATCCTCTCTAAGAAGCAGAAGCACACATTTCTGTGGCTTGTTCTGCAAACACCTTCCTCATAGACAATGCATTTAGAGCAGCAAGAATTGAGGGAAGTGTAGAAGGCTTTCTGTCTACTTCCCAGAGCATTTCTAATGTAGAATTCAGCTGACTTGAACATTAAATATGATGCATTTAAAAACCATGACATTTTTTGGGGATGCATTGAGCAAATTTCTGCATTTTCCCACTATATTTCTAATCTGAGTTGTGGTCACAAAATTATTACTACTTCATACCTGTAGCTGAAAAAGGAACCTTGTACCTCTCTATGTCAAACATGGCTTTAATCTGCTTTGTAGCTTGTTTTGTTTTGTTTGTCTCTTTTTCATTTCCCTTTGTGGTATTAAGCTCTGACCCTGAAAGGTGAGGAAGTGAAGGAAATGGAAGAGTGAAATCTAGGGAACCTGACACTGAAAAACCAAGGGAATCATGAGGCAGTCTGTCTGGTTGTGGAGCTGAAATGTAAGTGGACTCCTCAAATTAATTACTTTGGAACCCACTTACTTTTGTGTATGGACTCCCTTAAGCATAGGTCCTACATTATGTCACCGAGATGGCATTTGGGCTTGATTTATGTTGGCACAAAACTAGCTATAAACTGCACATGTGTGCCCATAGTAGCCCTTTTCCAAACAGAGCATGTTTATAGAAACAGGAAACATGGCTGCAGCAGGAGGACACTGAGCCTCTGCTGTGTCAACAGCATCACAGCTCCAGGTATCCAGGATCTGCACGCTGCCTTCATTTTCCATCTATTTCAGCTCAGTTGGGAACTTGGAACATGATTACCAGAGATTAGTGGTTGGTTGGTGGAGCAGAAATGACTTATTAGGTGAAATTTACTCTGCTAAAGATGTCTATCTGAATAAGAGCCACAATCCACATTTTAATCTCTTTTTTTTTCTTTTTTCTTTTTTTTTTTCCATATCTAATCTGTGGCTGTATTTCAATCTCTCTTTTCTCCCTCTTCGGAAAATGAGAACACACCATATTAATTATTTCTGATTCTGTAGTCACATAATTTATCTTTAAAAAGATATGTGCTTTCCTGTCTGAATAAATATGAGGCCTTCAGGTCATCTTCAGGGAAGCACTAACTCTCCACTGTTTTTATAGTACATTAGAAGCAGTTAAACATATAGAAGCAGTGTTCAAGGTTTCTATTAGCAGGCAGACATGAATGAAGATCAAAAAGAGCAAAGCATTTTTGGTGACAGAAAACTGTATTCTTTGGTTCCTCTGATGCATTTATTTACATATTCAGTCTTCAGTCTTTTTGAGTTGCTAGGTACTATGAATAGGCATAAATAACCTTCTCCATCATCCACTTGGATGTCTCTGTAGTGAAATAAGAGGGGCTTTTATGCTTCAAGAACACAGCACCCATGAACATCTTCTCTGTGACACTGATGAAACCCTTCCCAGAAGAGGAGGGATGAAGGTGAAGTGAGCCATGAGGGCTGCAACTCCTCTTTCTGATTAACCTAAAGGCAAGCTAAATGAGTTGCACACTGTAGAAATTCCCTTTTGCAACATCTCTTTCTTCAGACTTTTAAAGAAGTCTGTGACAGAGACATTGTTGTGTACACAAATCAGTCTCTGAGTTTCTAAGGAGAACTGATGATGCAGGAGGAACCCTTTTTTTCATGTGGTATACAGCCCACTCTTTTTCTCCTGCAGTTCAGAGAATCTTCATGTTGGTATTTCAGTGATCCAGGAGGGTTTTTTGGGCACATTTTGTATTGGGAGTTGGAAATAAAAAAGCTCTTCATCTTGTCTTGGTGTAACTGAGGGGAAATGCATGTGAATCCTAAAGCCCAACTTCAAAGTAAGAAATGCTGTTTGTTAATGAAGATTATCTTGAAATAGGAACTAGTACCAAAGTCTTTCAAATGGAAGTACTTTACCTCTTGCCCCGTTAGAGCTGAGAGGGGGTTTAAGCATTGCCCATAGGAGCACACAGTAAGCTCTAACATTATCCAAGTGATTTGGAGAGCTTGATCTACTTCAGATCTTACTGCAAATCAGCAGTAACTGTGTGTTGCAGTTCTTGCAGTGGATATAGGTAATCTCAGAGACAATTTGAGTGGATTATAGGAGAGGGGCTGTTGTATCAGTCACTGAAGATTTACACTCCCTTTGGAGCTGGTATGGGAACGTACTTCAGTCTGGGAAATGCAGTTCCCACTTTAAGTGTCCCATGACTTGCTTATTTACTGATTGCAAGTCAGATAAATTTGTCAAAATATTTGTAACCTAGAACATGAAAACCAGAGCCAACCAACCTGCACTTCGTGGTTTATCACATGAAATATTTCAAGTTTGATTGCTGAATGTAACCCTCAACGCCCTGGCATGAGCACTGTTATTAAAGATCACAGATACTGAAAACAGAGGCAGTGATGCTCTGTTGGGTTTGAGCTGGAACTTTTTTTCCTCCTTTTGTTGGAAAACTGCTTGCAGATAAATGCTTAGCTTGGATTCACCTCCTTAGCTGTTTCACTTGGGGGCATAATGTTATGTTTGGGACAATATTAGAACAGAATAACAGGCACACTTATCAGAAGGACTGGGAAACAGATACTGGAGTGCTGAATGGGTGTTGTGGGGGAGGGTTTTTGAACTTCCCTGGATTAGTGCCCAGCACAGGAGTAGATGGTAGGAAAAATCACGTCGGCAGAGAAGTGCGTGGTGGGTCCCTGTGGGTGTGAGTTGAGGACACTCCACAGAAGCCTGTAATCCATCTCTGCTTTCAGGAATAGCAGGCACAGGCAGCACAACTATCAGGAGCTCTCTGATGGCAAAAAGGCCTGCAGAGCAATGTCCATGGCCTTTAAGTGCAAAAAGGGTGTTTTATTAGAAATTAAACCATTTCTTTCACGCAGGTCAGAAACGTGAGGTTTCCAAAGTCCTGCAGCGTGTTCCAACTGTTTGAGAAAAATATTTCCCTTCAAATTCATTGAACCAGCATTTGTATCTGCTCACTGTGCATGTCCCACAGAGATCCACTCCCTCTGAAGGACTTCTGTCAGTTCAGTTTATTTGGATGAATAAGAGCTGCTGGTGGTAGTGTTTGATTTGTGACCTTTGTAAGGACTCTGAAAGTTGGGAGAGCTCTGCAGGTGCACTTTAGAAAGGTGCTGGAAACATATTTTTGTGCTTGAGCTTTCATCTGAAATACAAGTCCTTGTGCACAGTGTCCATGTGTATTTATGTGGTGGGAGTGTGGTTTTAAACACTGAGCTGCATTATAACTCCTAACAAATTCTCATATTTTATAATCTTTGTACATACCAACCTTATCCCTTTCCCCCCCCCCCGAGTACTTGAAATGAATTTACATGATAAATGTAGAGCAATCAGAACAGGATATGAAACAGAAACCTCTGGAGTGAGCATGAGTAGGACACAGATGTAATATCCCTCAAAAGCACGCACTGCTTGCTGACGTTGGTTGGGAAGGGAATGGGCCTGGAATCCCAGTCCAAGCCTATGTGTTGCAAGAGGCTGTGGAAGAGATCAGTCTTATTGTCCCTTGATAGCTTCTCCTGGAGATTTGAGGTTGTACCACATGCTGCTCTGATTGCCAGCTTGCATCTCTTGTTCCAGCTTGGATCTGGAACGAAGCACTTCTTCCCAGCCATTGTGTCTTCATGTATTTTGGTATCTGTGAAGCAGAGACTTGATGTGAACGTAGACAATGAAGAAGCAACTTATAACTGTCCCTTGCCTCTATTTAGCCAGAGGAGCAGAGTCCTTCTCTTTTTGTATATACAGAGTAGAAGCTAAAGAGGTTCACCCCAGGGTTTGCCAGCTGTGTAGGTCACAGAGGTTTGCAGTCCACGCTGCAAGTTCACCCCAGAGCATCTTGCAGCATACTCCAGCTCCAGCTGCTGGTCCTGTGTAACCTCCTTCCTTTCCCTCTGCCCTCCCTCAGATCCCTTCATCTTCTTTATCTACAATACCCCTCATCTGACCCCTCTGCTCCTGGTTTCAGGGTGTCTCCTCCAGAAGCTGGACAATTCAACAGATCTGTCAAGAGGTGCAGGAAGGGAACCAGGGGTTATCTGGGTGTGCAGATTATCTCAGGGGTTGTTCTCAAGAAACAGTATCTGTAAGCTGTACAAGTTATCCCAAGCTGGAGACAAGTAGAAGCAGGGCTGGTGAGTTCATCAGGGCCAGCTGTCTTGTGGATATGGGTGAAAGCTGAGAAGTCTGAAAATAGTGGTAGAGTCTCCCTGGAGCCAGGAAGAGGTGCCTGCAATTGAGAAATATGAACAAAAATTAATTTTTTTGGTATGTATTTGATGCCTTTGAATGACCTCCCTTTGTAAGGAAGGGCTTCCTGGAATTCTTCAACTGGTTTTATACCCAGAAAGAAATTATTTGGCTTTGGATTCAATGTACAAGTGGGATTTGACTCTGCAGTGAGCCTGCCCCATGACAAACCCCTTTAAAAATACAATCAGCAAAGTTTTCCTCAGATGTAAACTCTGTGTCTGCTTCCAAGTTGGACTCCTGCTTGCTCATTCCTCAGCTGGGTTTGTCAAAACTTCACAACATTTAGTCTTGCTTTTCCTTGCAGTGCTGAGTCACTCTCTGACTTGATTGAGTTAAAATGTTTGTTGCTATGAATTTTGCTAGCCTCTGTCTGAAATCCAAGTGAAAAAACCTTGAAGGGCAGAATGCTCAAAAATGAGGTTTTAGGTGAATTTTTATCCTCAAGGCTTTCACATGTAACACTTGCACATATTTTGATTTCTCTGTTGCTTGTGGTCTCTTTAGTTACACCATTGGAATCTGAATTGTGGCAGGATCAGGCACAGAAAAAGCACGACCAAAGGAAAACTGAAGTTTTATTGGTTTCAAATAGGTCTTCCATCATCAGAGGTGACTCCTCTGAAAAGGCACCAGGACATCCTTCTCTCTGCTAAGATTTCTCTCAGTCCTATAAACAGCTTGTAGGATTTTTATGTCAGCCTGAGCTTTTTTGGACTATTTATAATGCACCATTGGGGAGTGCAGACAACACTGGTCTTGAGTAGCTCTTCAGAGAATTGAACTTCTTGCTCTCTTGTTCCTCATTTCTGTTCCTGTTCATCCTGGTCAGGCAGGATACACACAAAAGGTGGTTGGAATGGATCTGTACCCATGGAAGTTGGAAAGTTCCCCATGGAAGTTGGAAGGTGCTGCAGGTGTGTGCACCTTTCCCTGAGCAAAAGATGCTCCCTTCAGGCAGGCACAGCTTCCACCTTCTAAAATCCCAAGGGCACGTGAAGCTACATGAGAGCTGACTCCAGGGAGCTCTGAACAGCAAATGTCAATCACAGTTGAGCTGACAAGCCAGGAAACTTGTGTTTTGGCAGAGCTGTAGCTTCATGGCTGGATCAGAAAGCAGGACACAGCTGTGCATGTAGTGAGTGGTGGGGTATGTATGCACCACAAAGTTTTTGCAGGGTATGGGGTATTGCATAAATCTCACCAAGGCCATAATTTTAAGGATTATACTCATGCACAAAGAGGAAAATTTCGTTTTCAGGATTCTTTACTGGTGATGAAACATAAGCCAGAAAGAACAGTGTTGGGTTTTCTGATGTCAGTGTGAGCTGACTGAGTTGGCAGTAAGGAAAATTATCCCTCAATTAAAGGCTAAACAAGTTTAAAAGAAGCCACTGAGACACAGCTAGGATGGAGCCCCGTATTGCTGTTATATTTGCTTCTCAGAAAAAAAAGCCAGGCTTAAAAGTCCATAAGCTGTTGCCTCTCCTTCTCCCCTCTGTTGAAAAATTAGTCTCTTTGTCACATGTAAGAGCTGAGCAAGTCACAGGAACAAAACATGTAGGTGTTCTGAAAAAGTCATTAAACAATATGCTATTTGTTAAGCACATCAAGTTCTGGACAAAATTCATATAATGCCATGTGTGCAGGTGATAAAGAATCCTTCATCAGTAAAAGTTTTATTTCTTGCCTTGAATCAAACTGTGACTCAGAATGAAAATGTCAGTGAGACACAAGGCTACACTGAGAGTATATGACCACTCTTTCCAATCACCCTGTAATTAGAAGGGGTTTTGTTGGTGATGCATGAGCTATGATAATCTCTGTGGGGCTAAGAATTAAACTCTGGTCTCATCAGGAAAAGCAGTTGTTGATAAGCTACAAGTTGAAAAATGTTACATTTAATGGTTCTTCCCAGAAAGGGCACTGTTAATGACATAGAAGCATTTCATGGTAAGAATTTTGTCCCTCCAAATGTTAAAATGGAATGTAAAGACACTTTTTCAATTTTTTACTCTTCCTTTTGAGGTAATCTTTCAAACTAACTCTTTCTGAATATTCTGTGATATTTTAGCAGTATCATGTAATTATACGATACAATGATGATAAATTATAAATAGAGATTAAATATTAACTGTTATATACCCATATATAGAACACAGCACTGGTTTGGGCTGTCTTAGATGCCATCAACACAGATGTCCAGGAGGAAGCACCCAGCCTTTAGGCACTGTTCATCCACCAGGGAAGTTTGGCTACTTCTGGCCTTGGGCATGGAGGCACCCACGAACACTGTACTTTATATGCACTCCCACTCAGGTTTGAGCCTCCCTACCATCTCTGCAGAGTTTTTTAAATGCCATTACTCTGAAGGATTCATCACCCACGTAAGGAGGGAGGAATTCAAATCAGATGGGGAGCAAAGCTTTCTCCACTGGGAATAGGAGGAGGTGGGGCTCTTGGGGATGGGAGAAGTGAGGGAGGAAATGAAACTGCTGGTGGGCAGAATGGGTTCCCATGGATTCTACCATATGGAAGGGTATGGATGGAGTTAAGTGGGACCAGGATGTGAGAGCAACAGACAATAGGAGTGGGGAAAAGAAAAAGGCATGTTCATCAAGCCCTAGCCAGAGGGAGAAACTGGAGTACAATCCTGTGATGGGAGATCTGGAACAGGAAAGGAAGGACCAGGGGAGAGTAGCTCTGCTTCCATAGTTGGTTCAGGGTGGTTTTGTTACGAGTTACCTGTTTTTAATGGGTACCTCACCATGTCTTGCTGTGAACTGAGCTGTTGCCTCCTATTGTTTCCCTTCACTACAATTTGATTACAAGATGAAATCTTGACCCCATTGTGGTCTGGATTCACTCCTATCATTCTCATTGCATGAGTACACTCATTGACAGCAATCCACAAACCTGAGATAGGCTTTTGTAAGATGTTTCCAAGATACTTTTCTAAAAATTCATTTAGAGGGCTCCCCATTTGCCTTCTTGTCTTCAAGTCATGAGAATGCAGATGGGTCCCATTTTAAGGCTTCTTCGTGCAATCAAGTTTGATCAAATTCTTCTTCTACATAATTGTATGCCCCCAGGAGCTGGATCTCATTCAACTTGCAGAATACATCACAACGGTTAGTAGGACTGGACTGGACTGAAAAAGTCCAGAAAGAAAATATCACATGTTTGTAAGATGCCTCACTTGCATTAGTTTCAATTTATTTACGTAGTCACAAGTTTATTTACTGCAAAGGCAGTGCAGCTGCTTTGTTTTGATAAAATCAAAACATATCAGTTCCTAAAAGTGAGAGAGATTCCAATTGCTACATCCAGACAGCTTCACCATCTTTGAAATACCATTGGTTTAGGAAGGAGAAGGTGACAGTGGAAAATACCTTCTCTTCATTGTGCAGTGAAACTGGAAGCCAGCCAGAACGTTGGGCAATGTTGTCTTCTGATCTGAAGTGTGTGTTTTGTCTCTGGAGCAGAGGCAGCACTGACCAAGCTGGCTGCACTGTTCAGATACCAAAGAACTTTCTATATCTCTGTCTGCCCCTATTTCTTCCTTTTCTGAGAAGCTTCAGAGTTCTTCTCAAGTATACTCTCTGTGTTTTGAGATAACACGTGAAAAGGAAACTTTGTGATTTTTCTTTTCCTGTTAATTGTCAGGGAAGTGTTTTGGTTTTTTTCTTTCTTTCTCCAATTCACATGACTATCAGAAGCTGAGGAGCAGCTAGGTAAGGACTGAAAACACAGGCGGAAGAGCCAACCATCTGGTGTGTGGAGGAGGGCTGACTCCCACAGCTCTGATCTCAGCACTAACGTGCAGCATCTGTGCAGGACCAGGGATGGCAGTAACAGGGATGTGCAGCACAATAAGCCACATGAAGAGCTGGCACCTAAATACCTTGGGGGATGAAGAGCCTGATGCCCAGGCAGCTTTCCATGACAGCTTGAGGAGCAGAAACTGCCCCAGGGCAGTGGGAACAGGTTTGGGGATTTGAGTTTCTGTTGCAGGTTCCTTATTGGAATGTGCTTTTCCTGAGGAAGTGGGGTTCTGCACTCACACCATGTTTCAAGTGCTGTTGTATTTGTTCTCTGGAAAAAAAAAAGCATCAGAACAAAAAAAATCAGGAGTTGCTCAGCTCAACTGAGTTTCAGCTTCCTTCCTCAACTAACTTGATGGACACAGTGTTCCAATGGGCTGAGGGCAGGACAGAAATTCCTCACTGCCACTCTTCTGGGAGCTTCTTCAAGCTGTGTTAATGGCAGGAAAAATGAATTTCCAGAATCAGCTTCCTTGAAAGCTAGAAATCTTGTAGCTAAACCAGCCCCAGGCCAGTGTTGTTTCATCTCTTCCTTGCTGTGCAGTGGCACTGCCAGCCCTGAGATGAACTTGCAAACTCCTCACACATCCATTGAGTAAATCCAACCAAGCTGCTGAAAAATGCAGCTTTTGTTCTCTGAAGCCTGAAGCAGTTAATATTTACAGCAAACTTCAAAGACAGAAATGGCTACAGAATAGCAAAATATTATTATCTGCCACTTTGGAAAGCTGCTTCACGTTTCTCTGAGATTTAAAGCAAAGTATAAAATTAGGCTCTGTATTCTCCAATTCACTGGAAAAATAAGTTTCTATAGAAACTACCACTTCAGAGGTATTTACATTTCTCTACTCTGAAGTGTCTTGAGAAAGAACATTCCCATAAATAGCAAACAGAAGTTGTCATATTTGGTATAATAAGATAGTGTTTACAAAAGACTGTGTATGATGTAGGTATTATTTTGGGGTTTCTGTATAAATTGTGGATCCATTGGATATATTGTGAGTGAGTTAAAGCAATGTGTAAAAATTCCTTCTTGCCCTTCATGGGGATGGGTCTGCACTGACACAGAAGATTGAATCTGGTATCTCTGACAGAGCTGATTCTTTAAAAACTCATCTCTGTGTAAGACAACAAGAAAAATCCCAATATCTTTAGTTTTAGACCATGTTCTGCCCAAATATGCATCACTTGCAGTTAGAATTTGGCTATTTGTTTCTGGTACTTTGTTTTGTGGTTTCCTACAGCCCTCCAGTTACCTTGTGCCATGTGGGTGTATTGCTCTGTAGTTATCTATTAGTGAAAGCAGGATAATTAGAGTGAAGAGGTTGATAGAGAATTTGGGTTGTGGCTGTTGCATGCCTTAGAAACTCTCCCTAGTGGAGAAGGACTGTATCCAGCATCATGTCCTTCTCCAGCATGCTCTTGCTCATACAGATCTTAGTGATTAGGATATGAAAGAGGAAAATTGGGTTCTGGACTAGGAGAAGGGGCCACCCTACACATGTCCTTTCTCAAGGGGATCAGTCATCATAGATCCTTAGGGAAAGGAGGCAAGAAACTATGAAATTAGCTTTTCTACCTGGGATGCCCTCCCAGCATCTGTCTTTTTCAGGACTGGAGGTTGCATCCAACCTATTGCATTTATAACCACTGATAGAGCTGAACCTCAGTGTATATGGTTTTACCCTAGAGATGTGTCAAAAGAATCATGGTCAAGCTGGAAATGAGAAGGTGCAGGGTACAGAGCACATCCCAATGTCCTCAGGAAGGGAGAATCACTGAGCTGTGTTTCTTTGAAAAGACATCTGGAAGATTCAGATGCCTGAACATCATTGATGTCTTCTTTGTCAGCTGAATATTCTGAAAAATGTTAAGCAAACCAGGAGTGGGGAAAGTGTATGCTCCAGATGTAAATTAATCACTCCATTAATAACTAATGGCTGAGGTGGTTCCTGGTACCAAACCATCTTCTGATGGCTGCTGCAAGTGAAAAAGTAAAAAAAACCTAGTTACTGGTACCAGCTTTTTAAGGTAGTATTTCAAGTCAATTAACTGACAAATGCAATCTTCAAATACAGCCCATAAAAAAGGATGGGCCAGGCTGCTGCCTCCTAAATCGGATTTGTTTTCTGACAAATGACTGAATTATAGGGCTTAATAACAATGAATACAACGTATCAGTGCGGGTGTCTCTCCTGTGCCTTTGTTTTGTTGTTTTTCTTGCCCAAGATGTCTCAGAAGCTTTGAATGCAAGACATAATAACCCAGATCCTGCCCTGGTAGGAAATTGTGCAGTCTTTTGTTTCAAGCACACAGCGTGCACCCAGACTTGCTCATAAAATATCCATAGCAAAATCATGTGATGCCTGCCTCTCTTATACATTTTTAAGAGCTGTGCCCTAAATCCATTAAAGACTGTGAGACATGAATAGGAGAACAATCCTTCTTGCCATATGGGTAAGAAAGGAGTTGGGATCAAGTAACTGGATATATAAAAGGAACCATGTGAATTTGCTGACTACCAAACCTCTGCTGTGAGAACGCAGAACCTCTTGAAGCTCAGTTCTTTTGTCTAAATTGCTGAAAAGTATTTTGCTTTACAGAAAAGATGAACTTCATGCAATAAACATGGAGCTGGCACAGAGAGAGATAAGAGAGAGGGAGCTGTGCAGGAGGCAGAAGATGGTGAGGACCATGTGTACTGATGGAAGGTGTTTTCTGGTTTCAGGACAACTGATCTGAGGGAAAGGGGTCTTTACACTAAAAGTAATTAATTTTGAACGATGAAGTGGCTGGTTTTACTCCAGAAGTCAACCTTGGAAATCCAGTTCTATACATTGGAAAAAAATGGCCTTCCTGGTTTTACCCTTAGAAGAGAAGCAGGGAACCTAATGACATCCCATGTAACCTAGGTGGATGTTCAAAGGAGAAGAAGGGAATTAGCCACTCAGAATGAAAGGGAATTGAGTGTCTACATACCTAAGGCTCTTTATGAAATTACATAGTACATCTCTTGCCAGGAGTCTTCTCATCTGATCATTTCTGTAGAACTGTAACGTCTTTAATTTGGAAAATTTACACTGCACCTAAGTCTAGAAGGCAGATACTTCCTTTTTCTATTCAATGTCTTGCATCATGGGAGTCACTTGCGGGTGCCCTCAGAGACACCTTTTGCTCTTTGGACACATCTAGGATCCTCCACAAGATTTCAGACTTACAAATGAGGCTCCTAAGAAGCTGGTTTTGCTTCCATGAAAGCTGAGAGAGAATTGGGAGGGGATGGAGACATTGCCCTTACTAGCAGCATGGGGCTGCATTCCTGCTGCTCCATCCTCCTCTGTAGGCAACATGTTCCTGTGTCCTGAGGCAAGTTAAAGAAATAAATTGTGTTGGTATTTATTGTAAAAGCTTACAGTCATGTGGGTAAATGCAGATTTCCATACTTTAATGTGTGTGCACTTTGACTGAATACAGCCCCACTCAACCACTACCACAGGTGGATTCCTAGGTGGGTCAGAAACTCTCAAGAAAGCCCAACATTATCTGGGCAGGGAGTTGGAGAGAAAAAAAAGTGGCTCCAGCATTTAGGAACTCATTTATGTAGATTCTACTCCCAAATGCTTGGGTCTTTTGAATCTGAAGTAATGCATTCTAACCTCCTGGGGCTTTGCATGTTTGAACCCTGAAGCCATGTACCCTGTTAAAAGAAGAAAATAGAAAAGCTTCCTGTGTAAGTTTACTGTAAATATAAATTTGGGATTTTTACATCTTGGTCACCAGCTTTTTAAAATGACTTTTTACTAGAACTGCCTTTGCAGTTTGTGATGTTCTTTTCTACTTTCAGTTTCCCTTCTGTACTGCCTTGGTTATAAGCAGGCCGTGGTTTTTTGCAAATGTAGCTGGGATGTTTGCTGTGTTTTCCTATACAAGACCTGTGTTAAACCAACACAGCCCCAAATGACCAAGAAAAAAAACCCAAATATAAAGCCAAAATCTAATTTTGTCCCTCATGCATTTAAGCCACTGCTATTAGAACAAGTTTAACATGCACAGTATAATTACTTCACTGAAATCTTGTGTTCACACTACACCATACTTGGGTGTATTTTGAGATTTTTAGTAACACTTTTTTTTTGGTTTTTTGTTTTGGTTTTTTTTTTGATTGAGGGGTGTAGGGATGTAGGGAGTGTGCATTGAACAGACTGAATGGATATTTGACCATAGCTGCAGGTGATGAAGCCTTTGCAATCACAGCCTCCCTCCTTTCTTTGGTTTACAAATAGCAATCTCAATCTTGCATTTATGTCTCTGGATCCCAAGTAATGTCAGAAGGCTCCTGTATCAAATGGGAGCCCACCCTCCTGGTTTGACTGGTGCTGGGAAATTGCAGGTAGCAAAACCAGCAGCTAATTAGCAGTCTGGAGAGGAGAAGGCTCCAAGGAGACCTTTTGTAGTCTTCCAGTATCTGAAGGGGGCCTACAAGAAAGCTGGTAAGGGACTTTTTAGGATCTCAGGTAGTAATAGGACTAGGGGGAATGGATTCACACTAGAGGAGGGGAGATTTAGATCAGATGTTAGGAGGAAACTCTTTACCAGGAAGGTGGTGAGACACTGGCACGGGTTGCCCAGAGAGGTGGTGGAAACCCCATCCCTGGAAGTTCTTAAGGCCAGGCTGGATGGGGCTCTGAGCAACCTGATCTAGTGGGAGGTGTCCCTGCCCATGGCAGGGGGGTTGGAACTGGATGATCTTAAAGGTCCCTTCCAACCCTGAAAATTCTATGGTTCTGTGAAAATACTGTGACTGTCTCATTGATTTCTTCTCAGAAAAGAGATGTTACTATTCTAATACCTCATTCTCCGTATTTCTATTTTGATGTCTCCTCTGATTTTTGTTTCAGTTTCATGTGGTAATTTTACTGTTGCTGGAGATGTGAGCTCACTGATGTTCTCTGGAATGTTCAGTCCACGTGAGGGGTGCAGAGTTTGACATTTTATTTGGGGTTCATTTGTTTGACCATGTTTGGCCACCTAAAAACTAGTCCAAGGCAGTTGCCTGGTCTCCCTCTGTGGGGAGGGGCACCTTGAGAAGGTGCTTCCCCATCCCTCTTCAGAACCTTTACTTGGAGTGAGTTGTCAGAACACATCTATTTCTCTGACTCTGGGGACAGCCTCAGCTCTCAGTGTCTCTGCCACCCTGTCAGACACCTAAAGGTTCACTGCCATTTCTGCTGCAAACACTCTGCTCCTTCTTTTCCTGCAGAGCTGCACTTGCCCTGTTGGGCCTGGCAGCTGCCTGAAACCAACCATTTCCTTCAGATCTCCATTGCCTGCACCAATCTTGAACTTGTTGACCTCTGTGCCTGTTAATTATTGATATAACCTTACATTATTTAGGCTTGTTTCAGCAGACGGGTACATTATTACCAGACAGACATTTGCCAGACAGGCTGATAGATAGCATCCTAAAAAAGGTCTCAAGTTGCCTTTGTACAATAAAGGTCTGTAGCTTCATCACTCTTTCCCCCACCCCTGCCTCTCACTGGCAAATTAGTGCCTTCAAACCTTCTAGAAATGTAAGGGGAAAAAAAAAGATGTCTTTAGGCAATGGGCTTAGTCTGGGTTGGAGCTGTGGTCCTGATGTTGGTCCCTTCTCTGAAAAGAGGAAGTCATCTTAACCAATCCTCTGAAGCTGCTTTTTCTTAAGACACAAGAAATTGTTTTGTTTTTCAACCCCTTGCCATGGAAAGGAGAACTGATTTCTCCCTGGTTGCTACGAGCTGTATTGCAACACTCCAGAGACACAGGCAGAGCTGGATGTCTATCTCCCAGGGAAACCTGCCTTGGATTTTTTTCCAACCCCTGCTGTAGTTACTTTGCCTATGGATCCCAGGAAAAAAAAAAAAGGCCTATCAGAAGGAATCAGCTGTCATTTAAAACACACATGCTGAGCATTTCTGAACCTTGGGTAACTGCAGCTGAAGCTGTAATGAAGGCACAGGGTCCTTGGTGACAATCACATCAGCATGAGGGGCACAGCTGATGAGCAGCGCTGGCTACGTGACAGCTCTGCTGCTGCTGCTCCTTCCTCTCTCTCTGCTCGTCATGCTTTGTTTGCTCTGTTGCAATTGCTTTCTCCTCTGAAGTCAAAATCCCACTGCTTGATACGTGGTCCCTACGAAAGCAGAAGAGGGAAAAAAAAAAAAAAAAAAAAAGAGGAAGGAAAGGAGGCGGAGGAGGACGAGGACAAGAAATGCAGACTTGGATCTTACATAGCTGATGGCTCATTTGTTTTCCAGGGGCTTCCTCAGGAGAAACAGTTGATTCTGGGCAAGCAGTTTCAGAAAGGTTCACTGGTTGTCTTCACAAGTGATCTAGCACCAGCTTCTAAGTGTCATGTGGGTGCTCACTGCAGCAGTTGGACTGTGGGGATACTTGTGGTGAATTTTTTCATCCTTTGTGAGTAGCTTCTGTCTCATTTCTGATCCACTGCTACAGCAGAGCTTTTTCCAAGTGCCCCGGGAAGCTCCTTTAATTTATCCCCAGCTTGCCTGTTGTGTTTGGCCCCAACACTCAGGCTCATGTCTCTCTAGACTCTCCTTACTGTGCAGCCACACTGGCTTTTTCTCTGTCCTCCAGGAACGCTGGCCCAATGTGCTACATTTCCACAAAAGCAGGACCTTACCCTCAAAGTATTAATAATCCCCTCACTTTCTCCCATTCAAAGACACTTGTTCCCACAGGTCCAGCTTTGTACAGTAGGAGGGGACGTGTTCAAAAGAGATCCTTTAGGTTTGTCAAAAACTATTAGCAACAGGCATGGACAAAAGAATAAAAGAGGAAACCTGCATTGATTTCCCCACTGCTCTGTGGTGTGTTATGGGTCTTGGGCAGCCTCTCTGAGATGTGCAGGTTTCCCCCAGCTCATGGTATCTTCCCCATTTTACAGTCTCTCTTACTCCTGCTGACATTTTGTTGTGCTTTTTTCCAGACTAATCAATGAAGAACTGTCATCTCTCCTCTCCTTGGTCATGTATCTCCTTTGTCCAGTCTGTCCATCAATGCTATCAGACAATCCCAGCCTTCCACTAAACAATCAGTTCCCACCTTTTTAAAATCTGTCCTCAAAAAATGGTTTTCCTGAACCATATCTTGTTTTCAAGTTGTCCTCCACCTGAGCAGATGAGCCTCACAATTAGCAGCCCTCCCTTCTTGTCCTGGATAAGATGGAAGAATTTATCCTGCCACACACTGTGGGTTTTATCTCTGTTTAGGGACAAGGGAGCAACTCCCATGCTCAAATCAAATGTGAAGTCTGACATGAGTAAATGTGTAAAATGCAAGTCCCTAACACTCAATCCACAAACTCCCTGTAGATTTTCTAGATGACTTCAGGCTAGTTTGCTGAAATTAAATTACATAAAAGTCAGACAAACCAGCACATTATTATGTAAAACTCCACAAAACAAGTGTTGTGATTTTAACTGAGTTGAACAAATAAAACATTAAGTGTAATTTTTGTTTGAGGCCATGTGTTAGCTTTTGAAAACAAAGAGGAAAATGAACCAAGTGACACAAAACATATGTCTGCAGATAGTGATATAACACATACTGTATCTGGACATCTTGTAAGTGTGGTTTTAATTCTTGCTGCTGTTGTGTCTGGAGGCTTTGTGTGCAAAAAAGGCTTCCCTGTGCTCATGCAACAATGCAGAATGGTTTTTGTTCCTACTGCATCAGGAATAATGGAATCCTCTTGCAATAAGGTGGTGGGTTCTGAGTCCTGCAGCTGAGACACCTCTCATGGGGAATGCTGGAAGCTTGCAGAAAGATGTTGTTGGCTGTGGTACAGATCAGCTATCAGCCCACCCAGTATATAAAGGAGACTGACTTCACCTTTGGTGTAAAAACCCCTGAACATTGAGATTAAGAAGTCCAAAGGAAGGGTCAGCATATGACAAGCTGAATTTAGTTCCTTTGGTAGCTAAAGTTCTGTCTATTCCCTGGTTTCTCACTTGCCTTACCATTGTCATCCCATCATCTGCCTGAACTTGTCTTCCCCATCTGCTGCTGCAGCCTGAGCCCTGGCTCCCCAGCACTGCTCTGGGAGCACAAGTGCCTCTGTCTTGCAGCTCTGCCCTTGCATCTTTGTCATTCTCAGGGCAGTGCAGTTGGGATGCATTTCTGTCAGCGTTCAGGGCACGGGCCAAGAGTTTTACAAACATCTTCATATTAGTTTTTTCTTGTTGAGCATGATTTCATACCATAGGTATGAAATACCTATAGGTGTTTAGCTGTCAGCTTGGTGCTTGCAACAAAAGGAAAAGCAAACCAGCAATAAATAGAGAAGTTGCACAAGCCAATCTTTAAATAATGGCATTGGGTGGAACACGTGAAATAGGAGCTGTGGCTACAAAGCAGATTACTGCTTCCTATTCCTCCTATGAGCGTGGTATAAATTACAGCTGCTTAAACTGATTCAGGAACCAAGGAGAAGATTGAAAGCCTGGAGAGGTCTCTGTATCCTCCTGCTGCTCCTCTTTCAGGTTTGTAGACTGAGAAGTGAAGAACTGAGCCCCAAGCCTTGTCCTGTTCCACTGGACTTTTTTTCTTCCAGCGTACTGAGCAAAAGCCCTGTAAATTCTCACTTGTGTTTCCTGATGTGACACTCAGTGATGCTGCAGAGGGCTTTGAGGTCCAAAGTACCAAGAAGAACCAGAAAGTCAAGCACTGACTTTTCCATACTCTTTTGAATGGCTGTGGGAAGGGATTTCTAAAGATGTAAAGAAATGAGGTGTGAAAGATGGAGGCATGGTATTCCAAAAATATAGAAACATGGCTTTTAAAAGTTCTCCATCATTTAGTTTAGATTTAGAAGCTAATGACTCATATTTTTTTCAGCATTTAGTTGTATCACATGAAATATCTTCTTTGGTGAAGGCAGGTTAATGTGACCAGTAGATGTGTATTCATCTGTCAGTACATTTGGATTTAAACCAATGAGTTGTTTAAATGATTAATACAATTCCAGGTTTCTTCAAACATCATCATTTAACATTAAGCCACAAATATCTTCTTTTTTTTAAAAAAAAAAACAAAACATAGCTTGAGATGTTTGTTTTTGAAGCTGTGGTGGTATCACATACCTGAAGTATAAACACATTTAGAGTGACAGAATGCCCTTTGTTTGTATTATAAAATGCTTCTAAACACCTTACGTAAAATCTGGATTCTGAAGCCCTGAATTCTAAAGCATTCCTACATTTCTGCCCAGATTATGTACAAAAATTAAAAAATATACAGAATTTTACTTTTTCTTGCAGGAGTCACTGACACAACTTCTTCCAACTTCATTAATTACATGGTATTATCAGAAAATTCTTGAAAGACTGAGAAAAATGGGATCTTTTGGGCTGAGATAAGAGATATATAAAATACCACGTGCCAGAGCAATTCTTCTGGCCCCCAGCTCATGCCCTGGGCCATTCCTGGGGACTTCTCTGAGCAGTGGATTATCATGAGGAATTATTCTGGTGCCCCACAGCTGACTCCAAACTCTCCTCTTTCTGGAGGACCTTCCATGCCCTTCCATGCCACGAGATGACATGTCCACTGCATATAAAAACAACATTTTCACCTCAGTGCAGGAAGAGACAAAATATCAAACATATTTCTGTATGAGCCAAAACCAGCTGCAGACCCAAAGGAACTTGGTACTTCCATTTTAGGTTATTTCAGTTTATTACATTCATTTAAAGCTCTGTAGTTTTGCAGAAGTCTGCAACACTTCATAATAGTTCATAATAGTTCATAATAGTTCATAGTAATAGTTCATAATAGTTCATAATAGTAATCCCTAGGACTTTATTCCTTCACAAATCATTTTGGTTGTGAGTTAACTGCTATTATCATGTAGGAGAAATAATGCTCTTGATGAAAATGTGACTGGTAAATTGGTTGTTTACTTGAATGTAGACACGTTGAACTTTTGGAGGAAGAAGCTCCTTTTTCACAAGCATTTTTCACCAGAAAAACAAAAACTTGGAGATGATTTTGTCCACAATTATTTGCTTAACCATCAACATTTTTTAAATGAAGTGGTATTGTTTTATGGGGGAGGGAGGAATCTGAAATAAACCCATCTGACATGGAGATAATCAAGATTTTACAACTACTTCAATGGATCAGTGAAAGAAGGAGTCATTTACACTCCCCTGAAAGCAGAGAGTGGTGCATGTGCACCATCATCAGAGATACTTAAATGCACCCCAGCAAGAATGCTATTAAGCTTTTTTCCCATTAATTATGCTTAAAACCATTCCTCTAGTGGTACTGAGGCTAATTTTTAATTGATACACTTAAATCAATTCCTTCATGGACAGACATTTGTTCGTTATGAACTCCTTTTTTTACCCATGGCCACTCTCAGAGAAAGCAAGCTAATATTGTTCTGTCAGCAGTCAGATACATTAGAGAAGAAATTGCTATACATCTTCTTGTGATGTCTTTTCATGGTGCTCATTTCTTCTTGGCATGCTTTTAGCTCCCAGTGATTCAGATGTGTCAGCTACTATAGCTGTAAGAAAACATTGACAGTGGATTTATAACACCCAGTCCTTCCTGACCTGAAAAATAGCTAAGTATTTGCTTTTGAAGCAAAATTGGGTTTATCCATACCAAAAGAAAAAAAAAAAAAGGTTCCTAAGCTCCCCTATCTGTATTTTAAAGAAACATTTTATCTCGGTTATAATTCATGACTCTTGTCAGATGAAGTTTTCTCAGTGAGGCATAGTGGAGGTAGCTACTGAATTTAGGGGAAAGAATCAGCTTAATCGCATGGAAGTAAAGTGTCTTGTAAAGTGTCAGCTGAGCTGCTTTGTGTAAGGTTCTGAAATGTCTCACTGTCTATATTAAGGAGGAGTTTCTCCAGGCAGAGAGATGCTGGAACTGTCAGAGGGTTGTCCAAGGAGGGAAATGCTCTTCAGACATCCCTCTGGGAGCCAATTAAATTTACTCTTCTTGTTTTTATACTGATTTTAAAGCAGCTCCCATCCAAAATCAGGTCTCAGCATGCTGGGTGTTGAAGAGGTATGAAGGAGAGCACAGCCTCTGCACCAAAGCTCACCTCCAGACAGAGATAGGTTGGAATAATCAAAGGAGTGGTGAAAATTACAATATATGTATACAGAGCTCTCTTCCTGCCAGATGAATTCCAGCAGTGAGATCAGATATCAAGGCCCCAGTCCTGCCATCCTCATTAAAACAGAAATCCAGTTGTATTTCTGACTAAAACCTGATAGATTATTAAATAATGGACTGAACATATTTAATATAAATTTTCCAACTATGTTCTTCCAGTGGAGGAAGAGCTCCCTGAGACACAGTCACCTCTGGGCCATTCATGCTGGATTTCATAGAATCATAGAATTGGCTGGGTTGGAAGGGACCTCAGAGATCATCGAGTCCAACCCTTGAACCACTGTTGTGGTTGCTAGACCATGGCACTGAGTGCCACATCCATTCTCTTTTTAAATATCTCCAGGGACGGAGAATCCACCCATTCAGTGGGCAGCCCAATTCCAATTCCAATTTGTTCAAAGCTTTACTGAATCTCCTGAGAGAATAAAGTAATCTGCCCAACAACAATCCCACTGGATGAAGTCAGGAGATCTCTGTACACTTTGCAGCCTGACTACAGATTTTCCTGTGTCCTTGGATTAGCAATTCTACCCCGTTCTTTCTCAGCTTGCCCTCTGCAAACTGGGAATGACAGTATTTCCCTCACTGACAAAGAACAGTGCTCTACTCAAGAACTATCCTAAACTGTAGGATGGACCTGGGATATACTCTTGGACTGTTTTGTTTCAATTAAATAGGGTGTCCCAAATGTAAGTTAAATGGGATCTCTCTCATGCAGTCATGTTTTGAGAGCTAGCTGGGTTAGGGAGGGCCAGGAAGACCCAGCATTTTTAAAATGATTTCTCTGCTGCAGATTGGTTTAAGTGTTCTGAAGTTACACAAGGTCATCCCCTGTTGATGTTGGACAGAAGGAGTCAGATTTTTTGACTTTGAAGAACATTAGGAGGTGGCTTCTTTCCCAGCAACTACTATAATTCTTCCGTCCCACAGGGAGAATTGAGCTTCTAGTACAGGCTAGCCCTGGAGGACCTCAAAGAACATCTCTAGTAGGGCCACAGGGATTTTGTAGTATATAATTCATATACAGAAACACTTCCCTTATGGACAGGTTCCTTGACACACCCTAGGCTGAGGGCAGACAGCTGTGGTTTTCCTTCAGCTTCAGGAGACTGAGTTAACCTTCCTTCTGCCAGTCACTCATGGAGGTGTTTAGCTCTTGTCATCCCTGCTGCTGCAATGCTGGATGGAAAATGAAGTTACTGAGTTCTGAACAGACAGAAATCAGGCAGAAGAAGAGCAAGGTGGCCCTATGTGCTGCTCTCCTTGAACTTTAGCTTTAATATTTAATCTTAAATTGTGTTTTGCCCTTGGCCTCACATTGAAGGTGACAGCTAGGAGAATGGTTTTTGTGGTATCACCCTCTCTGGAAAGACAGCAGAAGTGAAGACCATCCAGCCATGGTCAGCCAGTTGATGGCTTTTGGTCACTACCACTTGTGTCTGGCTGTTGAGATGTAGCAGGTGCAGGAGTGTGAATAAAGGAGCTATTGCTCCTCCTTTTTCTATTGAAAGCATTTGGGGTCCTCATGCCAGAAGACTGGCAGAGCAGGGAAATCAGAGATGCATCAAGGTGCTCAGCTTTGGAAGATACTGACTTGGCTGTGAAGGGGCCTGGGAACTGGTAAGAGGAGTGATGAGAGACCTGCAGCTGCAGAGCCCTGGCCTGATGAGACAGCAGGGCCTAGAAAAGGCTGCTGAATGTTGAGGGAGCAGAAAAGAAACCAAAGCCACTTGCCTGTCCTTCTCACACCCTCTTCCCCAGGGGCTGAGCCCTGACAGCCTCCTTGGAGGGGCCCCCAGACACTTCTCCCCTGTGCAAGAGCCCAGGCAGGCAATTCCTACCTGCTCACTTGTTTACAGTTCCCCAGCTCAGACCTGATGTCTGCTCTCTGCTTTCAGCTAATTGGCAGACAGAGGCCTCAAGGGGTTTGGTTTGGTGCCATCAGACTCCTGCGAGCTCCAGCAGTGGTGTTTCTTCCCCAGACAATGACTTCAGTAGCCTCGGGGCACCCCAGAACCTCCTAACAAACATCTCTGGTAACTGCCTTATTAACTGATGGCTGTAGTGAGATAATAATTAACACCTTTACTTGTGTCTTAGCTGAGCCAAAAATATTCTCAAGTGGACTTAGAAATGCATAAAATGAATAAATGATTTATGTTTACTATTTTTAATGGAGCTACTTATTAGCAATGTTCTAACACAGAGCCCTGTAGCTGGTTTCGTTACAGATTTAGAAGGTGGTAATGAAAAACTGTGGGGAATAAAACAGGGAAACTTTCCCCGAGCCAAATTCTGCTCTTGGTCGTATTTAAAGATCTCGACGAGTTGAATCCTATAGAGGTATTTGGGCAGAAAAGAACTGAAATGGGGAGAAATGCCTGTCACGTAGTCATTCCAGCTTCCCCCTTCAGAAGCTGTCCCAGACCAAGGGATGGGTGCCTGTGCTGGGAGTGCAGACACAAAACCCCAAGAGCAGGACATGTCTATCTGCAGCAGATCAGAGCAGAAGGGCCCTGTTTACACATGCACTTGGCCCTGCTGACTCTGCCAGGCAGGAGGCAGTGGGGAATTTGGCCTCAGCTGATGGGAGAGGAGAGAGACACAACGTGCCAAGCTTTTCATGGGCACTTCTTGGCAAACAGAGCAGTGTCACTGCACCAGGGCCTGGTCTTCAGTGGGGGTTTGATGGTAGAAAGGGAAAAAAACAGAGAAAAAGACAATGGGATTATGAGAGATTTGCTGTGTGGGCTCTTGAAATAAATTCTATTTTGCTGCCCTGAAGCAGTTGTTCTGGCTTCAGGGCACAGGCCACATAGTGCCAGCATCTCTGACCTCCATGGGCAGTGGGAAGGTTCAAGGGACACATCTTCACAAATTCTGTGCTGTTCCTACAGTGATAAGAACACCACTTAGGATGACAGGGTGGCCTTTAGAGAGAGCCCTGACACAGAACTCTGGGGACATGAATGCTGTGGCTTGCATAATTGCTGGGTGACTAGAAAGGCCACCCTGTCACCATGTCCTCTATGTGTTTAAGGGTCAGATGCATTTAGGAGCCTTGACATATGGGGACAGAACGTGTGAACTCTCCACAGTGGGTGGGTTCACTCGAATTTCATTCTTCAACTACAAATTTTTTTTGCTAATACTGTTCCTGAACTGAAGAGATACGAGTCAGTCACAAGTTCCATGGGCTGTGACTGTTGTGTGACACTTGACACACATAATTCCTGGATTTATTTAACTGTCTAAATGATATTGTTTTATTTGAACTCAGTGAGGAGTCCTAAGCCCTGCCTCCCACTTACTTTCATGATTTCCTACTGATCTCTCTTCATCAAAGGCACATATCCAGCTGGTGGGTTTATCTAGAGAGACTTATTTAGGATATTTCTTTTTGCACACCTCCTGTCCTGTAAATGTGTCACGGTTTAACACTGGCCCGGCAATTAAACTGAATAACAGACGCTCTCTATTAATCACTCTCTCTCCTTGATAAAGAAAGGAGAGAGAATAAGGGAGAGAGACTTATGGGTTGGAAACTAAACTACACAACTTTAATGAAACAGTAATGATAAATAGGTAAAATGACTAAATATATACAAATATACAGGAAAATGGAAACCACATTCCTTCCCCCTCTCCCCCAGTAACTCTCACGTCACCACTGAGGCTGCAGGGCAGCCCTGGGAAAGTCCAGGCTGGACTCCTGGAGTCGGCAGCAGTCGGGAACTGGAGGCAAGAACACACAGATATGGGCTGGCACGGATCAGGACCACAGGCAAACGAACAGACGGAATCCTTCCAGGATGCCGAGTGAAGGAAGGGAGGAAGGGAAATCAGGAAATCCAGAAGTCTGGAAATCTGGAAATCCGGAAAAGATCTGGCTCGGCCCTTGTGATGCCTCAAATTTATACTGAGTGTGACGTATATGGGATGGAATACTCTGTTTGGTCAATTCTGGCATCTATCTTGTCCGTTCCTCCCCAAAGGAGGGTTCAGGTGGGACCTCTGTATCCTCCTGGACGGTAAAATGTTTTCCTCAGAGCTGAGCAGTGTCCTTGGCTCTGCACACCAGTCACTAGCAGAAACTGTAAACATCAAGTGTTATCAATCCTAGAAACACACACTGTCTGAGAAACTTGCTGTTAATTTCAGCAAGTGCAACTACTTACAAGAGACTTAGCTAAAAGTAAAAGTACAAAACAGAAAATCACCTTTATCCTGGCCCAAACCAGGACAAAATGCTAATACAACTTTTGCAAATACCTTTAAATACCTGCAAATATTTTGTTGCTGTCTTTGCTCATATGTTGTAAGAATTAATAATGCTCATTAGCTGAAGTTCCCCACAAGAATTTGAACACCCTGGTTAGCAGTGCTATTAAAGACATCCAGTTTTCCTCTAGAAGGACAGGATTTCAACACTGTCTGAAAAGTCAGGGCACATTAATGTACTAGAAATGTCAGATCATTAGTCTCTGGACATGCTGGAGAATTCTCCAAACTACCAGTTTTTCACTAATGTACAAATGAAACAGCCTGTGGATATTATCCACATTTCTTAGGCAGTCCTAGCAGTCAGTCACATACAAGCTAAAGGCTACAAACCCATGCTTGTCATGAAGAAAAACAGTATTTTGAGATAGCTACCATACCGACCTCTCTGATCTGTCTTAAAATGATGTATTGCTGTATTTTTTTCAATTTCCAGAAATAAAGAAGAGTTTGCTTCAGGGCAGAGACAGTCTAAAAGCTTGTGCTAATAAATCTGTGCAAGTTTAGTAGTGCTTAATACATATTCTGCTTCAAGTGCTTTTTAAATGCATTATCACCTTTAAGTAAATACAGTGGAAGTCTGCCAAGTGCCTGGATGCTGTTCTCTGTAAAATTATGCATTCATATCATTAATGCAATGAAATGTTTAAACTTTCATTGAATTTTGCTAACTGATTTGCAGTTTGAATGGGAGTAATTTTATGCATTTATCAATTACCAGTTAAGTAGCTGCTATAATATTTCTCTTTAGGCAAGCAAATCACACTCACCAAAATACTTTCCAATTACATTAGATTTGGGATTAAATATTCAAGTAGTTGAAAAACAGAGGACACATCCAAGGAACAAAGAGGTCAGAGTTGCTCATAGGGGGATATGAAAAAATATTGAGCCTTGCAGTAATAATACCCTTTGGGGGGATGTCTCTGGTTTTTAGCCTACTTGCCAAGTCCTTTTCCACAGCACACTTGTGATGCAGGTGGGTCTAAATGGTGCCTTGTCAAAATGATTATTAATCTTTCATGTGTTGTTTTTATGCTGAGACACTGTGGCTCCATTGCATTCATGGTGTGCTGTAAGAGATGTAGTGATTGGACAAAGGGTAATAAAGGCTTTAAACTGGAAAAAGGGAGATTTAGGTTAGAGTTTAGGAAAAATTTACTATGAGGGTGGTGAGACACTGGCACAGGTTTCCAGAAACCTTGGAAGGGTTCAAGGCCAAGTTAGATGGGGCTTGGACCAACTGATCTAGTGGGATCCCCATGGCAGGGGAGTTGGAACTACCTGATCTTTAAGGTCCCTTCCAACCCAGAGCAGTCTGTGATTCTATCAAATTCAGAAGATAATCTTTTCCTCTCTGAGGTGATACCCTAAAGATACGTGGTCACATTGTGCAGCCATGTGCAGCTGCACAGGGTTTAAGGGAGTGGTGAATAAGGAGTAACCTCAGCTATTGTGTTTTGTGTCACGATTCCACGTGTTGCCTTTTGTGGGCTGCAGACACCTCCTGCACCTTTTGTTCTTCTCAGCTTCTGGGATCCTCCCCACCCAGCTCCCCACCGTGTCCCCACTGCTGTCTCTGCCTGTCCAACCTGAAGTACCAGGTATCAGCCGTGGCAGCAACCCCTTCAGGAGGGAAGGAGAGGATTTCTGCTGCCTCCATCTCCAGGACCCAGCTGCTGTTAGAGTTCTGTGTGGCTGGGCAAGGAGATTTGGTCTGCATTTGGTGACACAGGTGGATGGGACTCTGCCCCAGCTCTGTCCACTGCCTGGCTGGAGGGAAGGAGGCCACAGACCACATCTGTGTGCACCCACCTCTTCTAATGGGGTTGGCATGTTGGGCTTTGGTGGTTAACCAGAGAGGAAGTAGGAAAAGCTTCAGTGGTATTAAGATGAGAATCCTTTGGTAAAGTGTTTCCCTAATAATTTTCTGGAGCAAATTATGCAGATTTTGTTTTGAGGTGTTTGTCCTCCAGCTTGGCCAGTCTGTAGGCCTCCTGTGGGTTATGTACATGTAGCAGAGAGACTTCCCTACAAAAAGGCAGCATGGAGGAGGAATGGGAGTTGGAACACTTTTGCCTCCAGTGGACATCAATACACAGGAGCATTTACAATGTTTTAAAATCAAGCACTGCCTGTTTAGGAGCCTCCCTGAAGGCAGCCATTACAGCAAAGTCATTTTAAAAGAGCTATGTTTGTCTTTTTTAATTTATGCTTATTTACTATGAGGTTTTGGCAAAATATTAACATTTATGTTGACTGTAGTCTCTAATTTATAAGTGAGCTGATCCACCTTAGTGGATAATTCCTCCTGAATTTTTATTATAAGAAAAAAACCTGACTAAATAAGGATCCTGTATATTTTTCTGCCTGTTTTGCTCAAGTTTCAAGTTTGGAAACAAGTGAAGAATGGATCAAATGCCTTGTTGGAAGATACAGAAAAATAGTTTTCAGCTTCCCCTTGGATTTAGTTTTCAAGAGTGACTAATGAGAAGGTGGTGATTGTTTCATTAGTATTCACTGAACTGAGTGCACAATATAATTATATATTTCAATAGTAACTAGGGCACATAATAGATTTGTTTTAACTAAATTAACAGACATCAGAAAAAAAAAAGAAAAAATTTGTGGCAGATTTTGAAATGTCCTCACAGCCAGATGGGTTCAGCTATTTCTGGATAATGTCAGGAAGATCAAAAAACTTGCTATTGAGAAACTGTTGGGAAATAATCTGGAATATTTTCAGGTCTACCCTTTACATAGAAAAAAAATTATTGTTTGAATATCACAGGTATATTTGGGGAGAGGAAAAATGAAGGATTACTAAAAAAAGAGGTGTTTCCAGGCATTTCCTTAAGAAATAGGGTTAAAATACAGCTTTACTTCTTATTTTGATGAATTGGTAACCCTGCTACCCAGTTAGGCAAATACAAACATTATTTAGAAACCTTCTTCTTCCTCCTTTTTGGTCACCTACTTCCCTCTGATTTTTCTCCTGGTTTTGCAACCTGGCTCCATACTTCTTGATTCTGGGTTGTTCTAACAAGAGGGCTTTTCACTTCCAGTTCTTAGCATGGCAACAGAAATGTTGATAAAGCAGAAGAGAGGCTCACTATGCAGTAGAGCTGCTAGAATCTTTGTGAAGTATTATAAAGCTTCTTCCCTCCTTGTTGCCATCCTTTTGTCTTGGAGGAGAGGGGGAATGTTTGAAGGAGGGATTAGAATGTCTGTAAATTGAAATCCATCTGGATTACAACCCATCAGATGTTTATCTACCCGGGCTGCTTGATCCTTACAACCCACAAGGGCTACCGAAACTCTTCAGTGGCCCTAGGGCTGAGAAGGATGGAGACTCCAACCCCAAAAGCATTTACATTCTTGAGTTTCTCTCTGCAACTAAGTTGGTTTTTCACTTCTGTCTCTGTCGAGTGTGCACTTTTTTCAATTCTCTTGAATTTTCCCATGTTGCAAAAATAAATCAGAACCCCAGAATCCGCCCCACACAATTTGTCCTGAGAAAAAACACTGCAAATAAACTTGGTGACAAGAGATGCCTTGGAGGCAGCAGTGGTTTGCTGCTCATGCTTATCTGTAGTAGCAGACTGCAAGGAGTAGTTTGGAAACCTCTGGTGTGGGAAGGAGGTGGAGCAGCTGAAAGCTCTGTGGTTCCTAAATTTATTCTGGTCTTACATTTACAAGAAGATGTGGAATTGAGTGTGTAGCTAAATGCAGACAAAGAGGAGAAATTAAAACTAAAAGCAAGACCGTGGCTGGGCACCCTTCTGGTAAAACCTGCTCTGGTTTTTAGGAACAGCTCAGAGCCCACTGTTTACAAACAGCAGTCACATCAATGTACAGGACCAATGACTCACGTTGAGACAAAACAAAGCAAAAAAAGGAAAGCAAAAGCCCCAAATTGCCACTGGAGTTTTGACACGAGGCACTAAAAATAGGCAAATTCAGAATGAAAGTTGTGGCACAGCAAACAGCTTCCCTTTGCTGATGAGTCGCACTCTGCACTAAGTGGGTGAGACACAGAATTTTCTCTGAAGGGTTTTTCTGTGAAAATATGTTTTCATTTGGGCTAAAAATTTCTTTGGGAACTTGTCGGAAACCATTTCATTTCATGTAGATACCTAGAGGCAGCCATCCTTTGACAGTGTCAATCATTTCAAGTCAATATTTTTAGATTTACACTGCATATTTTTGTCTTAAATGATTGTTGATATTTACATATACTGCAGTTCCTTCAAGAAGTGTTTAGAATTAAGGTTGGAAATCAGGATGAGATGGATTCATTTGATCCAATGGAAATAATTCACTTGACATGAAAAGCCTTTCTATTTTTAATGTCTTTTTGCAGAGAATAACAAAATTTATTGCAACCCTGATAACACATACTTAAAACCTCTGAAAAATATTTGCTTTAAGTGAAAAGTATATTACCAGGAAGGCTTGAAATGGATGGTTTCTTTAAAAACCATTTTGTGTTAAGTGTGTATGCACTGAGAGTGCTGGCTGGATCATTATGGTTCTGTTTAGGAACGAAAACAAGTTTTGAAATAACAGCTTCTAATGAAACAGTAATTTAAGTTTTGGTTTTGTTTTTTTTTTTTTTCCTGAGCTGCAGGAGAAAGCAGAGTTCCCAAAGACCCTTTATAGCACGGGACATTCTGAACTCTCCACTCAAACTGGATGAAAGTCATGGGGGACGTATAGAGAAAACTCATACATATGCTGTTGATTTGCACTCTGCCTGTGAGGCTTTATTTTGCTTTGCTTGTGAACAGGCAGCTCAACATTTAAAACTTGGCAAACTCCATGGGGAGCAAGGGTGTGCCCCAGCTTGGGCAGGGCCAGCAGCTGCCTCTGGGCCCAGGGTGATGCTGCATGGATACAGTTACATGGACAGGGAGATCCAGAGAGCTGTTTATCCCCAAGACGTGGGTCCCTGCTCTGCTACCCCTTCCCTACCTTCAAATAACATCCTCTGCTCCAGATGTTCAGAATTCTTGTTACTATGGTACAACAACAGGATGGAGGGAAGCTTAGCATCTTCAAAATCGTGGCCTTATGGACTAGGTCATATTTCCCTTTCCAACAGTAAAAGGAGGAGAAGGAAATTTTTGTTAGTTTTTGCCCCCTCCCATCCCATCCAGTTATATTATTGGCTGTCTTGTGCTAGCTGTTATGAGTCCCACCTCTATTTCTGTCTGTAACTCAATTATATTATTTTTATTATTAATATATGTTAAGCCTCTGCAGAAAATACAGAAAACAGGGAAGGAATTGCATATTTGGATCATTTGCACATCAGAGTGATTCATAGCAAGGAAAGAGTTAGTCTGTTTTACCATCCTTTCTATCACCTAGTAGCCAAAATTCACAGTTTATAAAATATTGAAAATCTTTTACAATTTTAATGTAACTGCTGTAAATAATTTTTCTGAAGGGAAATACATGTAGTTAGTTGCTTGCTTCTTTGCACTCTAGGAAACCCAAACTTCACAAACTTTTGGTACCACATCGCAAGAGGAAGTAGAAAGGTCTAAAAATGGAAAATGAAAGCACATCAGCACACTTTACCTTTTTTTGGGGGGGTAGAAATGCAAAGCTTAGAAGCACAAATGATGATTAGATCTCAACTTTTCACTTTTAATGAGTATAAATTCCACAGCCAAAGAGCAAAATTAAAGAGTAGTCCCATGTGTCCTTTTAGAAGGTTGAAGTTTATAGTCTTTTCTCTTTTTATTGTATAATCTGTTTAGTGTCTGTTTATTATAAGGCAAAACCACTTTCAAATGAAATATCTTTGAATTAGAAAAGACTAAGCCTCAATCTAAATGGGAGACTTTGAATGCACTGTTGAACTTCTGCTCTCTCTTAGCAGAATACTCAAGTTTCTGAAATCTGAAGAGAAGTTGATACAGGAGTTACAGTAGTAGTAGTTAATTACTTTAGGCTTGGAGCAATAAATGTGTGGGTGAAGAATGAAGCTGTTTAAAGTGAGTTTCCTCTTCTGAAAGAAGCTGCAATCTAAAGACAGAATCCATTAAACATATTAAAAGGTATTAATTCTTTACCCACATGAGTAGAGCCAGGGAGCAAGTTTCAGTATCAATTAGCTGTAACCTCAGTGGTTACTGGCCTACCAGTTTGCACCCAGTTGATGATCAGCTCCAGGACTTGCCTGGGAATGGAGTAGTTCAGCCAGAACACGGGAGGAATAATGTGGATGGCAGGAGCACAGGATTTGGATGGAGTATCAGGGAGCTGGGCTGTACCCCATCCCTGGCACTGCAGCACTTCTGCAGGTAGCTCTCGAACATTTTATTGGCCTTTCATTGTTTGCAGGGGCTATGGGTGCACTGAAATAAGGCATGTGCAGAGGTATTTGTAGCTCCAGATCCTCAAAATCTACTCAGCCCACAGCTAACATCAATGAAGTCACTTTCTGTGGCTTGTCCTGTCTCCTGGCTGTTGGGATGGGATGGGGTGGGATGTGCTTTGCCTTCCATTTGCAGCTTCTGTCTGGTCACACACACTTTGTGGGCTCTGAAGAGTTCTCTGAGAGATTTAAGCATTTTGTAACTCATTAATAGAGTTCAGAGTAATCTGAGAGAGGAAGGACTGGAACAGGAGCATCCCATGGCTGCTCTAGCAGGGAGTACAACCTCAGTGGGCTTTGACAGCTGTGGAGAGGAGGTTCTCCTTGTGTTGGCTTTGTTTTTGAAGTGTAAGCAGGTGTTTGGAGGAAGAGAAGCAGCCTGGATGCTGTGCTGGATGGAGCTTCTCTGTACTGAGTGCTTTTTTTCACAGTTTGTCAAAGTTTGGTGAGGTTTTTTTTGTCATTTGGTCACAAGTTCCACAGAGATATTTTGAATGGAGATGCATAAAGCAAACAAGTATGAAATACCTGGGTGGATGTTAGGCCTATGGCTTATGGTCCTAGGGGAGTTCATTACTCACTGAGATAATTTTTGGTGGACAGAGAGGCGTATCCCAGAGCTGTCTGAGAGTTTGCAGAGTAACTTATGTAGCTTTGCACCACCTGGAGCTGGCCTAGGACATACATCCAATGTAAAAGATACCTTCCTCCATCACATGTCACTGTTTTCTAGGTAAAATGCAGAGTAAATTTGAACTGGGGGAATGAATGAAAACTATTCTTTGACAGATAATAAAAATTAATGCAGTTTTTCAGAATGAGAAGTCACCTCCAACAAAACCACTGTCAGAGAGTGTTGTGCAGGGCCGTGGCAGGTGGCTGCATCACTGATGTGGCTGAAGACTGATGTGGCCAGAGAAAAGGAAGCAGGCCTGGGATGAAGTGCCTAATCCTAAAGATGAGACCATTTTACCTGTATTAGCTGGCAGAAGAGCAGTATGTTCCTTAGGAGACACAATATACCTTAACATTGGACTCCACTGTTGTGGCAAGCAAACTGTGGGTTGAGTTTTGCAGGCTCTTCATGGCTCTGTTATCACTCCTGCTAGAGAGACACTAAGACTACTGCTGAGAAACTCTAGGGATTAGAAACCTATCCAACAAGCAGCATATGAATTATTGGCTCTTGCAATGTTACCCTTTGCTTCTCTCTGTCCTCCAGGAAAATTTTATTTGCTTCAAACCCGTGGGTTTGGTGGAAAGGCTTTTGTCCGCAAGTGAACTCAGTATTTGAGGTCTTTGGATAAGGGTTTGGTTCATTTTTCAGAGGATCTCTTTAGTGATCATTTCGGAAAGCTTTCAATAGCACCTGGCATGAGGTTTACTGGAAAACACTTAATATCTTGTTAGTTCTGCTCATTTCCAGGGAAATGTTGAGTCTCGTTGTTATTGTAGTAAAATTTGGTAAAATAATGTCTGCTTCTGAGCCCTTCCTGAAAGTGTTATGTGTGGCTTTGGTAGTTAATCATGTCAAATAATCATATCAAATACTTCAAACTGAGAAAAATGTCTGTTTCTGGAGAATAGTGAGACACTACAGAAAGTCACAAATATTTGCATTGGAAAGAATATTATTAATAACTCAAATTTTTCCAAGAAATGTAACATTTTAGTGCCTGCTGGGTTTTGTTGTTTAAATCAGTGTGGCAGTCTGTATGGGCTAAGCTTCCAAACTAAATCTGTAGTTAACTGAAGTGTAATTAAATTAAGAAATTCATAGCAAAAAACCTTGGTTTGTGTTGAGAGGTAAATGGCATCCATAGCAGAGGAAAAATACACTTTATGTGAGGCTGGCTCATGAATTATTTTGCATTTAGCATAAACAGTCTCCTGGCTACTCTGTTTTGTAGATTCCCAATCTCATTTAATTTAATTTCCTTTCCTCTTGTGGGCAGCTACAGCACCTTTTGCACCAGCTTTAAGGGCTGTAAATCCTGCATTCATACACTCAGCTACTGCTTCCCCTGGGGGCTTGAGGGAAAACTGAAGATCTTAGAGCACAGGAGGAGTCCTTTGACCTGAGCTGAAGAGTTAATCTGATGAAGACTTGAGCACGGCCTCAGCTGAGCTCTGTGCTCAGTTGTGGTACTGAGCCAGGGAAGGACCAAGCCAATGAGCATATTCTGGCATCAGCTCTTGGAGGTTACAAGAACCTTATGTATCATTTTATGTATTTTCTTTTCATGTGCATATAATCAATTCCAGTGGCGAGGCTTGTGTTTTGGTTCATACAGCCAAGCCAGGCAGTTGACTTGGCTCCATTTTCAAACCTCTTGGCTTGCTAAATGTCAGAGCCTAAGCAGGGCTTCTTTTTGTACTCCAATCTCATACAATTGGCCTGAGTTATGTGTGTTCCCTGGGAGCACATGCACAGCCATGAATACAAATCAAACCTTGTTAGGAGCCAAACACAGAGGTCAGCGAAACAAATATTTTTGTCTCCCTAAACTACCTTTCTTGCCTCCTGGCACAGCCATGTGAGGCCCAAGCTTGACAAGTCTTCCATGTCCCATATTCCAAGAACTGAAAATGAAATAAAGGAATGATGCTAGTAGTGTAAATGCATTGACAGTCCCTGTTGAGATTCCTCAGTGACTTACTGGATTCTTGCAGTTCTGCACCTAAAAGAAGCTATGCATTCTCTGCATGAGGGAGGCACTGGAGGGGTTTTCTGTGATGTTTTCTTTAGTCTTGCTCTGAAATCTCCTTAGATATAAGGTGGTGGAAAATACAATCTCCTGCAAAGAAAAGTGATCTGTTTAAATCCCCAGTAATACCTGGGAAACTGAGATAGTGAACAAATGAAAATTTGGGGAATTAACATTAAATACATTAACTTTAGATAAATCTTATCTTTAGATAAGTCAACAGGCTTTGAGTGAAGAGACTGAGAGATGGAATTTTTCCAGAGATGCTATTCAAGTTGCAGAAAAAAAAAAAGAAAAGCAAAGAAAAAGAAGAACTCAAACAATAAATAAACCTACTAAAAAGCATTTAAACTAAGCTGGATCATTCTGACAGAGCCAAATCTGGGAGTAGCCGCACATATGGTTATGAGGCTCATGGAAAAGGGTGGTAACCCCTAATGGGGGGCAGTGAATAAACAGCTGTGGGCAGGCTGGAGGTGGTAACCTCTTAACCTGGCTCAGCTGCTGCTGGGACAGCATGTCAGGCTGTGTCCTTACTTACACAATACTGAGATTTCTTAACAGATGAATTCTTAGATGGAAGAGCAAGCTGCTGTCCAAGTTTGTGATGGGATGTGCTGCATCCCAAAACATATCAAGAGATATACATGCCCCAAACGTGTGTGCTGAGTGAACATTCAGTCCTTAGGAGCACCAGCACATCATACTGGCTCTGATTCCTCCCATAGCCATAGTGGTTGGAGCACAGTATGTTCCAAACAGCACATTTTGCTGCATGAGTCTCAGCTGTAGATCTCGAGCAGAGAGAGGCTTCTATTAAATGCATCTGCACTTCTGAGTGTCTTTGGTCTGCATCAGATTCTCCTTAGGTTACTTAAACTGCTTCCAGACCAAGCTCTCTTATGCCCCCACTGCTCCATATATCCTTAACCCTCTCCTCACCCACCACCCCTCAGGCAGCACAAGCCACCTGCCTGCAGTGCCCAGGGCTCTTCTGCCTTGGGGGAAGAGTTATTAATTGGTTAAATGTGAAGGGCAGACACTGAAAATAAGGCTCTGCTCCTCAAGTCCTTCTAAATAGGAGGAGGAACGATGGGCTGTGCTTTGCTGAAAGGTCACAGTGAGCTCACACCAGCAGGAGGACAGCATTTTGGGCAGGACACTTGCTGGGTGGAGGGAGCTGCCTGAAGCATTCCAGGGCTGAGCTGCAGAAAGGAAAGCCTGACCACACCAAAACACAAAGGGGTGAGGGGGGGAATTGCATGTGGGCTCCAAGCACTGAGTCGGTTTAAATTTGATGCAAAGAGATGCAAAAATGTGGGTTACCACTATTAACACCTTCTTTTCATTTTTTTGCCCCCACAGCATCTAAAAACTAAGATAGGATAATGACGAGACCAACATTAGGCCAGGCCCAGACTTTTAACTAAAGACCATGCTTTATCATGAGGCTTTTCCTCAGGCTTTTTGTCCCACACCCTTTCAGTCTCCAGTGCTCTACAGGATCACAGCATCTGTGGTTATGTGGACCATCAAGATCATTTTCCAATTAGTCCTTGCCCAAATCCTGAGAATCTCATAAAGGAGGAGGGCTTGCTGCCAGGCCTTGGCCTCCTCCATGCTCCTCTTTTGCTGTTTCTGGGAGAAGGTAGGAAGGGAAGATCCCATATTGCACTGCCCAGTTCTGCTTCAGGCATCTCACTTTGCCCACTGAGCTGCTTTCTAACATCCTGTCAGGAAGGACATTACCTTGAGGTTAAGCCACTCTCACCATGTCCAGAACTCAGCAGCTCTCTCCAATTTGCAGGATTTGGAGTCTGTGCAGTCTTAAAAACCTACTGCCTTTTCATGGTGGAGTTCTCCTCTGGTATTGTCCTCTTCTGTTGAGGAAAGGGCAGTCTGCCCATGAGGCAAAAATTTGGGAGCCTCTACGTTTCTTTTTTAATGGTATGAGCCTCTGTGGCATCAAGTACTTTTCCCAAGTGAAACACTGCAGGGATAGGTCTCAGGAGAAGCATGAAAATCAGACTTAAATTTTTATATTTGTGTAAGGTTGTTAAGGTGAAACTTGTGTATTTAGGTTTGGTCTCATATTGCTGAAGAAGGTGGATGCCCTGTGGAAGACCTCACTCTTCCCACCTCTCAGTCCTGCCCTGGTCACCCCAGGTGTGCAGCAGACAGGCTGGGGTAGCCTGCACCTCACCCAGCACAAGGCCCTGGTGCCAGACCTGGCTTTCCTGACTAGTAATTTTTTTGGTAAATGATACTTTTAGTGAAGCTCTGAAAGATTTGTGTCAGTCAAACTTGCTGCTCTACAGCACTTCCCTGGCAGGACCATGTGCCAGAGAACCTGCAGGGCCAGAAGATGGAATCACCCTGGCCTGGCACAGGAGCTGTGAAGCCTGTTGGGCCTTGTGTCCTACTGAGGGAGGAGAATTCCTTGGATTATTTGTCCATGGAAAGTGAGGTGGAGGAGGAGTGTGAAGCAGCTCTTGAGAAAGTGTGAGAGGAAGTTAACAGCCAAGTGGGAAGGGGAACCAAGATGGATGTGCCTGAAGGCCCAGAGAGGGAGCAGGGCTTTATTTGCCTTCTGTCTACATGCTAGACCTGTGTAGAGGTAAGAAATGATAGTGTGCAAAGTCTGTAGGGTTTCCAACATGAAAGGCCGAGGTCCAGCAGAGCTTCATTTGATTACAATTATTTGATTAGAACAGATTTTATCCCTTCCAAAAATGAAGAAAGTATGGTCTTTAGTTGTAGAGAGACAAATGTGCAGGATCAGATCATCACCAGAGTGGCTTAAGAAGGGCATGGAGACAAATGGTCTGAGTGTGGGAGCAAACTATCAGGATAAAGCAGAGGCAGTTTCTTTTCTCTGCAGGGTGTCAAATCTAGGTAGCTCTTGGCGTAAGTTTTCTGAACGACTTTAGCCCAGTGATGTAAACTTTAGTTGTGACTTTAAATAATGCTGGGACCATATGGTGAAGACTAAAGAGACACTGTTAGCTCTGCCCACCTCCTCTCTGTCAGCTTTGCTTGGAGAGCACGAAGAACTGAAACTGGAGAATAACTTTAGGAGACGACTTAGGTAAAGATCATTTGGTTTAGGGATATCAGTAGTGCAAAAATATGTTATCTCCATCAGTTTGTTTGGATGTGGATCAGTGCTGTGGAAAAGCTCTTCATGAGCTGCATGGACTATGAGCAGAGGTTGTGGGACCTGGTTGTGACCCACCTGAAGCTGGAAGCATTGGCCAACTGCAGTTCTGGGACTGAAGGATGTGTTTGCAGGCATCCCAAAGGACGAGCTGGCTTGCTCTCCCATCCAGCAACACCATTTATCAGAGGCAAAGGAGAATCCCCCTCTGTGCTAGTTACCTGCTTTGCTGTCAGTAGTTGCTTCCAACCAAAATGAAAGAATAGAAGCTTTGGGAGAAGTTGTTGAGCATCTTCTAGGATGATGATCAATCAATCCACTGCACAGCTTGCTCTTTGCTTGCAGTTGAGAGGCATGAGGGTTTAATATCCCATGTAATGCTTTGGAAAAACAGTTTTATTTCATACCTGATATTTAATGGTGGTTGCAGCTAATTTCACACAGCAAATTAGACAAAATGTTTGAGCTACTCCCCCCACCTGAACTCAAGAGCAAGTGAAAATTGCTTTTTGGGGGGTTACTTGAGAGTTCCTTGAGAGGGTTAAATGTGTCTCACCGGTGTACTCAGTTTGACAGGCTGATGCACTTTGTCTAGATGATAGATATGAAAAACTAATATCTCAGTTTTCAGAGGGGGTTCTGAAACCTAAAATCGAAACCAGATGTGTAACAAAAAAGAGCAGTGTATATTACAAAGTGTTGTGAAATAGCCCAAGGGAGGCAAGTAAGCAAAAACAGCCCTGTTTCTTAGCAACCTGCAAAACAAAACAAGTAACAGCTTGGTTGGCATCTGACGGGGCAGGTTTTGGTCTTTGCAGTGGAAAAGAAGACTGGAGAAAACTTGGAATAATTCTGGAATGTTTAGTGACCCGGAAACCCCTTCTTTTTTTTTTTTTTTTTTTCAGCAGAGTCATTACCTGATTTCTCTCCTCCCCTAAACCTCCTCCCTACAAATTTAGCAGCTGAGAAACACCCGTGCTCTCTTCTTTGCTTTCCTATCCTGCCTAACGTGGTGTGGAACACAAATCTCCCTTTTTCCCTTGCTTTCTCTCTTACTAAATTCAACCATGAAAAGCAGGTCCAAAGTGAATATAAAAACAACCAAAAAAAAGTAATTTTGGAGATTTTGCCCAACACTAAATGATGAGATAAATCTGTTCAGTTCCTCAAAAGTGGGGGAATATCCAAGTGTGGCTTGTGTGTAGAAATGGAAAGATGTGTTCAGTTAGTGAAAAGTTAAACTTCAATACATAATTAATTATTTCCAAAAGGCTATTTAGATCATTTTCTGGAAATGGCCCTCCCTTTTCATTTGGTTGCCTTCAGTTTCTTAATTAATGGTGCATTCTCTCAGCCCCACAGATGAAAAATTCACAGCTTAGAGCCCAAAATGTCATTAGATAGGTTTGTAATTCAGTCCTGAAATCAAGAGAAGCACTTGCCATGGTGCACTGGAAACTTCCCCTGGCACAGCCACCTCCCTCAAGAGAGTGAAGAAGATGCTGAGCCCCAGCTCTGCTGCCAGATCTCCTCTCTTGCTCTGGTGTCCATCCTAGCTGTTTGCCAAGACAGATCTTCTGGTATTTCTATCTGGGCAAACTTTTCCTGGGAAAATCCTTTTTCCCATAGCTGAGCCATGGGGCATTCCCAGCATCAGCCTGGCTCCAGGGCCTCCAGCTCAAAGCAAAACCCCAGCTGTGCCCTGAGGTTTGGAATCAAACTGGGAGAGGTGGCATTTGTGATGGAGAGGGAAGGTGGGGTTGACTCCTTGTGGTTATTTTTAGAGAGGTTGAGGCTGCCAGACATCTTTTGTGTTTTCAGGTTTTTGCTTTGTGGTTGGTTATTTTGTGCTTGTTTGGGTTGGTTTTCTGTTTTGTTGTTGGTTTTTTTTGACAGAACAGATTTTTTTGGAAAATGCTGTTTTGTCAGAATTGGAACTTTGGGAGGAAGTTCTTCTTGGTGAAGTTTTCTATGAAAACATTGACACTACTTGAGACTGAAAGGGCAACTTTCATTTTGACTCCTTGTTTCAGAGTTTAGCTCTTTTTAGTGTCTAAAAATCAATGATCTATCAAAGATTTATTATAGATACGAATGGTTTGACATTATCAGATAGGAATTCTTAATGAACTAATTTTGATCCTTTCAGCTAAAAATAACTTGGAGTTTCCATTCTGCAAAGCATTTGATATTTTGCTTTTCTGCAAAACATTTGATATTTTGCTTTTCTGTCTGATTAGCAGAAAAGCAGATGTCAGTGTCAGAATCTTCCATGGGATAGAAGTCCCATTTTTTGTCTACCTCCAGTAAAGCCTTGAAGTCATAACCAAGCTGATTGGATCTGAACTGGTATCTTCAAAAGAAGGTTCTATTACTCATGGGTGCAAAATACTGAACTTGTCATTTTTCTTGAGACCTCTGGCAGTTCTGTAGGATATGTGCTCTCCTCAGCTTCAAAGTCCTGTCAGATGCAAACAAAAATGATGAAAGCAATAGAAAGAGATCCCAACATGAAATTAGAGGTCAGTATCTAATCTGATCCTGTTTCATGGGGTCCATGGACACCATCAGGGCTCAGCTTGTTTTCCACACAGCATTTTAGGGCTTTGGTGTCTCAAGGTGGCAGGACTTGCCCTCTAGTGCTGCCAGGTGTCCACTGGAATCAATTGAAGTGTAAATTTCATCTCAAACGATGCATCAAAAGGAAAGCACCACACTGGAAATATAAAACAAAGCAGGGGTTGAAACCATTTAACCCAAAGAAAATCACAATTGATCAAATGTTGTGTATACTTCTCTGCTATCTCCTGTTGCCTGCACTGTTCCTCATGAGTGTGAAACTTTCTTTCAGGAAGGTTTCTGGCAGAGGAGTCCCTGGCCCAAGTCCCTCCATAGAAGGCTCCATAATGGTAAGTAAGTATTTTTGGGGTAAAAGGGTCCTTTGGAAATGTTTCATGCTGCAGAAATGTTTTTTCCTGGTGATGAAGAGGGCGACTGTTCCTGGTGTCCAGGTGTTTCATCAGGCAGAATTGTTGCTACCTGTGTATCTCAGTGGTGGGGTGCAGTGAGGAGGGGTGGGTGGACAGGTTTTGTACATCTCTACTAAAGTCTCCCAAAACCCATCTCTGTCATCACAGAGCAACACCAGAGCCTCCTGGAGATTTACCTCTCCCTAACAAGGTGTCCTGAGGCCTCCCCATGCAGTTCTTTTTGTAGTGCCCCAGGTAACTATTGCAGCTGATTTTCATGCATGAAGAGTCATCCTCAGATTAAAAAATAACATGGCTCAGCACTGCATCCCCTGTAAGGTGTTTGCCAGTCTGCTATTTTTGTTGTTTGTATTTAAACTCGAACTAAATATGCCAGCAAAATTTGTACATGCAGTCCAGGTCAAATGTGGCCACTCAGGCAGGTGCTGTTGGTGTTGCTGTGTCCATCCCTTTTTTTAACTGTGGAGATAAATGTGGTCTTGTTTACCATTATCAGTGCCTGAGAACCACAATGTTTTGTAAATTAAAATGGTTCTGTTCAAAGGCTTTTACATTTGACTTGCATTGGCCAGTGAAGCCCATTAGTGCCTGAATAAGTGGTAATTAGTGGTCAGAGTCACAGTCATTAGTGTATCTTAGCTCCCTCTGTGTAAATCACAACTGGCAGCTGTGGGATTCTTCACCAGCCTCTGACCCATGTGTGGGGCTGGAAGGAGAGGGCTCCATGGGAGCATTTTGGAAGTGGCTGTTTCTAGGGATCTTTTTGCAGGGTTAGAATGGGGTAACCCATCTGTGGTCAGCAGCTTGTTGGGGAGGAGAGGCTTCAAGAAATTAGGAAACTTCCAAAGAGGGAATACATTGGGGGAGATGCCAAGTCCAGCAGTTGTGGGGTATTCATGTCTCCTCCTCAAGTGTCCAAGATGTTCAGAATCCATTGCAACCCTGGTGCTCCTCCATCTGTGTTCCCCCAACAGGCCTTAAGGGTGACCTGAAATGGAGAGGCAGGGAAAACCTAGCAATGCATTTACAGAAATATAATTTTCTCTTGAGGCAGCTTTGTGTGGATAAAGCATTAACATGCACGTTTTATTCAGTGGGACTCGAATTTGGGTGTGAGGATGTCTTTGTAAATCAGACATGGAGATGCTTGCAGCTGCTGTGCATCATTTGTGCTCTTGCCACTCCTGTTTGAATATCAAGGATTTTTCAGAGTGGAAGGTTGAGATAAAATGCATAGGATTAGTTTTCTATCCTGCATTTGGAAGCAAAGTATTTCTGTCCTAAAACCCTGTTTTCAAGGGGTGTCAATCCCTGTCCCACTGTTATTTGCCTTCACTTTATGCTGGTGAACTTCAGGTTCTTTTGGGATTCCATGTGATCATTTGTGCTTCCAAGAAAGATGAAGAGAGATATTCAGGCCCTGTGATTCAGTGTCAAATTATCTATCAGATCTAACACCCAGAAGTTGGTTGTGGTGCTTCTCACAGATACCTGTCCCCTCTGTGAGAAGAGGCAGAGAGGGACAGCTGAGGAAGTTGTAGCCACTTTGCAGCTGTGTTTTCTCACAGGATGAAAGTGTGCAAGATACAGATCAGATACAGCTGCTGAAAAACAAATTGAAACAAAGGGTCTCACAAAGAGAAGGGCTGCAGCCAGAGTTCATAAAAGGGCTCTATATGCTTTCTAATGTAATAAGCCTTTATTCTGCCTGGCTAGCCCTTTGAATAATTGTAAGAGAAAAACTGGCATCTCTTTTCAATAGGAAAGAAGAACATTTATTCCTAACAGTTTTAACAAACCTCTCCATGATGAATTATATATTTATGGTAACTGCATGCTTCTCAGCTGCAAATTCTTGCAGTCTCTTTCCAGCTGAAAGCTCCAATAACAGACTTCCCTAGATAAAGGCCAGAGGATTTGAGCCATGGCTTTTGTACTTAGATTAATTCAGGTACTCTGAGTTCTCTGGACTGGAGATTTCACAGGCCAGATGAGTCAAGAGCACAGTAAAGGAAGTTATAAAAGATAAAAAAAATCATGATTGTGGAGCCATGTGCCCCAACTTCAACAAGCTGCCTTGCTTTTTATTTTCCTGCTTTCCCCCATCAGCTATGGTTTTCCATCTCTTTCCATCTCCTTTCCCTCACTGAATCCAGAGGTGTTGACAACTTTTCTTCATTCAGAATAAATGTAAAAGGAATTCAGGTTCTTTTAGGAAAAAAAAAGGAGCCATTACTCCTCAAAGAAGCAATTATTTGCCAGCTAGGCTGAAATTCAGCTGTGTGGGCAGAGGGGATCATTCAGGGAAGCTGTGTGCCCCTGGGAGCAGAAGCACTGGGGAGCAGCCAGAGAGAAGGCAGACAGACAATAAAAACTGGAAATAAGAATTGAAAATATGGTCATGAAAGACACTGAGGATCAAGGTACGTGTCCCTGGGGGATAAGAGGAAAACAGGCTTTCAGCTGTGAGCAAAGAGCCCAGCTCCAGTTGATCTGGTCCAGTTTTGTTCTGGGAAACAGGACCTCATAAATAAGATTACACTGGAGAAATACTTGACACTGTTCTGTGGCTAATGGAAACATGTTAAAAGACTCTGAATATAGGCCAAGTATGTGGGTCAGTAGAGAAATTACTATTTATATTTTGACCTGCCTATGAATACAGTATAATGTCCAGCTGTTGAAAAGAGTAAGAGAAGTTGCAGAAAAGTTTTTTAGGTATCAAATGCCAAAGGCTTTGTCAGGTGATGCTGCTGTTAGAACTGCAACTTTACTTTCATCTCCTGTGAGTTCAGTGGGCAGCTTCTTAAAAGTTCCCATTTGGTAAGGTTATTTTCAATCTGGTTGGTAAAAAGGATCTGCCACCTGAATAAAAACCTTGCTGAATGGCAGCATAGAACTGAATTATGAAATACCTTACACGGAAAATGAATTTTGCTGTGGATATTTCAGTATTTCTACTGGCTTTTGGATTCCAAGAATTTTCTCTTTTTAGTTGCTGGCTTGTCAAATCCACTTCTGTCTTGGGAAAGTGCCCACTCACAGGTTGGAGAGTCTCAGGAATTTTCACTATGTTGAGCGTGTGAGCTGCAGGCGAGCTGCATTGTTGTGGAGGAAAGTGATTGAAGTCAAAACCAAGATTTTGAAAAGTATGAGTACTGTCTCCACAAAACACTCATTCTAAATTATTCTTGCCCTGTAAAGAACATCTGTTACAGAATTTAGGATGAGATGCATCCCTTATAAAAAGAGAGGTGGGTGGGGGGGGAAGGTTGCAGGAGTCACTGATGCTGTGAAAATGGTGTTTATTAGAATTTCTCTGCAAATATAAGCAATGAGTGGTTTGGGAGATCTAGGGCTGAGCTCCAGTTTGGAAGAGGCCCATAGCATAAGTGGAAGCTTTCTGTTGGTGGGGTGGAGGACTTTGCTTTCTATCAGAGTTGTGGGGTCTTGTTTCTTCTTATTAAAAGGTACCATGCTCTGTTCTCTCCTACACCAATTGATGCAGGACAAAGGCTGTTACTTGCAGCCAAGCTGGGCTGTAAGTTTGTATTTTTTTTCCCCTCTAAGTTATTTTATGATCCAAATCTGTAATAAAACAGCCAACATGTAATTCTGCACTCAAAGAAAATGCCTTTTTTTTTTTTTCCATAAATGCAATTTAGACAGTAATTGGAGTTAGCAAAGCTTTGAAGGTGCAGCTGGAGAGAAAAGTAGAGTGTCACGTAGAAGGGAGTAGTTGAGAAAGAGAGAGCTTTTTCAGAGGACACAGGGGGCCTGGAAGGGGGAAAATTGGCCATGAAACCCTCCAAACAAGGCCAGAGTGCAAGTTTATTGCAGTCTTCAACAGCTTGCATTGCACTGGTGGCTGGAGCTCATGACAATGGGCCAGATTTTGCTCCCTACCATCTCTGTTGATAATCCTGATATGCAACTATTTACTCCTGGTAGTGTATATGAGAAAAGTGACTGAAAGCCAAGTTAAATTCCTTGTAGCTAATAGATACATCTCAGAGTCTTGAAGATCTGCAAATAAACCCTTCCTGGTAAGTCAGAACAAATGGAGAAAACAATGTGCAGAAGTCAAGTCACCAGAGCAAGATGACAGGGTGAGAGCAAGGTCCCAGTCAGGAACCTCCAGTTTGCTCCTGACCACAGTGCACACTGTCTTTCATCCTGCCTGAAGGAAGTGGAAAAACTTATTTCCAAATCCTTTGTCATGGGGTTGGGTATGCTGCAGGTCATGTGGACAAAGCCATTTGTTCAAGTAGCTTGAGCTGAGGACTCCTCAGAAGCTGTTGAAATCTCACGACCTCTCCTTCCTCAAAGGAATAAAGTTCTGCTTCCAAACCAAACATGGATGGCTCCTTCCCCACTTCATCCTGAGTGCTGACCAAAACCTCCTTCCTTCTTCTCAACGATGCCTTTCGTGTCTGTGAGACTTTGCTGCCCTTTCTGTGGCATCCTTTAAGCAGAGGAGGCCAAGATGAACTCAAAATTCATCTTTCATGAGAAAAATGTAAATTATTGCAATTTGTCAAACTTTTTAAAAGCAGCAGCATTAGTAATATTTGGTGTTTTGGAGGTTTGGCCAAGTCCCTCACTGCTGGTGTTGTTGTTGGTGTGTCACTGTCAGTGTTTTGTACAGAACTATGTAACAGCTGTCTTGGCTTCCTTCCCCACTAAAACAACTGCTGCTTCACAAAGAACACAGATAATTTTGTCTTCCTTGATATTAACAGATCTAGAGAGGCCTTTGCCAATACAAACTCATCTTTTATTTTTACAGTCTGAGAGAGATCCTTGGTAGAATTTGTTGATCTCTTTTATTCTGTACTTGGAGGCTAGATGACATGTAAGCTTTTCATTTCCAGGGAGGCTGAGTGGGTGGGACATCAAGAAGGGGGGTAAAAACTCTTACAAAGGATTCAAAGTTTAAAAGGAACCCGAAGGCAAAACAAAAAAAGCCCTGCACAAGGCACCAAAATGAAAGATCTTGTTTAAAGGCAGAACAGTGCCAGCACAGTCTTTGTCTAGGTTTGAAAAGGCAGTAAACTGAGACACTGCACTGAGGTTGGTGTTCAGCTCCTGCCATGCCCACAAATCCCATCCTTGTGTGTGGGTAGGAGAGCAGCATCATACAGCAAGTGGGAAATGCTTTGCTCCTGCTTTGAAAACCAGACCTGGAGATGTGTCTGCAGGATCCACAGCTCTTCAAAGCCTCTCTTTGTGGTCACCATGCAGGTGTTTGTGGTATAGAGTCTGGAGTGGGATATTGGGAAGTTGGAGTCCCCTGGACAAGACAAAGGGCAATGGGCACAAGTTGCTCCTGGGGAGATTCTGATTGAACACAAGAGGAAAATTTTTCACCATGAGGACAGCCAGGCACTGGGATGGTCTCCCAGGGGAAGTGGTGGATTCTCCCACTTTGGAAAGTTTTAAGTCTCAGTTCAATGAGGTGCTGAGACATCTCATATAAGCAATAATATTAGAAGGGTTGGACCAGGTGATCCTTGAGGTGCCTTCCAACCTGACATTCTAGGATTCTATGAAGTTAGCAGTGATTCCAGCAAGTCTGGTCTTTAAACTACCTGAGGTTATGCACTGCTAGTCTGTCAGGCAGAATTAAGGTCCTTCCCTTATAAATCTTTGGATTTATAACAGAGTTTTTAATGGACTATGTTGGAAACTGGACAGTTTAGTGGGGCAGGAGTAGCAGAATGAAGAGTTTTTCAGTGCCCAGAGTGAAATCCTGAGACTGAGGTCAGTAAACTCAGAACTTGATGCAATCCAGTTCAAATTCAGAATTCCAAATTCAGGGCTTAGCCTTGCACGCATGAACATGCTTTGTTGTGCATACACACATACAGAGCCACTGGTCTGTTTAACTGCAAAGGTTAACTCTGAGCAGAGCTGGTCATAAACTATTATTTGCAAGTTATCTTCTTACAGTCATGATGGAAGGAAAGCAATACAGCAGTGGGGGGGAAATCTGCCAGTTTCAGAGTGATTAGGTAGGTACAAACAGTAATACTTCTCACTCCCTTACTCCCACATGGATAATGAGCTGAACACGTACTCTGAGTAATTTGTTTTTAAGAGTTGAAATTGACCCCAGATCAGAGCATCTGTACCATACTTAATGTGTTGTTGAAGAAACTCATCATTTCAATTTGGGAAGGTGGTTGCATTGCTATGAAATTTAATAAGATGAAATTATACAGGGAAAGGATCTTCTGTGAAAGATGTAAGGAATTATTTTAGGGGACTACCAGAAGGCACCTGGTACACTACAGAAACCTGTAGAGATTGCAATAGAAAGCAATCTCCTCCCTTACCCCAGCATCTGTCAAGCAATTCCTATTTCTTTATCAAGCAATCTCAATGACTTCAGGTTTCACAGGTGTTAAATGTCTATCTGCAAAGTGACTGCAAAAGCTGACTATTAGGTTGGTGGAGTATTCAGTGAGTTATTTTCTTTTTTTTCTCAGCTATACCTTTGCTTACTCTAAGGACAGCAAACTGGTGTACCTGAGAGTCCCTTTGCATTTCTGTGTTACCTACTGATGTGTGTATAATGCACAGAGTTGTTTCTTTACATCTGGTGTTATTTTTCTGTGTCTGGTTAGGATGCCTGCTTATCACTAGCATTTATTTAATGACTGGTGTTAGGTTGCAAATAAGCAACATGTAGATTGTGTGATGTAATGTATGTAAAGAGTAGTATATGTTAGCTGAGTATGTTGGTCACTGTCAGGTCACCCTCTGGCTGCAAATACCACACGAAGCTGTGACAGAGTTGTTCTTTCCTCCCATGTAGAAAGGAAAGCTCTGATGATAGCCTGTGTACCAGAGCAAAATTTCTCCATGGCATAATTCCTTTTGCAAATACCTTGGTGGTGGTTTGTTAAATAGGTGTTTTGCAGCAAGGTCAGGGTTCTTTACTGTCCTGGTTTGGACACAAATTCTGACCTAACATCTCCAATGTTTGAGTGATACCAATGTCCGAGGCATAGGCTGTGCCAAATGGAAGAATTTGTGAGCCTGCTCTTCTGCCTCTTCTCTGTGGGCTGTGTCCAGCCCCAACCCAGCCAGCCAGCTGGCCTCCAGGCAGAGAAACCTGATAGAAGTGGAGACCTGGCTCCCATTACAGCTCTGTCCTGAAGTCCAGGTGCAGAAAGGTCCAGGCACTTGGCTGTGTGAAGCTCAAGCCTGTGTTCCAGCACGGGAGTTAAGGCAGGGCCAAGATGTTTCTATTTCAGCACTTCATCCTTCAGGAACAGAAAAAGTGCATAAAGGGAACAGCTTTCCCATTCTCCTGCACCACAGGTCTCAGGCTGCTCAGGGTCAACCAAAGGGAGCTATAGACACCCATGGTCTCCTCACCCCTTTCCTTACCACTGTAAATCCTGACCACAGTGTTCACTCCCATGCCAGGTTTAACCTTCCTGAGGGCTGCTCATGTGAGTGCAGGACTCCAGCAGCTCCAGTACAGGACCTTCCCACCATTTGCCATTTCTCTCAAGCTTCTTCATGCAAGTGCAGAAGACCCAGCTTGAATCACTGATTTTGTACTTCCAGCTCCTTGTACCTGCTAAAACATGGATGTGCCCTTGTCAGAGCTTCTGCTTGGCTTTTGGGTTCATTTGCAAACTCTAGTTCAGGCTGACAGTGGAAGCACTGACCTGATCTCTGCCATGGGGGTCTGACTGAGGCACAGAAGGCATAACTGGATAAGCACCACTTGACTAGCATGCCCAAGCACATTTTAGTGCCTACCCTTCCAGTGGTGTCTAATGACATGGGTTTGTTCTTGTATCAAATGCTTAGGCCTGACCTTTCCAAACTACTTACATAAAATACAAATACTGAGGCTTTTTAGAGCTTAGGAAATTATTTCCAAGTTGGGGGGAAGAAAGAAGTGATAAGGCTTCAGCTGGAAATAAGAATAAGCAATATAATTTTTTCTGTTACCTTGGTAGATATTCAGGTGAAACAGTAAGTTATCATTAGCTACACCTGCTGACAGACACTCAGGTTCTGGAGAGTAACATGAGGTGTTTTACATATTCCAGGAGTATGAATTCATCCTCAGAATAACAAGGTCCTACACCACTGAGGTACATTCAGAAATTATCCTGCAAATCTTGGGTTAGAAAAATTGACTCATGAAAGACCTTGAGGTGGTTTGAAAGAAGATAAAGAACTCTAAAGCAAGTTAATTAAATATACTGAAACCTCTTTCTTCCAAAACCTGCTAATCCAAAGGACTTGGCCAGCTGAATGGTGAAGTGTTATCCCCTCCTGCTACCATGGCTACATTTTATCTTAAGACAAAAATAGGGAAAAATAGGGAGAGAAAAAAAGCAACACTCTGGTATGTCTGCCTACATACTAATATTAGCAAATGCAACCTTGAAATAGCATCCACTTCATTAATCTGAACACTGTTCTAGTACAAAAATGTTCAGATTACTGACATTCACTGCAATTTTCTTCCCCACGCCACTATCAATAGCAGTCTTAATACCAACCTTTGGATGTATTCTGTGCCTCAGACTGCCTCTAGGCAAATAAATAATTCTGTGATGCAAGATGAGGGAAAGGAGTCAGGTTTCTGAGTAGGTTAAGTTGGACCTTTTCCAGTCAGTGGCTACGTCCATGCCTTCATTTAGCTGTTTACAGATTTTCTGTTACAAGAGTCTGGTAATGCATTTTATGCCTAGAGAGGGAAACTTAAAGCAAACCTGGGCTGTTCTTCATCATAGCTCAGCAGGAATCAAGAGCTCTTCCAGCCAACACCAGCAACTGCTTGGAGAATCTGTGAGCTATCTTTGACCTCAGAGCTCAGCTCCATCTGTGAGAAGGTTTCGTGGCTTCCTGTGTACACTGAAGATAGGAGAAAGTATTCCTTGTGAAATGGAAGATTTCAGAGAAGCATCTTTTCAGTCTCTGAGAAAGCAAGAGCACATATTTGTAGGATGTGTTTGTACCTAGTGTAGATTTTAATGAAATGCTAATTGCTAATTTCTGTGTTACTTTGTCTTCAGAATGTCTTCACTCAGCCTCAGAAAACAATCTAATAACACAAGTTATTAGGTAACTACAAGAAAAAAAATCAATAACTTTCTTATATACAGCCATGTTTGTCCTAGTTGGTATCTCCAAAGTAATTCTAGACACCCACATACAGAAAGTTAATTCACAATTTTAAGAATTAGTTTTTTCTAGTGCTTTCTCAGCACCAGCTGCATAAATAGATCCCAAACAGAGCGAGTAAGTTTAGAAGGAACAGGCTGAGGGGACTTGGTTGTCCTCAGCTCAGCTCTGGTTGATGTTCTGGCTTCACCATGGTAGATTCCTTGGGCCAACAGAGCCCCCATAGCCATTTGCTTCACTGTTCCTTCAGAAATGGAACGTGTCACTTCTGTCACCTCCCCTAAGAAACCTCAGACCCAGTCGGAAGGGACACGGATTGTCATTCATCACTCATTTCATGCAATCCAGAACAACTTTATGGTCCTGTTTTTTTCTAGAACTCTGGTAACTGGAAGGCCTGATAGTTTCATTAAGCTTAATGGTTTTGGTGACACCATTGACTGGCATACTGGTTTTAAAAAGTACACTGGATAAAAGTACATTTAACAAAATGCACTTTAAATATAAATTGCCAGCTTGTCTCCAGAAAGACAGCAACTGGAACTTGTCCTCATCTACAGTTTCCTCCCAGCAGTACATACAAATGCTGGGTTACCTTCTTTCAGCAAATGCTCTCTCTGATTTCTGTAGCTTGCTCTGTTGTTTGGGTTTATTTTTTTTTCCTGCACTGGCTTTTGAGTCTTGCATCCCTAAACGGAGCATCATAGGCGGTCATGAGTCACTCTACAGGAACTAAATGTCAAAGTTGAAATAAAGTTTACTGCCACAGTTGGTGTGAACAGTGTGACTGGCAGTGTGTCATTCTCATAGCACGGATGTCTGGGCAGGGGAGAGCTGTCTTGCCCCCTCTTAGAGGAGAGCATAATTCACCAGAGAAGTCACAGAAAGCACGGCAGCTTCTGCCTCCATGGTCTTTAAAAGGTACATTTGAGGGATTGGAGAAAAACTAATGCAGTGTCCTGAAAGGACATGCAGGGCAAAGTGCCCTCCAGGAGAAGAGAGCCACCTCTGTGGCACAGTGTGACTCTGCAGACATGCTGGTGCCCCAGCAGTGTGGCTCTTTTCCCAGAACAGCTGCGGATGGATAACCGAGGAGATCTCAAACTTGAGGTGCCATGCAGAAGGCAAAGCTCTGCTGGGCTCACTCCTGCAGCCTTACTCTGGAACAGTATGTGAAAATTGTCTGTCTCGGGTCCTCATCTGACCTCCTCTTAGCAGCAACAGCCATAGCACTCCATGGGGAGAGCTAAAGGATCATGGTAGAAAACTCTATCCTGCTCCTCTGTTAGGAAGGAACACTCAAGACACTTCTTTTGGCTGATATCCTGCCCTACTGTCACCCCTGCCATCACGGGATCCCCTTCTTGCAACTCACAGTGTTGAAAATAGAAGATGGAGGAGTCACTTTGGCCTTGCTGATGGCAGCAGGGACTGGGTTCTTTCTGCTACTGACTTGCCCAGGTAGTTCAAGTAAATTCCTTCAGTGTGGAAAGACTCTGGTTTATCTTCTGAAAATGGTGTGAGGGTTTTTTTGGACGATTTTAGAGATCAAGGGCTGAAGTCTGTTGTTGCACTATTAAGGGCTACAGAACATAAAAAGTTAAAATATGAAAGTGAAAAACAGGAAGCAGAAAGGAAAAGGTTACCAGAATTCCTTGCTACTTAAATTGAGTTTCCCTGGGGTCAAGGATCTGGGCTCCTTTCTGGACACTGAGCAAGTGTCAAGTGACTGGAAATAGCAGTGGTTTAGGGCCATCATTTTTTAGGCTTGGTTGTGCCATTGTGATGGGAACTCAGCAGCTTTGATTTCCAGGGCCATTAGAGGCACACAGAGTCTTGCAGTTTCAATATTAGGTTTTTCTCTTTTCTTACCTGTCTCTGAAGTTTCATTCTCATTCAGTAGAACTCCCATAAACAAATAACTTTAAAAAAAAACCCACAATGACAAACTGCTCCCTTGGTATTTTTAGGTCTTTTATGAAACCTTGTTTATAGAATATTATTTATAGATTTTTTTTTTTTATATGCTCCCACCTAACCTGCCTTGCTGGCTCTTTGCAGAAGCTACATAGCAGCACCTCTGTAAGTAGCAGCATTCCTCTGCAAAGTTGGCACTTGAGCAAGGACGTGCTAAGTACATGACCCAGCTCAGGATGTACGTATTGTCCTACATAAACTGCCAGTGCTGAGACTGTTCCAGTTTTTTTTAATTCCCATTGCTTACATAGAGCTTGAACATTATAATAAGAAAGGATTCATTCTGCCCCCAGTTTGTGTCTCCTGGTCCTTGTCTGTAATACTTCCTAAGGACAGGAGGGAAAATCTGGGAGTCTGAGGCTGTGGGATGAAATTCAGAGCAAGAAGGAGAGTCTTCAGTTGCTGGAATTCCCCAAAACCAAAATGAAGTAGCCAAATCTGTTTAAACAGGAATGACAGAGTTGAACATAGAAGATGGAGGAGTCACTATGGCCTTGCTGATGGCAGCAGAGACTGGGTTCTTTCTGCTACTGACTTGCCCAGGTAGTTCAAGTATATTCCTTCACTGTGGAAAGATTTGGTAGCAGAGATTTGGAGGACACAAGTATTAGAGATCTGTGACTACTGTGTTCTGAAATGGTCCTTCCAAAGATCAGTTTGTGGCTGTGCTTTGTGTGGTGCTTGCTGGGATAAGGGTTGGGCTGACTGCCCCTGGTCTCAGTGAGCAAGTAAGGTGCCAGGTCAGAGTCTGAGCATTGCTGACTTGCAGCAGCTGCAGCATGGCTTGGATACTGTCAGGATATTCTGCTCTGCTGTCAGACTCTGAATGTCACATTGACTCTTTGGACACTTCTGGCCTAAAAGAGCAAAGGAGCCCTTTTGGCATCAAGTCCTTTCCATAGACTCAGCTGTCATGCCACCTAAAAAGCTGGAAGAGCCATGGCTAATGATAACAGGGGTTAGGTTCAGCTGAAGGAGGCACGTGTAAGAAGTAACTTTTCCCAAAACTTGAGAAAAGGTCAAAGTATGCAGAGCTGGCATTCCAGGACAGTCCTGCTGCTCGTGACTCATGTAACTCTATCCATATGAAGCCATTCCCAGCTTGTGCTCCTCTCCAGGAGAAAGTGAAACCATTTCAGCTTTGAGAACATACCTGGGCATCACACTTACCTTATTGTTGGTCAGCTACACTTTCACCTCTGTCTCATCAGACCCTACAAATAACTAATTTTTGTCTCCAAAGACTTGATATCTCTCCAAACTGTGTTCTTATTTCTTTTGGACCTCCAGCTCTTGTGAGTCATACCTGCAAATTGCATGAGTCGGGTTTCAGTGGTGACCATCTCGAATTGGCTGGCCGTGTAAGCTGGAAAAATTCACCATTAGTTCATGCATTTTTATTTGGTCTATGGTCTTTGTGTTGAGTCTTTGCCAAATACCTTTTCTCCTCTTTTTAGAAGTATGAGGATATTCAATAGTGAGTTTGCATTCAGGGCCATTTTAAGGGAAACTTTGCCCTGCTGTTGAAGCATTATTAATTTAAGGTGTCATAATTAACTTAGAAGAATGAGTGTCAAGTTCTCTGATTTCCCTAAGATCAGTGGAGTTTGCAGGTAACAAATAACACAAGGAGGGTGAGGAGGGCTTGGCAAGCTGAAGGGGGCTTGGCCAGCAGGGCTGAGCTGAGCAGGGTGATGGGCACTGAGAAGCACAAGTGTGTAGGTGCCTCCAGCTGCTGCCAGGGCTTTGCAGGGACACTCTGATGAGGTCCACTTGCCATGCAGAAGGTGCCACAGGAAACATGACGTTTCCCAGACCAGTGGCAGGGAATGGCAAAGAGTGTCCTCTATGAGCTCAGATGGACAAAAAAGAAAACATTTTGTCAGCTGCAGCTTCTGACAGAATGAGGATTGTGGCTTTCTGCATTCAAAACCAAATTTTCATTACATTGGCAAGCGGCTACGAGTGTGAATGTGAAAACTTCTTCCAAACTCTGAGAGAGGGAATTTACACCAGGCTGAAACCAGGAATGAAATCACACAGCTTCCTCCCTTGCTGCAGACAGCCTTTGTGCTGCCCTGACCATGTTTGCTGCTCCGGAGCAGGCAGGGGACTGACTGCTAATACCACTTGTCTGGAAGATATGAAGATAATATAAGACAGCTATTCAAAGGCTACTGCTGTCTTGCAAGTGATTTATGGCACGCAGGAAAGATTCTGATGTGTCATGCTGCAGGGGGAAAGGAAAACGGGACTGGGGTCACGAACAAAAAGGAATTTGCTTATCCAATTTCCGTCTCTTTCTGAATTTGATTGGAACTCACAGTTGTCAGGCTGTGTTTAAGTCTTGCCTTTACCAACGCCTCCTTAACTGCGGAAGGTCAAAACCAATTATTGTTTTGCCTCCAGGGACTTTCCTTCTTCAGACAGACCTTACAGTGGATATTCTTTAAACCCTTTTCCTTCCAATTAAGGCAGCACATTCCTTTTTTTTGGGTTTTTTTTTTTTTTTCAGAGTTTTCCAAGGGGTGGGGGCCAGTAATCAGGAGACTGATAGATTTATCAATGGCCTTGAAAAACAAAGCCTGTATGTCTCAGGAAGCTTGAAATCTAATTCCTTTCAGTGACTTTTCTCATTCTGAACTTTAAATCTGTTGTTTCATTACACCGGGAATGGAAAGCCCCTAATTTTCCCAGGCCACAGTTTTCCTCTGTTTTTTAACCCTGAAATACTCTGTGGATCTATGCCTCTGAGTACCCTGGTGTTTAATTTTTTTCCTGTAGATAAAAACATTTAAGTTCTCTTTTTGGTAGGAATTTACAGCTTTGTGGGCTGGAGGCAGTTGTGAGAGGCTGTACCTACATCAGCATCTCTAGTTTGAAAAGTAATAAAGGAATCTTCCAGATCTTTGGGGTGGATAGCAAGAAGATCCTGAGGCAGTCTTTAATTTTTAATTTTTTTTCCTTTTTCCTTCTCTTTCTATGATGGACAGCCTTGTTTTCAGTTCACATAAAGGATCTCCTGCTTCCATCCAATACCCACTAAAGCCTATGTCAGCAGATGGTCTTTTCTTAATTCACATACATATCATAGGCTGCTGTCATTGTCATTGGAGGGGTTAAGTATACTGTTTGCCCCCTATTTTGAATCTACCACTTGCTGTGAGAGAAGTGAGCAGCAGAGCAGATAGAAAATTATATCTATTGAAAGAGAAAATCTGACTGTAATGCCAGGGGAGGGATGCTGAGGATAGGGGCAGGGATACTTTGGTATTGCATTAGGTTCAATATGTTGCAAAAGTACTTTGGAATTGCTGTTTGTATCAGGATGAACTGAGAAACACCAGTACAAGGTGTGAGGTGTAACCCCTTTACCTCACCAGGTAATTCTGTATACTGCAATATTTAGGTGGCTGAGATTATATTGACTGCACTGGCTCCTTCTAAAAAAAAATATACCAGTCTGTGCATAACATGAAAGGAGGCCTGTTTTTCTGGAGCTGGCAGATTTAAGACCCTTGATTAAACACATTCACAGCTCCACTGCAGAATTGCAGAACTATGATTATGTGATTATAGGGCAGCTGTGGTCTTGTGGGCTGAGAAGAAGACCAGGAATGAGGAGATGTAAGTCTTGTTCTTGATCTGCCTCAGTCGCTTAAAACGCTTTGGCTGCAACTTGGTAGACCTATTTCAGATGTTTACTTTTGGACTCAGCTCACTCCTTTGACTGTGTTACCCACAGAGTGTGGATTGACTGGCTCAGATGCCTGGGTTTCCATCCTAGATGCCTAAGTTGAATCAGGTAATTCCTATGGGCTGTTCAGGAGGGGCTGATGAGTGCCCTGTGCTCAGAGATGCTGCCTGCAATTGGTTTACAAAGGGTTAATTATCACGACTCTCATTACATACAATGTTGAGTAAGTATAGGGGGTGCTGATAAATTACTTTCAGTTTACTTTTCCTGTCTGCAACATGTGTGTAACAAGGGATAGACAGGTATTAACCCTTTCTAAAACATCTGTAAGTAAAACTTGAATACCCAATGGGACGGGAATCCTCTTTGGTGTGGCTGAGAGCAGAGGTGCAGAGAACTGCTCACCTTCCTTCCACACACTGCTAACCCTTAGCCCTGAGATCCCCCCTGGGCAGATACCACAGCACCAGGGCTAAGCAATATTTTTATTTCTTGAAAAGAACGATTCCCTTCTTCCTCAGAGCCCGGAGAATCATCCCTTCCTCGTGCTAACTCGTTCACCTCATCCCACCTGACCCACACGGGTGGCACAAGGGAAATTTCCTTTCCTGTGGGAGCCTTTCCCCCAAAGGGCTTTTCTTTTGATAAGGTCTCTCCTATCCCGTGCTGAGCCAGCCAGGATCAGCACGTCACCAGCTGAGTGCAGGAAGATCCTGGTCTCAGCCGCTGAGTCACATGAATAACTGGAATAGTTCTGCAAAGCAGAATTAATTCCCAGAACCTCTTCAGGCATATACCAGCAGGCACATGCTCTTGCTCCAGCATGACTTTACAGCTCTGTGATGTAGTGGAAAGGACACTCCTGATATTTTTAATCGAGCTAAAGCAGTTTACCTGGGTTTAGAGTGTGTTAAACCTTACAAGTTTATGGTCTTGTGGATGTTTATGGTCTCCTGCTTCCAAGAAGATTTAAGAATAAGCCACAACATAGCAGAGCTATTAGGGTTAAGCTCAAATCAACTGTACAATGACTCAGAGCTTGTAGTCCTTTCAAACCAAGTGTTGGGGGGGAGAAGCTTTTCATTATTAACTCTCGAGTAGCCTGTGGTTGATGTGGGCTGTTTAGCCAGCAAGGATATGTAACAAAACTCCTTCAGTTTTTTGGTCTGTTGAACTTTGGCAAAAAATTCCAAGTTAAAAGAACAGTAAACACACAGTTATGAGATTCTGGCTTAGCAAAGTCCTCAGACAACATGCTTGAAATTTGAGCTGAGATATAAAATCCTCTACAGAACTTTTCAGTTCTAAAACTTGTAAAGGCTGCCTGTATGGTAAAGAAATGAACTCATCTCAAAGAAGGAAGTGAGGGAAGAAGACTCTGTAGCAAATGCAGAATCCATTTATTGCTCCCAAAAATGGACCAGGGTGTGGGGGCTTTAATAAGAAAGTAGGATGAAATGAGATATAATGGGACAGCAAGCAGAGGATTAGTGGGTAATGAAAATTGTAGAGTTTTTCCTTTTAGGCTGTATTTTATGTTATCTGAGTAATAGTGAAAAGCTGACCAGGCACACAGGGGGCTGAAGAATACCACTTGTACTTCCACCTGTTGCTCCTGAATGTATCATAACACAATAATCTGCTCACCACTGATAAGAGGAACTGATTTACCTGGATTTTATTTCTCTCTCCTCTTCTTTGTTCTAGAATATTAAAATTCTAGCTTGTGCCATTTCTCTACAAAATGCTGTTGGTTTCAATATATGTTAGTCCTTCAGAAAACCTTAGGTGATGTTACTTTTGATCTGTTGCTTTCAACTGCCACTACAAAAGAATGTGAAATATAGAAGCTCAACATAAATGGGAAATATTACTGAGCAGGAGCTCTAGGACCAGTGTTTAGAAGATTGGATGTTTCTTAAACAGATGAAATCTACTACTTGCTTGGGCTCAAAGGCAGTACCTTTCCCTGTAGTGTATCTGAAATAAATGCTCACCAAACCCAAACATTATTTCTAACCTATGTTGCTTGTTTGGATGGCAAAATTTGTGATAATGGTCAGGAGAAAGCATACAGTCCAGTAGCCATGGTAACCTCTTAGAGTTTTTTCCTGTTTCTTTTTCTACTTTTTCTAGTGAATGAATTGCTTCTGGATCCAGCTGGATGGCAGCCTGAGAGACTGCAGTCCTCAGCCCAGCACAGGGCAAACCTGGTCAATAGCAGGAGCTTTCTCTGTGCATGTTTTCACCAAAGTGCTATTTTAAGTAAGCAAACTTTTTTTTTTCAGGAAGAGTCCAGTGCCTCCGGAATAGTGACCATTCCTTCCCTGGTGTCTCTGATTATGGCTAGAAAATAAAAGAACCCAAACACAGAGTTTCATGACTCATATCCCCATGATTCAACTTTTTTTGCCCCCCCATTCCTGTGTCCCAAGCAGGTGGCCTCATCCAGACTGCCTCCTGGGAATAGCCCTTGATATTCTTTGTCCCCCAAGCAGACCCAGACATCGTCTGGGAGAGTAGTAGCTGGGCCAGTTCTCTGCCAGGGAACATCCTATCAGTTACACAACATCAGGGATCATGGATCAAACCTCAGCCCTGGTCCTTCCCAGGTTAAGGTATCAATAGAACCTCTGTGAAAGCTCTAAAAAAACAAGGCAGATAGAGGCAGGAACACAAGAAGGCCCATGCTGACAGTCTTCTGCTCCTAATGTGAATTCTTCACAGAACACCTCTCAAACCAGGCAATCCCATAGGTAGCACAAGCACAGATGGTACTGTCAGGGACTATCTGAGATTATTTGGATGTTTTTGCATGGCAGCCTGGAGCTATAGGATCTTGATCCATTCTTGCTGCACTGAGGTCCTACTACAACTCATCTGCTAACCTGTGCCTACCACTATGCAATGAAGGTGGTTTAAAGGTATCTCAAGCTTTTGAGACTTTCTGCAAGTGTTTGCAGTGATGACTTGTCTATCAACAACACATAGGACAGTCATGCTAATCAAATAGGACAGTCTGTTGCTAATCAAATGTTCCTGAAATTTGATTTGTGCTATCATCTTTTGCAACTAAGAGCACTTACATAAGGGCTCAGTCCAAGGATGTTGGTGGTTGTAGCAGCTTCCTGTTGATTTCAGTGGCTTCACTACTCAGCTCCCAATATTTTCATGGTGACAGCAGCAACAATACTGCTGGAGGTGCTCAGCTACAGCTACAGTCCCTGCTTTCCAAAAAATATTTGTTAATTTGAAGGGCTAGCATAGTATTATTTTCTGACGAGCCAGTCAGCAACTTCACCCAAATGAAACTGATGTGTGGTTTCATCGTTTCCTCAGAAGGAACTAGAGGAGTCCTAAAAAGTGTACAGCTACTTTGTGTGATATTAGTGCAGGTATTTGGTAGCTCTGTCAAGGAAAGGTTAAACACATATGTAACACCATGCTGTTCAGCTTTGCCTCCTACTTAATTTCTCCTCAGATAAACATAAGGTTGGTAGCAACATCATGATGCTAGGGCTACAAGATTCAGACAATGGATCTGGCTGATAAAGCTCAGTTTATGTTCCAAGATGGAGCAGGCAGGACAGGTATTTATTATAGGAAAGCCCCCAGAGTGCAATAGTTAGTGGAATGTTCTTTCTATAAAATTTTACAACCAGTTTATAGAATTCCACAGAGAAGATTGTCAAGATGCAATCTTTATTATATTCCAGCCCAAATCTCTGTGTGGCTTCTGACTCTCTGCAATAAGTGTGCTTCTAAATGGCCTTGTTTCTGGTCACGTGAGAAGTGCGTCATGCCAGGACTGATATCATCATTGGATTATCCTGCTTGTTAGCACTTTGAATCTTTGTAATGCCCTTTGAAGTCTTCAGAGGAAGAGCTTCATGGGAATATTTGGAGAGCCTGATTCAGTTCTTAATTGGACTGACTCACGGTGAGTCACCAGGAGATCCATTAGCTGCATCTTTAAAACCCAACACTTGAGTTTTCAGAGTGTCAGGAAATCAGACACCCCCCCAGCTGCTGCTGAGGTTCCATAGCATTGGCTTATCGACTTCCATTGTGCTCTCTGCAAAGTGCTGATTTAGTCCATCCAACTCTGAGTGCCAAGCCAGCCACTTTCTGTGTTCTTCAGTTGTCCAACTGCTTGCCAGGCAGCTTTGGAAAATTATCTCCTACTCCCTGGTTCAGCGTCACTGGCATCTGTTACGCACAGAGCTCACCACACCCACACCTTGCTGGGGAGGAGGAAGGACTTGGCTAACAGAAGCAAAGTTAAAAACACAAGAAACATTTTGCTCGTGGTTTCTAGGAAAAGCTTTTTACTCCACAGATCAGCTCCTTGAGCAAAACAGCAAAAGGCAGTGAGTAAGGCACCTGATGACTAAAATAATTTAGGTTGTGGGAAGCAGCAGGATTTGATGCTGAATAAGATTCTGAGTGGGATTCATTTCACCTCTGTGCCATTTCACTTGAGCCATGTGAAGCTCAGCAGTCAGTTGAAGCGAACCATCCAACTCCTGCTCTGTTGGCAGTGGGGACAAGGAGGTACCATGAGATGGTGACTCACCCTGTCTGTCTTCATTCTGCTGGGCTGAAATGAATTGCCCTTTGAAGTTGCTTCCTAATACCACTTCCTAATACTCACCAAAATATGCAGACAATCCAGGGTGGGTAGTTTAGTATTGCTGATTGATGGGAGACTGCAAAAGTTAGGTAAGATAAAGACAAACACCAATACATTGCCATGTGCAAAGTATCATATTTAATAAAAGAGAACACCTTTTATAAGGTTAAAGCTTAATTTGTATGAAAACAATAATGAGAATTGCCTTATATACAGTTTAGTATAAGACCAGCCAGACACAACTGGTCCTGGAAATAGTTGTACTGGAATGGACAGATGCATGGATGTGGGGTAGAGCATCTGCTCCTGCTTTGCTGGTGTGCTGTGGATCCTAACGATTTTACACTTCACCTCATTTCAGATGTGCCCATGTACTAAAAGTGTCTCAGTAGCCTTCCTTTTCTTGGTCAATGATACTTGTAGCAGATACTGAGCTCCATTACCAGGCCTTTTGGGGTGGTAAAAGGGAGGCATCTGATCTATGGACCACCTTGTGAATTGTTGCCCTTTCAGGCTCTTTCCCAGAGGAAGACATTTGTACATTTGCTTCATTCTGTAGCAGCAACAACATCCTGGAATGGATGACAGAGGATGAGCAATTCCAACTATTTGGATAATGAAGGGAAAAGAACTGGGTTACTCAGTTAGAAATGAATCTTTGTCAAAGTTGGCTAAACTGGTATGTGTCTTCTGGACCCACATTTTCTATGTGCTCTTTGGGGATCCCAAGAAGGATCTACAAACCCCAGCAGCTTTGTAGGGCTGCTGAAATCTTCATCTTCTAAAGGCAATTGGGGCCAAGGTTTGCAAATTGTGTTTGATGGAGTAAAAAAAATACTTACAAGGTACATACAGAACTGAGGGTAAAGTACTGAGTTGTGATTTTGCTTTTACATTTTAATAGAATAAAGCTCTAAAACTAAGAACAATGAGGCCTGACTTAGACTCATAAAAAAGACCCCATGAGACAACATAAGTGATCTGTGACAACTCTCTCTGAACTGCAGGAGCTTTGATTTAAGAGTAACTGCATACAATTAAATATTGAATGCAATAAGAATATTTTCTTTGTGTTTCTTGTGACAATTCTTTGGTTAATTGTATTAGGCATTTATTGAATATGAAAAGCTTGCTGCTAAAAATGTTCCCCTTCTAAAATTAATTAGAAATATGCCAGAAAACTAGATGTGTTATGAATAATATTAGAAATGTTACAAATTATGACAACTGTGGAGCCAGTGGGCCTACTCCCACAAGTAAAAATTACCAGACATGAATAAGAATTGCAAGATGAAAAGTATAGTACTTTAAATCTTTGAAAACACCTCACACCCTTTACCCTAGAGACACCTTGCAGCAGGGCAAGAGGAGAGGTTCAGTACCTGATCCTGTCCTGTTACATCAAACAGACCTTTGCCAATGACTTCAGAAGGTCTAGGATCAAACTGTGTAATATGCCTGAGGCTGAACTGGATGTCAGTGGCAGGATGAGCTCAGGCTTCTGCAGTCCAGCCCTGTGCACTATCCATGAGAGCACACAACAACTTACCCAGTGTTATCTTTTAGTATGGTGGTGACTGCATCAATCACTCCTGCCTTTCAGTTTCATATCATTCTAATGTAAACAGGGCTAGAAATGTAGGAAACAGCATCACATCCCTTCCAACCACACTATTCTATGATTTTATAGATATTTATACACAAAAACATACTTAATAACTGGACATAATCTTCTTTACCTAAAACAGCTTTTAGACCATGAGACTCAGGCTGTTTTAAGGGCTTTTTTTTTTTTTTCAAATGGCCATACTTATCCCCCCTTGGATCCTAGGAGAAAGAGAAGTAGAGTTGAAATACAGCTGGAGTTTAAAAATACAAGAGAAAGATCCAGGTGTGAAGATACAGATGTGGCAGGAGAAGGGAAGAGTGAAGGATGCTCAGAGATGTTGACAGACACAGATGGGTGAGCAGTTCCTCCTTGTATCTGGCTGAGCACCATGATACAAACCTTCAGGGTTGTTTCAGAACACATGGAGAAAGATTAAGTAAAAGAGGTGCCAAAGAGGAAGGGAGGAAGCTGATGTTAACAGCTGCATTTTTCTGTGTATGCTGAGTCCTTTTAGAACCACTGCACAATAGAGATGTAATTTAAGAACACTGATTTTGTTGGCAGAAGCAGAAACTGGTACAGAGTGGGACAGGGGAACTTCCAGTTAAGAATAGCTGGGTTTGTCCTGCTGGGCAAGAGCCCTGGCTATTTTTTCCCTGAAATAACACAGTCCCTTTCCCTCCTTTTTTACAGTTTATCTAGACCCTGTGCTTACTGAAAGCAAAGGGAGTTTCCATTATATTTCCTTTGCTTTTGCTGGTCCTTCACATCTTCCTCTGCCTCAGATACAGAGAAGTTCTTTTTAGGATCTAGTTCTTAGCAAATGTGGAGGTTTCTCAGAATTTTGTGCTTGGTTAATGTGCTTGCTCTGCCCTTCCCAGAGTTAGTGAGAAGAGAAAGGTTGGGTATGGACACACAGCATTCAGTAGGTCCATGACAACTGCCTGGATACTTGCTTTTACCCTTGGAAAGTAGAACTTACTTACTTCTCTTTTCCTGAAGGTGGCTTATTTTACATTCACTGAAAAGCAAAGCAAAGCAATGCAGCCACTTTAAGAAGTTTCTTCTGCTCTTGGAAGAGTTCTCACTTCTGCCCTCATGGGTCAGGTTACTCTCTCCTGTTGGTGCCAGTCCAGCTGTGTGTAGAGCTGTGCTGTAATTGAGATCAGGGATAAAATCCAGGCTAAAAGAAACAGACAAGACCCATGATTTTTATTTGGATATTTTTTTTTCCACTTGGATTATTTTAGTGATCCAGTTCTGGAGGTAGTTCCACAACAGTTGTCTTGCCATGTGAATGGGGCAGAACCATAGGGGAAAGCCTTGCTGCTGCCATAAGGTATCACTGAGCTCTGATGGCCTGGCTGCCTATGGAGCAGCTGAAATGCTTCAGTTTTTTACTGAATCTCACCTAGCTTGTTTCTCTATTCATGACAAATGCCAACGAGTAGCTGTTAGCTGTATCTCTCTTAAGCAAATTGTGTTTTGTGAAATAACTTCAAACGTCATTAAAGCTTCCTGACTTTGGGACCTGATCCTGCTTCAACTATCCTAAATGACAGAAGTCTCCTGATAGTGAGGCTGAAAAGTCATTGTAAATGCTTTAATACCAATGGATTTAGGGATTTCCTCAAGCACTTTATAGTTACATTCCCAGCTTTGTCTCTGTTTCACTGTCGATTGTCTACTGTTCTCCCTAATCCTCCCTGGCCTTTCTGGAGCTCTGTCTTCCCTTCCTGCTGACAGATGAAAATTTATTGTTGCTAGCTTTAGTGTTCTGGGTGCACTGAGATCTCGTTCCTTTCAAGTAAATGTAGGAATGTTTTGCTGGTTTTTTTTTTTAGTCTTGAATTGCTTAAAGATAATTTGTTCAGTCTATTATTCTGTTCCTATTAGCAACCTAACATCTGAGCTTTTAATTGCTCTAACTGTGCTACTTCATTAGTTAAAGCTTGCTCATCACTTTGAAAATTAAAAATACACCCTATTATTGTATATTTTCTGGGTGCTTGGCATAAGGACATTTGAGCCTTCTCTTTATATCCACTGGTTGAACAATATCTCTTGTCACTTCCTTCCAGAAGCCAGAGATGCAGACCAAAACAATCCATACAGTAATTTCTTTACCATCATTTGACTTCTGACAAGGGAGAGATTTAGCTCTGTGCTACTTAGCAGTGTCTTTGCCTCAGCTTTCCCCACTTCTATGGTTCTCTTTCTGCTGTGAATCCTTTTCAAGTTAAATGGATCCCAGAAGGTCCTGGGCACAGTGCTGCTGGTGCATTTGCCATCCCAGGAATGTATTAGTGATGCTCATATTTTGATTTATGCATTGGGAAATTAAAATTCAGTGCACTGGTTGATTATAATTATATCTCTTATCCAGTAACAGAACATGTGGAATCACCTGTCCTGTGTTGGTAGTTGTCAGGAGAGCAGGCACTTACCTGGATATCACTGAAGCTGACTGAATAGTCACACTGAAAAACTAAACAGACCTTCTCAGAACTTAATCTTCTTTTTTAAGGCAATTTACCTGCAAAAGAGATGTAGATTTATTATTTAATAGTAGTCAAGAAATGATTCTGATATTTAGTCTTGTGAATTACTTCTATCTTCTAGGACTATTACTTTTTAATGTTGACTCTTATCATTGCTTATTGTTATTTGCCACTTAAGCAACCATGGATTTTTTCCTTATCACTACCTGGATAGCTCCCAAACCCACAAAGACTCATGGTGCAAGTAAAGCTTTTTTTTTTCTGAGGCTGTTTTATGCAAGGAGAGTTGTATGAATGTTCAGACCAGCCTCTCTCTCAAAATGCTCCCTCCTGTAAGTCTGTTGTGAACAAGCAAAAGATGAGAATAAGATTGAAGCAAATTTGGGTTTTATGCTTGTGTACCTGTTGGTTACACTTGACCAAGTTATATCATTGTTACAAGAGGTCTCAGTGAGAGAAACTTCTGTGTTTCTTGTCTGCACTAATTCTGAGACATGGAAAAATTATGATACCCATAGAAACAGGGAGTTCTTTAGATTCAATTTTCAAGAAGACCATTAGAGACTTTTTGCTGATATAATATCTAATTTTTTCCTACTCAGCTTTGATAATAAATATCCCTTGAGGACAGCAAACATGAATCTATTGAGAATCTTGGACAAGGATTTTTAATGATTTCATTTAAAGTGCTGTTCGTTCAATTCCTGCAATCTGTCTGTCTCTTTTTTCCATTCCTTATTTTTTACTCACAGAATTCTCCTTTCCAATTAAGTGAATGAACTTTAGAATTAAGTGAGGCTGTCATAGGGAGCAAAATGAATATGACTGATTTTCATAATATAAATTGGAAGCAATTACCAATTTTCTACCTTCATGCATGCTTGAAAAATTTACACTTAACCCAGCAACACACCTTAATTAAAGGTCTGTCTGTCTGTCTATTTTTCTTTCTATCTATCTTTTTATCTTTCTACCTTTCTTTCTGTCTTTCTATCTATCCTTCTCTTTCTAGCAAAAGTTCTTCTCTGAGCTATATTAAATTTACTGCAGCTTCATCTCTTTATTAATAACCTTTTCATGTATCTTCAATTAAGTTTCTGGTCATACTATAAGGCTGAGGTAAGAGCTCTGTCTGACCTTTAATAGGATATGGATAATAGAACATCTTTGGCACATTTTCTCCTTCAGTAGCACAACCTCCCACTTTTACTAAAAAAGCATCTATGGAATTTGTAGACAGCTAAACCTGTGTCTTGCATCAAGAAAGACTGCACCAGACTGCAGTAAAACTGGATGGACGTCCATTCACAGTCTGAGAGTGCTTAAACAACCCCACTTTTCCTTAGTTTTATGGCAAACACCAGTGGGAGACTGAATGCCTCTTAACATAAGATAAAAATATTTTATTTTGACTGATATTTTCCATATGGTGAGTCGTGCTTCTCCCAGTGTGAACCCTCAGGAGTGTACTGTGGGGTGTAGCTGCTTTCAGATGATTAGGGCCACATCGTGTTTGAATTCAGTTGTTAGTGCTCTGAGATTTGGACACCAAGTAGAACTGGCAATTAATGATATAGAATAATAAGGGATGTTAATGCTCCCTTCAAACCCAAATTATTTCTGGGAGGGAAGGGTATATTTGGTAGCCAGCCAGAATTTTGTCAGAATGAATATCTGAACCAGCTGCTTTTCCTGCTGTTCTCCCATGGTTGGGTTAATCTGTTCTTCTTTATGTCTTTGTCTTTTTTCTTGTAACCTGTAGCCCATGATGTTCTTAAGACTTTTACTGCCAGAGGCATCTATTCTGTATTTTTCTCTTGATAGGTGATTATCATTTGACTTCATTGAGTATGAAAACCCCAGCTCCTCTTCAGTTCCACCTTTTTGTTCTTGACTCAGACTTTCCTGAACTTAGTTCAACTACTCATGGAACCAGCCTCAGCTGAGAGTTCCCAAAGCATAAAGGGAACACAGTGAGTTAAATTTGCCAAGGTGACATATCTCTGCATGGATTCCTGTTGATATTTCTGTCTCCATGGATGTCTGAGTGTTTAGGAAACCCCATCTGGCATTTCCACGTGAAGTGGGGTCTAAAGATGAAAGCAATCCATTTGTCCCAGCCGAGGCAGGGCTTGATATTTCAGCTGGAGAGCTTGATCTGTGGCAGACCCTCACTGGGTGCCAAGGGAACAGCTCTGGGATGGGCTCAGCTCAGGGCAGGGATGCCACTCCTGACACGGTGTGACTCAGTTATTCCCACAGGGGTTTGTCCTATTGACTTGGCAGCATGTTACACTCAGTTTCTGGTTGAACCTGCTGGGAAATGTGGCTCTGTCTCAGTGTGGTGGGGCAATATCTTCCCCAGGCGGGTGCTTGGCTCTGAGCACTGCTTTGGAAGTGGCCGAGATGTGCAGATAACACACTAAGTGGTTGCATTATTTCTGAGGCAGTCCTGCCTGCCTTTAGATGCAGCCCAATGCACCTTGCCCTGGAGCAGCAGAATCTGACAGTCACTGTCTGAGCTGTTCCACTGTTAGTCAGCAGGACTCATGCTTCATCACTGTCCAAACTGAAAACATCTTCATCTTCATCATCATTTGTACACCTGTCATGATGCTGCCATCAGCTCTACCAGTATTTCCAGCCCAGTTCCACCCCTTTATCAGCTTCTTCCACAATTACTTCCATGCTTCCTTCTGTGTCATAGCCTCTGTTCCTAGTATGAACTCTCTGACTTTTTCCACCAGGACCTGAGCCTTTGCATATTTAGCCTCTCTTGAATGTGCATTATTCCAGCTTGGTTTTCTATGGAACTGGATTGACTTCTACCTGTATTAGGTCTTGTTCCCCATCTCCTACCTGCTTTCTATTTTCCTGTCTGTTCTGAGATTGTGGGTGGAGGAACAATCCCTTGTTTAACATGCAAAACATGCAAAGACATGCTAAATAATTACGCAAATATTTTTTAATTGCTTTCATTGTGATTTTTATTATCATTGTTTTGGTCTTACAATGGAAAGCAGAAGCCAAGTGAGCCAAAGTACCTGTTTGTGAGTGGAGCTGGGACTAGACCCTGAATTTCCTGATTCCTGTTCAGGCTAAAGCACATGACTGTCTCCTCTATGTTCTCCCCTGGAAAAATGTTATTTACAGAAGCAGAGCTCTGGAATTTGCATAGCTTTGTAGCAGCACTTTCTGGAGTATGCTCAAAAGACTGATTTTTTTTGTTTATAGTCAGGCCACGCCAGCAACATTTCTGCTAAATCATAGTAAGAGAGATTACTGTGAACACTGAATACTTCTGTACTGTTTTATTTCCCACCGTGAGTTTGCTGCAGGTGCTACCAGACTGTTCTGTTGTTAGGAACAGGAGGGGATGGCATGAGTGGAAGCATTTCTCTTCAAATGTGCTGCACCTTGGAAGGAGTGTCCAAAGCCAGGTGTCTGGGAATTGCATCCAGGCTTCTGTTTTGGGGGCTGTTAATGAAGTATAGAGGAAGGGACAGTGAAACAGCAGATCTTTTTCTGTAGAATTTAAGGGAAGGAACTGAGCTCTTCCTGTCTGTTCAATCACCCCTGCAACTCCTTCTGCTGTTTATCTCCCTCACCCTGCACAGGAGACATTGGGAGGGGCTGAAGACCTGATAGGAAGAGCCTGAACACATGGGACAAAGTAATACACCCTCCAGTTGCTCACAGGGACATTGAGGAATTCCACAGCACTGGAATGCTGTGGATCTGTGGAAAGACTTTCTGGAAGGGGTTGAGAGAGCAGAGATGTCAGGAGTTCTGGATGATAGGATATCAAGGAATTTTGCAAAGAAGAGGTTTGGGCTGGGTGAGATGCCTGGGAAGAGGATGATTGTACAGGAAATTCAGGACAAGATACATACACAATATTCAGTTCTTTTGTGATTTAATCCAAAATCATTCCATGTTTCCCAGTTTTCAGAAAGCCCAAATTCTCATGTCATTGGATTATTTGAAGCTTTCCATCTTCAACTAAAAATAATTTGACTGGCTCTTTGGGTCATGGAGGAAACCTTTCCATGGACAATTCCAGTTTGAAAGGCTGAAGCCTGGAGTGCAAACCTCTGGGTAATGTGTTGGTTTCCTAGGGGTGTTCACTGTATTGCTTTTTTAGAATTCCCCAAGAGCCAGTCTGAGCTGCACCATGTATTTGGGTTTTTAGGTCATGCATTGTACCTAAAATGTGGTGGAATCTGTGGGAGGAAGATGGAGCAGCCCAGAAATGGCATTGTTTTGACACATGGAAGACAGTGATTCACTTATTTCTCAAGTACATGGGCTACTGTAACTATGCAGCTCATAAAAATCGTGACAGTGCTTAAAGAAGCAGTTTGCTACTGTCAGTCCCCTTGTCATCACACCAACTGGTCAGTTATTTTTTCCCATATAAGCAGAGGGTACAAGAAAGAGGGAAGGGGAGCATTTGGTTGACCTGAGGAAATAAAACTTTCTAAGGAAGCAGCATCGTGTGCATGAAGCTTGAACTGACATTTCTTGATCTGGATTTGTTCTGTGAATTAGAAGACCCCGGTCTCTGGATGCTACTCTGGCACTTTTTCCTGACCTTAAATTGACCACTGTGATTTAAACCAAACCAATGCAAAGCTGCCACAGTTTCTGCTGAGAAAGTGCAATATGTGCCAACGCTTTTAAAATTACGTTTTTTTCTCTGTTTAATCTAATATCTGATGTGAATGGAGTGCAAGGATGATGTACAACATCTTCCCTGCATCAAAGTCTTAGAAAAGAAAATGTAAATGCAGGAGTATGACACAAACTCCCCTCCTGTTAACAGGCACTCACACAGACTCCTTGGAGTTGCCAAAAGCACAGTTAGCCAACCTACAGTGTAATTTACTGAAGGGAGGGGACAGGTCTAATTTATGCACTTGGCCCTCAGACCAGGGTTTACCTCAATACTTTGCAATGAGCAAATTCTGTAGATTTTACTGGGGGAAGGAATGTCAGCACACGCCAGGCTCTGGACATGCTGAAAATGTCCCTCGTACAGATGATGACTTGTGTTTAATTTGCTGTTGTGGATGGGCCTGAACCAAACTCTCTTGTTCCAAACATCTCTAAATTTAGGAGGTTTTGGCATTGCAGTCCCAATATGAGTCAATAGTTCTCTGCGTTCCAGAGAATAAGTATTAGGTTGCAAAGGTGGGAGTCCTTATGTAAATGGGATAATATAAAGGAATATCTATAATAATACTTTTTTTATGGCTTGGAGCTAGAGGTTTGCCAAGGCTTAAGTGGACTCAGGATGAGCTGGACACATCCAATTAATACAAGTAAAATGATTTTTCTGGAACAAATGTGACTACTTGGTGCACAGTACAGCTGTTCAGTGTTCCATCTCTGCTGCATCTGCTCCACAGAGGTTTAGAAATGTATGTGCTAGTGCTGAAGTCTGCTCTTATTTCTGATTTTGTTTGGTACTGAATAGATGGGTTCTGATTCTATGATTTTCAGTGCTTCTGTCAGGGAGGTAACAAATACTGGTGTGTGTTATTGATGGATATAAAAGCTCTAGGAAAAAAAACCAAACCAAACAACAGAATATAAAATGAGGAATTCTGTGTCCATATGCAAAGTAAGTGCATTGGCCCTCCCACTTCTTTCCTGATGTCACTGCTGTATCCATAGTTTCTGTAGCATTTAAAACTCTTCTAAGGCTTCTCTCACTGTAGCATCTGAATTTCTTCCACTGATGCCATAACTAACATCTAACATGTTCTGCTGCTCCTTTCTCTCATCCAGAGGGAAACCAGATGTGCAGTTTGTCACGGGGTTGGGGTGCTGGCTCAGACAGGGCAGGTGGAAACAAACGCCTTGAGCTGTGCTGTCATACTTTGCACTTTGAAGATGTACTGTGGGTTATGGTCAAGTGTGCAATTCTGCTCAGTTTTAAGGAAAGGAAATAGGAGGTTTTTTCCACAGTTTCCTAACAGAAACCTTAAAATTATTTCAGTGTTTTGTGATTCACCTATCATCATATACCAGTCTCACTCCAGGATGTTTCCTGAGCAACTGGGATTCACCACTGGCAGATAAAATGGCAGAGAACTGGTGGCACTGAGGATTTTTCCAGTCCCTCTTATGGCTTGCCAGACAGGGACAGAGTTCCCCCTGCTCCTCCACAGCTCTCTTCATGGCTCCCCATGATCTCCACCTCCCCTCACTGCTCAGGGCCCCTAACTGGACTTGTTCTTTCCAACCCAGTGGTCCCTTGCTGCTGTGCCCCATGCTGGTTACACTGCAGTGGAAGAAGCTGGGTTAATCCCTGTTTCTTTGCTGCCTGCAATGCTGTGCATTTTTAATTACCCACACATGGAAGCAGTAGGCAGGATAATGCAAGCACGGAGCAAGGACAATGTTCTACATGAGGATCAGCTTAATATGTTGGATCAGTGACACTTTGCAGCATAATACAAACCACTTATTCTTTTTTCACAGCTGTTCTCCCAAGTATTTTAAGCATACATTCACCCTCAGCATGCAGGAGATTTACGTATTTCCCTTCCATTGACATGGTAGAAGAGACCCTCCTCACTTGCAGATTTGTTCTTTTAATAGGCATCCAGTACAAATGGGAATTAAGTACATGTGTGTGTCCAACTGAGAGTAGACCAGAACCAGCTGTAGGCACAAATATCTGCTTAGGAGGGCCATTTTTTTGTGCTGATTTGGTAACTCACAGGACAGCCAAATCTTCCTTTTTAGGAATGGGAAGAACAGGAAAAATAGAGGACCTCATCTTCAGATTGTATCACCCGTGAAAGAGAAGAGTCAGCAGGGAGACAACTCTCCACGTGAGGTTCTCCTCTCCCTGCTGGAGCAGCTGGAGCAAATCAGGTTCATTGTGGGCAAATGTGAGCTCATTTTGCCTCTACTCCAAGCTGGCAGAGAAGCCAGGGTGTTTCGGGCTCTGAGTCAAAGCTGTGATAACTTGCTCGTGTGACTTACTAATTGAAGTTAGAGATCTTTCAAGATACTGAACATCTGTGGCATAGACATGCTTCTCACAGCCTTTGTTGTCTCATCCTCCAAAGCTTTTCAGATCACAAATCTGAGTCAAGTCTACTGCAAATGGTAGGAGCACAACATGGGTTTGGGGATAGAGGGGTAAGGCTCCTTAGGCATCCTCACTACTGGGAGGGTGAGGCATCAGCCTTGTCTGGTGACAACACAAGCACAAGGAACAGAGTCCTTGGTGAAGTCCTCTTAGAATTAGCTACACAGAAAGAGGAATCTTAAAGACAGGAGAAAATGGTATTAGGAGGAAAGAAGTGGCAACGACTGGAGCCCTTAATTGGATGCCAATGATATCTCAGAGTAAGCAATTTCCCAGAGGATTGTCAGAGATGTGAAATGAATTGTAAGAGCTGCTTTACAGGCATTTGTGGGCACACACCTGCTTGCAGCAAGGGAAAAGACAGTGCGTAAATGTCTGGAATATTACATAAAAGCTGTCTGGGAGAGGAGGCACAGCAATTAAAATCCATCTCGCTTAAACGAACCCTGAGTGCAGGTCAAACAAATCTAATTTTTATTGTTCCTTAAGGAGATGTCTGTGTAGGAGACAAAAGGGGGATGCAGCAGTCAGGTTAAAAAATCAAGATGCCTTTAAAAAATTAAACGTTCACAATAGTGCTACAGCAAGCTAGATAAATGATATATTACAGCCATGGTTTAAAACTAATTGATGACTAATGTTGTAATGCATTTGTAGCTACATTGATCTATTATATATCTTGGCCAAGCTGAAGGGACACTTCAAGGAGAAAAATTGCTAACTGTTTTAACCTGATGGAACTTGGGGAAAAAATAGTTACTTTAAGAGATAAATGGAAAGGTTGTGACCTCCTAATGTACATCTGGGTCCTGCAATGCAAAATCAAATTATCATTAAACAGAATGTGATCGGTGATGGAATTAAACCAGAACAGAAATTTCCACAGAGAAATACAATAGGTGCAGTTAGAACTGAGACCATTAGCTAAAAAGCTGCCTGGCTAAAGAACTGGTGTAGCAAGTTGGTATGGAATTGTTTTGCTCTAAAATGAAAGTTCATTTAATTGGAGACTGCAGGAAAAATGTAAGCATATTTACAGCAATTTGCATATGTAAGACTTTTTATAAACATTACTTAATTACTGTATAAATAATTAACAATTTACCCTCAGTTCTGAGTAACATGTGTGTCTCTGGCTCTTGGAGGGGAGACAGGAAGCCTCATTTTTGTCATGCCTGAGGCTCATGCCCGTGGGGTTTTACCCTTACAGTTGGAATTTGGAGAAGATGTCAGTCAGGCTCTGCTTATTTTCACATCTAATTCATGCAAAAAACAGGTTTCCTCCTGAGGCACTAAACTGGCCCAGATTTGCTTCAAAGTTTGGCCTAGGTTCAGGGAATGACTCACTTCAACTAAGGTACATCCATCTTCCTGGCTGAAACACAATATGGGAAGTGTTGTCAAAGAGCACAAACCCCCCCTAGAACTTAGAGCATAGAGATTCAGGGCCATAGAAACCAAAAGAAATTGCTTGTTTCATCCCCTGGTTTCCTGTTGCCCAACATTAAGGACAGTGAGTGGGTGTTATCTGAACATCATCACTCAACTCAGAGTACCAGTGTGGGGTTTTTGCATGCTAAACAAGGTGCAAATGGCTGGGAGGTATCCCTGGAAGCTGAGCTGGGAGGAGGTGCAGTCTGTGAGCCTGTGTGGTCATAGGCTCTGGGCAAAATTCTATGGAATAACTATTTCAACAGGTTGCAAATGAAGGTAACATTATAGATCACTGCTAAAATATGGATTACCTTGGAAAGGCCAAGGTTAAAAGGCCTAAAATACCACTCCAATCCTCAGCCCTACTCTTAACCTCAGAATTGTTGTGTCTTGCTCTTTCAGACTGGTCAGTGATTCCAAAAGTTGATCAAAGCTGCAATGGTTTGATCATTGCTTCAGAAAGACAAACTGTAAAATCCAAAAGTTAGCAACCAGAATGTGATTTTAAGGACTACTTAAAGCAGTTTCATTCTGCTGCTTCTGCTTAACACTGAATGGAACTCTGAACTGCAGATGTTTTCTGTGCCAAAAGGTTTTTTAGCTTTTCGACAAATTTTTCTATATATGTTTGAATTTATTGATAGAATTTCATCCATTTGATAATATATAGTAAGGCTTTGTGATTGTCAGGTCATGTCAGTGTAAGCATGCAGCCAGTAAATTTGAAAAGTACCTTTGGTGGTTTATTATGTTCACCATCTTTTTACATGTTCTTTCTAATATTAGGTCAATAGTCTAAAGGATTTTTTGAAGTGATGCACTGAGTATTCTGGTTTATAAGAGAGCTCAGTATTGGATACATCATTTATCAGTTCACTGCTGTCAGAAGCTACTGCATCCTTCTTCCCTCTCAACCCAAGCATGATTAATCTTTCCATAGTTTTCCTCTGTTGATTTTCCCAGGAAGCCTTAAGTAAGAACCTGCTTCATGCTGTTTGGGAAGCTCAAACAACTGCAGAGAGGATGGGCTGAGCTCCCTCAGACCTCTGGCAGCATCAGGTTTCCACTGTGTGCAACCCCCCATTCACAGTTCTGGGTATGTGCAGCACTGGCAGGAGGAGCTGGGGAGACTCCTGTTGTCTGGGTCACAACCTGTGAAGCTGCATGATTTCAGGAAAGTTCAAGTTAGTTCCAGGAAGAGGGAAGTGTTATAACTTTTTTTCTCTGTTTCTGTACAGGAGTCAGAAGTTTTCAACACCAGTGAGAGCATCAGTGTGATTCTGATTTCCATCTGTCATGCTAAGCATAAATCCAAAGCACTCTGTGAGATCAGTCATGCCCAAAATATTTAAACTTACCTAAAATATTGGAGAACTAGCATCTTACATTTTTCTCCAGAGCCCTGAGTGGAGCAGACATTCTGTTAAGCACATATTACAAACTCAGGCAATAGATTAAGTTTGGAAAATAGATTTATGTAACAAAGATGAAGCAGAACTAACTGGATCCACATATGTCTTTCTACTCACCACTGTCTATAACTGTTTCACTTTATTTCTTTGGGTTTATCCTGTTTTGCTGTGACCACCTCCTGGCAATATTTCTGGAGGGAAAAAAAAAAAAAAAAAGCAAGGAATTGTAATTTGTAAGACATATGAAATCCTGTGACGTTTCCTAATACGTGAATGAATATTCCTAAATGCCAGACTAAAACATCCCTCCAACAGTTTCTTTTACAGACTTTCCTTGTTCCAGAAACTTGGCCTGAGTTAGGAGGAAACCCCATAACTGTCCCTTTAAAGTTGAATTGCATCACTGTGGGTAAGATTTTGGGCCAAATTCTTTAATGGTGCAATTCCATGAAAATCAGAAATACTACACCAGGGCTGAATCTGCCCCATGGGAGACAAAATTATCTCCCTAGAGGCAAGGCTTTTGGAAATAGTATCATATTTTGATTATAAGCAGACAATTTGTTTTGGGTTGTATACAGAGCATGAAAATCTCGGTGCTATAAGAACTAGCTACATATATGGTGATTTTATTCCTTCTTCCAGTGCTGTTCGGTTTATTTGTGTATTTGTAGGTGGCTAAACAATCTTACAGACTTCTTTTTTTTGTAGTTGAATGAGCCTCTGTTGAATTTAAGATTTGAAAAGATTACAGTGCTGGCTTTGGAACATAACTTGTACAATTTGCAACGAGTCTGGGAGAAAGGCTGCCTGTTATTCATAACCTGGGAAGCCCAGATTCCAGTTAACAGCCTTACCCTTGGAGAACAGGCAATTTTATTTTCTACAGAGTAACAGATGCTGAAGGTACTTGGCCACCCAAGACTGTGTTCACTAGTCCCTGAATTCAGAGGGCAAACTAGGATCTGCCTTTTGTAGGAAGTCCCAGGCACAGCAAGAGGATGTGCTGCTTGAAATGTGGTTGAGCCTTCTTCAACCTTCCCCCATGCTGACTGGATTTTGGCCTCACTGCATGATATATCAATGCTGTAACAAACTACTTCATGTAAGCTGGTCATAGCCTATGGAAAAAGTCTTGAAAAGGTTGTTGCAAGAAAATATTTACCTCTTGTTAGTTAGTTTTCATATTGTGAAATTTAAGGAGCTCAACAAGTTTTCACAGGTTGGCTCGAAATTTATTTCCAGCTCAACAGATTGTGGTATCAGGATTTTGCTTGTTGGATTTTGCCAGAGAGGTACAAGGGCAGATATCTCTGCCAGACCTGTCTCCCAGGTATGTCTGCTCCTGGTCACTGAGTGGATCAGCCCTGCCTGCTGCCCTCACCTCTGTAGCCTCTGTTACACCAGGCAAAGGCTGCACAGCTGTGGTTGGCCCTGACACCAGTGATCTCAGGAATTACTTCAGAATAAATGTTAATGAGAAAGTCATATTTCTAATATTTAAGGAGTGTAAAGGGATATGAAGGGATACAAAAGGATATGGAGGGATACAAAAGGATATGAAGTAGTTGCAGGTGTCTGTACTCTGTGTTCATGGTGCTGGGGAGCAAACAGAACTTTTTGGCATGCAGGTAGCCTGGATGGGTACAGCAACTCTGTGTGCAAAGACACTTGAGCTCCTTCTCTGCTGTGCTGCATCAGTGGGCTTCTTTTCTGGCCAAGCACTTGGAGACTGGGGGTCTTCTTAATCTCATCTGTAGAGATCTGACAGTCTTTCCAGAGGGCAACCAGGTGATGACAAGGTGACTTTAAGCCAAAATTCTTATCAGCATTCACTTCAGGAGAGGTCATAGCAGTAGCCACTGCTCATTTTTGGTTTGAGTATCACTGCAGGGTAACAAAGTCTTATTATTTTGCCACCAGGATCACACGGGGGCACAGAACTTGACTTATTCTTATGGCATTGGGAGTGTGGTTTAGAAAGAAAAGTCCCCGTGTTGCCTGGAATGCTGAACTGTTGGGTACCAGAGGCAGAAAACATCCTGCCTGCTGTGAACGTTAGGAAAACAGAGCAGCCCTGGCTCAAGTGCCAAGTGGTTTTTTGAAAGGCTGACTCCCCTGAGAATAAAGGATATTGGTGTCCAGCCAAGAGGACGGGCAGGAACAGGCCCTGAGCAAGACACTGGAATTTTGGTGGAGCCTGAAATATTGTGTCCCTTTTTGTATCGGCTGCTGACTTTTGTATGAAATGGTGAGCTGCTCAAAATGTAAGGAAATGGGTCACAAATTGATAAAATCTGACTTCTTTTTCCAGCTATATTTAGAACTGGGTAGAACAGGGATTTCCCTTTCTGGCTGTTCTAGCATCCAGGAGTAACTTAATATCTCCGTTAAAAACAGAAAAAAAAGTTCCCCAAAGGAAATTTCCTTTTTTTCCTACGGTACAGTCAAAAAACCCTTCTTGTCATTGCATAGTATTCGGGTTTTTTTTTGTTTTACTTCCTTATTTCCCTGTTTGAATTAATAGTCTTAGTCTAATGACTCAGTAAGCATTTCATCCAGAGTATTCCCCAGCTTCTGTTTCCTATACCTCTGTTAAACTGCTTCTTGAAAATGAGATTGAAAACCACCCTCAGGTGCTTGCATCTGCCTAAGCAAGCACATGTTACACGACCCTTCCAAAATCTTTTCTTCCCCCCAAGTGTTATTGTAAGCAACCTCAGTAAGTGGCATTTTTGAATGCCCAAAGACCAATTTCTGCTTCTGTAAGTAAAACAATTGGCATGTCTGTTTGTTTTGTTTTGGCAAATGGATTGGTTTAGATGAGGTTTTTTGCACAGAAATCCTTGAAAATGTCACACACAAGTGGGAAAGCTGCAAAACAAGAGAAGATGGAATGTATAGATAGATTTTGTCTTATTTGTTTCCTCTTTATTTTAATTTTAGAAAGGTTTGAGAGATTATTAAACCCCTTATTGTTTCCAGTGCTGCAAAGCAGCTCAGTAGCTTCCTCAGATAGTCATTAAGCTTCCACCTCCTTTGAAGCAACTTAGGTAATGTGAAGTTGTGTTAGTGATGTTACTGATTCCATCCTTGGCCTCAATGGATGAGAATGCTCAAAAAATTCTCTTTTATCTGTGCTGAAGCTTAGCACTGAACCTGCATAAGAACTCTTTTTGCCCTTGTGGTGGTAGCTTCAGTTATCAGGGTGTACCCATTCTTTCTGATTCGGGGCCCAAAAGAAAACCCCGTAGCTCTTTCTGTTCAGCTTCTGGCACTGAAGTGTAGCTTGCTGGACTGAAAGATCTTGTCTGGCAGATCTGGGTTCAGATATGCCAACATTTCCACTTACTTGCTTTTGCTAAAAGCCCTGTTGACTGCAAAGCTGAGCCTGGCGTTCCAATTGCTGACAGAAAACGTGGTGGGCAATTCCATGAGATATTCCACATGGAATTTTTCCTGGGGCATCTCCCTGGTGCACAGAGGCACCCCTGAGATGATGGTTTGCACTGACATTCAACAGCAGGCTGGGATGCTGGGTCAGAGCCTGCATCCAGGGAGGCTGAGAGATGGTTTTGTGTTGCTCTCAATGGAGCAGGACTGGATCTTTATTTCCCTGACAAGGCTGGAAAATGTTCATTCTGTCTCCTTCCCCTTCACACACATATTTTCTTTTCTTTATAGAATAAGTCATTTGTCTTTATCTCACCATTCACCTCTCTCTTTGATTGCAGTTAATGGAATTGTCACCTTTATGTACTCATGTTCCATTTCTCAACCTGTCTGGACTTTGGCCTCCAAAGGTTACCACTGCTAGTGAAGTAATATGATTAAGTGAGTCTTTTTAGACAGATTTATGCAAGATTTCTTCTTCAGCAAGTGTCACATCTAGTCTAGTTCTGCAAAAGAGAATATTTCAAAGATGCCAACTGTCATCTAAAACCACTAAATTGTTCTGCAGTGCTGGCTGGGAGGACTGCAGGCCAGCTCAGAGCAATGCTGATTTACACTACCTGTATTCCTACAGCCTGAAATGCTGGCTTTTGGTAATAATGAAAAAAAGAACACTCCTGTCTCACAGAAAGCACTTTTAAAATGGAATTTTCATTAGTTACTCTGTAATGAAAAAGCAAAAGGGTATATTTTAAGTGAATCTGTCCAGAATCTTGGAAAAAGAGCAGTCATTACAGGAGCCATGCTCTAAACAGAAAAAAAAAGAGCCTTGAGTTCTATTTAATGTGCAGATGTCTACAAGATATCTTCAAGTTTATAGAAAGATTTTGAGATTATAGAGGATTCACTGCACATGTATCTACTCCTCCTGCATTTGATAAGGAGCACAAATTAATCATCATTATTCTGTAATAATGCAATACCTCTTAACCCTCAGCTTTCAGGATATTTCAAAGGAGTAATGAATTGAGCCTCATGTGGTCTTGGGAGTGTGTGGTAATCTAAACTTTGATTCTTTCATTTAAAAAACAAAACATTTTCAGGACTTTGATTCTAGAGGCTGGAGATTTTGTAATTGTTCTTGAAAATATCTTCATTTGTCCTCTTGGAAAGAAACCATGTGAGTACTAGAGAAGAGTAATGAAATGGGAAAAGGTATTGAAGGAAAAGTTACTCTATTTGTCTGTACTTACAGACAGATAACTTTTTTTTTTTCTTGGCTATTTATTGGAGAAAAAAACACATCAATAGCCGAGGTACTGAAGTGACACAGGTATAAAAAAGGCAGAGCAGATCCCTGTCTGTACCTAAAAGGGTGCATATGGAATTGTTGTTTCCACTGTTCAAGTCATGAGCAAGGCATAATTTTGAACATTACACATATGTTGTGCTTCTCATGTTCAGAAAAGATGAATTCTTACTGAAAGGAGTGCAGAGAAAGCTTATTAGATAGTCCAAACCTTGCTGTTTTGAAAGTGAAAATAAATAACGTTTGATTTAGCAAAAGAACATTTAAGAAGGGATTTAAATGTTGTCTGTAAATACACTGTGGGGGGAGAACAAGTATCAGTTGTATTGAAAGAAAGTGTCAGCAAACTGTAAATACACAGGAGACAGAAATAGTGAAATTTGTTTCAATAAACAAGAGGAACAGGATAGTGGAACAAAACAGTGAAGAAGGGAGGGTATGAAGAGCTACAAACTGGAGCTCAGCATGTGTACAGAAAGCTTTATAGGATTTGATTGTCAGAGAGCAGAAATGCACTCGGGTCCATTTCTCTGGGCTTCATTTTCTGCTTTCAGTTGAACAAAACATTTTGGTATATCCACAGTACTTTGGTTCTGAACAAATGTAGAGCAGCTTGTTTGTGTCTCTGAACTCTCCACTTTCTCTCTGTGCTGCACTTCCTTGGTCAGTGGTGGCCTTAGGGCTGTGATTTGTTCCCATGGGCCAGGTGCCCACATGCCTGGGCTGGATTGGGATGTTCATACTCACTGCAGGGGAGCTGGACTAGATGACCTTTAGAGGTCTTTTCCAAGCCAAATTATTCTATGATTCCATGTCTCAGAAAAGAGACATTTGCATCCCTCTGCAGGAGGTGCAGACCTCCCGGGGAGCAAAGCTGAGCAGCAGAGCACACACTCCTCCTGTGCAATGAGCTGACTTGGAACTACAGTCAGGAGGGTGGCATTTTTTTTAAAACAAAGCAAAAACATTTGGACTAATTCAAGAAAACTCCAAATACTTCATTTCGGGTCTAATGGTCTTTCCTACCTCTCCTAGAGGCAAGGTGTTCCCAGTGGAAAGTCAGTTTTCACCCGGATTTCAGTTTTGTGGAAGTGTGTTCCATCAGAAAATAGTTCCAACGGAAAATTACTAACTGGTTCTAAGACAAAGTGACGAGCAGAGCTCTCAAAATGATTCAGTGGCAAAGCTGGAATGAGAACCCACAGCTCCTGACCACGAACCCTGTGCTCTAAACCACAAGACAACACTCATCTTTCCCTGAGCAAGGTTGTTCCTGCAGTATTTCTTCTGGGGCCAAAGTGGGAAAACTCTGGAAACGTTGCAAAAGAGCTTTTTGCTACAAGATTTCCTGCTGTAGATAATTTGGTGGGATAACGGGAAAAACCCCTGGGGCCTCTTGAGAAGCATCTGGACATGGTGGGAGTGTGAGGGTTTCCATGTGCTCCTTCCTAGGGGTGTCATGGAAGGACTTGGTGGGGTTTGGTCCTGCCCATGGCTGGAGGGTGCAGCCCCTGCTGGCACAGCTCTGTTCTCAAGGGATGTGTTTGAAGGGATCCTGCTGCCCGTCCTCATTCCATTTTAAGCAAACCTTAAATAAACTCAGGGTTTATTCCTAACATCAGGAATTTTCCAGTTTTCAGTTATGATTCTCTAATGGAGAAATCCCGAGGATAAAATCTAACTCATGGCTTGCAAGTCCTGTTTTATTTATTTAAGAAGCATTTATGGGTCAAGGTGGGGGATGTGTCAGACTGTCCTTAGTCCAGACATACCCATCTGCTTCTTTCCTTGCATTCTTTCTTCCCTGGCTCTCGGGATGGCTTCTTGCACCCCTTAAATTGCTAAACCCTTCTGCAACCCCCAGAATATCCACAGACTCTCACAGGGCAACAGGGCTGAGGCTGAGAAATACGATTTAGCAACATCCCCTTTACCAAAAAAAAAAAAAAAAAAAAAAAAAAAAGAGCCAACCCCCCTCCTTGTTTCTGTTTTATTCGCTTTTAAATTAAAGAGAAATACGATTCCCTTTCCGAGGCAAAAAAACCCTCGTATCAGTTGAATTCCTGACAGGGCACAGTGCAGGCTCGGCTTTCCAGGGCAGTGCAGCTTGACAGCTATGCCTAACACACAGCAGATCCCTTTAACAGCGCTCGGGGCGAGCTCCACACACGGGCCCCCAAATGCAAACCAGATGCCGGCACCGGCCGGCGCAGCCTTCAAAGGGGAGCGAGGGAGGCCGAGCCGCTCCCGCCTCCCCTTCCCCGCCCCGACAGGGGACGGCGACGCAAGCGCTGCCGGGCCGGAGGGCCGGGGGTGGGGGGAGCTGAGCGCAGCGGGCTTCCCGGCAGCGGCCGGCGGTCAGGAAATTGGCCTGTCAGGAAAAGCGCGGTTTCTGTAGCCCCGCTCCCTGCGCTGCTAATCTTGTGTTTCAGTTTGGACAAGTAAGTGACTGAGGCTCGCCAAGGCCCGGCTGCGAGTACCCGCGGCGGGGCGGGGCGGGGCGGATCGGGGCGGTTTCCCCTTCAGCCCATCGAGGCGGGAACCGCCCCCCTCAGGGGAGCGCGCGCTCCCTCAGCGCTGCGCGCGCCGCCGCTGACCGTTACGGCCGTTAACGGTCGAGGGACGGGCCGCGCTGCGCTGTCCTCTCCCGTTCGGCCCTGTCAGGCCCCGGCGGGCGGACAGCCCAGCCCAGCCCTGCCCCCTCTCCGGAGTTCCAGGCTGAAAGCGGAACGGAGTGGTATTCCGAGAAAACTCCTTCCCCTGTTCGTGAGGTGCTGCTGGCTGAGAAAGCGTATCTCGTTTGCGGTGTGGGTTTTTTATTTGTTGTTGTTTTTAGTGAAAAAGCCCAAAAGCTGTGGTGCCCGTGTGTAACACCCGCCTCCCCTTTCGCCTTTTTCCCCTAGGAACCTCCTCCCCTGAGCCCCCAGGCCGCACTAAGCCTGTTCAGGGCGTGCGTTGGTTGTGTGATTAAATTACTCCGAATTGGTTTCAGAGCCTGGTTTTCGCGTAGCTGATGGGGCATTATAGGTTTTACATTCTGCCTGGCTTCCCGAAGTTTGCTTTCACTGATGTTTCTCCACAGCACAGCCTATATATAACACCTAAATTTAATGAGAACGGGCCTGCCCTGTTTCACAGCCCCTTTGCGCTGACAGGATCCAGGCAGTATGGAGGGTGCGTGGCGCCCCAGGAGGCAGTTGAGGTTTCCCAGGGCTGGGGTTGGTACATCCCTTCCTCCCAGTGCCTCCTCCTGCAGACACTGGTGTAGGAGTCACCATTTTCCCTGCGGCCTTTCCCTGAGCTTTAAATGGCAGCGCTCGGGTTACCTGACGTAGGCAGATGGGACATGTACATCACTGACATGCTTATTTAATCCACCGGATCCCCAGGAGGTTTCCTTAAATGTATCTCTTGCCCTCGCTGAAGTTGGTAGTTTCCAGTCATCTATCTCTGGTACAGGGTCTTCTCACTCCTTGCTTCCACTGCTGCCTCCTTCCTCCTCTGGCAGCTCTGCTTTCTCACACCTTTGCAGCACGGTCTCCTTTGCATGGCAGTTGCTCCTGTGTTCTCATAAAGCTGTGGGCTGGCATGTGGCCCACCCCAATAACCTGGTGGAGTTTACTTGTGCTGGGCTCCAGACCTCCCTGTAATGGCCGTGTTCCTTGCTAGTGACGTGCTCTGCACCAGTTAGGAACTGGTGACCTTGCAGATTCTTGCTCTGCTGGGGTGCCTGGGACTTGTTAGCTAGTTTATTAAATTTAGCATCAGTGCCACTTCTCTGGAGAACAGTTAAGAAATAAAGGTTAGGAAAGGAGGGGGGCCCTCTCATTTCTAAGGTTCTTAGAAAGTACTAAATAGATCCTGTGAAGATGGTCTCCTCGTTTTTCATCCTCAAGTATTCCCTTACCCTGGAAGTCTGTTCCCTTAATTTATTGAAATTGACTTTTTTTCTAAAGGTACCTAGCATGGTACAAAAACATTGAAATTTTAAAGTGTCTTTAAATGTTTGCACCCCACTTTCCTTCAGGAATATGTGCTGGCATATGGTAAGAAAGGGAAGGGTGCCTGGGATAGGAGGATGAAAGGGGAAAACAGGGGAATTGGGTTCTTTTAGGTACAGCTGTTCCCAGCTGTAAGAATCAAGGCAGAAATAAATACATAGTGTCAGGAGAGACTAAATAAACCAGTGCTATGCTGGGAGGTTTTTCTGTGTATTCTTAGCTACTTTTGTTACTCTGTGTTTCTAACAGTCCTACAGTCCTAAGTTACTATTTCAAACTGTTGGTTCCTTTGAAAAAATTGTCCTCTTTGCAAATAAGAGCTCTTACCCATTTTGGTTCTTATGCTTCCTCAATAAGCCTGCCTTCTCTCTATAAGCCTTTCTTCAAGCATTCTTTAGATTCTACTAGAGGCTGATCTTTTTCCTGAGAACTAGTAGATTTACAGGAGAGGATCAGAATAGCTCGCCTGTGTGTTCCTGTATTGTGTCTTGGGCTTTTTTCTGATGACTCACGTTGAACTTTTTGCCTGGCCACTGGAATATCAAAGAGCCTGATGTGCAAAACTGACAACGGGGGCATTGCCTTCATAGAAATCTATTTCTGAGCTTAATTTTCAAAGGCAAATGTCTTTATCAGACATTGTTTGTTTGGTTGGTTTTTGTTTTGTTTTGGGGTTTTTTGGCTTATGTTTTGGTTGTCTTGAGCTCCCTTCAGTTTTCCCTCTGCATTTCCATGTGTGAAAGGGAAAGCACTCAGACTGTTCATAAAATGAACTTTGAAAATCTGTGACCTTCAGCTGTTTGAGGCAAGAAAGCTTACAGGCTCTTGGCTCCTGAGATGTTTTGAGGAAGTCATTGGAGGGAACTTACAGAGGTGTTGGTCCGATACCCTTTCAGGCTTCTCTTTGTGGGGGTTTGAAATTAGGAGACTGATTAATCTGCCTTCATTAAGAAAGAAGACTTGCATTGGTAAAAACAAAGCAAACAATACTCCTCCCTTCACCCCAGCTGTGTATAAAGGGCGGAGGAAGAGAACTCAGGAGGTTCAGATGAGCAAATGTGATTCTTTTGCTGTAAGAAAGAAGGGGATGTAGACATGTTACGCATACACGGGCTGTCTAGCGATCTGATTTTTGTGCAGATTTTGCGTTTCTTTTAACCTAAACTAATGTGCAGCCTCGCTTCCTCTTAAGTAGTTGTGACAGGAACTTCAGGGCTAGTGTTTTTGGAATTACAGCCCAAATAAATGTTTAATTTTAAAATGACAGATTAGTTAGTGCTGTCATTCTTCTTACATTCTTACTATGCAAGAGTGAACAAATACTGTATAGTAAACTGTGGATTTGGCTTATATACACGTTTGCTTCTGGGCTGAGCATCTTGAAAGAAGTGGTTTACAGCATGTCTTTAAAAATTGATTTCACCATTTCATCTACTACTGGCCTGAGTGTTCCAGTATCTGCCAGGAGTAATTATAGACAGTTGGTTCAGATGTTGCTTAAATGCGTAAGCCTTGATGGGAAATGCAGTGGATTTCAGCCAGAGTGCTAATTTTGATGTTTTGTCATTTCAGAAAACGCTGAACTCAGAACAAATTATTTTTATAGTGATCTACTGATACATAATCACCCAGCTAGGGCCAAATTCAACCTTGATATAAGACTGGAATCTAGAGATTTGATTAAAAGCTAGAGTATCATATGCTACAGTAGCATAATGGCTTTATTTACCCAGGATCCCGAGTAAGCAAATGTACCCTGCATCAAAGGTTATGGTGCTAAGGTTGCTCGAAGGGTGCAGTTTAAAGCTACATGAGCTGTAATTGTGCCTTTTCAATTGCATTGTACTCCAATTTAAATTTTATAATTTGAACACGTTTTGTAAATTAATATTATTGTGCCAGGGATGTGTTAACTGCATGCTTATTTTTTTGTTGTTGTGTTGTTTATTGTATTTGTTTCTCCATTTCTCTTATAGCTTAGAAGAGAACCAGAAAATACAAAAGTCACAGTACAAAAATCTTCCTCTCAGTTACAGGCAATGAACAGAGATCGTGCTTTCTGTCCAGTGTGGGTTACAGTGACAGAGATACAGAAATAAGAAGGATCTTCCTTAGCATTAGATTAATAAGCTGATGGATCCAACCACTTGGATCCATCAGTCATTTTGGAGCCTGTTGCCCCCTTTCAACTAGTCATGAAGCTGTTACAGCTAGAATTTATGTAATAATCAGATGGCATTTTTTCCCCTCACAGTCAATGTAAACAAGATAGTGTCTCCTTTCAGAGCTTCAAGCATTCTGCAGTGTCATTTGGGACATGTCTGTCTGCCAGATCATTAGCACAGCCTTAAGGGATGTGTGCAGCTGCAGTGTCAGAGGAGGGAATGGATCTGAGTAGGTTGGTGTGCGTGAATTGTATTGATCGCAGGTTCTAGGGGTGTGGTGAAGAAGGGGTGTTGCTACGTATACCCTTTGAATTCTTTAGGTTTTTCTGCGTGAGAATTGTGTCTTGGCATAAACTGATCAACATTTCCTCTGTTTGACAAATTGCAGGTTATGGCAAACATTCAAAATCCTGCAGATGTGTGAGTGCACCTGTGATGTTTTCAAGTGTCAAGAGTTTAATCCTGAACTACTAACACGGTTGGGAGTTTAGCCACAGACTTTAATGGATGCAGGATTAGACCTTGCTTTTGAAGTGATGTCCGAGTCCAAGCAGGGCCAAGAGAGCTCTGAAGGGATTTAGAGGTGTTGGATTTCCCTGGTAGTATGTGTCGTTTCTTCTGATCTCATTTTGTGTTCTTGTGGCTCTTCGCTCAGCCTTCCTTTTTCCTGAGAGCTCCTCTCTGCAGCTGTTTCCTGCAGTTCCTGGTGTTAGCCGAGCAGTGGAGCAGAGGGGGCTGAACTTGTTTCTGTGGTGCAGCATAGTTACAGGCTGGGGAGCAAATGGGGCAGCCCAGTTTACCACTGCTAGATTGATAAACTGTCTCTGACTGGGCAGCTTTGCTGGGATCTTCCTGATGGGGTGAGCAGTAGTCTTAAATCTTCTCCAAGCAAATAGTTGAGAGGAGCTCCCAGATTCTGCTGTTTAGATGCCCTTTGAAGGCCAGAAGTTCCAAATCCCTGGCCTTCCATAGCAGGTTTTCTCTGTTCCTGTCACTTGACAATAATGTGTTTTTCTACTGTGAGCATCTCTGAGCAGTATCTCTATGCAGTCTTGATATAGTTACTTGCTGCTTACTTGTACTTACTACTCCACTGTATTATGGTACTTATTATTGCCACATTGTGAGCAGTCAGTGAGCAGAAAAATGCCTTTTGCTTTACCTGATCGTGTCAAGACTGAGTTCAGCTCATCACTTGTGATCTGCAGATAGCTGCAGTGAACCTTCTGGGGACAGCTCAGGATGCAATATAATCATGACTGCATGGAGAAGGTGAATTGGGAGCAATTGCTTAATGTCTCCTCTAGCTCAGGAACTCAGACACATCAGACAAAACAACCAGGTGGCACGCTCACAACAAGTGGAAGGACTTTTTCTTGCAATGTTTACACAGAACTCTGTAGCTCACTGCCAAAGTAGTTTGCAGTTGCAGAAGTTTCCCTGTATTCATACAGACCACAAACAAATTCAGAGAAGAAAAAGCCTTCAAGGTCTGCTAATCCTAAAGATAAAATTTCTGGCTCAGGAAGTGCCTCTACTATAGATAGCAGGAGGAAGACTGTGTCCTGGGGACGTATCACTGGATGAGAAGGGCAGACATGCTTTTCTTAATTCTTATGCTGTTTGTGGCAGGGTACTGTCCCTAATTGGACCTTTCATCTGACCCAGAGCAGCCATGCTCTTCTCTAATACTGTTGCTTTTATGTTTTGTTGCTCTTACAGGCTCTATCTGTCAGTATGAGTTAAAGAGAGGAACTGGAAGGCAAGTGCCATTTTTATGGTTTAGTACAAATTTCTTCTAGAGCAGCCTATAAAGATGTATAAAACTATGCAACCCTGTTGTACATTTATGAGCTTGATATTTGTTGACACCAGTCATGCTGATATCTTTCTGATGTTCATAAGTGACATATCTATGTAGGCAGTAGGATCTGAAAATAAGCAAATTTTGGATCTCATTTAAAAAAAAAAATTGCTTAGTCATTTTCATTTGTCCTCTAACCAGAATAAACTTGTTTATGTCTTGCTTTACATCACAGCAGGTGGAATTAGTTTGGTCTGAAAGTATTTAAAATACAAAAGATATAATTAAAGGGCAGAAGGCAGTGATGAAGTAATGGCTTTGTCTTGGACATTGAGGAAGGGGAAAAAAAAAAAGATAAGGAGAGACATTACAGAAGATTAGTGCATAGTGAATAATTTATAGAGAGAAAAGGAGATACTAGAAAGTAGTAGAATATTTTCAGAGCTGTGATGGGATTTATTGAGACTCCATTACTGTTGGGGAGGGCAATTAAGAAGGCTTTGGTGGAAAAGTCCAGGTATTATGGGATTGGGTCTGATTCTTCTACAAAAATGAGGTCTCTTCCACTATTTGCAGCTGCTTTTTCTTGTTTTAAGATGTGAGAAAGCTCCTTTACTAGAGAACTGTGATGGAATTAAATAATCTAGAAGCGCTTGGTTTTTAGTGAAGAGACATACTTTCTCCAGCTTGGTTTTTAATTATTCCAGGTTTGCTATTGTTAACATAGCCCTCACATTCCTAAAACGGAGATCTCCTGCATGTACGTGTTTCTGTTTTGGGAAGGGAAAAGAGGAGATGAAGTGTGCTTTTGTTCCTTCTTTTTATTTTGTTTGCTGTTGGGTAGCTGAAAAATAAATGCTTGTTAATAGTTATAGCATAACCCCTTGGGCATTTAAAGCTATTATTCTATATTAGTACTGCCCTTCAACTCAGCGTTAGAATTCCCCATCTGCTCCCACTCTCCCACACAGACATGTGCCTTCTTTGTCTCTTCACATCCAAACAGGAATTAAAAATCCTGGAAGAGGAAAGGGAGTTCACTGTCTTCAAGAAGAGATTTGCCACTCTACCATGACCAGTTTTCTTAGTTTACTGTGAAGGTAGAAAGCCAGCAAAGTGGTGAATTTCCAATATAATGTCAAAAATGATTGTTTCATTCTCCTTCCTTTCTCCAACTGAAAAGCAGCTTTTATTTAACATGTTTATATCATTTCACATGAAGTTTATGAAGCCTAATTTGAGCCTGCTAATCTATTTCCCAGTAATCCATAGAAAAGCACAGCTGCAGTAATAAAAACATACTATTTATCCATGATCTCTCGCCTGGACAGCCTGCAGTGTTCCAAAGATCAAAGTTTAAAACCAATGTGCCAGTCTTTCCTGATTCCTTGTACTTGAGCACACGATAGCACAGAATCTAACCCTGCTGCAAATAAATACCTCTGCTGAGCTCCAACTTGGTGTGAGTGTGCAGCCTTCCTCTACCCTAGCTCTAACAGAAAGGTACGTCCTGGCAACTTGATAGCCATGAAGTAAAGTAGGACAAACTGGGTTTAGTAGTTAGTTGTAATGAAACAGTCGTCTGGTTACTTAGTCATTCCATTTAAATTAAAGTAAGCAATGTTAAGGATTTTCTTTTTTTAAGAGAAATATTTTTGCAAATTACTGTTTCACCCCTTTTTTTTTTTTTTTTTTTTTTCTTCTTTCTTCATTGCCTATGTGGGAAAACTAGCACATTTATTTAAGGATAAACTGGGAAGTCTGTGGTTTCCAGCACGCACATTTTGAATAATATTTATACAGACTATTATTTAATGGGCCATATAAATATTTATCATAGGCTGTAGCCCTTTGATCATAAATGCTTGTTTAAAAAGCCATTCTGTCCCTGCTGTGATTTGCAAAGAATGAGGCCATTGCTGGTTTAGTGCTAGGAGGGAATTTTGGATTCTTATCCTGTCTTAGGAGTTATAATCATAGACTAAAACAGTAAAGCTGGATATATCTTTGGAAAAAATTTTTTTTTCTTTCTCCCTTTCTTTCTGTTTGCACATTCAAATAATAATCTGTAAATATGAGACTCTCTAATGGTACAATCCCAGGCAAAGCTGTATTGAAGTTTTGGAGGCCTCTTTTCTTGTCTTTGAGAAGCCAGGCTTCCTGAGTTAGGTACTTTAGGGGCACAGAAGGTAGTGGTATTATCACCACTGTTTTCCACCACTTTAGAAGTCCCTAAAACTGCGTCATCCATATTCCAAATATTTTGGTGTCATTTTAGGAATGGTGTGCATGAGGAATTGACCTGTCTGACTGGACCTTCAGGACTTATTATTTAAACTGTGTTTCTGGTTTGCTGTTTTCCTTATGATTGTTTTGACTGCAGAAGCTTTATGCTAAGAGATCAGTAGATACAAAATACAAAACAAAGTTGTATTTGCACAACAAAGTTTTCTTTGCACATTGGTATCCAGATTCCAAAGCAAGAAGTTTGTGCTGGGACCTCCTACCTCTGAGTTCCATTGAAGTGTTTCTTCATTTCTGATTTGGAGCTTCCTCTTTTACCAGAGGAACAATCTGTAAACAAAGCTGGATAACAGCTTTTGTCTTTCAATTCTTATTAAAGTACTGTGGCTAAATATTTTCCACCAAGCTCACTTCGGAGTCCTTAGCTTCTCAATAAATACTTTTAAGCAGAGTCCCAGATTGGTGACACTTATGACCTAGAGATAACAGAGATTTTTATGCATATGATTGACAAGTAGGTGGTATTCCAAGTGACTGGTATTCCAGAAAAACCCTTGGCATAAAATGACAATTTTGCAAGCAGATCAGATCCAATTGCAGGGGTGCAGGGGTGCTATACTTTGAAACTGCCGTGGTAACTTTGTGCTTGCCATGCTTGAAAAAAAGGATTAATACTTACCTTTAGCCTTTTTTTTTTTTTTTTTTTTTTTTTTAAATATTGATGTATTGCATTGTAAATGTAGGTGAGCTTGTAGGCTGAACTTGATTCAGAAAAAGGCAAGTTTAAATAGGTTTATGGTTCTTGGTTTTGGACTCTTACTGAACTCTTCCTTGTTAGTTGTCCACAGCTATACGAAACCAAAGTAGTGGATATGCATAGACTGATATGTACTGCTTGAGCTCACAAACAAACTCTGCTTCTTGTGCAGTCACTCACTTGTGAGTCCTGTTTGCTTAGTAAGGGAAAAAAAGGAAAGTAAACATTACAGGGACTGATTGGATTCCAGGTTTCAAATGTTTGTGGGAAGAATCCAATGCAAAGCCATAATTTGAAGTGCTGAGTAGGAGGTACTATGAGCTTAATTTTCCAACATCTGTTAAGCTTGTTCTCAAAGTAGCAAAAACACATTAATGAGCTAAAATTAAGGCTGCCATACAAGGAAGAGAAATAAAAGTTTAGAGTAATATTATGTGCGTGTGAGAAGGAGGCAGGATGTGAAATACTCCTTTTACTATTTGTGTTTTGTGAAAAGCAAGTAAAACTTGCCTATAGTTAAAAATATCTACTTTGCAGCTTGTGGTTTATTCTCTTCTTTTTATGAGTCAGCAGCTTAAGGCAGTGCTGAAATAGGGAAAAAGAGGGAAATCTGTGAGATAGTATCAGAGACAGTCTTATGCAATTTCTGTATAGTAAAATTTACTGCAAGTAGCTAGCAGCATCTGCAGCCATCCATTTAAGCTTTGAGGAGATGGAGGGCAAAATTAAAAAGTCAACATTTGCTGTAAGTATCCCCAGCTGACAGATGCAGTATTAATGACTGATACTCAGAGGTATCAGTGTCCTCTCTGTGACAGAGACATCAGCTTTTGTTAGACCAGGTTCTAGAGCCAGGGCCAGGAAAACAGAACAAGCTTTCTTGCCAGTATTCCTAGGTGTGTTAGACTCCTGGCTCACTGCTTGAGCAGATGACCTTGCTTAACAAGTGTGTATTGCACCTAATCTACTGGCAGAATGTGTATGGTGAACGGGAGCAGGTAGAGCAGTATGCTCTTCAGCTTTGAGTTTGTTCTAGTTTCTGGTATTGTTAGAAGCAAATGATGTGCACAACTTCTAGTGCCCCTGCCATGGTGGCTGCAGAACGTGGTATGAAAACAGCTCTGGTTTGTACCAGCCTGTTGAGGTGCTTTAGTGATGAGCTCCCTGGGCTGATGATGTCCAAAGAACAAACAAAAAGCCAGTCCCTTGCCCTCAGCAGTGGTGGGCTGAGCATGAAATGTGAGAGATTCAGGCAGTTCAAAGTGATTGTATGGAACAGGTTGTGATAACAGATCTAATCACATTTCCATGAGCCATTTAAGGGGCAAGTTGAGAAGAAGCTTGGGTAATATTTTTTTTAGCCAAGGTTTTGGTTTACACTATGTGCAGATTGTCCTAATTCAGCAGTTACACTGCTTGATTATAATGCAGGGATTATGCTTTGAGTGTTCTGAGAATAGGGGACTTTTTTTCCCCCTCCTTTTTTTCTTTCTTTATTTCACCTTTTACCTTTTGTGATAGACTTGTAGTAGGCATGAACAGCAGTGGTCACAACTATAGATGTCAACAGCCATTTGCATTGTGGCAACACTGTGTTCAGACTGATACCCAAGACTTGTATTTGAGATGTTTTTTTGGGTTTTTTGGAGAGAAGGAAGACTTGATTTTCTGTCTTGAAGAAATTAAGGAAAAAACATTGCTTCCGAAGCTGAGCCCCAGTTTCTGTGGCTCTATGATCAGCAATAATTGCCTGAAGGTAGAAAGAAGAGTTTCACCATTTTCTGTTCCTCTGCTTTTTCTACCAGCCTTTTGGTGTACTTTTGGTGTACCACTAAACTCTAGCTCTTAAAACAAAACAAAACAAAAGGATTAATTTGAAACGTGAATAATTGTGTTGTTCTACCAAGCAGTACTTTCCAACTCTTTCGCTCCTTGGGTCCATGTCCTTCCCTCTAACCGACCCATCCTGCATATACAGAAATAATCTAGGGCACTTCTTCAGGAGAGATGGGCTGGCTTTAAGTAGAACCATTTTGGTTCTTATAAATACTGTGTATCCATCAAATTGTTATTGATCTATTAATTTTCTGGAAATTAGAAGCTATGTGTCATCTGAGTTTTGTGTGCTTCAGAGGCTAAATAGATTCATACAGGCACTAAACTTGGTACTCATCTGACATTTCAAATACTTTGTCTCATCTCTTAGCATTCTTCCAGCTTGATTAAGATGTAAATTCTAACTATTAATTAAGAACAAACTGTGAGAAGTTACGCATAGTTCATTTGTCACTGTACTAAATGTCAGCTAGTTAAATTTAATAGAGAGAAATAAGCATCTCATTGTGAATAATTGAATTAATTTACTTAACTGTACTTTGATCTTGTCGATGGTCAGAGAATAGGCAGAGGTGGGATGCTCTCATAAACCAACAATTTTTCAGCAAATTATTTTCTGAATCTTTTAAATTGTGTACATTGGTGGGAAAAAGTTCTTAAAACCTAACAAGTTTTGGTTTTCACATGGGTTTTTTTTCTTTTTTTCTTTTTTTTTTTTTTTTTCTGGGCGGGGAAGGGCTCAAAATTAGGTAATTTATACCAGATTATCATTTACTTACTTTAATTATTGTCACCACACCATTTTATTTGGGAGGGGAAATGGTTTTCAGATTCTGCAGAAATTGAGCCTGACTCACCATCTCATCCAGCAGTAATATGCTGCTCCTCTGCATTTTTTTAATTTCTGTTTGGGTTTTTTTGTTTGGTTTTTTTGTGTGTTTTTTTGTTTTTGGCAAATCAGCAAATGCCAGAATTCAGGAAAAAAACCAGAAGAAATCTCCATTCTGTGTAAAGCACCAGCTCCTGATTGCTGCTGAGTTTGGATCTGCATCCTTCCTTCCATGTCTCTTTCCCTCTTTCTCTTTCTGTGGGATGATGCTGTATGAGCACAGTTCAATTCCTTGATTGTCTGGGTGCATTAACTTTATCATAGCACACATATTCTTACATGCAAATTTACAGTTTACTTTTCAGGAGATTCTGTGCCATGCAAATAGTATACAAACATTTGAAGAAAATTAAGTACAACTAATGCAAGACTTGAAAACTCAAGTTACTTAAAAAAAATGCCAAGTGAAGGCTTGCTGCAAAAAAGAGTAACCAGCCAAGGGGTGCCTGCAGTGCATCCCTCCTGTCCTGTTCAGCACAGCTTTCCCTTATCTGTCATCTTATCTGCTTTTAAACCTTTTTTTTTTTTTTTTTTTTTTTTTTTTTCCCAGTTTTCCCACAACAGGTATTATTAAAAATGCACAGTATGAAGCAGGACCCAATAAAATATTACATTGGAATTGATGTTGGGTCAGGAAGCGTTCGTGCGGCTTTGGTAGATGAATTTGGGACAGTAGTGGCACATGCAGAGCAGCCAATCCAAATTTGGGAGCCCCAAACAGACCACTACGAGCAATCCTCTGCTGACATCTGGACTGCTTGTTGCTCAGTCACAAAGGTATGTGAAAAAAAAAGTAAATGAATCATAGAATTGGCTGGGTTGGACGGGACCTCAGAGATCATCAAGTCCAACCCTTGATCCACTACCACTGCAGTTCCCAGCCCATGGCACTGAGTGCCACATCCAGTCTCTTTTTAAATATCTCCAGGGATGGAGAATCCACTACTTCCCTGGGCAGCCCATTCCAGTGCTTGATCACTCTCTCCGTAAAGAAATTCTTTCTAATATCTAACCTAAACTTCCCCTGGCAAATGTCTTGCAGGTACCTCTTGTAGTTTTGGAAGTTGAAGACTTTCCGGTTACTGGCCTTTAACATCCAGTTATGTGTTTCTGTATAACTTGTAACTATCCTTGTGCACTAAAGGCAACTTGATGTAACCTCACCATTTCTGTTACACAGGAAAGGAGCTGAAGGCCAGGCTGAATCAAGCTTGTACTGCAACTGAAAATAGAGTGCAAGGCCTTCCTTTGAGCTGTCAGCTCAGGGAAAGGACTTAAGGCTGCTTTCAGGATTCATCTCTGTGGGTTTTGTTTTGTTGGTGTGTGTTGTAGCTATGAGACAGTTCTCTGGGGAGTCAAGGTTGCTCAGCACCTGGTAATTTAAAGATGTGCATTGTGCTGCACTGGAGTCACAGAGGCATTTGGTGTAGAAAAGTTGTATTATCTGGTTTGTGGATGCTGCCTAACACAGTGTCTCTCACCTGTGATTCTATTAAGGTGCCTGTCCATTATTCTAAGACAAAAATAAATTATGCATTTTGTGGATTGTGTCAAGCATAAAACCAGATTGAAATAAACCTAAGTGTAAGGGGAAGTTTGTAACTTCTGATCTAAGGGTCTGCCTGCATGTACTGGTGGTAAAAGGGAATTAATCAGTGACCTTGCTTGACAGTGCATGTGTAGGCCATTTCATCGCTCTTAGTAAAGCCCCAGCCTTCTCCATGTTCTAAGGTTGGCTTTTTAAATATTCATGATGTGCTTGGTAATTTGGAGATGGACAGTTCACCCATTCTCTTGTTATTGATCAGCCTTTTCAAACATTAATGAGCTTGGCTCTGCAGAAATGCCCTGAGATGAAGGAGACGCAGTGAGGGGGAAGGAAGGAAAAGAAGGGAGTGACAGGAGTGATAAGGAAAACCAGCTTGATGATAAAGCAGAGCAAATCTTTTATTCTGCTTACTTGATTTTTCTCTTTGTGAATTGGTTTGCTCTTGCTTTGGCCTTCTTTAAATACAATTTCTTATATGTAAGCAATAAAATATGGTCTGAAACCATAGCTTTACAGAGCCAGTAAAAGACTGGCACCATAGCAAGTCTAGTGAAAGTCTTTCATTATAGTATTAATTAAAGTAATGATATTTTTATTGTTGCTGAGAAGTGGCAATTTATTACTGCATTACATTTTAGGTGTCTTGCAACCTCATTTGGCACTTAATCCATGTGAGTGTTGTGTTTTCTTTTCCAGTGCTCCTGGAAACCATGAAGTTTAGGCCTTTTGTGGGGTTGTGGTGATTTTTTTGGAAAATCTTTCAAAAAGTATCCTGTCCAATCTCTTGGTAGCAAAGCTTTTGAAAAGGTGTGCATTGCAGAAGTATTATAACTGCTACAGGTTTTGGCCAACTTTTATTTTTGGGATACTTCACTATTGCAAGACAAAAAACTGTGGCACAATATTACCAGAGCAATTCTAGAAAAGTCACTGCTTCCACAGGTGGGAACTGGGTGAAGTCACTGATGGAAACACTTGGCCCTAACCCTGTATCCATGTCTCACATGCATCTCAACTCCAAGCTTTTAGAAAAGAGAGAAAATTAACAAATTTTCTGCTACCTTCATTTTTTGATATTTTCATGCTTCCTGCTTTCATCCAAGGCTGTGGCTAGATGGATTAAAAAGCTATTAAAAAGCTTTTTCTGGACCTTTGCATTCAGTTTAGAAAGCAAAAGATTTTTTAAATTTGGATTTTTAATTAAAGATATTAAATAATACCAAATGTCAAAAACTTTGGAGTTTGAGCTTGCATTTCTTGCAACAAAATAAATTGTTATTAATTTTCAGTACTGTTTAGTACTTGTTACCTGCACATATATTGATACATTTATATTCATGGGTGCTGTGTATGTTTGCAGAAAGTTGTCTGTGGAGTAGATTCCAGCCGGATTCGAGGGATTGGTTTTGATGCTACATGTTCTCTTGTTGTTGTGGATAAACAATTCCAACCTTTGGCTGTCAACTGTGAAGGTAGGACTCCAGCAAGTTCCTGTGCATGTTTTGCCACTGATGTTAGTGAATTTACAATTTAATCCAAATGCCAAGTTATGGATGATAGAGATCTATTTCTTAGGGTGACTTTTTTCTGGCTTTACTATTTTTGTTCTACTGCAAAATTCAATTTGAGATGAGAATTACAAACTGTTTGGCTAAATGTTTGACATCCTAAGATCAAATTCATTCATCTTGGTTCAGACAGACTGCTTCTTGGAGAAATTTGTAGTGAAATGAGGCAACCAGGTGCCACTAATTGCCAGGGAGTGAGCATGAGCTTGTGTCAAGCCCACCTGTGCCTAATTAGGGTGGGCCCCCACTGGGCATGAGCAGGACCAGGGGGCCAATAAAAGGTACTCAGTGGGGGCCCACCCTAATTAGGCACAGGTGGGCTTGACACAAGCTCATGCTCACTCCCTGGCAATTAGTGGCACCTGGTTGCCTCATTTCACTACAGAAATTTATACTTTCTTTTTTTTTCTACCTATAATCTCCTCCTTTGGACTTTACTGATCACAGATTTTATAGTGTGTATAAATGCTCATCACCACTGGCTAAAGGAATGCTAAAAATGTAGTGTTATTACTGCTTACTCTGTCATGGAGCTGCAGGCAAGAGATTCAGCTTGTGTATTTTATTACACTGGTGTTCTGTCTTTGTCCAGGAGAGTGCTAAGCTTCAGAACACTCTGTGACCTTTTCCTAAAAAAAATGTTTTAGTTTTTGAGTAGATGATTCAGAAGACTCAAGAAGTCTGTGATGCACATTTTTCGAGTGAATCCTATTTAAGATTAGGTGTGAGCAAAATCAGTAGTTACAGAGCCATAATCGCTTTTTTTTGATGTTCCCTTTCTATTCTCAGATGTATTTGTCATCTCCTATCCTTCTCAAAAGAACAGCTTTGCCCCCCAAATGTCCTTCACTATATTTAGATGAGGATATTTATTTTTCAGTTTGAGAGTCTTTTATAATCTGTTCAATGTCTAATGATGTCTGGGACTATTTTGGTCTATTGAGTCAAATTCAGTTCTCATTTTTTATTCTCTAGTATCTCAAAAACTTAGAATTTATGCTGTTAAATAAAAAGATGAGAATGCACGGGTTACTATCACACTGCTACAGGCATGCAATGGTCTTGTTTTGGGCAGTCTCACAATTCTAAATTGTATTTTAATATATGTTATAAATATTGATATGCCACATACTTCTGCCTTGGTTTGGAGTATGTTTTTTGAGCTTATGCATGGATGGTTGTGTCATGAAGTTGACCATTCAGTGTACCCAGCAAGAGAGAAATCTGAGTGTCACCTGGATGACTGTTCCACCTGTCTAGCAGGTCCTCTGTAGGTTAATTTTCATAAAATGTTTTTTTTCCTTCTTGTTTTCATGTGTTATGCAGACTCACCAAAAGCTTTTTAGTTCCACGTGCAAAATAAAAGTATTTCAGCAAATTACCCCTCTGAAACTGTATTTCTGAAACTAATTAGGGTAGATCTTCTCATACAGTAGAAGGAGAAAGAGAATTCCTGTAACTATCTAGCTAGCTGATTAGCTGAGTTCATTTCAGCTGTCGCATTTTTAGTTCTTAGTTACTGAAATGCTTCTTTTTATTTTGGACTAAATATGTGTATTTTGTCAAGAAGTTTGGGTTCTTTGTGTGAAATGCAGTCCACAAGAATATGGCATTTCTAAGTTCTTGGCTGCTCACAAGCCTGATTGTTTCAGTCAGCATTCATGTCTTAAGGGTGGCTCAGAGGGCTATAATTTTATCTTCAGATATCTACAGTGGACAACTAATGCAAATAAAATTGGGATGCAGAAGTGAAAACATGAAGCAGCTTAGAGTCTGTTAACTTACAGCACTTAGGTGGGGTTAAACCAGACCTAAAATAATCTCTTTTGTTCTTTTTCTTCCAAGGAGTAAACTACAGGAATGTTATTATGTGGATGGACCATCGTGCAGTCAGTCAAGTCGAGCGCATCAATGCAACACAGCACAGGGTTTTGAGTTATGTGGGGGGAGTGATGTCTGTGGAAATGCAGCCACCTAAATTGCTGTGGCTAAAGGAAGTGAGTACCTCTAAGACTGTGGTGTGGTTTTGCTGATGATTAATGCCCTTTGTTAATTTCTGAGGATGAAATGTCAAAAATGAAAGTCTTCAGCCCTAGCGTTGAACCCAAAGGTGTGCAAAGGAAGGCCAGCTTTAAATTGCATTGAGAATGTTTAGAGTTTCTTATTTTCCTCTCAATTAGTTCTAAATATCTTTGATTTTAGTGAAATTCAGCATTTTCACCATTTTCATATGCCTTTCTTATCTAATTTTAAGGTTAGATATACATAGAAGCCTAGTTCCACGTAATGAATTACTCCCAAATTATCCTAATATTTAGTTATGGGGATGTAGTTCCTGCTCTAAGTATTGAAGCTGGGAGTGCTTGCAGGGGTATACATGCTATTTCTGGGCTGGATTTATAGCAATTTGAGAACCACACCATCTCACCATTTGGTATCTGGCCAGAGGTACTGCTTTTGAGGCCTTGTATCCAACAGTGCTAACTTTGGCTGCTGGTGGAGAAATTCATCAGAGCTTCAATTTAGTTCTGTCCCATTTGTCTGCAGAAGGAAGGTGCCCTGCTCATAATGTGAAACTCTACCTCTGTCTCTGGTGTTTAAATTTTGTGTCTTACAGGATGACATATGGCCCTTTAATAATAGCTGTCAGATAAAAGGAGAAATGCTTGCCACCTAAATTTTTTATAACCTTCTCCAATTTGGCTTTTACATTTGGTCTCAATGATGCTTGCTGTCATTTTAATAAAGTCCAAATGTAAATTATTTGCTGCCAGTTTCAAGCACCTTTAGGAACCTGAAATATTACATAGTAACAAGGTGCAGACTGGAGAAAGTCAAAAGAATTATCTGGTAGCAGCAGGTACTGACAGATTAGTGATAACAAAGGATAATTAATGTTGCTTTTAGATGCTATTCTGAACCAGGAATATCCATTTACTGGTTCTTTCCTTCTTCAGCTGTGAGTATCATATGTCAGATATTTTATAAATAATAGAAAGTGAATCTGTAAAAACCTTAAATGAATCCTTTTTGTTTAGAACATTTTTAAATTGAGAGTCTGGAATATCAGTATCTGACTGATCAGGAAAGGCCAGATAAGGGTCTCCTAATGTGATCCCCCAGAAACCTAAGTTTAAGCAATGGCCTCAAAGTCCTTTGATGTTGAAGGGGAGAGCAGGTATTGCAGGGCTTTTTCCCACTGTGAGCAAATGGGTAGGAAATAGAATTCACCTTGCCCAGCATGTCATCCAGTAGCAGAGATTGCCTAGTAGAAGAAGGGCATTACAGAGCAGGCTTGCTCATATGTCCCCTTTTAGCTCCTGACATGCTGATTAAAGAGATTATTGTCCTTAAGAGGGGGGATTTTTTTTTTTTTACCTTCTTGCTGAGCTGCTCACACGACAGTTACTGCATCCTGAGTGGACTAGCAAAGACATGCAGTTAAACTGCTTAACCTTGTAGTCAATGGGGCAGAATCTGGTTGGAGGTGTGTGACTAGTGGAGTCCCTCAGGGGTCGGTACTGGGACCGGTGTTGTTCAATATCTTCATCAACGACTTGGATGAGGGTATAGAGTGTACCCTCAGCAAGTTTGCTGATGACACTAAGCTGGGAGGAGTGGCTGACACACCGGAAGGCTGTGCTGCCATTCAGAGAGACTTGGACAGGTTGGAGAGTTGGGCAGAGAGAAACATGATGAAGTTCAACAAGGGGAAGTGTAGAGTTTTGCATTTGGGGAAGAACAACACAATGTCCCAGTATAGGTTGGGGGCTGACCTGCTGGAGAGCAGTGTAGGTGAAAGAGACCTGGGGGTCCTGGTAGACAAGAGGATGACCATGAGCCAGCAATGTGCCCTTGTGGCCAAGAAGGCCAATGGCATCCTGGGGTGCATTAGAAAGGGTGTGGTTAGTAGGTCAAGAGAGGTTCTCCTCCCCCTCTATTCTGCATTGGTGAGGCCGCACCTGGAGTATTGTGTCCAGTTCTGGGCCCCTCAGTTCAAGAAGGACAGGGAAGTGCTTGAAAGAGTCCAGCGCAGAGCTACTAAGATGATTAAGGGAGTGGAACGTCTCCCTTATGAGGAAAGGCTGAGGGAGCTGGGTCTCTTTAGTTTGGAGAAAAGGAGACTGAGGGGTGACCTCATCAATGTTTTCAAATATGTAAGGAGTGAGTGTCAGGGAGATGGAGTTAGGCTTTTCTCAGTGATGACCAGTGATAGGACAAGGGGTAATGGGTGTAAATTGGAGCATAGGAGGTTCAAGTTGAATATTCGAAAAAATTTTTTTCCTGTAAGGGTGACAGAGCCCTGGAACAGGCTGCCCAGGGAGGTTGTGGAGTCTCCTTCACTGGAGACATTCAAAACCCGCTTGGACACGTTCCTGCACGATGTACTCTAGGTGGCCCTGCTCTGGCAGGGGGGGTTGGACTAGATGATCTTTCGAGGTCCCTTCTAACCCCTAGGATTCTATGATTCTATGAACCTTACCCTGTGTAACTTGAGACCTTAAGCAACATCTACAGTAGCACCTCAACCTAGGTCATGAGAGGGAACAGCAACAGTTATTATGGAGGAGGTGGTAAGCAGTTGAGATGTGGGTATGTAATGTTAAACATTTTAGCTTTGGAGAGGTATGGGATCAAGTCTTTGCTCTTAGAGGAGTCTTTGCTCTTTAGGAGTTTATGACCTAACTGATAAATATTCAAGGTGTTTCCCTGATTTTTGCATGTTCCATGTTCATGGAGTCAGTCAGAAGAAACTGCAGCCTTGCTAATACAAGATAAATTCCACAAATGTGTCTGTAAACTGAATTAGTCTGTTGAGAGTCATTTAGGAGACTAACTAGGTGCACTTTTGGAAGTAAGTTACTTGAGGTATTGATACTAAATGAATCTTTGGATTGTAGGCTAATTGTGTGTACACTGCAATGAAATCCTCCCTCTTCCTTTGCATGATGCTAGCCTGAGTGTGGAAGGCCACATAAGGAGGTTCTGTTTTCTCAATATTTGCCCTGGGTTTACCTAAATGGGGTATTTGAAAACTTTGTGATTAAGCAGCCTGAGTGTTGAGTGATTAGACTGTGCCTCAAAGAAAGGAATTTGATTTGTATTATGTGAAGAATTTCCCCCTAAGCAATTAAAATTTTTGGTAAAGAGTATGACTTAGCAAATTTAATCTGAACTGGCTGAAAGTAATGTAGAGGGAGGGAGAAGGGGGAGAAGGCTAAAGTGACCTGACTGTGCTTTTCCATCCCCATCATCATCTTGTTGAACTGAAGATGACCTCATGGGCTATGAGGAATGAGATGATGTCACTGTACAAGAAGTAGACACTGATCCTTTTTTCTTGTGGCTTTCCTGTTACACTTCATTTGTGTTTATTTACAGAGGGATGTTGCAGGTTTTTTTTCAAGTCACTGTCATCTGCTGCTTGTTGAACATCTTTTCCTTGTAAAGCTTTCTCTTGAAGATTTCTCTTCATCTCCATACATTCTCACTGTACACAAGCAGAGACTTAACTACAGAATGAAGGCTTTGGACCTTATTCTGTTCTACCAGCTCTTCATCTCTATTGCATTTTGGTTTTGAATTAAGAAATTAGATTGTGAAGGCCATAATATGTCTTTTGAGATCTTTTGACATTCATTTTTACTTTGATTGCTGCCAAATCATTTTACCCTCTAGCACCCTGGTTAATCTACATGGAATTAGTTGTGTGGTCTTAATGTCTGTGATTGGAGATAGGTGTTCATGTGACAAAGCCATCACTGCAAGCAGAGTTTGCATGTCGAGGACAGCTGTTTGCAGTAAATGATCAACTGAATTCAGCTACTGTATAGCCTCTGGGGCAGTCTTGTTAAAGTGTGCACATCTGTGGTCCACTTATGAGGAGCATTGTGTTTCTCTGACTGTGTAGATCGTGTGTGGTGATAAAGAGAGTCCAGTGTTAAATCTGTAATGGAAAACAAAATGAATATGTGATTGTTTTTTCAAATATTACTTTCTGTGGATACAGTCTTATTTGACTTTTGAATGTGGTCAGCTGAACTAAGAACATCAACTGTAAATTAAGTAGAAATAAAGAATCAATATCCTGTCACAAATATTTAGAAACTAACTGAAAGAAAAATCAGACTGAATTTATCTGAAGTCAGTAAGATAAGTTTGAATGTAAACTTCTCTGAGAAGGAAAGGAATCCCTGGTTACTGGATCTTTTACAATAACCAAAGAAATTCACTCCTCTTGCTGATATTTCCTCAGATTTCTTCATTATTTAGAATTATCTTTCAAAATATTATTGCAATAATTCTTTAGTCATGTAGCTGCAGGTATGTTTTCTGTAGCTTTGCTAAACAGGTTGTGTGTTTTGTTGACTTTGGTTGAAGACAAATTGCATATTCCCTAACTGCAGGAGTGTGTAAATAGTTCTGGTGAGTCAATGTGTGCATGTGAGCTGAAAATGTAGGTACCTACTCCTTGACTTGAAAATTATTTTCATGCAAATGTTTGCCAGTACAACGTGACTGCACAGATGTCTGTGCTCTGGCAAACCATCACCACAGCAGTGAGAGCATAGCTTAAGCAGAGCAATGTAAAAACTGCAGTGAAGGATTGTCCAGCTCCAGAATTAGCCTGTTAACATGTTTTTCCCAGAGGCAGCAGCAGAAGAAATCTTATTTACTAATTTCTGGCTGGAAATTTTATTATGGCTTGTGCCAAACTGAAAGGATGCTTGTTATGTTTTCCTCATACTCATGACATTACCCATCAGTTATTTCTCAGAAATACTAGTCCCATTAAATCAGAGTTGCTGTAGCTTATGCTAAATGGGTGGGGGATGCTGGACTGGGGGCAGGTATTTACTTGGTAGCTATCTCCAAATGAAATGCAGCCTTCCTCCAGTGTGTTTTCACAACTCTATTTTCAATATGGTGCTTGAGAGCAAAGGAAAGCCTCCTGTTAGCAAGAGTCACTTCATAGGGTGAATGGCTAGCATATCATTCCTTTTCAGTTAATAACTAAAATCAATTGCTTTTGAGTGGTTTTCTTGCATGTTTGTTTTGTTGTTTTTTTTTTTTCCTGGCATAGTGATCAGTGATCTTTCTGTATGTTACTGTTCACATCTTCAGTTACAGCTGCTATTTTTGTTGTTTTGTTTTTTTTTTAAATCATTGTTCTTCTGTCTGTACATCCATGACTTGCAGTGACCAATGGGATCATTTGCAGAAACAATTAAAACATCTCTTGCCCTGGCTGTGGAGGGAAGAGGAATAGCAGATGTACTGGCATTAGCTTGGCAGTAGCTTCATTGTTGATGCATGTCTTCTCCCTTGCTTGCTGCCTTTGCAGCTGGCTTTTTGTTTTGTTGAATGTGACTGGTAAGATTTTGCCATTAAAATAAATAAGCATCTCCTCCCTGAGTGAGCACTGGTCTAAGCTACTGCGTTTGGAACTGAACTCTTGATTAGAATTGCTGTAAGTGCTGTTTAAAACAGCTCTGAGGTATCAAAATCCATACATAGTGCAGACATGCACAGAAGTTGTACTTTGGACTGTTGAATTTTGCTTTTAGCTACAACATATATGCAGATGTTCCTTCTTGCCTTGCTACAGCTTCTGCCAACTCAGCCTTTAATGTGCCTGGTCTGTCCCTCTGGAGCCCTTTCTGACCTGGACCTTGATGCTTGCCTGACTGGTGCTATGCTCAGGGTGCCACAGGAATCTGAAAATACCATCACGTGTCTCAGCGTCTTGATGGCAGAGATTGTGTTTACTCCAGGAAGTTTACTCCAGCCTTGGCAGTAGCCTTACTCTTAAAAGGTCACTTTCCAAGCCCCTCCTCTACCCTCTGCCCGAGTTCCAGCTTCAAGATCAATCTGATAAGTCAGCTAGTTAACTTTTACCAGGTAACTTGGGTGCAGCTGGTAGTTGCAAAATCAGTTTTCAGCCTTGGCTCTGGCAGGGATATTATTTCTGCTCAGAGTCCATCTTGGGAATCTGAATGGCTCTGTCACATGCTTGGCACCTGATCTGAAGTGTGGGACAGCCAAGTTCGAAGCTCTTGCTCTGCCTGAACTGGAGTAGGGCATGGAACATCAGTTTCTTATATACCCATTAGTGTGCATTAGGTCTTCAGTTGTTCTCTTTCTTCTGTCACACAATGCATATTTGTTTTTTGTAATTTAGAAAAAGAGAGGCTGGTACACTACATTACCTCACTATTACAGACTGCCTGAGAGCTTGAGATTCAGATTTAAGGTTGAGTTGGGAAAAGCAGATGGTTCTTTAGTGAATGAGTCTTTTCTGATTTTCAGATGACTTAGATTTTGACCTGATATGTAACTTGAATGCTCACATCATCTTTTTTTTTTTCAGTAAACGTTTTCCTGCTTCCATCTGCCCCTTCTGGTTTTAATCTAGATTTGTAACACGAGTTTGAGATGGATTTTGAATTTGTGGGTTTTGGCTGATAAAGCACCATGAAATTCAGGCTGATATGCTGTGGTAAATCAGATGTCTTATGTCTAGTCCATCTTTGGTTAATCCCATGGCCAGCAGAGATCTGTTATGAAGGCTGTCTGTGATGTTCTTTCAGATAATTTGATTCATATTCAATCTGTATTAGCAAAAACAAAAGTCAAGATATCTTCAGTGTTTATATATGCATTTTGCTTCTAGTGGAAAAAAAATGTGTTTTCTAAACACTAGATTTCTAAAGATCTCTTGATCTTAAAAGAAGAAGACATAATAAGTGAGAGTAGAAATCCAAGTTTTCCTGTAGCTCAGCAAACCAGTAAAATATGAATGTGAAAGTTCTTGAAGCTTTCCCAAGTAGATTTTGCCTCTAGATGTCTCCAAAAAATTGTATTGGGTGCTGGAGCTCAGGTGAAATTCTGAGTGTTTGTGTATTTTTGGTCCAATTAAGAAGCCAACAAATATGTTTAAAACAATACAAAATTATTGTTTGGAGGTAAAGCTGTTAAAAACACCCAAAATAATCAGAGAGAAAGAAGTGAAGAGAGGGAACTCCCTAAATATCCCTGGAAAATAGAAGGGCTGGATTTGTTTCTTTGCAAGTAAGTTTGAAGGGTGCGTTGCAGGATATGAATACAGCATTGGGAATGTTCCCAGATCTTTTCTACAATCCTTTTAATGTGGTTACAAATTCCTGACTGTGAGTGAAAATAAATTAGAATTAACTTCAGTGAGTGTCGAAAACATGGAGACTTTTGGATTTGTTTGGAAAATGCATCAGGCCACGCTATGATATTTTTTTTTGTCTGTACTAATTAGTGATGACAAAGCATCAAGATGCCAAAGAGTGAATCATTTGGACCTTCATTAAATTGCAAATTTAGTGTCACTAACATGTGGCTTTGAGGAATTCTTGAAGTAATAGAATAAGGGTCCAAGGAGTATCCTTGATGAAACAGAGTTGTTTGAAGGGGATAGTTATTCTCAATGCAATTTCTTTCCTAATTAACACTAAAAGCCAAATTATTTCAGTTCTTTCTGGAAGAATGTCAGGTATGTTACCAATGCAGAAGAGCTTAGATTAGTAAAATTTATGTATTATCAACTATTGCTCTTCTTTAGCCTGCTGGATGCAACTTTTGCCTTACCTTGTGTTGTTGAAGGTTTGCCACCTAGCAGGGTTCCATGCTCAGAAGACCCCAGCTATGATTTGCATTTTTAGTACAAGAGCTGCTCCTAAGCAAGAAAACTTAGCTCTGTTTCAACTATTAAAAGCTGCTGGAGGATTTTGAAGTAACCTTACATTCCTGTGGAAATCTGACTTTTGAACCTTGTGTTCAGCAGCACTGACTTGTGTTTGGTTTTCATATTCTGTAGTTATTTTAATCCCTGAGACCAGAGGTGGCCATTGGCTGGTATTGCTGTATTGCAGGACACTGATGCTCACTCTTTGTTACACTAGAATGCAACATAACTCTTGGGGAAACTTTCTTCCCATTCATTGCTGTCTGATTGCTATGGCAAGTGTGGAAATTGTATTTGTGGAAAAGAAATGTTAAGAATATGAATTGCTATCATCATCTGAAATAAGACTGAGCTCTGGAGACAAAAACAAAGAATGGCCTCTTCCAATAGATTTCTTGCTTTCCTTACTACTAGCTTACTCAGAGTATGCTGCTGGAATGGTATGGTATATCTTGGTAGAAGAGTTTTTTAGGAGTTTGGAAATGTCAGGAGCTTGCAGGTATCATGTTCTTAATTGGAGGGTTTTTCTGTAGCTGTGCTCAATTATTCCCTCAGCTGAAGAAATAACATTGAACTTTTTTCACATGGGAACTTAGGCATTCCTACAGCTTTCTGTATTATGCATTTCAAGGAAATTTTACAGAGAGGTAGAGTTTGCAAAGATAAATTTCTGTTAAATATTCACGTGAATTCTGTACATGGTGTGATGACAACTGTAGTGTTGTAGTGTGGATTTAAAGCTGATTGTTACTGGCTAATCCAAGCAGTTGAAAGCTCCCAAATGTCCCAACTGTGGAAAAAAGATTCACTGAAAGATTACAGGTTCCTAAATGCTTCGATCATGTTTCAGTTATTTTGAAATAGAGTCAAAAGCTTTGTTGTTATGCACACAGAGAAGTTTGTTTTCTTCACATGCTTTAAAAACTATTAAATTTAAAATGATTACTTTTAGAAAGCAGGGCATTCTTCAAGCAAATAATTTTTGAGAAAGCTGTTGACTTCAAGACTGCTCTGGCATTGATCAGCTGATGGAGAACTGGGAGAGCCCACATTATTCACCTGAAATATATGCCTCCATTAACTCTTCATGGGAAACTCCTATCTGTGGTGGGAGGAAGGCTCAGTTCTTCAGGCAGTAGATGACTGTGGAGTGATTAGAGCAGTATACTGAGTTTGAAAAGATTTTCAGATTCACATGAATGTCAGGTTTCTCAGTTGTGTGAAAATAAAGATGTGATCATGCCTGGCATCTAATGTCTGCCATGTGAAAACTTTTTTTTTTTTTTTTTTTAGAATTTGCAAGAATCATGCTGGGAGAAGGCAGGCTACTTCTTTGATCTTCCGGATTTCTTATCTTGGAAAGCCACAGGTGTCACTGCAAGGTAGGTTCATGATATTGCTATGATTTGACCTTCTTTGTCTATTTCCTTAAGTATGTTTCAGCTTTAATTGATTTTAACTGGCCATGTTGTTATGTATGTCTGTAATTCAGTCTTCTCCAAAACATCTTGAACCCATCTCCTGCTTGCATTGTGTGTTCCTGAACACATTTGATCCTGTGACCAGAGTAATTCACAGATACAGAATGTTGCTACAGCTGTTTATTTGTCTTGCATTCAGTTTTGGAATATATATATGATTGCTCTAGTTACTGTGAAACATCATTCTTATAATTCTTTGAAATCTGTTTTTATTGATGAATTTACTGACTTTTTTTAAGCATTGGAAGAAAACACTTTGCCTTGTGGGAGGGATTTGTCAGTCTTGGGGAAGGGCAGGTGTTTTCTTGGGTGTGTTGTTAGTGCTCAGCACCCTAAGACCTTAACGTCTCCTGGGAACCTCTGTCACAATATTATTGATAAAAGGGAAAGAGCATACAGAGCTTGCAGACTAATTATTGCATTCTCTAATACCCATCTAATGTGGACAGGAGTACAGCATGAAGTCTGGAGATTAAATTTTTCAACCTCTTCTGATACCTTTGGACGCAACCAAAATATATGAGAAGAGGTTTAAAAGGAAGTAAGGAGGAATACAGGAACCTAGAGTATGATAATAGAGTTCCTGTCTACTGTCCCTCATGGAGGCCTTAGCTTAGGGTGAAGTGTTATTTGTGGGTTTGGGGATGGAAAGACAAGGATGAGGTTAGGGTACTGCTGTGGACTAGTATAGTGGTGCTTTCAGCTGGTGTCAGGCTGTTACTGCTTGCAGTAGACTTTGAGACTGTCTAAATTCAGGTTTTGCTTTGGAAGTAGGTCTGAAAGGAGAGGCTGTGGTGGCAATGACATCTCCTTGGTCCTGCCTGGCTTTGACATTGTGTTCTTAGCTGTCACTTTCTGGAGGTGAGGCTGAGAATCTCTTTTGAAAAAAAAAATGCAAGCAGAAGTAAAACTAGCTAAATTTTTACTGGCAAGTTCATTTCCATAGAAATGACATTTTGATTACTCAGAAACTTTTTGATTGTATTAGTAAATGTTGTAAGGGAGAAAGACATTTTGGGAAAAGACTTTCTCAACGAAGTCTTCCCCCACCCTTCAGCTGAGAGCCTCCTGTTTTGGATAAAGTAGTTCCTTGTACCATCTTCCTTTGCTGCCTTAATGTACTCCCCAAAATTAAACCCATTGTTTAGGCTCTAGTGGAATGTCTTGTAGAGTAACAAAGGAGGAAGAAAAAGGCAGGAGCATAAGTATAAGAAATTCCTTGTTGGAATCAGCCCTAATTTTTTTTCCTTCCTCTGCTTTCCTCCGTGCACACCTGTTTCTTGGGAATTTCCTTGTATTTTGGTGAAGTAGTTTGTCCTGCATATATTAATAATACTATGGAAATGTGAATTTATCAAGAATAAGAGTCTTAGCACCTCTTCTCCCTCTGAGCACAAAGGAGCCTATTCACATGGCAAGACACAGTGTTAGTCATTGTGAATCATCCATAACTTGGCCCTGATAGAAAAAAGGTTTTGGTTTTGTTTTTTTTTTAATTTGTTTTGGTGATGGGATTTTACCAAAATATGTGCAATTCCAAGGGCATTTTTATAGGAAAGGCTTGTGCACATGCTGAAATTATTACTCTTGCTTAAAGAATGTTTTAAAAAAAAAACATTTTAAAACATCTTTTAAGGGGCTCTTAAAAACATTTTGTATGTATTTAATATTGAAAAAAACCTATGTATAATCTTTTGGGCTTCAGTGATATTAATCAGTTAAATAGAGTGAGAGATCAGAATTTGAAAAATTTGAAAAACAATTCTTGTGTTTCTGAGTATGAAATTATTTGTCTTTCACCTTTGATTCTGCTGATGTGAAATGCCTTGTTGCTGAGTTCTTTTCCAGTTGGATGTGTAACAAACAGTAAATGCCTCTTACCTGGAAGGTGGAGACTTAAAAATATTCTGAGATTTTTACCTACTATCTAAACTTGCTATATATTTCACCAAACTGTCCACTCATCAGTTGCAGAGGATAAGTTCCAAATGGATTCCCATTGCTCTTGGAAGATTGTTGCCTGTAATACTGCAAATTAAAAATAATTGTTGTATATTATTTCTTCTTTGGCTTCATGAAATACCATTGAATTGTTCTCAATGATCCAGACAGCTGACAATACTGCATTAAAAAGGTTACTGACAGCTTAGTTTGAAAATTTCAAACTTTGGAACTTCACAGCTCCTGCCCCCCAGGGTTCCAACAGTGCCTATTGGGTTTGCCACTTGAATACTCATTTGTCTTATTTCAGAAATGCTGCTGTAGAGAAAAGAGTGAGCTGTTCTTTCACAGACACTTTAGCAATACTTTGCAGGGGCTCAGCACTTTTACTCATGGTGAGCATGACTCACTGCTGTCTTCCACCCACAATCTATAACCTCTGATAACTTTTCCTTTATATGGTATTTTGGATAAAGCTATCTTAATAAAATCTAAATAACTATCTGGTTTAGTTACAGGCTACTGTATTGTGGATGGAGAAGTCTTATCAGAGATTCACATCTGCAATTTATTGTATTTCTGAAGTCTTGTGAAGGATTACATTGCAGATAAGAATATGGCTGAGCTGTTAAATTGGGTAGATTTCACACAGAAACTTCTCCAAGGTTGTGTATATTTAGATCCAGCATTCTGCTTCAGCTCCAATTTCAATCATAAGGAACTCACTCACTGGAAAATTAGCTGGTCTCCACTGGATCTACAGGGCTTAAGTTGAGCTGTCACCAATGGGAGATTAAACCTGTGGAGGAGGATTTGGAAACACAGTGAAGAATGTCAGGCTGACATTGAGGGAGAGAGTGTCCAACATCATGCTATAAGCCACCTCCCAAAATTACCAAAACAAGTTGAAACAAACTGAGTAATTTTTTCAAACTATTGCTCTCTAGATATGTTAATAGTTATGAAAGTAATGTGTAATCTACTTGAGACTTCAGTTCATATATGAATGCTAACCCAAACAATTTTCCTGTGGAAATACTTGTGTAGTCAGTCTTCAAGGACCCAGCCATCATGACAGGGAAAAGGGTGTAACAAAGATGTTTGGTATGCTTTCTGGGGGAGCTTTTGTAAATTATCTCTTTGCAAAAGAACTCAGAATTATGATTTTTTCCAGATAAAACCAGTTTAAGAAGAAAGAAATTCATATTGTTATGGTTATTACAGACTGCAAAGTGAAAAACAAATGTGTGTAGTTCATAAAAAGCATTTTTGGGAACCACATAACTAAGATTAGTTTATATCTGTGTGAGGGAGAGTCATATACTTCTAATATACAGCATATTTTCAACAAAAAGATATTTGGTCTTCTTTTCCTTTCTTTTACAACAAAGAAGCTACTTCCTTGACTTGTGTGTGTTTAATAGTTGATTCTTTATGTTAAGCAGGGATTAAGTCTGTAATATTTATTTGTAACCTGTTCCCAGTTGCTGATTTTTAATGCAAGAGATGGTTCTGTTGGACTCATCTCTTTCCAAATAACTCTTCTAATGTTAGTTGGGTAAGAGTATGCTGGGATAAATGAAGTAGAGTTTGGGCTGAGTTGAAATGGTGGAAGTTGGTAAAAAAATACTAAAACTAGGAGGGTGCTTTTGAGTCCAAGAATCAAGTCTCTCATGTCCCTTGTTTGATTTGAAGGAGTGAATTAAATTTACATCTTCAGAAATGTTTAGGCAGCTAAATAACTTTGAGGACTTGATTCTTGTTCGTTCCTGTGTTTACTCTGCATCCATTAAACTGATAGATAGGTAACTCTTACATGGTTGCTTACTTTTACCACTGTGAGGTATTTCATCACTGTGCTTAGCAGAGTCCTCACCAAATATTTTAGCCTGATAGGCTGGAAACTTTGAAAAGAAAGAAAGTTTGGAAGAGGAGCTTATGTTTAGAGGTGTGGTTTAGAAAGCAAACTGGTGTGATTTAAATGATTATCTGAAGGATAGCTGTGTATTTTTAAAGGATTGGGCAATCCTTTCAGTGAGATGTGGTAACTGGAGAAGCACAGACACCAGTTTTTTTGGGGCCAGCTGCCCTTCCCTTCCTTCCTAGCTTTGCCATGACTAATGTATACCCTTTGACTGGAATTCTGGCAATTAACTGCTTCTTGTTGATGTTTTGTGTTTACTTCAGAAGATGCCTGGTATAAAAATTATAAAGAAAGGGGCTGGGGTATGTTTTAGAAAGCTCTCATGATTAGCACTGCAGCCCATGTGGCGGTGACAGTATCCTGAATTGCACTCGGGTTTTGTGTCCTGTTTATGAAATACAACCCAAGACTTCAGACTTGCAGACTTGTTTGGGGAAGTCTCTGGAGAAGGGAGAATAATCTTCAAGGGCTGATTGGGAGGGGAGAGATGGTGTTTTTGTAGATTGGACAAAGTACCATTAATTTCTTGTCATGGAGCCAAAAGCAAGTGTCCCTGTAATGGTATCTTTGCCAAATGAGAGAATTCCACTTCTATCAGGCTTTTAATAAATTCAAAACATGTTCTTTGGAGACGGGTGACACACAGACTGATCCAGGATAAGAAAATAGGAAGCTTATAGCTGGAAAAGTTATCAGGACTGTGAAGGGCAGGTGCAATGTGGGACATTACTGTTGGATTTTTTTTTATTATTATTTAAAAGCGATGTGTCCTTGAGTCTACAGAGTAGTCTGAAAGAGTTCTGTGTGCTAAATAAGAAAATTGTTAGCAGGTCCTGTTAATGTTAGCCAGGAAGCACACAGGCAAACAGGAAGCTTTAGCTATTGCTATTGTACAAATGCCCTTTACAAAATATTAGTAAAAGAAGCTTAATGTGTTTTCCACAAGAACAGGAGCCCTTCATCATGTCTGACGGTATCTGCACAGCGAAGAAAAACTGCATTGTCCCTTTCCAACAGCTTTGACGTACATTGAGACATTGCATTTCAGAGGCTTGCATTCAGATCTTCAAATATTTACTGCTTTGATTATTTTTTTAAAGATGTTAGGATTGTTAATTAGCTGTGACAATATCTAGCCTTCAGTTTTCTATTGTGTTCATTTGCTGCTAAAAAAAAAAAAAGTCAGCTAGGTCAGTATAGAAAAGGATTGGGGGCAGGCGCGGTAGTAGATGTATTACTGGCAGCTTGCCACAGAGACAGTGAACTCTGAGCCAACCATGAAGTCATTTTGAACTCAGGGAGTCTCACTAATCCAAGGCAATGTGTCTTAATTTGACAAAGCAAAGACTGCTTGATAAGCAACCCTCGCTAGAAATGCTGTTAAACAGGGGTGTTTGTAAGTTTAGATTGTGGATGAGAAATGTGGTGATATGAAAGGAATCATCTTGTTTTCAGGTTCTTACTCCCCCAAGCCCAAAGGCAGGCTTGGCTCTGTTCTCCCCTGCAGTTCAGGCTGTGCAGTGGCTTGATGTGAAATTTGAGAAACATATGTAGTTTTCTATTTCAGGAAAATGATCTCAGGGGTTGAATGTGTGTTTTGTTGGCTGTTAAGCTCTGATCTTGCCTAGTGTGGTAGTTTGAGAGTGTGTGTATATGAGAGTGTGTGTGTGTCTGTGATGGTAAAGACATTCTCCAGTGCTTTAAAAAAAAAAATCATGGTTCCTATATTCATTGCTATTAAAGGTCTTATTTCTGTAGTCTCAAAATGCAAAATACAACATCCTAAGAAGCCTCTTAAATGTACTATGTACATCAGAAAATGTTTGTCTTTTATTTTTCCATAATAGTCATTAACATTTGCTTGAGGTGATGAGTGGTACACACACAAAGTTTTCCATGGAAGCAAAGGAGCTTTGTTTAAACAGCCCTTTCTTTGTTGATCCTGTGCAGAAGCAATATATATATGAACACTGTAATTATTAGCTTCTCTGAGGGTCAGATAATTATCTTCCCTTAATAAAGTTTGTAAAGAGATGACTAGGAGTCTTTGATATCCAGCTTGCTGACGTGCTAGCTAGTGGTGGGACTGGATAACTGTGTTTCACTGAAGCTGGGTTGGGGGGGAGAAGTATCAAAGGAGGTTGTGGACTTAAATTCTGAGGAAAGAAAAGGCAGAAACCACAGAAAATCTTGTTGTCTTTCAGTTCTCTTAATATCTTTTTTTTTTTTTTTCGGTCATCTTGGTTCTCTTCAGATACAGGCTGGGTGTTCAGAGGCTGTATGTTTCATTTGCTCTGGCTTCTGTGAATGCAATCAGGGATCAGACCCTCACAGTACAAGGCATGTTATAAACAATCTGTCATCTGCTTTGAACTGTTCCTTATGTGAAACACCATGGAAAGCCCCATGCAAAGCCCTTGTCCCTTGTGAAATTTGGTCTCTGTTCAGCAAGGGCGGTGTAACAATTACTTTATTGCACAAATTTGAACCAGATAAAAAAATAGCCATGTTTATGAACTCCTGGGTCATTTACAGTGTTTCAGTGTGCACATGTATAATGCATGTATTCACAGTAAATTCTCTAAAAAGCACCCCCTGAAAACAATAACATTCCAGGAGTGTTCTCATCCAGTGAAGGAAAGGAAAGCTATATAGCATAAAGTCTCTGCATTAGATGTTTACATATAGTGATTAAAAGTATGAAAACTCTGTTAAATTTATTCTTCCATAAGGGGCTTTTTAAAAATTTTTTTAAACTTTATTCTTTTGTAATATGTGGCATATGAAGGAGTTAATAAATTCACCCTTAAAGTGCTGCTCTTGCTTAAGAAAGTAGCATTATTATTTTACAGTTGGGAAAAGAACTGTCTAAATTGAATGCTAACATTCAAAGTGTTGAGCTGGGCATCCAGCTTTCTGTCTAACTTGCAGTAAGAACACTTGAACTGTCCTATTCCATAGACATTTTCACAGACCACACTATGAATTATTTATTCTGGACCTTTTCTTCCTCCAGACTTCCCAAACAAATGCTTTTCACCACTAGAGTGTTGCTCCTATCCCTTTCAGTGTAATACATGGCCTTAACAACAGTCTTGGCCTGGAAGGCAGTTTACTTACACGTTTGCTTTATTTTTGTTGGCTGGCTCTCTAAATCTGTTTAATGTTAGTAACTTTCACTGGAAATTCTCATCGTGCTTTAGGATGACACTGATGGTGTCAGGGTTGACTTATATTATCTCTTTAAAGTAGTATTAGCTTACATAAGGTTTTTTTTCTCTTACTTGTTTTAGCATTCATATTATCCAGAGAGGAGCCTTTTAATTGTGAAATGTAAATAGCCTGACAACGCGGAGTTCAAGGAAAATGATTCTTTGTCCATGCCAGTGATACCAATTTTGCCAACTTTGTGACCTTTAAAATCACATACTTTTATCCTTGACCTGTAGCCTGCCTATAAAAATAATCTTAGATCAATGATACAGTGCTTTCAAGAATGTGTCTAAAGAAAGCAGGCTCTTGTACATACATGTTTTGTCATTTCTTCATTGTGGCAAACCATCTGCTGGTTCAGCTGTAAGATCTGGTTATTGATTTGGTGCCTGGCTATGCCTTCTACCTGCACTGAGATAGTGAACACTTTTATTTTTGTCTTCAAATTGATGTTGCCAGATAGTGAACCTGATGTTATATAAATATATAATGTCTTATATAAAATCATCAAGGATTTTTTTTCCTTTCCCCATTCTTTATTCCAGAGCCATTCCATTAAGCTGCTCATTAGATAAAAGGCTGTAATTCAGTCTTCAGTGGATGAAATGTGTATGTACTTACAGAATCAAAGACATTCCAAGAAAGGTTGTTTATTTTCTAACTACCTTCTTTGATTACATTTTGATGGTAGGATTCTGACTGTCTGACCTGAGAGAAACAGATGAAGCAATAATGGTTGCAGTGTAATACAGCAAAGATGACTGAAGTTATGTTTATTGGTTGTCAGACCCTGCATGCATAGGAAATGTTAATCTCCTGTGGACAGGATAGCTGAAATCTCAGATTCCACCATGGCTGTTAGTTTCACTTTAAGCAAAGGGAAAATACTATATTTTATATTTTTCTATTAGATGGCTTCAGTCAGTATTTGACTTTTATATATATTTGGTTTAGGTTGCTCTTACTCACTTTGCACACTGAGATGTGCTGCTGGAGCTGCTCTTCTAAGTTTAAATCTGCTCCATCCACCTCATTTCAGTTCAAGAGCTCTTAGTCAGCCTTATTAGCCTCACTTATCAGCTTGCCTGTGACTGCAGTATAGATGTATCCTGGGACCCTCCTGAGTGGCCATGTGGAAACAACAAGCATTTCCCAGAGCTCTGTCCCCAGAGCTGTGGCTGCCCTGCTGTCCTTGCCAGGCTGCATGTGCCGGTGTCTGTTGGAGTAGAAGGGAGTCTACAGAAGGTGGCCTCTGGATTGCCTCTGGTACCCATGCATGAGGATTTCTTGTCCAAGTAGGAAGGAAAGCAAGACCTTCATACTGCAGAAGTTAATTGGGAAAAACTTAGCTGAGATGTGTGAAGATACTCCAGGTATATTCAAACTCTCCACCTCCAAAACTCCACTTGCATTTATGCATGTGTAGTAGACATTGTTAGAATGAAAGAAATAACTCCAGCTTTCATTCACAGGAGTGTGAAACTTGCAGGTTCAAAATTTAAAACTTTGAAAGATACTCAGCTTTCCTTCTAACCTCATTTTCCAAGCTGAGTTCTTTCAACTGAAGGATTAGGCTAGATCTGCACCATAAGGTACTTTTACATTTAAACGTGGTGAGAGAGACAGAACATGCCACAAAATACACAGAAAACTATTTTCATGTAGTTTTCAACTTTGGAGATTCCCTTCTTGAAGGTGTACGTGGGATTTTCTGATGCTGGTTTGTCATATATAGTGTATCTAATAAAGACTCTTTTGAGGAAAAGCAATATTGTAATTTTAATTTCAAGAAAAAAAAATAGTGTGCTTCCTGTCTTAATGGAAAAGTAGGTGTGATGTTGTGCTTAGTTCCTTGAACATGGCATCTTTATGTGAGGTTAATGTTGCATAGAGCTTTCATCTCCCTAGAAAGAAGAGAAAATGGGAAAATGTCTAAGTGCATGGTACACTGTTGACTCCTCTTCTTCGTATTTGCCCTGTCCCCTTCTGTTCTTGCCCTCCTTGCTTCCATCCCCCAATCCCTGTGGGCATGCACGCCTGGATTTGGAAAGAGCAGTTGATGTCATCTCCTTTATGACTTGTACCTTTCATATGTCATATTGGGTAATGCTTGCCTGTGGTATCTGAAATTTGAATATGTAATTGGGGTTCTTTAGTGTTCACCATTCCTCCTGCTGATGTCCCAGTAGCACCAGGTATAAATATAACTGGGAAGCTCTCTGGAGGGAATCCAGATTGTTTCAGACTTCCTGGTTTTGTGTGCTTTGTCCTGTAGCAACTCCTCATTTTGTGTATGAGAACAGTTCATAAACAGATGTTGAATCTCAACATGGTGCCTGAAATTTCCTGCTCTTTCTGACCCATCTGTGACAACAGATGATGTTGATTTACACTGGTTTACTCCACTTGTAATCTAAGTATATTTCCTCTTAACTCATTCTTTTTCAAGTTATGTCTTTCTAAATGTGGATCAAAGGAGAGTTATACCTACTAAAAATGTTAAGTCAAGAGATTTCTAATTCCCTTAACCTATCAAGAGACATATTAATTAATGAAAGTAGATGTGCCAAAGCAAACGAGCAAGCAGAATAGGGAGAGAAAGGAAGAAGGAGCATAAAAGAATGATGTCCAGAATGACACAGCACAAATTACCTTGTAACTGTGATGTGTACTGTGCTGATGAGAATCACTTCAGGCTATCTCTAAGGCTTCATCCCGTCTTGTTTACTTGTTGCTTTGTCTGAAAGGGCCTCTATTTGTGTGCGTATGTGTACATAAAATAGGGAATACTGTTTTACTTTAAGTTTGAAACTCTGCTTGGAGGAATATTGCTCAAGAAAACCACATCAGGCTAAGCTTTTGAAAATGCAGGCTGGTTTAGAGTGAGCTTTTTAATATATTGGAGCCTCGAGCCATTCACCTCTTTGCTCCTGAGAGCTCTACCTGCAAACTTCCAGGGCTGAATAATTTAAGGTTTGGGGTTTTTTTAATCTTTCTGCAAGAAATAGTAGTCTGATGTTTTATTTTCTTAAAGTCTGAACTCCACATAAGTTTTTTTCAGAACTGTTTATCCTCACTCCAGACATGAACCTTGGAAAGGTGGCAGAAAAAACAAACAGCTGCTGTGTTTTTGGGCAGTCTGCATTCCTTTAAACTCTGAGATCAGACTTGTGCTGAGATTTTCAAACTGTTTGTCCTAGGGCTTAACCACTTTCACTCCTGCTTAAAAGTCAGTGAGTTTGCTATACCAGTGCTTGTTAGAGCTGTCATGTAGAGCCTTAATGATTCAAGAACTATGAATATATGATGTGTTCGTAGGGCTTTTTATTATTATTTCATTCCAATTTCACCTACCTCCCTAATCATCTTTCCACTTTTGGACTCCAGTCTTTTTTTTTAACTTCAGCATTATGCTTCAGATATTTGAGGGAATTTTGGTTTTGTTTTGGGGCAAATTTGATGCATATAGAAATGTTATTAATGAACTAAGGTGGAGGTAATAAAGAAAGACCATCAGAGTCCCAAGACCCAGAGTTGGAAATCATCTTTGCCAAGCATGGGTTTTTTTCCTTCACAGGTGGGAGAGAGGAAGGAGAGCCATAAGTTCTGTGGAAGTGTTTTGTGACCTCTTGGTGAGGTTTCCAAAATATGTTCTGTGGGGCTTGATGTAAGAGGTGGAAGAGTGAGGACAATGCAGGCTTGTGTGGTGACCTACTAAATGAGTGTTAAGTGGTCAGGGCCTTCTTGTGGGTTTGTCTGTCAGAGAGACATGAAGGTGCTGCTTCTACTCAGGCCTTATAAGTAGCCTAAATTCTTAATGTGCCTTGCAGTTCCCTTACTTTCCAATTCATGGAACTTCCATGGGTAAAGAGATTGTACCAGTTCTCTATTTTTGTGATATGGATTAAATGCATTGGGCAAGATGCTGTGCCCAAACATGTGTTTACTAGCAACTAGAGTTGATGGAAAAACAAAGCACTCACTCCAGTTCTAAAGGGCTTTTCAGTTAACCATGTTCATTCTTTTCTTTGGGCCTTTTTCCAGCAAAGCACTTAGGCACGTGCTTAAAGTTAAAGCATGTGCTTAAGTGCTTTGCTGGTCTGTGAGCTTTATTTGCCATCCAAACATGTTGGTATGAACAGGCTCTTGGTTCCATGAATATTTGGTGAACTGTTCTTTGACAGTTCATTCTTCTCCTCTGAACTTTTTGTCCACTTATGGCCCAGAAAATATATTTTGTGATTTCACTATGACTCAGATAATGATTTGCAAACAGTCTGTAGGCTATTGATTGAGATGAATTGGCACTGATTGTGAAGAAATTGTGTATATGGGAATGTTAAGGTCAGTTTTCCCAGATAAATTTTCATCTGATATTATGCTCCAGCTGAGTAATCTCACTGGCAGCACCTGGGATATGACAGGAGCATCTTCATCAGTTAGGGTACTGTGGATTTAGTCATGGTATGATGCATCATTCCTTCTGCTAGAAAAATCTCTTTAAATAACTGTGGAAGTGTTTTGTGCCCTCTTGGTGAGGTTTTCAAAAAAATTTCCACTTGCTATTATTTTTTAGATCTGGACATGGATTTGTTTGTTTCTTCCTGGTTTTCATTACTGCAGTCCAAAGTTGCTTATCTGTCATGACTGCAGGACAGCAGGTCTTGCACTGTCCCTCCTCCTCATTCTCATGTTAGGACAGGAGATCTGGGATAAATTGAGAGCTTAAGATTTATGTCTGCATCTTGCAGCAGTGAAGGTTGTCCTTTCACCTCTACAGCCATCTCAGAACATCACTAAGTTAATTTGCTTTGTGCTTTTCATTGTCAAAGTGCAAACCACTTGGGAGGCGTCCCTGCCAACGTAAGAGGATTGGAACTAGATCATCTTTAAGGTCGCTTCCAGCCCAAACCAATCTATGATTTTTGTGATTCCATGAAAAATGGCTCAGCTATGTAGGATGTCCAGCCTGATACTTCTGACTTAATTGCTGGAGTTAGTAAGGACAATCTGTAGAGACTTAAGTCAAGTGCAATCCTGCAGCTGCTTATGCAAACAAGTGACTTGCATAAATGTTCCAGTTGACGTCATAGACACCATTTGTTCAGGTCAGGTTACTCACACCTAAGTCTTTGTAGGACCAAGCTCATAGATAAACAGCAGTTTGCAAAATCGCATTTAAAAAAAAATTGTTCTTTATTTCTTTTTCATAAAAATATACAAGGTTTCTATGATGACTGATCTTTTTAATTCCATTACTTAGTCTGGTAAAACAAATAAATGTGGAACTTCTTGCTTGTGTTTTTTGTTTTTTTTTTAATTAATACAATATGAAGCATTCAAAAGAAGGAATAAAATATTCTTTATTTTCCAGGCAGGTAGCTTAGGGATTTTAAATTGACTTTTAGTCCATTCTTATCTGTGCTTGAATGTTTTGCAAATGTATTTTCTGCAAGTATTGCAATATGATTGAAAGAATCAAGAAGAGGAAAGACAAATATTTTAGTGTTGTTAGAAGTGCATGAAAGGGTTCATTAGAGTTTAGAAGAGTGGTAAACTCCACCCTTCTGGTTCAACCGTCACCTTCCCCAATGTTTAGTGTAAGGCAAGCTCGGGCATTGCCCGGCTTACCTGGGAGGGTTACTCTGTCTCTGAGAGAGCTGGGGATGTTCATTCCCAGATGAAGTTGTTTTTAAAATTTAAAGGATTGTAAAAGCCATTGATGTCCACCTTCCTTGTCTAACAGGCTGAAGCATCTTGAAATAAGAAGAGTTCTGTCTTTCTTTTAGCCACTCCTCCAAGAAGCCCTGGTTTGATTTGCTTGAATGTTATAGAAAAGTGAGGTTCAGTTTGTCCAAACTCTTCTCTTTTACAATGGCAGCAGCAATTGCTTCAGAGGAAAACAATAAGAGAGAAATCCTAGAATTGATAATGTGTTAGTGTTAATGAGTATTTTTTAAAGCATGCTCAGTGAATGAGGGTTCACTTTCCCTCGTGCTATTTCTCTCTTGTATTACGAGTTGAAGCAGTCCTACAGATCCATGTAACGTAATTTTAATTTTTTTAAAAATTTCTGCGAAGGTTTTATTCCCACCAACACCCATACCCATTTTGAATACAATGATTGCTTATTTTGTTTGGATTAATGTATTGCTGTATTCTGAGAAATAATGGCATCTGACTTATCTGCTCTGTAGCCTTCCTTATCTTCTGTATCATTGCTCCATTCCTCTCCCTACTGTTATAAATAAGATGTTTATTAAGGGCTGTTATAATATAGGTAAGAGATGTGAAGACACATTTGGTTGTGTGTAAGCATCTTAGTCTTCACTAACTTCATTGAGTGTTTGTTGGAGCCTTGAACCATGGTAAATTTGCTGAAGCTTGGACTTCCAGGGGAAGGCTGTATGTTGGCTCTCTGTGATGATACTTCCAGTTTTAATGGTGTAATAGTTTTAACAGCCTGAGGAAGGTAACAGGAGAAGATATGTTTTTTAAATACAAGCTCTTAATTGAAATAGATATTTGACTTCCTACTGCAGAGTAGCTTGCTTGAAATACTGTGCTTGAAAGAGTATAGTTTTCTAAATAAATAGAACTCAAACATTGCTGACATTGCACAATAGCAGGAGGTCTGTCCAGAGGGCAGGCTGCTGGACTGGAGTGGCTGGAATTGTGGGCTTGATTTCATTTTACTTTTAATTTGCCTTGCCATTTTTAGATTATTTTTATAACCTCTCCTCTACTTATTAGGCTTTTAAAGTTTACAGTGGTAAAAAGATTCAGTTTTATACAAATGCATGCTTCTTGTTACTCTTATATTTAGAGATTTAGGCAGTGACTGTGCATAGGAAGATGGTCAGCATCATATAATCTGAATGGTGTCTTTCTGCCTGGATCTCTAGACTGAGTCTCTGGAGTTCAAGATTCAGTTCAGGGTCCGAATGAGGTTTACTCACTGACCCTTGGCTAAGTCACTCAATTTCTTTTGCCTCTGTTTGCCATTTTTTAAGGGAATATATTAATATTTCCAATCCCACATGCTATGTCTGATTTGTCTAGACAATACATATTTGTGTCTAGGACTGTGTCTCATTATATGTTTTTCAACAATGCTGAAGACAATGGGCTTGAAGCTTGGTTGGGTGTCTGTAATATAATACAGAATGAAATTAATAAAAATGCAAGCAGTCTGCTGACTGTTTGCTTCCCCTCGCCTCATGACATGGTGAGGCATATGTGGGTGGATAAAATATTCTTATTTTGTACTTTCTGGTCCAACTCACCATGTTCAGTTAAATGCATCCCTGATATGAATCCACTGAAATTATTGGATTTACACAAGGGATTAATCTGACTCGATAAGCTGCACTGAGATGGGTGTTTCTCTACAGGTCTGATGACAGCTTCTAGGAATATTGACTTTAAGAGTCTAATCCTTTGATAGAGTGTTCCTAAGGAGAAATACACTTTTTTTTTTTTTTTTTGACTGTTACAAATAGTAAAGTAAACATAATCTCAGTTAGTGTGATTCACCTTTTGTTATACAACTTTTTTGACATTTGCAATGTTTGATGCATTTGTTTCTAAATGCAGGTTTTTAAAGGACAGGTTTAAATAGATTACAGCAAACAATTGCAGGCAGATACACCCTCCCAATCCAAAATAAATATGTGTATGTGTATAAGTAAGTTTGTGTATTTATGAAAAAGTAAAACATGCCTGTTTACTTATAATACTTATATATCAAATGCATACTTTCACATCTCTGGGAAGATGAACAAAGGCTGCATTTTTAAAGTACCTTATTCAACCCACCATTTTATTTATGTGGGTTAATCCTTTGAGTCTGGGTGTCACAGAAGTGGTTTTCCCCAAGTCTGTCATTAAATTCATAGTATTATCTATACAATATAACATCAGGCTCATGGCTCTTACAGAACACAGGAATTATCAACACTTTATTCTTTGCAAGAAACTTTTGTGCTTATTGTGGTGGTAATTGGAGGTTACTATACTCTGCTGGGGGGTGGTCATTAGATTGATACCATTCTTTAAAGCACTTTGCTACTTGGGAACCTTGTGCTGCTATGTAGTCTTTGAAAATGATCCCATTGTTCTTTTTTCTCTCATAGTGGCACCCAGTGTTTAAATATAACATGGAATCTTGTCAGGGAGTGGCTGTAATCAGAGAAGATTAATTATAGATGTGGGTGTAAAAAATTGCAAATGTGAATTATATTTTTCATAGCATAAAATCTATCCCTTTAAGTAAGCAACTTATTTGCTTAGAAAACTCTGTAATTTCAAAAGCCAGCCCCAAACCTCCTAAGTGTTACCAAAACTTGTGTGAGGTTTGAGCTAATGAATCCATTTTCTCCTTACTCCATTTTCCTGCTTACTTATTGTTGCTGAGGTTTGTGAGTGGCTCTTCAACATGACCACGTTCTTGTCTGTGTTCAGAGTCAAGTCCTGCTTCTACATGCTGTATCCTGAGAAAAAAACCTAAATATTCCCCTCTGCCATGAAATGCCTCCTCTTATTGAGGTCCTGGAAAAAATTCTGCATGGAAAGTATATTATGGTTGTGCAAGAAATTGTTTTCTTGTATTCTCTTCCTGCATATTGATGAGAACTTAGATAATATTGAAATGGTGTTGGCTAGGAAGTGGGCATGCAGACAGTGTTGGTGAAACGTGCTTAGCCAGGGCTTTTCTTCCTGGGGTGCAACCCTTGCTCCTGTTTACTGCACAAGAAAATCAGCTTGTGGCCTTATCTGGCTGGTGTGCATGCCTAGGGACAGCTGAGCCTTGGGCACCCAAAGATGTTTAAAATGAAATAATGAAGACATAAAAAAACCAAACAAAAAATCCCCCAAATTTTAAAAAAATAAAGAAAAATTTTCAATATTAACTCTTAAAGGTTTAGATCTGTCGTTTAATCCTGTTTATTTCACCTATGAAATATGACAAAATTGCCATTGGTCTTAGTGTATAGAAATACTGGCATTTTGTTGCTTTATACAGAAGGAAGGAAATTAATCCTAAATTTTTAGTTATAAATATAGTTTGTTTATTTCTTTTCTCTGCAGTGTTAGTGAACATTTCAAAGTGGGGAGAAAGCTTTGCTTTTGTTGTGATATTAAACTTCTTTAAAAAAAATCTAAATGGTAGTCAGCCTTTCATTATTTATGACAAATACAAGTTTCATCCAGAGCACAGAAAGGATGAAGCTTGTAAAATTGCTAATTCTGATCAGCATTATTTCCTTTTTGCCCTTATTGTCTAGATTTAACTCCACAGAAATGCAGATACTGAAGGTCGAGGCCTCTGAGTACAACTGGAATGTGTCTGCTAGTTGTCCCAAACAGGCATCCCCACCTGTCTTTTTTTTTTTTTTTTCTTCTTCATATTTACTGTTTTATTAAAAGAAGAAAACTCTTTTCAGACAAGATTCACATTTCTGTGCTTTGAGCAGACAGGAATGTCATGGGCTTTGGGTCAAAGGCAACAACAGTAAAAAGTGTGTTGTAAATATTGGGAACTTGGGATTTGCCTGCTTGGGTGGATGGAACAGACCCTGACATGTTTCGATTTGTGTACGTGCAATTAAAGAGCTGTTGAATAGGTGAAATGAGTAAAATGCAGACAGCAAATGTGAAATAGAGCACACCCAGACTCACTTGGCTCTGTGGTTTAAAACAAATCTGTCTGGGAGATCTACTGTAGTGAGTGACAACAGGTGCAGCTGCTCTCCCACTGCTCGGAGCTCAACCCTCTGCTCTTTGATTCTCTACAGCAAATGCTTAACACAGGCATCTCTTTCATTTTATGTGTTTCAAAATTAAATGACTGGGTGTCACATCTTTTCTCCACTTACCTGAGAAGTATTCCCTGAGGACAAATTGTCCTCTTCTCCTTCTTTTCCCAGATCAGCCAAATACATCAGGCAGTCAGAGACATTGGTGGGACAGGCAGAAATAATGGCTGTGTATGTGAATCTAATAATCTGTTTCTATTTCAGAGAACATGTATTAATGTATTTAGCATTAATGAAGCAGAGAATAATTAGAGGTTTCCTATTGCTCTGTGATAACTCCTGCTGTATTTCAGGCACTGGCAGTACCAGTGTCCAGTTCTTTTTAATGTAAAGCTTAGATTCTGGGAGTTAGTGTGCTATGTCTTAATTTTTTTTGTCTGGAGCATTTCTACAAAACCCACAGTCAGATCTCTGACTGTCTTAGAGTGGTGAGTTGCTCATTTTTGTAAAAAGCCTCTAGACTGTGGAGTGCACACTTTGGGAGGACATGGACAGCTTGCTCCAGATGTCAGTATATGGAGTTCACTTGAGCAGAACCTAGGCTCTGGTTTTCAGTTTAAATTAAAAATCTGTTTTAAATTTGAAGTTTACAGAACAAAAGGAAAAACACATTTGATGTTGTGACAGTCACACTCCATTGTTTCAGGTCTCTTTCTTGCTTTCAGAATGCCACCAAGCTTCCTTAGTTCTTGATTCTTTGTAGCTTTAAATAAGTCTGGGCAAAAGACCACAGAAGTTAATTTATCCTATTGCATGCTATTCCTTCTGGGACCTGACTGTTCCCTGTCCTACCTTCTGCAGGACTTGGCTATTGGTACACTCTTCAGCAACTGCACTAACTTCATCACCATCAAGTCACTCTCAGTATGACAGTCAGATTGCAAGGACATTTTTTATGGAGGAGATCCACTGAACATATTTTGTGATTAAACTGTTAAGGATGCCTGTAAAATTAATTATGTTAATGAGTTTTAATTGATTTAATTGATTTCTGACCAGTCAGGACAAATAAACAGATCCTTTCGCTTTAGAATCAAGAGCAAAGGTTCCATTTACTTCAGGACAGTCAAGACAGACTACTTGGCTTTTAGAGCTGGCAACACACTAATTTTCCAGGCTCACTGGTTTTGTACCAACCTTCTTGAAGGGAAAGTCATGTACAAATACCTAATGAGGTAACTTTTCAGGGGAAAAAAACCCCATGTATTTTAGTTACTATTTTTACTATTGGGACTTTTGTATTGAAGTATACTCAAAATTAGGATGACTTCCAGAAGTCAGACAGTTACAGAATAAACCTCAAACTGTTCCATTGTCAAAGATAACAAGCATTCTCCCAGGCAGGGCAGAATCTCTGCAGAGCTGGGAGTCATGTCCTTGCTTGCTTTATCCCTTCTGGAGTGTGGGAGATGGTGTCAGCAGAGAACAGACCAAAATTCTAAAGCTCTGGGAACTCTTCAGTAGGTGTGGAGAAGTTTTTTGTCATCTTAGTCTTTTAGATACATTTTTGTGCAGATAACTGTGACCATACACTATTTCCCATTTTTTTTAATGGATGTATCTGCTTTCCTTTTCTCCAGGAAATACGACAGAGTAAGAGCTAATGCTTACCAGGGGTAGACAACACAGAAGAGCCACAGATCAGCTAACTTGGAGCATCTGAATTGCTTTGGCTAGGAGTCTAGTTGCTCTAGATCCTTTTGAAGGTTAGTGAGGGGAAATAGTTTCTTCCAGACAGCACTATGGGAATTATCAATGTGTTTTCAATCACTACAGACTCCCTGGACCTCAGGGTTTTCTTTTGAGGACATACTGCTGATGGGTTTTTCAAAATGCTGAGATTCTGGTCATACAGGATTTCAGCACATCCACATTGAGTCCTCAGCAAGAGATGTGCAAAACCTCAGAGCTAGGCAGTAATAAGGGAGGATTGTGTAATATGCTGTGCCCAGCCAAATCTCCTTTGTAATGAATGTGGCACAAATCTTTTTGGTTTTTTTCTTGGGGCAAGTAGGCTCCTATAGTTTTTAGCAGACTAGAATTTGTAAGAAACTCTAAACATAATCATGTTCCTATTGAAAATCTGGTTTAAATAAAATAAAAGTTTTCCATGCAAAAGGGTTGGCTTTTTTTTTTTCTTTTTTTTTAATAAGAGTATTCTAAGCAGAACTTTTTGTTCTGAACAGAGAAAGGAAATCTTTCATTTCATTGTATTGAGAAGACACTTGAGAAAAACAGTCTTCAAATTCTAAATTTAAAAAAAATAAAAAAGGCAAGCTAAATATGGTTTGTGCTACAGAGGGACTGTGCACCGTATCTTCTCAAGTCCTGCATTGGATCAGGCAGTCAGGAGAGGACTGTTGCCTAGTTGATTGTCAGTACCCTAGAACCCAGTTGATCATATCCTGATAGTGAAGGAAGGGAAACATTTGCTTCTATCCATCTGGCTCATCCAGCTTTAGTCAGTGCAAGTCCAATTTTTATGGCCAAATATTTGAGGGAATACTGCAAAATAGTTCAGGAAAAAGGAATATACTGGAATATACCACAATGTATATCAGTACTGTTTCTTTTCAATGTCTTTCCTTTATCTCATAAAACTTAAGAGCTGCTGTGAAATACAACATTTTCAGATAGTTGAGGCTTTCCAGGTAGGTGTAATTATTTGGTTTCTCTTTACCATAATGTTTTTCCAAGTCACAAGACAGGCTGTGACTTTCTCAGTGTGATACTGTGGAGGAGAATTTCTGAGTGATTGCCCATAAAGCTGATATATAACTATGCCATGGGCATTCAGAGGTGAAAAGCCATGAACAAAAATGTTTTTTAAACTTTATTAAAAGTGCAACCTGAAGTCACCTATTTATCCTTCTTCTCTAAGCCCTTTGCAGTCACAAATCTGCATGAGTAAGGTAAAAATTCTCACAGCCCCATTGCCATTTCATACCAGAGTGTGTTTGCTCCAGTCACAAACCCAGGGAGCTCTGATGTGCTGGAACTGGTAAGATTGGCAAAGGCCAGGCTGTCCCTGATTCAGTGTGTTTGTGTATGTGATGTGGTGTTGCTCAGGGAGAGCTGTATGGGAGAGTTGGCCCCTCTTTAAAACATGCTCTGTGGAGTCCAGCAAGACTGTTCCAGTTTCTCTTTGGAGAAGTGTGGAGACTCAGAGGGAGATATTTTGTGATGCTGGAAAGTCACAATATTTGCTGTCACCCCCAGAGCATTTTTCAGGGTGTGGCAGTAGTTCATAGCATTGATCTAATTAGAAAAATACATGTTCAGTTCTGATGATAATTTGTTGTGATTTTTTTTTGTTTGTTTACCATATTTGGGAAAACTTGATGCATTGTTGTCTCACTCTTTATGTCTAAACTTTTCCAAATGTGATGAAATTATCTTTATTTGTAGTAGTCTGTTGTTATTTTTCTTTTAATGAGATGTTTGAGCTAATTCGGGGAAAATGCTTATTTTTTCCCAGTATTTTCTTCAGCTTAAAATTTACTTATTCACCTAGGTTTTGTCAAAGATCCTAATTAGATTCCTGTGTCTGGCTTTAAAATTCTTGGAAATTGAAGTTTTTTATATCAACATTGTCCTTGCTGTAGTTACAGGTCACGTGCTTTTCTCTTTTCAAACCAGACACAGAATTGGACTTGTCTGATCTGTTCTTAAACTCTTTAAAGAAAAATAAATAAGAGTGGTGGTGGTAAAAACTATTTCAAGAGTAACCCAGAAATAATCTCCACTGTATTTATGGAGCTATAAATAGTTATCTCATTTTTTTTCCTCCTGTATAGGTAAGGATAACAAATTCTCTCATTGTGAAGAGCAAACAATGCACCTTTATAAACAGTGGGATTGTGAATGAACATCACCAGTCTTCTGAGTGTAAAAACATAGTCAAAACAAAATGAAATGAAATGTGATGCCTTAAAAATATACATTTCTGTCTTGAGTGAGGAACTGGGTGTATAGGGAATCCTCATCATCATCCAGTCTGCTCAGTGTCATGTAAGAGGATGTACACTGAGAATGGTGCCTTTAGCTGTGCCCCCTGTGAGAATCCTGCCCTCACTTCTACCTCCTTGGTTCTTATTTTATACCCCTAAAACATGGGGAATCCAATTTCCTGGGTAGCTTTGTGGAAAGGCTCTTCCTGTTCTTGTTTGGCTTTATTATGTCTGCAGTATCAGTGTCTGGAAGCCTTGGCTTTGATTTGTGGATTGTAAATAAAAATAACTTCTCCTTTTCTGTTCTGTTTGCTGATTTCTGTACTTGTTGCCTTTACTGTGTTTTAATGGAGGAGAGGCACTCACTGTTTCTTTGCTTGTCAGGCATTTCTATGAAAATGATTGGGAAACTATGGATTGAAAGGACTGAAAAAGGATTCAAAGGATTGAAAAGGATTGAAAGTAGCAACATTCAAGCTTGAAAGTAGCAGATCCCATTAGCTCAGTGGCCTCTTTTTCAAAAAGACCAAATTATTATTTGCAGCATGCTTTTTGCTACAACTGTGCCTAGATAGGAAAAGTAGAATGGGATCTGCACAAGCAGCAAATGTTTTATGTGATGTTTTGTCTCTCTCCCTTTGATTGAAAACAGTATTTTGAGTATCTAGTTGGGTTTGATCGTGGTAGTATGAGTTTGTGTTGTAGGTGGTGATATGGGTGACATTCTTTGGGATACCTCACTGTGTTTATTAGCTGTGTTGCTTTCTTATTTTTAGGATTCCTAAGAGCAGCTGTCTTCCTTCTTTGTTCAGCAACTGTACCTTGCTCTAGACAGTGGGGTCATGGTGCAGAGCTGGTTTTCCAAGGCATTATCATAATGCAAGTAGCAATATGTAATACACTGATAGGATTTCTATCATGGATTCTGTATGTAATACAGGATTTCTGTATGTAATACACTCCTTATATAGATCCCTAGGTGGCTCATTTGGATGAAAGGGAGGGCAGAACTGAACTCAAGAAAGATTTTTTTGTAGAGATGAATTTTGTTTGGATCTTAGTTATTCTAAATGGCAAGAAATATGCTTCAGTAAAGAAATATGCTTCAGTAGAATTCAATGTGCTTTGAATATATTCTCAGATTGTAACATCCTAATAAAAGAGTATGTTTGTGGAAGCACACCTTGGCTAAAAATGAATCCCTGTTTTGTGAGACATCAAAGAAAATCCATCCCTGAAAGGAGTTTCTCTTTGAGAACACTTCATGAGCTTTTGTTTCTCTGAGATGCATCTGAGATCTCTTGCACTTGATGGTACAGTAGTATTTCCAAGACTACAGGCAGCTGTAATTTTCAGTGGTATTTAGCATTTTTAATACCTTTTAGTTTATTAATTTTTCAATTACAATGAAATACTAATCTTCTGAGGTGGTTCTTAGTATTCTGACACCAAGCAGCCTGTGTGATACTAAATTTTAAGGAATGTTATTTGTGGGTTTTTTTGGGGAAGGAAAGGTAGGGGATATGGATCATTTTAGGAGGAAAACATTCTCTTTGCTGTGGTAGACATTTCTGCAAGTTCTCCTGTCTTTTCTTTATATTCTGCTCCTGTAGTCTGCCCTTGTGATGCTCTACTGTCACAGGGAAGTTCAGCATCAGCTTATCAGGAATGAGGTTTGAAACAAGAACTTGATACTGCACTCAGCTGCATGTTTCAGCATCTCACTGAGTTGCCACCAGCTTCTGCTGAAATACAGACCTAGTGGTAGTGGTACTTGAACACAGGCTCTGATAATTTTGTTGTACACATTCACCTGATAAAAACACTTTGTACCTGCAGGTTTGGAGGCAGTGCCAATTTACTTACTACTCAGTGGGTACATAATTTCCTATATATTGTCATTCAGCTTTCATATAAGTAATGCAAAGCTTTTCTAAGGACAAACTGTGTGCAAATCAGTAAGCTACAGCCTGGAAAAGCAGGAATCTTTCTCTGAGTTGCTTGATAAAGAGCTTTTGTATTTATGCTGTCTTCTAGGCATAGGCATGGCCTGTTGTTATTCAACTACTTTATGTGCAATGTAGTGGCCAGACTAGGAGTTGTTTCAGCAGAGAGGAATCTTAAACATAAGATCCATTTAAAGTATCTCAAGATGGACACTGGTTACAACAGTAACCAGTTATTTTAATTTTATCAGTGTATGTGAAGTTTTTGACCAGTGAATGAACAGATCATTTTGCACAAAATTCTTTCTGATCACAAGTTGAAAACCAACTGTGTTCATGTGCCTGATTCTGTGTCCCTACTGTCTCTTCCCAGGTCTCTTTGTACAGTAGTGTGCAAGTGGACATACACTTCGGATGGAGGCTGGGATGACAGTTTCTGGAAAATGATTGGTTTGGAAGATTTGGTGAAGGATAAGTATGAAAAAATAGGTATGTTAGAGTTTGGTTTGGTTTTTTATATGAATACATGAAAAAGTTATGTACATATATATGTATATATATGATATATCCATATAGAAACATCTTTGATGTATTATTGTGACTGTCAGCAGAAATGTAGCAGAACTTGATGGAGTTTCAGATGGGTTAGCAGGTAACAGCTTTCCTAAGTACACTTTTCAGCTGGTATTGTCATCAAAAACTGTGTTTAAATTTTCTATCTTCTACTCTCCTCAAAGGACTTGCTAACCTTTAAGTACTGCTCAGTCTCAACAACAGAGAAGTAAATGTGTGCCTCAGCAATTATTTGTGTGAAGGAAGCACCTCATCTGGGTGTACTGAATGTCAGACTATGAAAAAAAGCCCCAATGTAATAATTTATAGCTGTTACTGATAGCATGCTTTATGACCTGTACCAATCTTCCTTATAGTAATTGAAAAAAAAAAGAAAGTGGTACTTCTGCTTGTTATTATCTTCATACGGGGTTTTTCTCTCTTAGAGCCTAAGTTTAATTAGAAGGGGAGCCTTGCTAATAGCAATTCCTACAGCAGATAGTCATTAGAAGTCCATAACGTTAATATACCAGAAAATTTCCAGGATAACTTTATTAGACTTTCCCTGTTAAGTTAATGGACTTTTAATGGATGTCCTAAGCAGACATGTCATTAACAAGAATATTACCAGACACGAATTAAAATACGTTCATTCATCAAAGTTAATTATCTGAAATTTCCTTTGATATTTTTTTTAATGTCTAGCACTTTGAACAAGTTTGTACAGTGGTTTAAGTGCAGCAATATGAAATGAAAATAGTGAGGATTGTAGTGAAATGAAATGTAATGAAATCTATAAACATTTCTGATCATCACAAAACATACTGTAAGTCATTTTCAGATTATCAAAAAATAGTACTTGTAAGCATTTCATCTTTTCCCCCTGCAACTGAAACTGCTTATGCAAGGGTATAAAATGTACTTGGAGAACTAGGCTTTTAGCTTCCTGAGGTTTTGGTTTGAGTACAATTCTTAAAACATCTATCACATGTGGCTTTTAGCAAATCTTCAACAAGTTAAAATAAGACTTGCAATAAATGCATGTCTTTACCAGAAAATTGAACATCTTGGCAGCTGGTGGTCTCATGGAAGAGTATTTTAAAAATAAATTATTTATGAAGTGTAAGCTAGGGCTTTAATACAATATTTATGCCATGCATTTCAAGGACAGTGCAAAGCAATTTGCCATTTTAAGTAACTAAACATACATGTTTTAAGTGATAAAGTAGCCATTAATAAAAAGGGCCTTTTGTTGCTATGGAAGCCTCATAGAACTAGTCAATATATGGCTCAACCTTTAGCAAGATAAAAATCATTAATTTCCAATATCAGGCTTACATTTTTGTTAAAACACAATGTTTACAAACTAAATCAGTAAATTAACTTCTGTTGATAGGTGTGTCTTGCAAGACAAAAGTCTTTTCCTGAGTTAATGGGGAAAGTTTCTAGTTCCCTGGGAAATTGCATTGATTTTCAGGAAATGAACCATGGAACATCTGAGAGCATCTTGGCTGGACCTGGAGAGGAAGAATCTGACCTCCAGAATTGCTCCAAATTGTAGGCTAGAGCATGAAGTTTCTGAAGAGCACATTCTTTTTGCTCTCCTTGAGAAACCTCTTGGTTTTCAGATTCTTGGGCTGTCTACCCTGAGAGTATCTTAAGTGTAAGACACCTCCTGTTTTGCATAATAATACTGAAATCTGGCCTCAGGTAGAATATATGCTTTATTTCCCTTTGTCTAACCTTGCCCTTTTAAAAAGAAAAGGTGTTTCATTCATTGTATTTAGCTGTCTGATAAAATCTCAGAAAAGCAGAACAGTGACCTTCATTCATTAGTCAGTGAAGAGGGAGTGAGAAGCTCTCTGTACAAGTGTGGAAACCAGATAGCAACTATTCCTTCAAGCCTTTTTCTTCTAAACTGCACCTGTTGGAGTCTCTTGGAAGGGTTTAGCTTCAAAAGGAGACAAAAACCTATCCAAACAAAGCAGCTCCCTCCCAGCCCAGAAGCTATTTGAAGATGTGTGTTGTGTGCTGTGTGTTGTGTGCATTGCTTTCTGCCCAAATTCTATCAGTCTCCCAGAGCATGGAAAAATGGGAATGGTAACTTTGCTCCAATGGAAATTTAGGGGTGTTTACTTGTGTTCAGTGGACTTGGGAAAGAGCACTCTGAATAATCTCATCTTTCCCCTACTTAATTTAAATTAGTCAGTTCAATGTTAATCCACCTACCAGGAAAGGCCCTTCCAGTCACTGAAGCAGCACTGGTTTAACTGCAGATGGAATGGCTTCTATAGTGGAAGACTCCTTCCTACCAGTCCCAAAGTGTTGGCTTATGATCCCTGCATAGATCTCCTCCCAGGAGCTCACAAATGCTGCACTAGGCACAAGGACCACAGGATCACACCTTGCACAGACTCATGGATACAATATCGGTTCAGTGAACAGTCTCAGCTGCCCTTAACATCAGCATGGGATACAAAAGGAAGGCAATTTGTGTAAGGAACTCATATGGACAAACACTCAGATTTTGTGCTTCCAGGAGGCACATCAGACTGTTCTATGGCTGACAGAAAAGAATTCAAAGCAGTGGACATAGCTGGCTTGGAGATTAAGGAAGAGCTGCCAGATCGCCTGGGTAGGAGGAGGTTGAAGGGAGATTGTACGTGGTCAAAAACTCCCCCTAGAATGAAAACAAAACCAAAAACCTGGCAAGTCTGAAGTAATTCTGCTGGAATTTCCTCTTCTGTTCTCAAGCTTGTCCAAGTCCACTCAAGGTTTGTTTAGCTCAGACACAAGGGTATATTTTCATGCTTGTATATTCCCCTTGCAAAGAGATAATAGTTTTTTTCTCATGTATCTCTGAAAAGATTAGCAGGCTCGTGAAGCACCTTTACTTTCTAACCAAAGCAAAATGTCATAAGATAAAATTAGCAAAATTTTAGCACTGTATAAAAACAAACATAAAACCTATGTTTGAGCATAAAACCTATGTTTGTTTGTTTTTAATCTCTAGTGATTCTTGTTTCCAGTCAGAGGGAACTACAGATGAATAGTTATGACTAGACTTTTTTTTAGAAGTAGCTTCAACTTTCATGACAATGGAAATATTTATAGAAATTGCTTGAGGGCAACTTCTTTAATGTACATATATTTTTTTTTTCTGATAAATATACTTTTAAAATGTTTTGCCCTTTAAAAAATGTATTTACAGTAAGAGTGATGGTTGTGGTTCCAGGTAGTGCACTTCTTTTAGTTTCAGTTTAACTTAACATGTGACCTTGTTAAGGGAGACCCTCACGTCTGACCTTTAGGATCTTCCACAAACCTTTCCCACAGCAAGGCGTGGGTTCACATGTGAACATTCCCAGGCCTTTGACATTTTACATTTCTCAGAGCAGACTTAACCTTTCAGGGAATCCAGTTGTTTGTGGTCCCTTCTGTACCTCATGCATTTACTGATAACGTTTGTGACGGTAAAGAGTCTTATCTGGAGATACTACAAAATTTATTGATTCCAATAATTTTCCCACCAAGAAAGTAGAAGAGGCCTTGTATTCCAAACCACTATGAAAGTGTTGTGTAATACAGGCATTAGCATTTATCTGCTGTGGTGAAAGCACACGATGAGTATCTCTTTGTGGTATTAAAATACCTAGAAAGACATTAACAATTCCGTTAAAATTTCATGTACTATAGAACTCTCAGGCTACTGAAGCATATATTCCATTTGGAGGAAAATGCCTGATAAATTTTCGCCACAGCCCTCTACTTCAGGGGCTACTTAAGGGACCAAATAATGATTTTTTAATTGAATGATCATTCTATATGCCAAGTCTTTTTTTTTTTTTTTTTTTTTGGTTGAAGATATCACCTTTGTCCGAGAGAACATCGCAGGCACTGCAGAATAGGTGTTATTGTTCTTGTAGGTTGTATGTTGAATGCTAAAATGCTGTCACCTTCTTTCATCTGTGATAGTGAAGCATATTGATCATAATGAAGTATTTTTTTGAAAAGCAAACTGGACCTGGGCACCTGTGTGTGTCATTTTTGAGACTTTGACAAGACAGCTGGGATTCTCTTGGTTGATTCCTGCTGTCATTCTTACTGTGCAGAAGCTTTATAGTGTGCTGGGTTGACCAAAGTCAAATGTTGGTGCAGCTCCTGTTGCTTTAGGCATTCAGACAACTTTTGTCACAACAAAACAGCAGGCTGTTTATTTATGAACATTTTGTTACATGAATGGTTATATTCTTGTATCTGACAGTCTCTACTTCCATGTACAAAACTCATGAAGATGCTGGTAATGGATACCTCACTTGTTACACTTAAATAGAGCCAGTCTGTCCACGTTTCTCTTGCCATGCCAAACTACTTCACAGGCATTCAGCTCCCAGCCTGTCTTGGTGCCTGGGGTCCTTCCACCTCACATGCAGAAATTTGCTTTTTTCTTGAATTTCACAAGCTTCCTGTCAGCAAATTTCTTCTGCCTGGGATATTCTTCCTCTTTCCAATAAATGTTCTTTAATAGGCTGGGCTAAACTTGGGTAGCTCAGGTTTCTTTACAGTGTTTGCTGGGTGATATTTTCCATTGCTCTTCTCCTGAAGAAATGATCCATCATTCACTCTGCTTATCATCATGTTGAGTTCTGCTGGCAGATGGTACCTTTCCACTTCTCCTCCTCTCTGCAGCAAGAAGTGAGGAGTGCTGTGGGGTTTTCTTTCATCCTCAGGTTCCACTATGGCTTAGACAAGTAACAGTAAAAGCTTACAGCTTTCAAATAATAATAATAATGATAATACATTTCCTACCATTCACTGTTATGAATGTTGTGTCAGGCTGTCAAATGTTATCCCTTTTTCTTATTTTTTCATACAGTTCTTAATAGGAAAGGAAAATAAAGCATTTCTCAGAATAGTGCTGGGTCATTTCTCCTCTTTTACCTGACTTCCTCTACTGGATTCTGATTTGTTCTTGGGTTGTGGTTTTTTGTTTGTTTGTTTGCTTGTTTTTTCTTTAAGCTTCATGCTGAGATAGCTTTTAAAACAATGATATCTTTATAAGTCAGGATTCACAAAACCAGAAGGATTATTTAAAGAAATTTGCCAATTTCCTCCAAGTTTGAGGCTGTTGGACTCTCTAAAATGAAAGTTTAAGTAGTGTCAACTGTTTCTTAGAACCAGTCTTGATTTTATGATTTCCTGTGGTGGAGAGCCTACTTCAGACTTAGAGGTGTCAATTGTTAAGTTGCTGTCATTTCTCAAAATTTATTAATTAAAGAATACCCTTTACTTTTCATCTGAACTTGAACTTTCTTCTCCTGTCTGGCAGGCTGTACTGAAATGCCTGACCTGCAGAGACTAAAGTTTTCTACTCGAGGTTTTTCATCAAAACTGTTATGTGAAATGTTGCTCTTCTCAGTCCTTGTAATTTCTTTCCTGACTCATTTCTGAACCCTTACAATGCATCAGTGTCCTCTCAGTGCAGGTATTAGGGCTGCATACCGTGTGAATGTGGTGGGGAGTAAGGTTGTGCAGGTATCAGAAGCTTAGCTGAAAGATTCAAAAGGGTCTTTTCAGTAACTTGTTAGGTTTTTTTTTTGGTCTGTCATTTCAGTTTTGAAAAAGGGGTAGTTGTTTCTTCAAAGAGGATTTACTATAATGTCATTTATTAAAAAACATACTGTAGTAGTAATATTCCCTCATTAATGCAAACTAAACTGTCTGTACATTCTTAGTCGTGTGTTGTACCAACCCAAAGACTGATTGGTTACAACCCTGAAAATATCTCACTAGCCTTGCTGTCTGCACTAAGGACCTTTGGAGAGACTGTTAGGAATATTGTACTGTAAAGTGCCAGAAATCTAAATTACCAGCCTATTGACATCATTGTTTGCAAGCAAAACCATGAGATTAAGTAGTGAGTTTGGATGCAAATACATGAGTAAGCCATCCAATTCAATGTTTTATACCCATGAGTGGTGAGCCACACCTTACTAGAGAGGTTCCTTCTGTAGTTTCACTAAAATCTGGTAATGAAAACTCAGTGGTGTCCATCAACATACATGCCTAATGACCCAATGATGCAGAATGCTTATTTTTGGCTTGGGTTTTTTTTTTTTTTCCAGACTTTCAACCAGGAAATCTTATCATTTATACATGAAGTGGCTCTCCCACTTGAGCAAGAAGCCAGTTGTCTTTGTTGAAGTAGGCACCTACTGTCTGCCAACCAATTTATTTTTCAGCTTAATGAAGCAGGCTCTGCCTGCCCATACGTTGCTTGCTTTTGCCAGTATTTAGCAACCTAGTATGTCTGCCTGAAGTAATTACATGTTAGGTAGTTGAGATGTAGTTCAGCCAAAGGCATATGCTGTTATGGGAGAGTGGGATGGAAAGGACCCAAATTAGTTTTGCCTGGAGCTACCATGGCAGCTCACATAGGCAGAGATGAATTTTGAACTGAAGAAAGCCAAATTGATTTTGTTTAATCAACTGTTTTTCTCACTTTTAAATAAGCTGGCCTATAATACCACAATTTGTTTTGGTTTTCCTGAATGAAAACTCTCAAGTTTTTAACTCCCAACCAGGAATTTTTATGGAGAGTATTTCCAGGTTAAAAAAAGCCCCAAAGGTGACTGTTTATAACACCCTTTAAGCACCATGCATTCAGTCCTAAGAAAAAATTAATATTACAGCTTTATAGTCTGCATGATTATTCTACATCTTTCTGGTCTTAGCACTATTTTTGCCAATCATCTGGGTTAAAAGTTTTAAAACAATTAACCATACATATATATATCAGTTAAATATGAGTGCTGTATGTAACCGAGAGGGATATTTGGTAACGTATGTGAAAAAGGGTTAGGCTGTTGTATCAGAAGAGTTATAATATTATTTGTTCAGATTCTTTGCATATATCAGATTTTTGCCATTGAGTGGATTAATGTAAAACCCCAAAACTGGAGATTGTCTGCAAGCTTTGTAATGAACAAAGCACTGAGGGGGGAGAAATCCCTTACAGTGCTTACTACGAGATCCGGTTGACTCGGATGGTGCTTCTCAAGTTCCTCTTTCCTTTGATTCTTATTTATTACAATTTTGTTTAACTGGGTAAATTCTTCATGTTATATATAGCTTATTTAACAGAGTATCTGTTTTGTGTTTTGACTTTGAAATTAAAAAGCACTTAGATTGTCCAGTCTGGTGGAGGCTGTAAAATGGAGACAGGATGTCCCCTTTTGGTTGGATTTCTTTCTGAGGTTGCTGGGCTTTCAGCAAGGGATCCATATATCCAAATTTAAGTTTGCTTGTGTGAAGCTAGTGAAGAAAAGGGATGTTTCCTTTTGATTGTCTTCCTTTTGTATTTATATGCACTTATACAGCCATATATAAGCTCACGTTCTGCATGAGAGATGAAAAGCTGGTCTGGGTGAGTATATCATCCTTGAGTCAGCTGGGCCCCCTGCTGCACTCTGCTTTTATGGGCTTTAAAAAGATCTACCTCCCAAAGTACCTACTTCTGTTAAATATTAGTAAGCCAGTACAGTGAATTTTGATTACTAAAGGGGACTGAAGATGCATTGTCTGCCTCGTGTGTTGCGTCTGGTAAATAGCTGGTTGCTGGGGTAACCACCTCAAAAGGTAGAGAGGGTCCTTGGTACCACATAAATTCTTTAAACAAAACCTGATCATAGCAAACTCTGACATTAGTCTTCGAAGAAGGATAAAAGAAGAGGAAGAGATTCAGACAGCTTTTTCCTTTTGTAAACTCTCTGCTTTATAGGGGAAAAAATCACTAGAAATAGTCTGTCTCGTCTGAAATGAAAAGGTTGTGGATTAAGGCATTGCATTAGGGGAACAGCTGTGTGAATGTGAAACAGAAAGTTCTCCAGCTTCAGCCATTATGGGTTTGTTTGGTTAGGTCTAATTTTGGAAGTCATTATAGCAAAGGTAAATGACTTGCACAGGAGACTACTGTAAACAAAAGACTCGATACATTGACTTTGGCAGGAGCCTTGAGAAGACTTGGTCCTTTCACTGCCTCATTTCTGCAGCCTTCTGTACTGCTTTCACTGCCCGCCTCTGTGTGCAGGCAGCTCCCATTTCCCTTCCTCCCTCCCTGACAGCTTCTTTCCCCTGACAGGTAGGATTTAAGGGGGGGCAGCACCTGCTGCTGAAATGCTGGTGTTTAGCTGGGGAATTCCTTTATTTTTATAGCAGCTGTCCCTTGACTTCTAAAGCCACTGTGTTTTGCTGAACAACGAATCTGTTTGCTCTCTCCTGATCTACTACTGGAGTATAATCTGTTTCAAATGCTTTACTTTTTAGCTGTGGCTCCTTTGTAGTTGCTTTGTGTGGTTTTATTTCATTATTTAATATCTTCATACCTACAGATCTTAAGCAATCTGATGCATAGCCGAATTTTCTAATTTTTCAGTGAAGATTGGAGCCTGAGAACTATAGTTCCCTTTCCAGGTCTGTAGCCATCAGGTTCAGTCAAGGTTCTGCCCATTCCCCACCTACTTACTCAAGCTGGTGAGGAGGCAGCTTCCATGATGCCAGAGGGAATGCCCATGCAGGGATTGCTTCTTCCCTTTTACAAAACTCCTCATGAACATAGGATATAGGTGTAGTGGAGCTTTCATTACTTTGTAAAGCTGGGATGAAGTAGAGGGGCAGAGTTGGTATCCCCTCATTACAGTACTTGCTTACTGGTATTTTCTTCTCTCCCTGACTGTCAGGTGACCACAGGAGTCTCCTCTTTGCAATCCTTGTCATGGGTGACTTCTGACTGCTATCAATTCCCAGGATGTCAGAAAAGTCTTTCAGTCAAGGAATAACTGTTTACCTTGACTCCAAAACCAGACAGGGCATGCTCTGCTCTTAATTAATTTTTAATTTCTTTCTTTAAAAAGCACAACATTTTTATACTGCATCTTCATATCACAACTCATCCCTGCACAGTCTTCCACACTTTCTGCCCATGGGAGATAGTAATGCTACTCATCATTCTGATATATAACTAGTACCAAAGGAATCTATAGGGTAATTTTCTACTCCTACCATAGGAGCGGAGATTATCTTTATCTGTGAAATTGCTCCCTTAGTGCTCATTAACTAGGAATACAGTAATTGAGACACTGGTGAGAAAAGATTTTGTCTAATAGTAGCCCTGATCTCTAAAATGGAGTTTAACCACATAAAAATTACACACTAAAATGTTTGACCAGTATGACAGATATAAACAAGCTGACCATGGAATTCAGTGCCTGGGAACAGCTTTTATTTCAGGTTAATTTCATCTCGTGCTGTATATACCAGATATTTGTATGCTTACACACCCAGCAGCTGATGCTGAAGAAGAAGATGTGGTTTTAGCTGCATGAACTCTTTTGAACTTCCCACCACCTGCTGGGTCTTTGAATGTCAGGAGAAGCAGGCAACTTTGGTTTACTGGTGTTATTCTCTGATGTATTAATAAACCAGAAAGGTAACACTAAAATTCTTACTGAGAAACATCCGGCTCTCCAACTTCTGGGAGAAAAAATGTAAGAGCTGCATCTCTTGAAAAAGCTAGCACAATGTTTTGACTTTACACAAAGAATGAATAAAGCACAGATTCTTTTTTGTGCTGTGAGAAGATAGTTTAATATCATTCCTTCCTTCTATATAAGCTACTGGAGGGATGGAATTACTCCAGAAACTTGTGGACAAATGAACACAAAAGAAGTTGTTTGTGCTCCATGTACTGCATCCATTGGGAAACAAGCACCTTCCTTACACTGAAGAACAAACATATCTGACAACAAAGCCAATGATCTAAGTGGTATATAAAATTGGAGACCCATTTCCCATCCATGAAGTTAGTATTATAAACTTCTTCTCATCTAACAGTAAGGTAACATTTTTAGTAGATCATGTTCACGAGCTTGACTCCATGATACCCTGTTCCTCTTCATTCATACCTATGGTGGAGGATATTTTACTTCCTTTTTACACATTAGAACATGCTTTAGGTGTAACATTCTCAATGGGCTTGGCTGCAAATAAGCTTGTTTTACTTTAAAAAGGAGTTTTGTCAACTCTGCCCAGAAGATTTATTAAACTGAGCAAACACAACAGATACTTAGTGTTAAATGAGCACCAGGTCTGTGACTTAACAACATGGTGTTGGCAGGGAGGTCTATGGGAGCTCCCACTGTGCTTTTCATTGCCTCTCACCCACCAAATCTTTAGATTAATAGCAAAGTGTGTGCAGTTCCAGGAGCTGTCAGTCTCATTGGTTTGGCTGTGGTTAGACTCAGCAGCCAGAGAGGAGGCTGTCGTGGGATGGGGAGTGCCCTCAAATTCTCAAAGTTCTTCTAAACTCTGAGGAACCTCTATCACCATGATTTAATTATTGAAACAATCTCTCTTTTCACTAGACAAAACTAAATATGCATTATGCTAAGGGGTAGCAATGCAGACAGGACCTGCCACTGGGAGCCCTGGTGACAGGACTGAGAAGGAAGGGTTGCAGTGCTTGTGTTTGGGGTGGCCATAATGTTCTTCATACTTCACAAGGCCAGTGGAAGCTCAGAACTGGGTTGTTGAAGCCTGTGAGGAAGTACAGCCTACAGGAGGAATTTGCTGAATATGCCAGTTTCTTTTTTATACTTATTTGTTACCAGAGCCATCTTATTCCAAATAGAAAGTGCTGGGAAATAGAAAAAAAAATGGCCCCTACCTTGTGCAACAGGTGCAGTTTCCAGTTGTGAGTGTGGCCTGAACTGAATCTCATTCACACGCCAAGAGAATGGCTGCAGGCAGCCTGGGCAGGAACTACCATAAGAACTTGGGATTTCTGCATAAGTATTTCCTATCTCTTGGAAAGATGCCAAGCAGAATTTAATTGCTTGTGGAGAAATCTTTCTCTGTGGTTTGATGGGGCACTGGATCCTTTTGAACTTTTGAATTCTTGTGGGACAACCTGATCTAACATGGTTGTGTTTAATAATGCAGAGAGATAATGAAAGATACTTCTTAATCAGATAGAGTTCTTTGATGCACACTATACTAACTTGAGGGAGAGGAAGGGAGTTCTTATCATAACATACACATTTGTTTCTCTGTTTAGTAAATTGACAGGTGTTTGGTTTTTCTTGTGTCTGCCCAGGAAACCACGTCTTGTGTCCCGGAGAGTCTGTTGGGAAAGGTCTCACTCCAGAAGCTGCAAAAGATCTCGGTCTCCCTGAAGGCATTGCAGTAGCAGCATCCCTCATTGATGCACATGCAGGAGGGCTAGGTACTCAGTCATTTATTTACTATTCTTGGCAAGAGGAATGTATTGAATTAATTTTAAAAAGCCACTTTTCTTACAGCTTACTTTGCATCCAGCAATTTGAGCTAATGCTGTTCTAGTGAAACAGCATAACTAAAATTACAAAGCCTTCACAGGAACTGCTAATATTGAGTATCTGCTTATAGGAAGGGGTTACCTTAGAGGAGATTTAGATTAGGATCCAGCTGCAAAAGGGAAGGCTGAATTTTAGTGTTACACTAAACACATTGTGTTCCTGGTGTTGTGACTTACTTAAAAATCTCTTTTTGTCAGTTAGTATCCTAATTGAATAAATATGTGTTTAAAACTTTGTGCCCTAGCAATTTTATGTTTTTGAAGAGGATGCAATAATAAGCTGGCCCGAAACAGGTTGTTGAAAAACTGGATTGTCACAGAGCACATGAGAACAACAGTGGACAGCCCTCATTTAATTGGATTCAGAGCACAAACAGTTTGTCCAGGAAATTTCATATGCTGAAATCAATGAACAGAATTTAAGTAAGAACAGAGAGCTGTTCATTTGCTGTAGTCTTCTGTAAAGAAACTTTAACATTAGAAATATATAGCTACTGGCATCCAACAGAGTGAGACTTGAGTGGATAGAGACAGTCTGCTTATGCTAGTCCTGTTTATCAGAATATGTTTTCCCAGATGGCACCACAAACACCAGCAGACTACTGAAATCATTGCCAGGAGGAAGGAAATATATAGGTTGTTGTTAGAAAGGGAGAGACACATCACAGAGGAGAGAGTCAGTAACAGGATGCGGAGACACTGCATGCTAATCACACAGTAACTGAGTAGAGCCTGTGAAAAGAGCAAGATTTAAGGTAGAACTCATACTTCATGATTCTGAGAAGGGTGAAAAACAGGTAGGGAAAGTAGAAGAAAAGTCAGTAAAAAAGAAAAGATTCGTATAGCAACAGGGACAGCAGGAGCAAAAGGAGAGATGGAGAGTGCAAATGTGGGGAAAGAAAATGAATAGTGTAGATACATCACATGTATATGAATACCTCTCTTTCATCCATAGATTTTAATAACAGGAACCTTAATCTTTTTCAAGTGTAGCTTAAACTACAGTGTGCAAAATACATGCCTGAAAAACCTTGTTTGTTTGTTATTTTTAAACAAACCAGGAAAAGACAACACAGATAATAGAACTAGGAAGTGAAAAAGTGTTCTGATTAAAAGGTACTAAGGATGTCAATGCACTGAAGTGCAATAAAGCATGGTAATCTTTTAATAATGATAAAATGGATACAGAAGAAAAGAAAATAGACAAGAGATATTTGAAAACAAAAATTAAAAGGTGAAAATACCAGAAACAAATAACTTGTAGTTGATGTAAACTTCTGTTTTGAAAAGTCATTGATATTTGTGCTTACTCTGCTGTGATCTGTATTGAAATATTGAGGTTTACAGTTTTTTTGAATGATAGGACTTACATATTTTGAATGATAGGAATTACATAGCAAGCTTTAGATTAGTGTATGGGATAACAACATTCAGGGGGTGTCATTCTTATTCTTAAACACATTCTGCTGTTTGTTTTAAAAATAGTCTGTAACAACAGAGTAACGAAAGGGGCTCTTTTGTATCCTGTGGGCAAAACCAGAAGGACATGATGGTCTTATTTTCACTGTTAATAACTTCTGACACACTGTTCAGATCTGCTTTAGGCTGGATATAAAGTGTGTTTTTGCTGAACAGGATACTGAAGTTTATGAATGCTTCAAAGTTTTGAGTGAAATAAAGATAAAGAATTATGTAATACATCTGTTTGTGGAGGTATCAGTCCATCTGATACCTATAATGGAAAAGTAAAAACCTAAAAGCTGAGTAGGTGTGTCTTATATTTTGACCTACTGCAAGGATTTAGAAGAGCCTGCAGATAAAAAATGTGCATATGGGAGGCCAGTCTTTTGGGACTGGCATCATAAAAATAATGTTCACATTGCACCTTTTAAAAAGACACCAGCATTTTTTCAGCAAAAGTAGAGTATTTATTGAACAGTATATAAAATGCTGTATCAATTCTTAGCAGTGCCTGTTTTTCTAAAATCTCTCCTACAGTTTGTGTGGTACACAGACTCCTCAGAATTTCAGCCTGCCTTGGAGTTTGAAAAACTGTAGCTAAGTTACAGTTAAAAGTGACTTATAAAAGCAATTGAACTACTTTTAGCAAACAGAATATCTTAAGCTTTCATTATGATGAAAATGTCCCATATTTATTTGACGTTTGACTTAAATTAATTACAAATAGGAAGCCTCTAGGAACTCTGAACATGAATATGGCCATGATAAAATCCCACTGAGTTCAAAAAGGGCTAGAATGCATATTTTGCAGAATGCACATTTTCTTTGTGATTACAAATACCTAAACATGAAGCTCTTCAATTTTTTGTTGTTTAGGAAAATATATTTGCAACATATGCTGACAATTCAGTGTAATAGATTTGTTTCCTCTGAAGTGTGAACAATATTTTTAACTCCTCTAAGAAATTCTGTTGCAGTGTTGACTAGCACAGGAAGTTGCCTTTTGTCTGAACTCAAGCACATCAGTTTGAGTGGTGATAAATAAAGCATAAGAGGTAGAAGCCAGACTTTCAGCTTTCTTTTGTTCCTTTCAAATAAATTGTGAGTATGACAGCTGTGCTACGACATAGTTACAAGCTAGCTAAGTATAAAGGGACATAAGGACAGATTTTTAAAGACTGCACAGTTTTAGAACTTAATTTTCTGATTATGTAGTTGACTACAGTACCACAGTAAGGCAAAGCCCAGCAGACCAATTTCATACCAGAATTTTGCAGTGGTTATCTAAACAAGAAGGTGTTAATGAAGTGTAGCACAGGAACCAGCAGTTGCACTTGGCGTCTCTCATAGTGTCCAGCAAATTCTTTCAGGTTCCTTCTATAGTGAGCAGAAAGATTTTATTTTTTTAGCAGGATCAACAGACTGGTCACCAGACTGCACATTGCAGATGCAGATGACCAGTTTGCCAGTTGGAAAGTAATGCTCAAGAGAAAGAGAAAGACAAACAAAAGAACAGTACTTGTTGGGCTGCTGCAGTTTGCTGGATGCAGCATAACAGGATGCAATAATGCGACCTAGGTGAGGAGGAGAGAGCAGGATTTCCATTTTAGCCTCCTCTTAAGTGAAATAAACATGATGTGATTCATGCTGAAGCTTGGCTGCAGATCTGCCCCAGTCTGTCAGCAAGCTCCTGGCTCCTCTCTGGGATCCCCTGGTGTATCTTTCTGCTGTGGGCTGAACACTTGCTGAGTTTGTCCTCCTTCCTGCCCTGTCCTGCAAGCAGAAGCTCCTCAGAGCCAAGCAGAGTTCTTAGGGAAGGAATAATCTTCCTTTAGATGGTTCTGTCTGATGTGGACAGAACAGCAGCAGCAATCAAGACAACAAAGCTGGCAGGCTCCCAGACTCCTGCCAAGTTGCCCCTTTCTCCAGCTCATCCTCTGACAAAACACATCACACAGTAAAAGTGTGATAAACTGTGAACAAATAAACGTGTCTGCAGTCTACCCTAGTGCTGTTCATAACGGGGCAGTGTTCTGTTCTGCATCTTAGTATACTGCCTGGAGGAAGAAAGGTCACATCATAGTCAGAGTAACATTCAAAAATGATGATGATAAGCTTGAGCATGGAAGAAATAATCTTGTGTCCTCATATATCTGGAATAAAAATACATTTTAATCCAATTTGATAAAATAACTTTGGTTATTGACTATGTGGAGTTTTTTGATTTGTAACAGTGGTGTGAGGTAGTTGGCAACCATTTGTGTACAGAAAAGCTGTGTTTTGTGAGGGTTGGCTTGCTCTTCTTTAAAAGAGAATTTTAATTTTATTTTAATAGGAGTAATTGGAGCAGATGTGAAAGGACATAACCTCCCATGTGAAAACCAGCCAATTACATCCCGACTTGCTATGATCTGTGGAACATCTTCGTGCCACATGGGGGTAGGTTGTATGTGCAGTCCTGATTTGTACAGATAATAGTAACTAAAATGTTTTGGAAGGCAAAAGTGACCTTTGTGCTTCTCACCCTTTTACTTTTTCCTTGAATTTTTTTTCTGGTAACTCTATCTTTGCCTTTGGATATTAATTATATATTACCATGCATTTGCTTTTAAGCAAGAGCTTTAATAGTAGCAGAAATCAATACTGAAAAATTACATGGAAAGTAAAAACCATGATGCTAGAGTGGCTTAAAGAACAGCCTGAAACCTGAGCCAGACTCTGAGCTTGAGTTATCCATGACAAGCCTGTCACTAATGTGTTACAGAATATTGTCTTTGGAGAAGGAGTGCATGTCTTCAGTCACAGCCCTTCTCCCCCACCTCTTCACTTAATCAATATAAATCCTTCTACCTCTGAAAGTTGCCATGATGTATAGAATTATGATGCATATGATGACTAAAAAGAAAGAAAAACCCTGATAAGCAATTTTCCCTTTGCTAATTTTTCTCAGTGAATTAATACAGAAGCTTTTTCTGAGATTGCAATTAAAATTTAGTGCCTGCTTCTTTAAATTTATAACTTTTAAAAAACGTATGAGCCTGAAAGCATTCCATTTAGATAAGTACCCTTTCTGCCACATTTTTTTAAATTTAAATCTCATTTTGGTCTTAAATTTAGACTGATTATAATTTGGATTTTTCCTAAGTGAGAAAATGGCAATGGGATTGCTAGAGGTTTTTAGAGACTGCCAGCATGCTTCGAGAGAGAGCACCAGTAGTGAAAAAGAATGGAAACTGATAACAAAATGCAAGGCTTAGAAGCAAGTTAGGTTGTCTTTGTAGTGACAGCATGAGTACATGAATAAGTGGTGATTCCATCACATGGATTGCAGTTCACCAAAGCATTTAAGCACATGATTGAATTTAAAGCTGTGAATAATCCCAGTATTGTGAAACAGAACATTTAAGAAAAGCTTATATCCTGTAGACCAATTGAAATACATGTGGGTTCCATCCTACACATGACTTTCAAACCTCACACTCCACCACTCTTAGCTTACTGTCTCTGAAAATTCCCTTGGTATCTCTCTGTCTGTTGTGGTGCAGGTGGGGCACCCTGCAAATACCACCTCCAGGGGAAGAAGCCAACCTTCAAACCTCCCATGAACTCCTCCTGACCTCTTTCATTTAGCTGAGTTAGTTGAAATTGTTAAAATTAGGTAGGTTAATAGATACAATACTGGACCAAAATAAGGTGAGGAGCACTTGGATAGTTTCCCCAAAAGGTCTAAGGGCAATGTTGAACAGTTGGAAGTGGGCCAGCTGGCGCTAACTTAGTCCTTTAGTATAGTAGCCCTAGAGGAGGAGAGGTGTGTGGTTATATTAATTAATTTTTAGTACATATATATTGGTAAGTTCTGTATGTAGACCCAGTTCCCTACTGTAGTTCGTTTTGCTTCCCAAACTAGAGCATGGCTTATCAGTATAAACACTTGGACAGCATTTTTTTGTGTGAATGCTCCACCACCATGAAAAATGGAGCTCCATTAAATATGCTAATGTAGCAAGAGTGACATGATGAAGTCCATGGCACTGTTAATCAATGTTCTGCCATTAAAGCAACCCCAAAGACTCCACTCCATAGACAAGGTAGAACCTTTTAAGGCTCTTAATCACTTGAATGCAAACTCGGGAATTGATGCTTGTGCAGTTTTTGGCTAGACTGAAGTAGATTTTTATTTAAATGTAACTACTCAGCATTTTATAATCATTTCCTTAACTGCCTTCCTTCACTCATCTGTTCAGAGGTATAACAATCTTTAGCCAGCAGACAATAAGCAAATTCTGAACTTCTCTGTATTTAATCTGTGCAAGGACTTTGTTTTACCATTCTTTTATCTTTTACCTGCATAAGCTTCGTGAAATGAATGTAGAGCACACAGAGCCGTTAGTTGTATGTGTTTTAATGAGACCTATGTGCAGCTGCATTTGGCTGAAATTAACTGTTCCTTTTTTTAATTAGGACTATAAAATGAAAGTATATGATACTTGTGTTTTGATAGAAATATATATTTTTTTTTTCTCTCCGTGTGCACCAAGGGACCCTCAGGGCTACAGAGATTAATCATCGAGTTTAATTTAATGCAGTGGGAGAGAGACCTGTGTGGTCAGGCGGGCATTAAAAAGTGCCTTTGATCTGCCTCAGGTGCACTGAGCCCCAATGAGCCAGCAACAATAATACCTTTGTGAGATGATCAGAGACCAGAGAGGGAGAAAATGGCCTGTGTGGAAACTCAAGGCCGTCCTTTGTTGTGGTTCTGGCAAACGAAAGAGCCAACTGTCAGGAGAAATTCAGAAAACAGAAAGCAGGGTGAAAGTACACTTGGATTGCTTTCAAGGGATCCTAGCAGGAAACTTTTCAAAATCATCTGCTATGCCTTTGTCTCTCTGCCCCCCCCACCCTTCCTTTGGTGAGGGCAGGGGTACTTCTCTTGGTGTATGTGTGTTGGTACAGTATTTCCATTCTCTAGACTGAATACTCCATGAGTCACGGGAACAGGTATTTCTTGAACACTTGAAGAGAAACTGCTCCATGACCCAGTTTTCATTACCTCAAGGACTAGAGAGATCTTGAACAAAAGACTTTGCTAATCATGCCTTTGATATTTTAGAAAGTACAAATGTGGAACCTAATTTTACTCATGGCTATAATGGTTTAATTTGTGGTAGAACTGCCATTTTTAAGGGAGGATAGGCTTTTGGAATTAACCACTGACAGTTTGGGGTAATCAAACACACACCCAAAGCATTTTGTGTTTCTGTTGAGATACTTGCCTAACTCCTGGAAGATGCAAAAAGCATGTTATAATTAGGTTACTGATCTAAGTCCAAGTTCAGTAGTTGCTAAAAGTCACTGCCACCTCAGGGCTCATCCATTATCCATGAGGGAAAAGAAGAGAAAAGATTTTCTAAATATTTTTGGACAGTTATTCATTTTACATGATTCTCTGCTGCCTCTTTTGCCCTAGCAAAGGTCATTGGCAGAATTTGCATTTGTAATCTGAAATAAGCTGTCCTTTTACTTGTAAAGGATTAGCCCTTAGTTTAGGGCTGGGATTCATTTGCTGCAGCTTTGATCTATCTGTGCAGGGAAGGTATTCCTTTCAAGTGAGTGATACTCAGGGGCTGACTTTTCTGAGTGGGCTGCTGCATGTCATCATTTGTAGATGGGGTCTCTAAGCTCCAGCACCCATAATTAGTTATGGAAGTTTTAGGAGACTTTCCTGTGTAGCCATGGTGACTACACAAAATGTGTAAGTAGTTTTTCACTGTAAAATAGCAGCAGGTTTGAGGCATTGAAATAGGAGCTTGCATGTTTGTATGAGTCTAACAGACATGCCCTAACTTCTGGGAATAAGGTAACTGGTTTCCCAAAAAGCCTTTCTTCTTGCCAGTGGCTTACTAATTTCATGGGATACTTTAAAGGTTTAAAAAATCCTTTGTTTTCTTCTGAAACCTTCCTGTGATCAGAGGGTTTTCAGATACAGATATCTGTATTACCTTGTCTCAGTCCTGAACACAAGCATTCTTGCCCTTTTCCAGATGTGTAACATCACCAAGACCTGAGTTAACTTTCAGGTGCCAGTTGGCAAACACCAAACCAGTAATTGGAATGAGCAGTGTGATAGGGTACTTGTACACAGAAATATCCTGATATTCCTTGGAGCAAGTGATATAGCAGTACTGCTGCTTCTTTGTATTAGATAAATCTTGGAGTTTCCATACCTGATGCCAGCATAGCACTCTACTTGTGGGAACTAAATGAACATAAATAAACATTTTTTAATCTTATTTTTTCCCCATCAAAGTAAAATGCCTTATTAGACTGTAAGGTTTTTGTCAGAGACTATACAGGTTTGAGTAAACTTATGTGACACCCACCAGCCTGGGAGGAGACTGGGACTGGTTTTTGATAGCCTGAGGTTGTGAAAGGAATTCAAAGTACTTTAAAGTGGCAAGCAGAAATAAATACTAGTTCTTGAGTAGGAAAATGGAGAGTGCTGAAGGTTATGGAGTCAGTAGGGCATCGTGCCTCTTCTGCCAGGCTGGAAATTTATGGGGGACAAAGAGAACTTGCATGCAGAGCTGCGAGGTGCAGAAATATTGAAGCCCAATATCTGAGAGAGCAGGGAATTTCTTTTGCAACACTGTATATTTATATTCTCTTCTGTTGTCTGCAGTGTTTATGCATATTGAATAAGATAAAATTCATAAAAATGAAGTTCATAAAATGTGATTTCTCATTTCTGCCTGCCAGTGAATTAGTCTCACTTTTAGGGATCAGTGTTCTGCTTTGCACTTGTCCCCGAACAGTTGTTCCATTATGAAAATACTGGCCATTCTTGCTAACACCTTTTTGGATTCACAGCTGAAGGAAGTAGCCAGGGCACCTTTAATGGGAACATTGTCTGGCCTGATTTCAGCTTACTGAGGCAGGGGGGGAAAGTGTGGGATGGGATGGTGTGTGTGTGTGTTTGTGCCCAAATTTGCTGGGATTTTGAGTTCTAAATAGACAAGCTCTGTGGTCCTCCCTATCCAGAGTCTATGTTATTTTGTTATTTTTTTCTGTCTGGTGAAGTCATCTGTGCACTTCTGTAACCATTCCTTATTCTTTATCAGCTGTGTGTAATCAAATCACTTTTTTTTTTTTTTTTTTCTAAAGTAGGATTGTCAGGGAGTCTTTTCAGGTTTAGGTGGAGTCTTGTCTTTGCGTCTCTTCTTGTTACTTCTGTGACTCTTGTCATTGGGAACTGACTCACCTAGCTTGGTGCACAATTCTTTTTTCCCTGGGTCATAATGTGTATGTGGTTGGAAGTTTATAATTTAGTCATTTTTTAAACTGGAGAGGCACAAGTAATTTATCTTCTCTCTTAAGATTTATTGCATGATCTAAAAGACAGAGCTTGAGCAGCTACATGAACAGCAAAAATGGGCAGAGCCTGCGCTGTCCTTGGATTTACTTTGGATTACTTCAGGAAGAGTATCCCTTACTCTCTTCTACCAAGCCTGACTATTCTTTGCTTGTTTGCTGCTAAAGGAACTTCAGCCCAATTTGCTTATTCTAAATTTGTTCATTTGATTCTCATGATGACTGGCAAACACAATAGAGCTCCTTTGCTCCACAATATCCGCCCAGGCTGCCAGCTTTGTTCACACAAATAGAGTGTAAAGCACGTTTCCACCCCCAGAGCATGCACAGTACGTGTCCTCTGCAGTACATCCTTGAGTGGAGACTGCAGAGACAGTGCTGGCTCAAAGTGTTCTCATAGCCTGATCTCTAATCTCGGTGGGAGCCAGACCAGCAAGTGGATTCAGTGCATTTTGGCTCTGATACGAGAGTCTCCTCTTCAGAACGTGCCACGTTGTTAAAGCAGCAGACTTTGGAGTAATTACTACACAGGGACTCCTCAGCTGCTTGAAAACATCTGTAATACGGGAAAAACTTGCAGGGAGTGAGTAGGCTGGTACTTGCCTTGCCAGCTCTGCTTCACCCAGTGAGATGGCACCAAGTAATGTGTTTGTGGAGGGTGAGGTGAAGGATGGCTTCAGCCTCACAGCCTTTGGTCCCTGCTGCACATGCATCCCTGATGTGGATCTCTGAAGGGGCAAGGCAGCTGAGTGCCAGGTGGCTGGGACCCAGGCTTTAGCAGAGGCAGCAATTTGTCCTTCTCCTGACCAGGGGAAAGGGGCTGAGCTTGGGAGAGTCAGGAGAGCAGGAAGCAGCAGGAGGAATGCAGTAGGAAGAAAATAAAAAACTAAAGCAAACCTGTTGAAACTTGGGGAGCCCAGACAAGTTTTTTAAGTTCTATGTGTGAGCTGTATGAAACTGATAAGCTCCTGCCCTCTTGCTTTTTAAAACATTCTTCTCTTCTCTAAGGCCTGTTCTGCACATGAGTCACAGAGCCAGTGTCTTTCGAATGGGAGAAATAAATTATTATCACAGGAACCTCTCCCTTGCTCTGTCCTCATTCAGTTCAGTTCAGTTCAGCTGGCTTATATATTGCATTTGGCAGCAGTCACAGTGCTGACTTCTCAGCTAATGAAGACGTTTTACATTCGGGGAGGGCTGCATGAAATGAAAACCACATTTACTTCAGGACTGTTGTTACAGGTTGCCCGTTCTTAGTGTACACAGATTTAGCCTTCTGAGGAAAAGGTCACAGAGCCTGTTTAGGTGCCTTTTCAGCCTACAGCCTTGGAAGGGTTACATATCCAGAAAATATTTCTTCTACTTGTCCCTCAAAGAAGTCCTCCACACCCTTTTTTAATGAGACTGTCTCGTTCCATATTCTAGCATCCTTGGTTTGAAAAAGCAACAAACAAAACTATAATATCCCCTTTGCTGGCATTAATTTGACATTGCTTTGTTTGCAGTGTTTTATTTTTAAATGGCAAGAAGCAGAATTTTTCTGCTAGCAGGGTATATATTGTTGCTTTTCTGACCTCCTTATTATATTAATAAAAACTAGGAAGACTTCAGTAGTGGTGGGAGATCATGTGCAGGCAGTCTCCAAAACCCAAAGCACTCACTTGCAGAACTAGTAAACCACAAAGCTTAAGATCTTGAAATGTAAATAGGAAGTTGGAGAGTTTACTTTAGAGCTAGCAGTGGTGAGTCTGTATAATGTTTATTTCTGCTTGCCTCCCAGCCTTTCCTAAAGCTTGGCAGAGATGAAAGGGAGGCTTTCTCTGCAAGTGAGTTATTAAAAGTTTCTGTTGTGAGCAAGATTCCTTTGTTCCTGGCCTGTCATAATTCAAAGCTCAGGTATGCCCTGGTGACTGGGAGAATGGGTCACTCCTGCTTAGTGTATGCCTGTCAAGAGACGTCCAGTTTTCACACTCCATCCCTTAGCTGGTCATCAGCCTGATCAGGGGAATGTAGCTGAAAGCAATGCAATCTCTGCCATACCTAAACTAGATAATGGGTCCAGAAAACTGTGCAGTCAACACTCCTTCCCTTCTGTGAACAGATCATTTGAGTTCAAAGACTCAAAGAATAGATATGGACAGAGCAAATGCTTTGAAAATATCCTGCTTGGAGACTATCTGATGGCTGATGTTCTAGAGACATCTCACTGACACCAGTGAAAACACTTGCTTTGAAAATTCCAACAGAGGCAGTGATTTCCATGCTGCAGTTAACTGCAGACTACCCTGTGTGACACTGGGCTTTGTCTTAAGATGTCAGATTTAGAATACTGAGCCTTTCTGCAGTGTCTTCTCTTCTCAGCTTTTGTTTAGTGTTGCAGGTTTGCTGTATGGTTCTGTCAGAATGTTCCCTTTCCTCAGTTCAGCCTCTTGTAATATGAGCATGAAACTGAAGCTCTGCAGCCAGAGAGCTTTCTAATGAAAAGTGTGATGTGTGCTGGGTATTAGAGACTCTATGGTCTAAGATGGCATAGATAAAATGGTATTTCTAAGTATCTTCTCCCTTAACATCAACAAATCCCTCAGTCAGGCAAAATTCATCAGTAGGCCTCTTAATAAGGCTTTTCCCCTCCATTTCCCTTTTCATTCAACCTCTCATGAATCAGTAGTTCTTCATCTCAGTTCCCTGTTGCAGCTCCAGCTGCAGGTAGATTTTAGATGAGGCAAATTTCATTAGGGAGAAAGTAACTCTCTTCTCATGTAATCATTCTGGAAGCAAAAGGAGAAGCATTAGGTGCTGCTTTTCTCCCAGTGTCAGGTGGGAATCACAGTTCATGCTGAGTATGCTGTTTAGAACTGTGGGTGAAGGCCTGGTGTCCTCTCAGTGTTCACTCTGTCCTTGGGAGTTTGTCTCAGTAAGTAAGCCTGGAATAAACACCAATAAGGTTCTCAGGATTTACCCATTTAGTTATTCAAATGTTTAGGATAGGTTTAAAGTGGTCTGGGATATATAATGTAAATCTGCTTCCAGTAAGTCAGGGATATTGCAGAATAAGACTTATTTTACCTGTAAGTATGATACTATTGTTGCTAGTGGTCTTTCAGTAATAGAGAAGGAATATTTTCCTAATGGTGAAAAATGAAAATAAATCTCTAATTATGCAATAAATAAATAAGAGGCTCTGAGGTACATGGGATGTACATCCAGAGTAGATTAATAAAGCAAGAGCTTATGTGAAAAGATCTTGTTTTCTCTTAGTACTTCCCATTGATTGCAGTAAGAACTGAAGGTTTTGAAGAATAATTTTCCCCCATAATGATAAGTTAAGGAATAATACCTGTATGTAAAAAAGCCCTTGAGTTTCCTGTTCAAATGCCACATCTGAGATTCTTTTCCCACCCTTGCCTTGAATTTCTGTCACACCAGCTCCTAAGATCCAGGTTCTTTAGAACTGTCAACATCTGATACAACAAGTTGACTGGACTGGGGTTATCAAGGCTTGAGCTACTCATGCAGTCTGTGCATGAGAGATAACTATGAAAATACTTCTCAAGAGAAGAAAAGGATCTTACAATACAGCCTCCAGGAAGGTGTATGAGACAGGATAGTTCTTATCTTCCTACAAGTCACAATTCTGCCATCAGCTCTTTGGGACAAATGTTAGAAGCCTCTTATGGAGACCCTGCACTGGCCCAGCATGCCACACTGCTGTTTGCTAGCCACAGGGACAAGGACTGGCCTGCCTTGGGCTACACAGTAGCCTGCGAGGCTTGGGTGGTTTTTCTTAAGTATCATTTGGAAGTGGAGTTGTTTTTTCATCTGGTGAGGTGCAGCACCACCAGAATTAGTAGCACAGCTGTTACATGTGCACAGTTCCTAACTTTTCAGGTTGGGATGAAGTCTCACTAGTGGCCTAAAATAGGAGAGTGCTGCAACTGTTATCTGAGGTTTATTTCTTTAGGAACCAGAGTCAAAGGGCTGTGATCTTAGGGGATAATTCCAAGACACTTAAAAAACTCCAGTTTTCTTGTAAAATATTTACACTGATCCACAAGTAAGCATTATAGTAAATTTCTTTTCTAATGCACAAATTTAGCTTTTTATTGTGTGCTAATGTTCATGAAAAATGTGTCTTGTTTGCCATCTCAGTCATTTTTGAAGACTTTGTCTCTTGTGTTGGTTGGAATTAAAAACAGAAATTGGCTTCTACCTCATCTCACTGGAGGCTGGGAGGACATTCCAGGGAAGAATTATTGTATGTTTGTGCCATTCCTATGCTCTTTCCTAAGCCATCTGATACAGGACACTGTTAACAACAGGTTAGTAGGCTATATGGATCTTTGGTTTGACTTTTTGACTTCGTATTTTTTTTTTAAAACATTAGGACGAGTTAGTTAATGTTGTGATGAGCTTTCAGAAATTTAATTTACCAGAGCATCAAATTGTAGTGCTATAAAGTGCATACTTAAAATGGCCTGCAGTTAGTTGTCTGCACTGGAATATTTATAATCCTCACATAAACTGGCATTTTGTGACAGTCAGTATCTATCATTGGAAGAAAAGTAAAAATAAATGGGTGATATAAATTGTTTTAGCTCATTTAAGGCCCTATATCCCCAGTGAGCTATTGTTAATTGTTATGAGAGGCAGAGAAGTAACTGCTGTGAGTCATGGGGCAGCATTGCTTTAGAAGGATACATAATAGGGTTTCAGCAGAGGACACAAGTAGAAGCTATAACTGTGTAACCAGACAACCTTTCAGTCCATTTATCAAAACGCTTTTAGTTCCCATTTCAAGGAAGGCGACACAGTAAATATGAGGGGGGAAAAAAAAGAAAAAAAGTTAATCTGTATATCTGTATCCAGACATTTCACTAAATAAAACAATAAAATAAATCAATGCAGAACTGCTTGGGCTTAAGTGCTTAGCAAAAAGCTTCTGAATCCATCACAAATGTGGGCTTTTTTGTTTGGGGTTTTTTTTTTTTTCTGTTTTAGATCTTGAAAACAGTTTACCAGATTAAAGGTCCAATTTATGTGAGAAACCTTGACCTTTGGAAATAAGAAGAAAAGAATGATATGCAATGGGGTACTGTTGTATACTTTCCCAAGCTGAAATAGAAAATATACTTAGTGTTAATGGACAGTGATAAAAAGCAGAGGTAAACATATGGACATTCAAGCTTGAAACAGTCAAAATTCATCATTAGAGGTTTTGTTTCAAAGCTGAGCATTTGGTCAGGGTCCCTGATAAGACATTTAGAGCTCTTGCATCTCGGATTTAGGCGTATGGGAATGGTGAACATTGAATGAGACTGGAATGATTACCATTAAATTCATTCTTATTTAATTTCCTCCAGAGCTGAAACTCTCAAGTTGTCTCAGGCTTAGTTCCAAGTTTGCTTCCTGGAATAAACACAGGAGATTAACCTCACACACAAGGAATAAAAACTTACAAAGGTGCAAATTTTCTTCTGAGGACACTAGTATTGTTTTTACTGTGTCTGGGGTGAGCAACCCCAGAGACAGTTCCTAGAGGTGGATGCTGTGCTTAGACTTCCCTCTGCTCTCCTTGTGATCTCCTGCAAACCTCTCTCATAGACTCAGAAATACCTGACTGTTAATCTGAAACTCCTCTCTAGACCCTCCTGGCCTCTCATACTTCAGTGGTCAGGAGACTGCTGACAGACACTGCCAGCTCTCTGTGGATTTCATAGAAGGCTGAGAAGTTTTTCAAGTCCAGAGCAATGATTTTTGTATTTCCCTTCTCTAATTGTTTGGCTCACTAAGTGGCTACAGGTAGCATGGCAGGGTGATTACTGAATACTCCTGATAGAGAAACCAATAAACCAAAGCTCCTCTTGGGCTTTTAAGTGGTAAACTTCCAACCACTCAAACCCTGTTACTCCCATCTTTTGCAAACAGCAGGCAAATACCAGCAAACAATTGAAATGTGACTTGAAGAACAGAGCATTCAGATGTGGCCCTCTCAGCTTCTGTGGCCAGAGCACTCCTGGGTGGAGATAAGGAGAGGTGGCTGAGAGATGCATCACATCTCCTAACACTTCCTTGCACCTTGCATCATCTGCTTTTAAGCAGTGGGTCATGGAACATGTGTTTGGGATATCTCTTACCCTCCTCACTACTCCTTTATTATGGCATAGAGAGAGATAATGAGAATAAAGGTGGTAGGATGACTCTTAAACCTTTATCAAAAAGTACGTGGAGGACTGAGCTCCATATGTACAGCTGGGAGAAGATGTCTTTAATGGGAAGGAGCTCCTAGGACATGGCTGGTAGCCTTGGGAGAGTGTGGTAGCTAACTATCCTACACTGTTTGTACAAAAACCACTCTGATTTTGTTATGTCCTTGTGAGGAGAAAAATTATTAGAAAGTTGTAATGCAGCCCTAAATTCAGTGAGCCATACTCAGATTAATTACAGTTGAGTTTTCTTGCCCTGATGAGGTAGGCAACATGTACTGAAAATAAAACATACACTCACCCTATTTGATTTAATCATGCTTTGAATTTTCTTCTCTTTCTATGTTTGTCTCTGTCACTCATTTTACTAATATTTCCCTGTATTTTCCTGCATGAAGAGGAGATTTATAAAAATACATTTTTTGGCAGAGAAGGGATATTTTATTATAATTTCACTACTTTAAAATATATTACAGTAAGGAAAACAAAATGAAGATCATTTTCCTTCTGATATAATTTACTTTTATTCATGTTTTTGTTTTCTGCTTTTGAATTTGGTGTCTGAGGAAGTCAAAAGCTTCCAGCAGGAGAGATAGGTACTAGTCTTGTACAGTATTTTCCCTGAGAAAAATGGCAAGATTTGATAATATGAAAAATATTATTCTGTTAAAAACAAAACACATTTGTCTGGCTTTGGTTCATATCTGAAGGCTGATACTATTCCAGGCTTCTTTCATAAGGCTATGATTTAAAAAAAAAGAAAAAAAAAAGAATTTTAAACTGCTTTGTATATGATCAAGTAATAAGAGCACAGTCTGATGAAGAAATTAGCTGTGTAATCTATAGTGTGTATTTGCACTATGTCAGCAGCTTTGCAGTAGCACTCCTGGCCCTGGTTTCCTGTGGAATGTGCAAGGTCTCTGGGATCTGTCACACGATACACCACAGGAAGATGATGAGTTGAGGTGGTTTTGCTGGGCAACTGACCTCCTGGTTTTGGCCAGAATAATTTATTCATGTGGCTGTACCCTAAGATGCACTAATACTGTACACACCATTGGCTGAAAACTGATGCAACCTACTGAAAAAAAGGACCCACAGCCAGCTTTGATGAAGAGGCTGGACCTGGCTGCTGTCTAACAAGTGGCTGCCATATAGAGGGGTCTGTTGCTCTGTTAAGGAGTACAAGGAGTTAGTGAAGCCCTGTAGCATCCTTTGTCAGCAGGTTTTCTCAGAAATGTAACTTCAAACTGGCTTCTGGTGGCTGACCTCCAGACAAGCTGCTTATACAAGCACAGCCTGTGACCTCTTGCATTCCCTACTCTTGGCAAGAGCTTGGTCTATTGCATTCTAAAAGGTAAAAGAAAATACAGCTGAGTAAAACAGGGTTGGTTTTTTTGGTTTTTTTGAGGGTTTTTTTGTTTGGTTTTTTTGTTGTTGTTTTTTGGTTTTTTTGATTGTAGTCAGTTTTAAGCAACATTTTAATTGATGTGTTAAACTGTTGGAAGAACAGAGATCCTCTGGTTAATGGGGGAAACTTTCAAACACTGTCTTATAGTTTTGGCTCATGGATTGGTTTTATAGCAGGAAACATTTTAGTATGTGGTCATCCCCCTGAGTGAGGAGCACATCTAGTGAAGTCTTGTCCAGTTTTCAGTTTTTGAAGTGTGCCCAAGGAGTTAGTGTGATGTCCTTAGAAACAAGGTGCTGACTGCAGAAGCTGTCTTTGAGAACTCTCTTGTTGCCTACTTTTAGGGAATTAAGTACATGAACATGGAGAAGGAGGCATATTCCTTCTTCTTCTGTCTCCAAGTATCTACTGTCCCTCATTTGAAGAGGTGTCTTTGATTGTGCAGATATTTGCTAGCATTCCTCATCATTATACACACTAAAAAACTAGGGCCAACCTACTTCTTGATGTTAGGTGCCCAATTCTACATTTGGATACATAAGCAGCTGGCTTTCACCTGAAAAATTTTCAGAGATGAGGCAATCAGGTTGCCCTGAGAGTGTGGTTTCTTTACTGGGTATAAATCACATTCGTTGTTTTGTCTGCAGTTTGTAGACCAGTAAATGTTTTATGGAAAATTTAGAAAATTAGAAGTAGTTATGCATGCGTGGCATTTACATTTTGCTGCCTTTCTTGTAAGGGTTACTATTTGGAATAATATCTAACAGACATCCCTGAGAATTCATCTGTGTCTCCTGCTTTTAGACTGTACTGAAAGTTTTGTCTGGAAAATAACTAGAAGCAGGGAATGAGCTGCAATACTGGCCTAAATCTTCCTCAGAAATTTGAGATCCCAGCCTGCACTTTGATGCACACTCTCTGTATGTTTCTAATTCTGGTAATTTTTTATTTGAGTGTGTTACTGTGGTTGTGATTGGTTTGTGTCATACAAGCTGGTGTATTACCAAATACAGAATAAGCAGCAAAATCAAAAAGGTGTTGTGGGTATCGTGCACTTGGAACCTTGCTGAGCTGCTGGACTGCAATGTGCTGGACCTGTGCTCTTGATGTTACCTGCAGTATCTTACAGTACAAAAATATTGCCAGATTACTCTGAACATTTTTGTTGCTTTTGCACAGCCTTGGTAGATGTAGTTGAACAGTTTTGTTTCTGTTTGATTGATTCTGTTAATTCATCTCAGGGTTTGGTACATCTGTGACATGGCTTGGCAAAAACACGATGGAATTGATGTTCAGCAAGACATTTATGAAAGTGAGTTCATCGCATCAGCCAGAATTCTTCAATTGCATGTAAACAGATCACCAGAATCATCTGTGGGGGGATGTGTTCAGGCACAATCCTGCATCCAATTGCTGTATGATTCTGTTGCTCAAGCAAGGTCCATGCTTCTGGTGGGATAAAGTTAGCTCAGTGCAAAAATTTCTGTGGCCTTGTCTTAATATCATTGCAGGGCAGCTCTGTCCCTGTGGATGGCCCAAGGATGCCAACCTGTCACATGGAAAAGGAGCTATGTGACTTGCCACCACAAGCTATGCAGCTGCATAGCAAACCGATGATGGCCAGGGGACATAAGCTTAAAATATAATAGAATAAATTACTGGTGGTATATGACCTGTAGGAATTGGAATATTAATGAATTTTAATTTCCTTTGTCTCCTGAAGTACATTTCTTGGGTTCCAAGCCCTTATTTTTCTTAAATTATTTGAGATCAGGCTAAAGCTTCAATGCTGTTATGTGTTTAATGTGTAATAACTGCTAATAATATACTTTAAGAAGTTGACTGTACTCCCTATAGTCTTTCCCTAGAGAATTCCCTCTAATGTTATGGGAAGCTTAGTTTTAAACCCCACTAGTTCTTGAGAAACAGTGCCAGGATGGCAATTTTTAGGGTAGGCATCAGTTCACTGTATAAACAATTGTATGACCCAACTTCACCCACTTAATATATATGCCACCAGAAAGTGCTGTTATTAAATCATGCGTTCAGTAGCTATTACTGTGACCTAAGTTTGAACCAGAAACCTAGAAACGAAACATTCTTGGGTTTCCCTTTGAATTCTCTCCTTTTTTTTTTATGAATCTCTTTCATTCTTTGTCAGGGAGTTGTGGTCGGATAGCTATATAAGACCCATCTGTCAGCGGAAGCAAAATGATACAGTTTTCTTAAGACAGGATTTTATGCATCAGTGTAAAACCCCCTGTATCAAATGAATGTCAGTATTCTCAATCCACAGGCAGTCAGAAAGGTTTGAAAGTTAAAAGTCAGCAGAGAAGTTAATGAAAGTATTTGACTTGTCGTTGATCAAAGTCCAGAACTGTAAAGAGCTTTTATTAGTTGGTGACTGACACGGTGCTTTTCCTTGTTTCTTTCCCTCCTCTCCGTTAATATCTTAGATCTTTTTTCATACCTGCCTTAGCCTGACAAAAGCAGCTGTTACTCTGAATTTCTGGCTCTGGAAGCTGATAAGTGAGGTGATTTTTAAACAAATTATCTGACCTAGCTTCTCATTAGCAAATGATTACTCCAAAAATGTTGTGACAGTGGAATGAAGGCTTAATTTTGCTTTCATGTAAGGGAATGCAAGTCAAGAATTGTGCTGCTGAAATTTGATTTGCTCTCTCTTTTGTATACTGCAGGTAAATAGGGTGTCTGAGAGTGATACTAGAATTCTTTCAGATATCTGAGGCCCAATATTGGGAAGCAGAAAGGAAAATGGGGAAAAAAGAATGTATAGCAGTGAACCCCATGAATATAAAGATATACTTTTCAGATATTAGCCAAATTCTCCAGTACTGTTATTGGAAAGCAATTGTCTAAGTCCCCACCATCAACAGATGGTATCAACTAAGAAAGAAAATTCTGCTGAAACTTATGCTTCCATAAAATTACTCTCATCAGTGAGGCCTGGTTTATTTTATCTTATCTCTGATTGCTGTAACATTTATATAAAACTGAGGTGGAAACACAAGTGTGTACTGGATGGTTATGGCTATTCTAGATGGGCTGTGAGTTAACCTGCAAGTGGTAAACAGTGCTTTTTTTTTACATAGACTTTTACATTAGAGGTGGATTTTTTCTTGCTTGTTGTTGTTTTAAAGGGAGAGGCAAGTGGGAAGGGCTAATCTAAATTAAATCCATTACAGGTCTCATATTAGTGCCATTTAACAGATCTTTTGGTCATTTAGCTTAGTTCTATTTAGCATTATAATTTTGAAATACAGTTTTCCTTTCCCTGAGCTGCCAGATGTGCTGCTGATACCTTCTGATCTTAGATAGTTTGACATTGATTTTCCTAGCACACGCCAGGGTTGAAATCTGGTCTGTAATTCATCCAAATGATCTATTCATAACAAAAAGTGCCTTCTGGCACTTGCACCACAGCTGAATATTGTTAAATTGAATTCATCATTTCATTTGTTTCTGATTGCTCTATAATGTTTACATATCTTACATATTAGTATGATCTTTTATAAGGCACACACTGAGGTTAAATCCTCCCAAATAGAACTTTTTTTGCCTTTTTCTCCCTTTCAGAACATGTTAAAATCTTTTTCCCATTAAATGAGCAGGAATTTTGGAACTGCTTAATGCTCATCTCATCTGAAATGGTGAACTGAGCAAGTAGGAATGGTGTGTTGTGGGGACATACAAAGGTGACACTTTTCCTGCACAAAATTATTCTTCCCCATCCACAGGTGAGGTGGGATTGCTTGTCCAAGTATCAGACTACTGTAAGGAATCATTGCCAAGAATGAGGGCTGTAGTCTCCATGTGAACATTTTCCACTAAAATATTCCTTTAGATGCTGCTTGTGACTCAAACTGTGTATAGCTTCCAGTTCTTCTCCTGTCTTCAAATTCCAGCTGCAATAATTGTTGTGCAGAGATCATTCTCATGTGTAACACAGGATATCCTCTTTGTGTTTCAATTTCACTGTGTGTGAAGAACAACAAACGTGAATGTGCCTCCCAATAGGAGTGTGTCACAGGAGGAATTTAAGCTAAATAGAAGGCAGAAAATCTGAGGCTTGCTTTGAATCCATATTTTAACTTTCAAAGAAGGATGACATCTCTTATTTGCTTTAAAAATAAAAATCAATTGCCCATAAATCTAAAACAGATGTTGTTTTTCCACTAAAAAGATTAAGGATTTTCTTAAGCTCATTAAAAGAAAAAAAAATAATGAAACCACATTGATCCTCCTATATCATCTGAAGGCAATAGCTATGAAAAGGACATGGTATTAGTGTAACAAAAATAGCTCCGGGTCTGGCAAATCCTGCTTATCTTCTGGGTTCTGTGGCAAACTTTGCACTATTTGCACTCCAACCTTACCCTTGTGTGTAGTCATGTGTTTTAGTGGGGCTGGGTGGTATGTATACTCAAAGAGAATTTAGATTTTTTATTACAAAAATACAAAATGCCAGCTGTGGCGTGGCTTGAAAAACTTAAGCATTGGCCAAATTATTTCAAGGAGGGGAAATGGAAACCATTTGCTATTTCTTATGCATATATCTGGGGAAGAATGTTCACCCTGTGGATTCTCAAAGGTCGGGTGTCTGTTTTGGGGAGGATGTTATTTCTCAATTTTCTCACCTTCCACATGCATCAAAATCCAGAGTTTGCAAAATGTGAATATAAGTGAAAAGAGGAAATAGGGAATCTCATAATGCCATATGTGACACCAGTCAAGCCCATCTTGACAGCCAATGTTCTTCAGTTAAAAGTCTCCACAGAAGAAAAAAATTCTAACCTGTGCTCAGCAGTGTGGTGCTACACAGCTCTCTCTTGCTCTGTTTATGTGTTGAAAGTTTGCTAGAATGTGTACAGACAGTACCTCAGTAGGAAGATGATAGGAAAGTCTCAGTGTAATTTGAGAAGAGCCAGCAGAGAAATACCCTGTCCTGGCAAATTCCTGCAGATGTCCAAAATGCTAGTCCAGAAGTACTGGCTTCAGGGAGAGTTCATGTTTCTAATCAATCTAAACCTTTTTAGTGTGTTATAGGACAATTTGGTAAGTTGTGGACTAAAGACACAAGAAAGATTTTTCTAGTGTTTTTTTTGTTTGTTTTGTTTAACTACATTGTCCTCCTCAATGTTCAGAAATTACTGTGACTTCACAAAGCATCATGGTACCTATCCTTAGACTTTGGTTTCTTCAGACTACATAGCAGTTGGATTATAAGCTTGATGCACCTGGTGTAGCTGGATTCTTCCTTCAGAAATCACAGTAGAGTACAGAATTCTCCAAAGCTGATTGAATTGAAAATATTTTCACATTAGGCTTGAAAAACCCAGGCTCTTTCTGCCCTAAATGTTCCCTCCCCCCTGTAGAAAGACACGTGTTGTCCACAGCCATAGGGTGGGACTGAGAGAAGGATGCTTGGGTTCTTGGCATACTTCCATCACTGGTTCAGAGCAGACACTAACCAGGAATTTTGACCTTTTGCTGTGTTCTCAGTAAAGTTGGTGATGTGGAATTAGTCTAAAAATCATCTTATTTTAGGATTTGCTTTCTGTTGCACTTCATTTTGTTATTGAAATCGGGGGGAAAAAAGGCTTACTCCACAGAGGTGTTGAAAACTCAAAGCTGTATTAATTTGTAGTTTTAAAAGAAAACAAAACAAAACCAAATGGCTTTGCAATGTTTTTGACGTAGCCTCGTCCACTTGGAGTCATAAATGCCTTTTTAAATTTGGTGCAGCTATTCTTGCCCTTTAATGGCTTTAGCCAGCCAAAATCTTACGCAGACACCCAGCCACATGTGCACACATACATCTTGAGTGGAAGTCAGAGCACTGAAGCTGATAGGGGACAACTGAGAAAGCTTCTTGTGTTTGTTAGATGTGTTCCTAAGAGAAATCAGATTGCTTGAAGCTGTAGTGATGTCTTTTGAGAAACCAGTTTTTGTTGTTTTGTTTCCTTGCTTAACTTCATGACAAGAATCAGCTGTAATGCAAGTTTATGGCTTGTGCAGACTATTGTTTGTGCAGAACCCTCCCTGCTGCTGTATTTACTAAACATGTGTGATGCACAACTGCCAGTAAACTGCATCTTGGAGCATATTCCCTAGTTGCTAGCATAAACTGCCTTAAAAGTTTGGCCTGTTTAAATATAGGGAGAATGTGAATCAAGTTTAACAGGAACAGACCTGAATTGTAAATTACTCCTTCTCAAAACTATTTTGATGTGAATATGGGTGCTACTGGAATCGATAGCAAACCTCAAGCATTCTTTACTAGGTATAGATTTTGGTAATGAGGAGGTAGATCTAAAGAGAAAAAAGCATCATTCCATTGACTAGGACTTTATTTTTTGCTGTTCCAGCATTGCAAGCATTGCCTTACATGCTACACTTGATAGTGTACCTCCTTATGCCTTCTTTCTGGACCAGAAAGGAAGTCTAGAAAGTCTATCAAGTCTATTGATAGTGGAAGAGCTTTACAAGAGGAAGGAAAATGCCCTGCACCCTTAAAAAGTAGTAATTTGCATCTTCTGAAGCAGAGAAAGGAAATGAACCAGTGTCTCCCACATCCTGAGTGGTCTAACCACTGAAATATTGCACAGGAGCAGGGCAGCACTGTATGTGTGGGTGGTACATTTGTATGCAAGTGGTAGACTACAGTTCTCTTCAGTTTCTGGAAGGTGGTGCTTAAATATCTGCCTCGATGAATGGGTTTACTGATGTGAAGGAAGGAGTGGCATGTCTACAGCTAAACTTAAATAAGAGGCAGAATTTAATGTTTATGCAGGCAAATGTTTCCTGTTTATTAACACAAATCCCTTTTTGCCCAACCCAGGTTTGCAGCTTCTGCTTGAGGGTCTTAACTCCCCTGACAGTGCTTTGAAAGCACTGGAGTTTGGGGTTCCACTGCAAGCCTCAGGAGCTGATAGCAGATCTCGGGGACCTCACTGTCCTCTGTCATCAGGATTTCCTCATAATTCTAAATCTGAAAACATACAGGACAAGTGCTCCATGAACACTGGTTGCTGATTACATTGGCTGTATTTTCTGATGACAGTAAAGCAGAGTGTTGTATCCAACTCTCCATTTCTGTTGCTTTTCCAGGTCAGTGAAACGCCCATTTTTGTGCCTGGTGTTTGGGGACCTTATTTCTCTGCAATGATTCCTGGATTGTGGTTGAATGAGGGAGGTCAAAGTGCTACAGGAAGACTGGTAAGTGTTTGGAGACACAGAGTCCACGATGGGAAGACTGCCATAACTGCTGTCATTTGGGGCAGCATCACTGTCAGTTCAGCCAAAACACCTCCTTAGGATCATAGGAGATAGCATGCTGCTGAAAGCAGTAAACAATTAGTTGATTGTTGTGTCATTTACAAATTGTTCATGTGTAGGCTGCTAGGAGATTATATATGAGGCAGAGCATGGCATGTCTTCCATTTATGATGATGGTGATGATTGTTGTTATTCTTTTACAGGCAAATAGGCTTTCAGTCTTTAGCAGGAGGCTGAGATAGACTTTGAGATAAAGAAAATGATACATATTGTGTTATATAGAATAACTGAAATAATGTAATTAATTTAAATAATTTAATTAATTTATGGCATAAATGAAAGATGTGTTGTGTGGAGATAATAGTAATATATTCACATGTTATCCTGCCTAAATAGATACTCCATAAATTGTCACCTCAGTTCTTTCCTTGAGTGCAGAGAGTCAAACTACATTAATGTGTTGATTAAAATTAAAACAAGGCTGGATTCTCTAAAAATGAATTTTCTGGCTACAGAAAGGCCATCAGAACTAAAACTCTGATTTTAAATGTAAAGAAAAGCTGTGTGTATAAACCACTATTCAAGCTTGAGTCCAGAAGTGTCAGCAAGACCTTAGTGGATGCTTACCCCTGGAATCTTCTAAAGCTCCCCGTGTGCCTTCCTGCTCAATCCATAGAAATACTGTCCTTAGGGTGGAGGTGCTGAGCTCCTCTTGAGGAACTCCAGGAGGTGGCCTAGTTCAGTGGGTACCCTCTGGAAGCTCTCAAAACCTACAGGTGGGTTTGGTATTTCACAGATTGCAGGTGTAGTTCCTTTGTTACTCAGACCTAGCATCATCCACCTTTTAACAGCCTGGTGGTCCAGCTGTGTGTCCAGAGAGCAGGAGATTTGGGCATCACTGCATTTATGGATTCTGTAGTAGAGTCCCTGAAGGAGGAACAGAAATGATGCTGGATCAGGAAGCCCACACACACCCTAAGTGGTGAGTGCTGTTCACTCCTGTGCTCACTTCCTTGGCCCCATGAATCTGACATTCCTCTGTATGTGTATGTCCCATCTCCAGCCCATGCTCAGCCTCATGGCTAAAGCACTGAGTGTGCAAATATTGTGTGTGCAAATTTTCCAGGTCAAAGACAGAGCTAGAACTAAAGGAGAATGGCAAATCTTGTGCATTTCTTTGTACCAACACTCTTGAGAGGAGTAGTGTCTGCGCTTAATCCAAAGCAGGTGAAGAAACTTCACCAAGCTCTAAAGAGGATACAGCAAATCAGTTTCTGTTGGCTGGCTCAAGGGGGTTCCACACTTAAAATGTACCATGAGAGTTGGGGCATTTCAGAAAAATGATTTAAAATCCTTTCCATTCTAGTACCAGAGAACAAGTTGTTCCTGAGTCATTAAAAAAATTGCTTGAAAAAAATACACAGTCTTGTTAGGACCTATAGCAAAAGTCAGCTCTAAATAGTGTTAGGTGTACTAGAGAAGATGTCTTATTAAAAAACTCTTAGAATATCTAATGTGGTTTTCTTGGGTTTTATGTACAGAAAACACATTGGGAGCCATAGGGGAAACAGGTTGTGTGCTCACTAGTGTGGAGGATAAGTTGCATTCATTATCTTTGTAACTTTAAAGCTGTTTTCTCTTTTAACTTTCTCAGTGTTCATGCTTTCTGAAAATGAAAAATTAGGCATGTTTTGGGATTCTTTTCATTGTTTGATCTGTGCCCAAAGGTGAATTTTTAAAATGAAATTTGAACAGTCTGTTCAACTTCTTAAAAGTAAATCTGATACATCTTCCATTTCAAATCTCTAATTAATTTTTTATTGATACAGCTGCAGAAAAAAGTCTGGTGGATTTTAAGAACTGCGTCAGATATAGTCTAAATGGAGAATTAAGAACTTGGCTTGTTTGGAAAAACCCTTATTTGTCTATTAGATGGGCTTTTGTACTGGATTTTCAAAATTCATAGGAAGATATTGCACAACAGAGACAAAGGATGGCATGACATCATTAGAAAATAAAGAATAGCAGAAAAGGGTTTCAAAATGCAACCCTCACATGGCCACATCATGAATTAAGGGCATTGAAATGGACAGCTTCATGATTGTTTGCCTGAAGTATTTTCATAGAACATAAGCATATATCATACTTATTTGTAGATTTATTTCTGAATTCACAAGCTCCTCCTCTGTTCTAAAGAGATTGTTCATCATTGCACAATTCAGGCCTGAGTTTTGTTGCTAATGCACTCGTGTTTGAGTTTTGGTTTTGATGCAAATCTCAGAAAGAACAGGAGCAGGTTCTTTTCCTTGCTATGTTCAGATATGTTTGCTTCACTACATATTTCTTTACACTGCTTAAGGACTAGACTGATGCTGCTGAAAGTTAAAAACCTGATGTGGTTTGCTGCCATTAGGTATTGCAAAATTTATTCAGTGCTCTTGGGTAGCTCTAGTTTTGCCTCTTTAGGTTTTACTGTCAGGTGTGATGGGATATTATCAAGAGACCACAAAATCTGATGAATTATTGTCTTTAAAGTCCACATTATTCTACCTGATACTTTGTTTTGTGAATTATGGTAGCCACTGTGAAGTGAAAGGACCAGATGATTTATGCTTTTAGTATAGACAGAGCCCATATTGATCTTTTTTTATAACAATAATTGCTTGCCAGGCTATACATTTTGTTTCCTGCAACGAACATATGGAGCATCAACCAGGATGACAGCACACCTTGAGTTCCATGAGAACACTGTGAGATAGAGAGGTGTGAGGATTTGGGCCAAGAAGATGCTCCTGGTAGAATTCCAGTGAGGGAATGCAGGCAAGAGAATGGGAGAGACTAGAGGATGTGGACTCAGGTAGTATTGAACAGGAACAAAGTCATCTTTTAAGCTTGCTCTTCTAACTGTGTGCTCAGCATTTTGTCCTGTTTTGGTGCAATGTTGGTTTTTTGTGTTTTGTTTATTTGTTTGGGTTTTTTCTTAATGGATTTAAAGGCAAATCCTGAAGCCTGTAATGTCAGTGTGAGGTTTGACATTGGCTTCACTAGGACTTAACACCTCATGAGTAGTTTAGAAGCTCTTGTCTCTTCAAAGTTATGACAGTGCATTACCTTTTTCTAGGACTAAATTTTTAAGATGAAATAGTTAATAAAATGTTGCTTTCCTCTTTTTCAGATAGATCACGTGGTCCGAGGCCATGTTGCCTTCCCAGAATTACAGTCAAAAGCTGCAGCCAGGTCACTGTTCTTATTTCTTTATCACATAACTGCCTTAGAACTGATGATACCCTGCTGTATCCTTATCCTGAAATGGAAATTAACAGTCTGATAGTGAGTTGGAAGTATTCCTAAAGTCTTGTCAGGTGATGGCCAAAGGTGAAAGCTTCAAACTCCATGCAGATACTTTTGGCTTATCTAAGTTGTGATATTCATTTTCTGCTCTTCAACTTCTTTTCTGTCCAGCCCAGGTTATTTCTTGACACCATAGCATCAGCCCTGCTCAGCTGACATTTTATGCCTTTGGCTGATGATGTGTCTTAATTTGTAGGTGAAACTATTAAGCTCCAAGGAGGAGGTATAGCTTAATTAGGAATGCATTATTCTGTATTTTTGGAACAGTCATCTAAAGGAAGGCATAGCCACTGAAAGAATAACTCCTGCATGGCAGTGCAGATAGAACAGAGAAAACCAGGATGAATTTTCACACAAAACTTAAGGTGTAGGAGTGAATTGGAGGTAAATGCAGGATTCTATGAGCAGGAGGCTGCGTGTGAGGTGGAATTTTAGTTTGGTCTGCTTTAGAAGTGGATGAAGACAGTCCAGACACTGTCAGATCTGGACTTTCTCAAGCTATTTTGACTTGGATTCCTTTTGAGATGGTTCACATCACTTCCAGAGAGATCTAGCTGAACAGTTAGGCAAAGTGGATGAAAATTTTGTTCTCTTTTAATTTCTTTTTCATCCTCGTGTTAAAGAAAAAAAACAACAAACTTGGCATTTTATCTCCAATTTATCATTCTGGTCAAACAGGCAAAGGTCAGTCCAGATGCATTGAGTGCATGCAGTTATACAGTTATTTTCAGCCATCCCTGGGGGAATGAAGTTACCTGATTTCTCTGGATGACCCTTCCATGCTTTGTAGAGCCCAGTGTCTAACTTGTTTGTTAAGAACTTGACCAGGATTCCCAGAAATGTATTGGACTGCATTCAGTATGAAATAGATTCATGCTTCCTAGAATTCTTTTTGTTGTTCTTTTAAAAAAGGAAATCAGGCAATAAATGCATCTGTGTATGTTTGGATCTGGGCTTATTTTCAAAATGTTGGCTTTCAGGCCATTTTTCTGGTGCCCCCATACGAAGCAGAAACATAAAACACACAATTAGTTTGTTCTTTTTGGGTTTTGTATTGGAAAAATGATTATACAATGGCCAACTTGTCCATACTAGGTCTGATAGTGAACTGACTGACTCCAGCTAATTTCACAAAAAGCTTGGATTGTGATGTGAATAGGACACTAAATACAGAAAATCTGGAAGGGAACTCCGTGTTATCTGGGTGTATAGTGTTATAACTTTGCATTTGAGCCTCCTGCTGTTAGTAAACTGGAGGCTAGTGTTGATAAAAAAGGTTACAATGTTTTATTAAAAGGATGATAATGTTTTGTTATTTTGGTATTTTTATGATGAAATATTTTTATGATTTTACAGATATTACTCTCCTAATGAAATGTTTGGGTAGCCATAAATTTAGTAAATAAGTCTCTTATTAATTCCTAAATTAAATACTTAATAAGAACATATTTTCTTGTTTAGGGGGTTGATGATAAGCTGTTTGTCTGGATATCTCAGCAGAATATTTCTGAGAATCTGGTTATTTTGTTTTGTATATTTTCTTTTTGGGTGAAGGAATTTTTATCCATTCATCCATTGCAATATCTCATGAAAAGAAAACAAACTGACAATTTTGTCATTCCCTGTGCAGTTACCTTTACTTCCCTTGCTGGGTGCAACAGGGGGAGAGTTAGGTGGGTTTTGTAGTGACAGAAAGCACATGCATGGCTGGATCATTAAAAAACATCTGAGGTCAGAAATCCCTGCCTCTTACTGCTCCTGCCTGTCACCAAAACCTGTCTGTCCTTCCTCCCAGCCTCCCAACACTGCTCGTCAGTAGGGATGGCAATGGCAAAGTGCCTGCTGAGCAGCTGATCCTGGAAGCTTCCCTGTGCAGACTTCTGTTCCTTTACTTATCCAGAAGCAAGAGTTTTCAAGCTGCATTTATCACCATTTCAGGGATTTGTGGTAACTTGTTAGGGTGCAAGTGGCTTAGACAGACTTGCCAGAGACCAGCTCCTGCTGACCACTTGTGCTGAAGTCCAGTCTTTTGCAGCACTCCTGGTGCTATTCCTATGTTTTCTTCTCCCTTCTATTACTGGAAGAGGAGAGGGTTGAATTACATGAGGATTTTCTGAACAGCTGTATATTTAGAATTTGGTCTTACTAATTGGTGTACTCTGAGCAACAAACCTTGGGGTTTTTCATGCAGGGCAGGAAGCTGCAGAAGTTGCTGTGTATGTGGCACTTTGGGTTTTCAGTCTCTATATGGTGTAGGTCTGAGATCTGGCCATCACCAATACCTAAAATCCTATATAGTGTAGGCTAGAGTTGGAAATAAAAACCTGAAAAAATATGATAATTTATGCTTTAAAACTGTTTCCTGGAATCACAGTTTCTAATCTTGTGGAGGTAAAAAGCATGTAACTGTTTGACAGCAAAGATTATATACCCTTTTGTGCTTTGTGAAGTGCTACATTTTAGGATGGAATTTCCCTTCCTTCAGTTCTCTATGCCATTTTCCCCATCTAAAGAGATGGCTCCTGAAAAAAAAGTGGTAAAGTGACACACACATTGTCTACCAGCAATTTTGGGATCTTCTGAGCAGACCATAATAATATTTAACAGTTGTCTGTAGCCCCAGATGCTTTAGAACCTTTTAGTTTTAGAAATCTAAAAGCTTTAGATTTTTTTTTCTGAAAGATACCTGCTGGCATCTTCCAGGATTCCTGAATGATTAAATCCAACCTTTTATTGCTTTCTGAAGTTAAGTCTCTAATAAGAACATAACCCTGGGCAAACTGGCAACAGAGTTCCTTTTTAATAGCAATAGCTTGTGCTCAAGTCAGATCCAGCTCCTACTGTTGCCTTCTGATAAAACTGAATAGGAAAAGCTCCAGAGAGCTGATGGTGTGATGCCATGTGTACTGGTGTACAGGTACAAACTCCATGGCAGAAACTGCAACTGGCAAGTATTTAAAGGGTTTTGCCAGTCATTCACTGCAAATGTAGTGCCCAGCACCCATATCTATATGTAGAAAAAAAAAAATATGGGGAACACCTCTGTAATTTCAAGGTTATGGGGATCTTAAGCATATTTGGCTGAGCTTCAGCCCCTTTTGTACAGTCCTTGTGTTCTGTCAGAGCTGCACCAGTGGCCAATCCTTGCAAGAGTAATTAAGCAGGATGAAGAACAGATAAAAACTGGGATGTTTGGGAGGTCTGTGGCTGAGTGCAGCTTTCCTTTCTTTTCCTTCCCAGCAGTCAAGCCATGATTTAGCCTGGAAATAAAAAGACTTTGTCCTTAGCATGTACTGCTTATAGCACAGTCTTTAGGGATGTAGAAAACAGGGGCACTTTTACAACAAGGGGGAAAAAATGAATGTGACCTCAAAATTAGCGTAATTTAGGTCCAGGAAGACACATAAAGTACATTTTAAAGAACGTGAATAATGATGTGAATTAGTTATTTTAATATCTTCCAAGTGTACTTCACTTTGAATGATATCCTCTGATAGCATACACATGGTAAGGTATAATTGAAAAAACATGCAGCTGTATGGTTGAATGCAAAGTATAAATATACAGCTGCTAGCAGGTCAGAAGTCAAACTAGTAAAGCATATGCCAAATTCCCTTAGGGATCTCATTAGTGCATGATTGAATATACATGTAGAGGCTAAATGAATATCACTGTTTGGGTCTACAGTGGATGAGACAATGACTAATCAATTGTAATTAGGGTTAGATGCTATTATTGACCCACATGTCTAGAATTAAAAGCCCCACTTGGAGTTTCTGAGGAACTGAAAAAATTATATGAATTTGTTGATGATAGGAGGAGCATTTGAAAAAATATTCTGAGCATAATTGCAACATTTTTTAAATGGAATGTCACTGGAGTCATTGCAAGCCAAAGCACTGAAGAATTCATTGTTAGTCCTAAGATTACTCTTGGTCCAGGAAAAAATCTGTTGGATAGTGTGGATCTGGGTGTAGTATCTGAACATAGATACAATCATATTTAGGCCCATGTTCAGCTCCTCCCTAAAATAGCAGCCACTTACTTTCTCTCCTCCACCCTTTCTGCTGCATTTTCATCATAACACACTGAAATAATTATGATTTAAAAAAAGAAAGCTGTAAGTTTATCAACAGCTGAATTCTGTTGATAAATCAGAGAAATTTTTAAACATGTACAAAGGAATTTGGTTTTTCTTTCTGTCTGGAATCCTTCTTATTGCCCTTGCTCAGCTTTCTTTTCTGTAGCTTTCTCTTCCACGTTGTCAGCACCTTTCTGTTAGAGACAAGCATCATCAGCCCCCAAAATATCAAACAGTTCTGGCTCATCTAGGGACTGATGGAGTCAATGTACAAACTCAAGATCTTGAACTGCCATTATTGCTCCTTTTCCTGTGAAATGGAGGAATTCAGGTGGCAGGGACATCCAGACAGACACCCCCAGCAATGCCATGGCCTTGGCAAGCATTGTCTTTTGCCTTTCTCTCCCTTTGGGTGAAATTTGGGATTTGGCATTCTTTGATGGGGCTTCTGCATTTGATGGTAGTACAAATGTTTTATGTTTGATGAATAACCTCCCCCACTCTTTTTCCAACTTGTTTTTATTCTAGTGCTCACAGTATATATACATACTTGAACAGTCACCTGGATCTGATTAAGAAATCTTTGCCTGTGGGTTTCCTCACTGTTGATTTTCATGTTTGGCCAGATTTCCATGGTAACAGATCTCCCTTAACAGATCTGACACTAAAGGGCATGGTAAGTAACAGCCTGTCTTTGCAAAAAGGTCAATACAGGGTAAAAAAGAAAAAAAAAAAAAAAGCAAACAACAAAACTTCAATTTTGAGCATGCTCCTCCTTAGCTATGTAAACCATCCCATGGGATTTGGGTTTCTTGCTGCATTTTGAAGTGTGCTGATGTTTCTGTAGAAACCCAGAGCTGATTGTAGTTGAGGTATCACTGCAGCCATGCTTATTTTCTAAAAATCTGAGGAGTGCTGTGTGTGTCCCACTATCCCATTTCAAGCACTGACTGGCAGCACATGCTGTTGTTAACTCACCTGGCTACCAAATTTTGCATCTGTTGCAGTGAATTTCAACACGAATTTGGGTATGGCTATCTGGGAAAGGAATGAAATATTATGAGGAGAGATTGCTTGTTTTATACACATACACGTTCAGTAAATGTGCTCTACTAGAGTTGCTGGGTAGCAAATTTCAGTAGGAATTGAAAAGCTCCTTTGGCTGTTGTTAAAAATGCTCTTAATGTTGGAAATGTTTAACCATGCTTCTTCATACTTCTTTGTTCAAAAGTTAACCTGATCTCATTCTGTCTTGTGGTTTTAAATTTGCTACTTCTGGAACTTGAAGGGATTGAAAAAAAGAAATTTTCAGAGCATTACAGTGTGGGAGCAGAAAGAGCAGCACCAGAGAACCTCTGCTGGGGAGATTTTCATCCCATCTTTAAATGTTTGGGTATTTCTCTTTACTGACCTTCATGGTGGTAAATTCATTAGGTTACAAGCCAGGATGTTACTTTGCAGCTCTGTAACAAGAATATCAGAATGCTGTAATTTAATGATATCAAAATATCTGCAGAAGAACCCAACAACAAAACCCATTGAAAAATTTGCTTCAAAATAGTGTATCCTCCTCCAAAGGAGCAGCTCAAGCTACTCCCCAGCACCCAAATCTGCATTATTCAAGGCTGAAATGGGAGAGGGTGGATGTAAGCACTGCAACACATTTTAAACCACAAATGAGAGAAACATCAAGAAAAAAAATCAATGTCTTTTATATTATTGGGTCCTAACAATATATATGTATTATTTTATGAAGGAATTACATGCTGCAGCAGAATCAAAAATTCCTTGCTAAGACAGCTGTATGCAAATATTGGTAATAACACATTTTTTTGCCACAATTATGGCTGCATTCAGGTCTTGCCTGTCCTGATATTAATCCAGAGTAACTACAGTGCAGTATTGATTTATATCAGAGTAAAGGAGGTTAAGATATAGCCTTTAATTATTAATTCTGCTTAAGTGTTAGGGTGCTTGGAAGGGAGGGGGAGAAATGCTTTTAAAAAGTTATTTTTATGTAATAGCATTTTCATATTATTACATTAAATACATTCACGAGCAGTATCTGAGTCATGACATAAAACTGTCAGAGTTAATCTATCTCTAATCCCATACAACATCTTGTTTGTTCTTTATTTCTTTGCAAGGGCAAGAACAATTTATGTGGTTTTTCCCCAGATCAGGAATAACATGTTTAACATAACATTATGTGTACAGCTCACAAAAGCAGGGCTTAGAATTAGTACTTAAAACTTGTTACAACAAGAAACCATAGAAAATAATAGTGCTGTACTTTGGCTGGATTTATACCTTTTTTTTTTTTTTTTGATCCTTGCACAGGTTGTTGGACTGACATTATCTCGGGGTCTGGATGAACTTGCCCTTATCTACTTGGCCACGATTCAAGCCATTGCTGTAAGCCATTTTAAGTGCATAAAAGAATAAATTAATTGTCTCATGTTCTGTGGCAGAGTGATCACTGCCTTCTGCTAAACAGATTTCTAATAATAGATGAATTCACTTAATGGACTTCTTAAAGGAGCAAGATGCTGTTTACCTACACTGGTGACTGCTCCCTACTGTAGGGTAACAGACAGGCTGTGGAGAAAAGGTTCCCCTAAAAAGTGCTCTCCTTATGGCAGTTCTGTACATGGAGATTTTGCCTCTAGTGCAGACGTGAGGCTGATGCTATATGGGGCAGTGTTAACAGCAGGGGCTGTCCAGAGGGAAGCTGAGAGAGTGGGAGATAAACAAAAACCTTTGGCAATTGTATGAAAGAACTTGCACTCCCCTAAAATACCTCAGCTCCAGATTGCTCCTAAATCCATGGATTTCTCCTGCTTGCCTGTGAAATGACTCAGAACTCTGTACTGCAGCAAGGCTGAGTGGGTCAGTTCATAACACCACAGACCCAACAGACCAGATCTCATTTCTGCCTTGGTTTCCCTGCTGCAGGGGAAGAAGTTGCCTCGTGTAGCTGTGTTTCTCTAAAAGCAGGCAGAGGGGCTGCCTTTATGAAATGTCCTCAATGTTTGCTAACATGCAGAGTTGGGTGATTTTACTGGAATGGTTTTGTTCCTTCCCTAATTTTCATCGGAACCTGGAATTTCCAGTTCACAAGAAGTTCTGTTTTGAAGTGAAAACCTGAGTCAAAGAATTGGTTTGGAGACCCTGGTGCAGGGTATAATCCAATGGGGCATACTCTCCTTGAGTATTTGGTGACCAAAATCTGCATTCCTTTGACATCTTTTTTTTAGTTTGGCTTTTTAATTTTTTAAAAATAAGTTTATTGAACTTGAAGGGTTTTTGCAAAATATTAACAGTTTGATGAACTGGGGAGTTTTCCTGACCAAGCTCTGTTCAGTTGGAAAACTTCCAAACTCCTCTACTGGTTAAACAACAACTTTGCTAGGCTGGGTCAGCCATCTGGGATATAGAGGGTGGGCGGCTGCTGCTGTAAATTTACTGTGAATTATACATCTTATGTGTCAACCCTCCCACTTCAGCAAATAACAAGAACTTAACCCCAGCCTGGAATTCATTGTTGTGAGTTTTGATCCTTTTTAAGATGAATGTAGCTTGGTTATACCTGATGCTTTGGTATAATCCCACCATTTAAATAAGAATGTCTAGGAGAGTTTAAATAATGCTAGCAACTGATACTGCCCCCTGAAAGAAACTTTGCAGTATGGAACAGGTGCTCCCTTATTATATCCTGCTAACGAAGTGGAAATGTTCTCTGCTGGAAATCCTGGGAAAGTCACCTATTATCTCATTATATGACACAACTCCAAATTTTATTATAAGATACAACTAAATTCAGCATCTGCATATCTTTTCAGTACCTAAAATTGCACTGATCATGAGCTTCACTAGAAAGGCCCATGCAATAGTTTTCATTGCAAGTTAATACAAATTTGCTTTTTCTTAGAAACTGTTGAAAGAGTGACTAGAAAGAAGACAGTCTAGACTTGGATTTGACTTGATATATTTACTGACTGCTAATGCAATACCTAGGAAATTTATTTTTTTCCCATACTCCATCATTCCCAATTTTAGCTTCCCTTTTGTTGAAGGAAACAGTTCTTGTTTAGGACAGCCCCAGTCCTGTGCCATTTGCTGTCTTCAATGGATGCAAGATAGACTTTAAACCTAAGTAAGAATCTTGTAAAAAGTGTGGGCCTACCCACAGAATGTTAATCTCTGGTTTTCTTTTCAGCGGGAGAGGCTTTTTTTCTTTTTATATAAAATTTGCATTTGAAGCCCCTCAATTTGCATTTTCACCAATCCAGGATTAAATTAGTTCCCCCCCACCCACAGTGAAATAAGTCTGGTTTTAATTTAAATTGCTATGTGAATACAATTTTCCAGGCAGGTAAACACAAAATCATTTTCACAGCATGTTCTTTCTCAGGGTCTTTGACATGTGTATGTTGTGAGAGAAGTTGTTAATAAATTTGAATTTCAGAAGTAGGGAAAGAGAATATCCTTTTAAATATTCATTGCAAAACGCGATGCAACAGTTAGACCCATGAGAACATGATCAGAGATATAATTGTGGCCATCAAGCCCTTTCTGAGGAGACAGACTCTTTTTAGAGCAGCTTATTTTTCCATAATTAAAACTGTGGCTGTGTGATTTGGAAATCAGCCCTCTGTGTCAATAGGGAAGCGATGGATTTAGTCAGCTGGTGTTGCGGCTCCTGAAGTTCCTCATAACCGCTTGCCCGAGAAGCCAAAATACATTTGAAGGCCTACCCAGGATGGTGCCAGTCATTCATAGTGAATGTCTCCAGTCTGATGAAACTCAGCTAGCTTCAATTTTCAGTAGCTTTTACTTGAAGAGGTGTTTATTGCAGGCTGCAGACATCTTAATGAACTTGTAGCGCAGCATAAAGAGGACTTCAGTGACGGTTCGTGAAAACTTTGATCAGGTTGTGTTTTAAAGACAAATTGGCCTAGCAAGAGTCTGTTTGGGTGAGATTTTTGGCTTGAATTTGGAATTTTGTCAAGTCTGAGCTTCAAAATTAACTTCCAAGGTATAATAAAGAGCTGGGAATTATTTCTGAACAAATGTTTTGTCAAAGAAATGGAAAATGTGCTTGCAAGAGGAAAGTGGGAAAAGGTTGAGCTTCAGAGAGTAGTTGGAGGCAAGCAAAGCAAACAAAAAGAGAAAAGATTTTTTTTTTAATGGCAAAGCATTTGCTTTCATCATTCACAGAGCTGTTCTAATTTGAGTTTCTTAGAATGGAGACTGTAGCAGAAAAGTTAAAAAATATGCCTACATTTTCGATGTTTCAGTTAATCCAGACATGAAATGGAACATTTTATTTTGCATAGGGCAAAGGCCAAGAGAAATACTTAAGCCAGTACAAAATTCTTCAGGCTTTCCTTTTTGCTGAAAAGACAGAAAACTCAGGGTTTGATTTACTCCTTTTTTTCTGTTTTGCTATTTGCCTTCAGAATTGAAACCTCTTTACTGAGAGTGATGTTCAGATGCTGATATAAAAGTAGCTAGAAGTTTTTCATGGGGATGTCTTTGCCTTGTAGATTTGAGTTCTGAGTTTGGGAATGTATTGCATGCTCTTGTGTGCTTGGTCACAAACACCTGCTTATCAGTGCCCTCAATATTTCCTGGTGACCATTGCTGCATCTTCTCAGAATCCCTGTCTTCACCCTTGATAGGATTTCCCCTATTTCCCTGTGCTGCTGTGTACTGGTTTGTCAGTCTTTCAGCCAACCCTAGGATGTTGATTGCATTATGCTGTCTCTGTGTGCATCCTAATTCTTTGATTTTTCCAGTTCCTAGTTATGATTCTTGTTACAGGCTGGAAGCAAAGCAGAGGCTGTACCCCTGCAGGTCTGTTCCCAGCCCTCGAGGTACTGGTAGGGACAGTTAGTAGTCTCATTCCTTTTAGCAAATTGTGCTTTCAGATGTGTTCCTCAGGCTGCTTTCCTGTGCTCATCTCTTCTTGTGTTTTTTTGTCTTTTTTTTCCCCCTCCCCTTTATGAAGTTAGGAACAAGACATATTTTGGAAACTATGCAGGCTGCAGGGCATGATATCAAAACGCTGTTTCTGTGCGGTGGGCTGAGCAAAAACCCTCTCTTTGTGCAGATGCATGCTGACATTACTGGTAAGTTGGAGGAAGTGTGGGGAAAGGCCTGCAAACTACTTTATTTTAGGTGGTTAAATACTTTGTCTTTGGATAAATAAATACTTTCTTTATATAGAACTGTATTTTGCTGGTTGGCTAAAAAGCATGTAATGAAATGTTACTTCCTGCAAGACTGGATTTCCTGAAATTTAAAGTCTTTTGAATAACACAGAGAGATGCAGTGCAAACAAAGCTCAGTACTTCATATTGTTAAAAGACAGAAACTTCCAGCATGATTTCCAATCTGCAGATCTAACACTTACAGGTTTTTAAGGAAGGTGTGATAGAATAAGTATGAAAACTTTGTATGGAATTTTAAAAAGCAGTACGTACAGATTACATGTCAGAGATGTTTCTCACTATTAGGTTTCAAAAAATTACCCAAAACGTGCTATAGAAATTGTTCCTTTCAGATTACAGTAAGTTAATTAGGTGAGGATAAATAATAAGTTGATTAGATGAGCATAAAGCCCAGCACATTTTGTGAGCATGGTTTGCATAAGCTACATTGTACTGAAACCTCTGTTATTGTCATCCTTCTGTTGGACTTCTCCTGACATTTCCTGCTCGTGCTAGACATTATATCCATTATATACAACATTTCTTTTCTGAATTACTTCCAAGTCTGTATCACTGATACAATTTAGAGGATCCTGGATACAGTACCACTGCTGGATCTTGCCTCATGCATGATATTACTTTTGATTTTGTAGAATTCCAGATGTGTGGAAGGCCCTGGGTATGTAGTTCTTACAAGAGGAGGTCTCAGACTTACATGGTATCTTTGGTCTCCCTTTAGCCTGTGTGTGTTGTATATCTTAGCACACCTGTGAGTCAGTTGAATGGACTTGAAAAAATGTGGAAAAAATAACAAAATTATGTGTAGAGGACTTCAGAGACTTCAATGTGTTTTGGGTATATTTCAAATTAAGACCAGTTGAGCTGACAGAATAAAGTCTAAGGCTCAGATTTGGAGCATCTGGTCTAGAGATCTGACTTGCTCTAACATCCAACTCCACTTTATAACCTTGATGCAGGAGGGAAAATGAAAATATGCTTTATATACTTACCTGAAATGAAGACAGAAACGAAGAAGCAAAAAACATAATGCCCATTTACTTTAAAAATTACTGGATAAATTTTAATCAAAGTGATGGTTTCTGTTTGTGAAAAATGATGTTGTCCTTTCCTTAGAGAACTGGAGAGTTTTAGGTGAATGTCAGCTATGTGTAGAGTTGGGATGCTGGTTCACAACGTGTACAAGAAAAGATCTGTGAAAAGGTATTCTGATTAAAATGTAATCAGCAGTTCTTTGACTGTAACTAATGGCCAAGTACAATTCAGTACAAAAAGGCCTTTTTGCAGTCTGGAGTTCTCCCCCATTTGTAGAATCAGTGACTGACAAGGGGTGTCAGAGTTCATCTAACTGAAATGCTCTCAGTTGTGTTGAACTCATTAGAGCCTATCAGATAAAATAACTCACATTCCAGGATCAATCCCCCATTCTTTCCCAAAAAGAAAAAAACCTGAATATATTATTGTTAGCTGCAAATGCCCATGACTCAGCCATGCAGACATCCAATAGATAATTTCGCAGGCCACTTAAAAAGTATCTTGATCTTTTTTTTGTTTGCCCAGTAAGAATTCTGTATTCATTCTGATGATGCAGGAAATGTGCAGTAAATTTTAGAGCACACTGAAAATTGCTTACTGCTTCAGTGCCTGGCAAAGAGCTGTGTAGCTCTAAGCTTGAGTTTTAGATTTTTTCTCCAAAGTTGACCCAGGTCTTGAGACCATCTGGAGGAATGTTCAGGTGACAGGTCTTACACTGATGCTTCAAAGGCAGATTTGTTTGTCAAGAGAAATGTAAGGGATGCTGCAGTTACCCTGGTTTGCTGCTCATTGTTGTTCTAGAAATCAAACAGCAACGTCTCACTGTATCCACCCTCTGTCCCCATCACGTTGCCTGTGCTAACTGTAGGAAGAAATGGCTTAAAGGCCACTGTGGTACCTTTATGTCACTCAAAAATGGTTGTAAGGAGCTTTGCACTGATGGATCAGTGCACGATTGACATGCTGGGACTGCTCCTTGGGGTGTAAGGTGAATTTATTTTGTATCAGTAGTCGTTTCTTGTAATAATAATTTAATTTCTCATTTTGTAAAGTGTGTGTTTGCCTTTTCCCCTGTAGGAGTTCTCCATGGCTCACTTTAGGTCTTCCTCCAAATTTCAGCTCCTTCTGATCTTAGAGTTGGCTCTCGGGAGCAGCATTTTTTTGGGACATAACATCACTGAGGCTATTCACAGAAAGAAGCCCTCCTCCCACCTCTGTGCTTGCATCATCAGTCAGTCAATGAAATTATCTCAGTAATGGAAGTTTAGACATGTGCCAAATACTTATATGAATACTAAATTTTTTGGCTGACTGAGGATAAGCATCTAATGTGCAGCTAGAAAACTATATATATATATTTTTAGTTTTTAAGGAGAATTAAGAAAGCAGACCAAGTTTTATTTATTAGTCTTTTTCCTGCTGTTTTTACACTAATAATAGAGGTCCTAGAAAGCCTTGTGGTGACCAAGGGATGTACATTTTCATGGCAGTACCCACGGGTGGTGAAGCAATAATTTCTATTTCAACTTCAGGATGTATATTGTGTTTGTTTGTTTATTTTCCACTGTTTTAGTCTTGGTTTTGAGTATCTTGCACCATTTGGAAGAGAAGGTTTTTCTTATTATTTCATACATAGCTTGTGAAAGTTTACTAGTCATATTTTAATGTCTTCCAGCAAAATCAGACTGGCTTTGTTTTGACTATATTTAAAAACAAACAATCTTTTTGTTAGTTGCAAAAGAAACAAAAGGGATACCACCCTGTTTTCCTCTCAAGGTCAACTTTTAATAGGCATGTGGAGCTGGAGGGTGTGGGTAACAGGTTTGTACCAAGTTCTTTGAGATAAAAGGCAGTGTCAGAGATCTGGAGGTTTGTTCTTTGTATGCTTTATGTTCTGCATTAATGTTTTCTTGTAAATGTTTTATTTAAATTCTGTATTTTTCACAGAACCTGGAAGAACAGAGCAGAGAGCTGTACATTAATCTACAGTAGACTGTAGTTCTGAATGGGTTGTGATACATGGCTTTCAAGTTCTTTTTGAATCAATTCTTTTTTTTTTTTTTTCTTTAATTATTTATTGTGCCTCTAGTGCAATACTGCTATATTCTTCCTAACAGAGGCATGGGGTTTTTTTGTGTCTAGGCAAGCCTGTTGTCCTGTCCAAAGAAGTAGAGTCTGTCTTGGTGGGTGCTGCTATTCTTGGAGCCTGTGCTTCTGGGGATTTTGCATCCATACAGGTATGCAATGCCTAATTTTATTTTATTTATTTTGTTTTCAGTTTTAGTGCATTTTACTCTTTGACATTTGATACCATGCACAGACTTTAATTCAAGTAGAAAAATTTACACCTCCTGCACAGCTGGACAGGAGCAAATATTGCATTCTCTCCACCCTCTCTTTAACTCCACAAAGTTATTTAGGTGTGTTGAAGATTCATTTGCCTTTTAACTGTAGGGACACACAGGTAGAAGCTGCTATCTATGAAGTTAGGCCATGGGATTTTACAGACTGATCCTGCAAGAGGCCACAATTTCAGCTGAGTTGTATTTGTCCTACTTTCCTTCCTTCTTATTGAGGAATCTTAAACATAAGCAACAACACTGTGCTATTTATGCAGTACAAAAATGACACACCTATGCCCCTTGTCCTGCCCACAGTGAATGCAGAGTTAATAATGAGGATGGAACTTGATGTTTATTCATGTTACTTCAATCCATTAACAGCTGTAAAAGTAGCAGTAAGGCTTTTATGTTGAGTGGCTCAGCCAAAGCATGACTTAGCTGCATTCATAGAAACAACAATAGTATAGAGAAACCCAAAGAAGGGTCTGAAATCCCCAAATCCTATCTTTTTGCACGTGGCAATTCCACTAGAGTAAGACATATCATCTCCTCGTGCCACACAAGGACACTAAACAGTGCACTGCATGCAGTTGGAAACAACTGTTTATCAGGATGGTCTCTGGAAACACTTTTCTTTATAACATCAGACACAGGTATTTGCAGATGAAAATTTGCACCAAAACTTACCTGAAAACAGCTCAACATAAGCTGAGGAACTGGGCTGAGCTTGGCATTTTTCCAAATGTGAAGTTTCCCAATGTGACTCTTGTGCATGCAGTGTAGGTCAGCAGGAAGAGCACTTTCCTTGCATAAGAATTTTTCCATTAAAATGAATCCCATTGTAGCAGCATATAGTACAGCACATATGGATCTCCTTAATAATCCTGGTCCTTGTAAGAACTTCTTAAATATAATTTCTACACAACCTTTGGTGACAGAACTTCATATTTAATTCTTGCTCTTCTTTTAGTCTTCTGCCTTGAAATACATAAATATTTCATTCCAAATTTAAGATGTTTTTCACTCCTATGTGATAACTGAACATGTCAAACCAGGTTTATTAACTGTCTTCATAATGACTAAGAAAATCTAATGCTGTGAAATTTTCTGTGATGAATTTGTATGTAATTCTGGTGTATTTACTTTTTTTAATATATAATATATAAACAGTTCAGAAACATATCCAGTAATGCCAGAAGAGATATGTATATTTTATAGAGACATATATGTCAGTCTGCATCACACACTCTTTCAGGAATCTTTTTCAGTGAAACTAGAGCCTTTGCACCAGCCAGTCACTGCATTTTTTATTTAAACAGTGTTTGCTTTTTTACTCTGATGATGTCAGGAGGCACCTGCCTCCTTGGTTATGGGAATGGGCTTTGGATTTGTAGTAAGCATAGTGCAGGTTCTGTGGGTGTTACTCGATGAAACTTCTCCTAGGGCTTACCTGTGACTGCTGGGAACTGGACTTCATGATTCCTTGTGCTCCCCCTTTAATAATAGAGGTTATTGGCTGTCCTCTAGAAGATGGTTTGTGCTTAATTATTGTGCTTTCCAAAGCTATTTGCTTGCTCAGTCTAACAGTAAAAGAGAAAATTGGTTTTTTTTTACCAATAACCTCTTTCTTTATGCCCACGTTTTTTCGAAGGGGAATTTTTACTGCATTTATCCCAGGGACTGGTCACATTTCTCAGAATGACTTTTGGATATTTCCACTTAATGTAAAAAATCAAAACACTTGCAAGATCTTTGGTTTTTGTGGGTTGGCTGCTCTCCATTTCCTAAAACTCAAGCATCTTTAGGACAGCTTGGAAACAGCTTCTAAAGCCAGGATCCCTAAAATCACTTCTGGTAATCCTAGACCAGCTTTAATGTGCTCTGCTGACAAAAGGACTGGCTGCTGAACAGACACATCAAACCCACTGGTGATAAGATTTAGCAATAGTGCTGCCAGGCTTCTGTCAGGGCATCTTGTATGTGCCTGTGTCTTGTGTAGTGTGTGCACAGTGAGTGTTCCTTTGGCTGAGCTGTTCCTGTGTCTGCTCAGCCTGATGCTTTGGGGATGTAAAGTGTGTTACAGGTGGGAGCTGACCTGCTCATGCATTCTGTCCATGTGGACAGCAATGGTTGTTGTCCTGGGTTTGGCAGTCATCTAGGAAGGACCCAGCTCTATGGTAACCTCATATCCTAGTTAGAGTTTAAGCATAATGGTTAAAAAATGCATTAGAGTTGGATGGGATTTCCTTAGGGGTAAGCATGAGGCTGTGGTGGCTGCTGTTACTCTCATACTCCTGCACTGTCCTGATGCCTGTTCCTGTGGCATTCAATAGCTGGGATTTGGAAATGGGGAATTATCTGCTTCAGAGACATCTTGAGAACAGTTTTTCCAAGGACAGACAACCTGCTTACCTACACACCACTGGATGGTGAACCCAGTTGCAAGTGTATACGAGACAAGAGGACTCTGACCCTTCACTTTCTTGGGCACTTGCTCATAGTGTCTTGAACACTGAAGAGCTTTTCTTCTATCCTTTAGTATCCCTAAATAAGTTTATTCTCACAAAGAAACAAGCACCAATGAACCTTCTTTCTCTTTTCCCTTTTTATTCTACAGCAGTGACTGATTTGTGGGATAGAGCATTTTGTTCTTAATTTTCATGTATTTTTATTCCTATTTTGAGGGATTTGTGGAGTGAATGCTTTCTATTGACCACATCTGTGTTAGTACCAAAATTCTCAATATGCTGAGCCTTTACAAGGAACATTGGAAATGAAGGTAATTGCCAAATTTGTAACCAAACAGGTTAATTTGCTGTAGTCTAGTGTGGTTTTGAAAGCCCAAGCCCCTTGAATTTCATCTTTAGGTAATTCTATCAAGAAAAGATTTACAACCTCCCTCTCTCATGCCTGGTCACCATATGTTATTGCTTCAAAGAATGTTGACTTCCTTATTTTCCTCTTCGTTTACTCTCCCTGCATTTTTGTCTTCTGTGGTAAAACTGAATTAAAACAAGTGGTCTATCCAAAACTAAAAAACAACAGGCAGTGGAGTGAGTTCTTCCCCATTTCAGCTTTTGTTTATTCAGTCTCTAGAATATCTGAAAAGAGGAGAAAATCTTCTGGATGTCTTCTTGCAATTTAGTGGTATCTTTTCACCTGCCCCTACCTGTGCTATACCTGTTTATTTTCAGTGTTTTGACTGTTGTGCCTGTGAGCTGTAGCACAGCCTGGCTGGGTCACAGAGGGCAGTGCTGGGTGAAATTGTGTGAAATAAGGATTTCTGAAATGCACACGGTATTTTGGGGGTTTGGATTTTGGAAATATGTGCTGCATTGAATGAAATAACCTTAACCCTGCTGGCTTAGATGGGTCAATTTATTGCTTCTAGTCATTCCTCTCATGCTGAGCAGCAGGATTTTGGGTTTCTGTGCTATTGTTTCTCTTGTAAAAATATAGTTTCCGGTTCAGCAAGCCAGCAATTCCTTCTCAGTAAAAATGTTCAATAAATAAATGTCAAAGTTTCCAGTATATCCTCGTTACTCTGCCTCACTTGGATGTAATTGAAAATGGGAAGAAGGTGCTGTTTGATTTGGCAGTCATCCAACTTTTTTGCTTTTGCTTTTTTTTTGCTTTTTTTTTTTAAATTTTTTTTGATAACTTACTCTTTGGGACAAAGCTGTACACCAGGGAACAGGATTATTACCTTGTAAAATCCTATAGCCCAGTGACTATTCCTTAATTGCATATTAAAGCAATTAATAAAATTACCTGTATGAAACCAGATTACCAGATTTATTTTAGATTTGCTATCTTAACGTGGGCCATTGCCGCTGGCTTATACAGAAGAGAAGAAGCTTCATATGAGTTACTCTGATACCTTTTACTGATTTATTTCTGTTATCAGCTTTCTGTCATAATTTTTGGTGTAAAAGTTTAGCTGGAAATTAGTATCTACATGGCTACAAGGTTTGTCAGGTATAAAATTGACTTTGGAGGGAGATGAAGTCTTCTTTAGTTTTGGTTGGTTTGCAAGTTGTGATACATCCTTCAAAAAGAGATTCATGGGTTGGTTTTGGCTGGAAGGGAGCATAAACATCATCTAGTTCTATAAAGTTGATTGGAGGTATATAAAAATTAGCCAGATTCTATAGAAAGAAGGGTTAGGTAATTACCTAATGTGAATTAGCTGAATTATTTAGCAGCAGTAGCAGCTGAGGAACTGAAGTAGCTCTTAGGTCCAATTTCTATGCCTGGAAGCAGCCCTAGGAGCACCGTGGATCAAAGTCATCTGTCTTGTCTGCAAGATACCAGGCAGAGTGTCCCCAGCTAGCAGGGAGATAGACTGCAGACAGAGCTTTGGAGTTATGATGGTGCAGGGCAAATTCTTCATTTAAAACTCTCTACTAAAGGAACTCAAAAGATTTTTGTTTGTGCATTATTTGATTGTGCTTAACATGCAGATCTTTCAGTTGTCTAAGGAAGCTGTTAGGTTGTTTAGCATGGAGGATAAAATCAAATCACAAACCCCACAGGTAACACAGGTTTTATGAAGATCAGGCAGGAAGAACATGTGATATTTAGTGTATTGGGCTCCTAACAGTGAAAATATCATAGAATATTGTGGTCATAAAGAAGTTCATTAGTTCAATAGCTCATCCACTCCCTCAGCAATGCACCAACCAGTGATTGTGTGTGGACATTTCATAAGAACACCCATAAGTAGTACTGGGACCTGTTCAGCATTTCTGCTGACAGAACTGGGGAGGCTTGGGCTATTTCCATTTCTGGACCAGACAGTCTCTGGTGTAATTTTGTTCCACTTATTTCAATGGACACACTTCAGTTGATGGTCTGATCCTCTATTCCTTTTCCAAAGCATTACCTGTCAGGTCATGGATTGAAATTAATACAAGTGTCTTGCTGATTTCCATATTTTCAAAAGCAAGAACCAAGTGAAAGATCAGGATGGGGGTAGTTCTTTCCTTAGAAATGGTAATAACTTGGAAAATCAAAAGAGGAAATAAATTGACTTCTCCCTGTTGACTTGGAGAATGTTGCCTTCCTTCATCTCATTAAAAATTCAAAGCACTCTGGTTTTTGAACAGGGTGAATTAGTAATTAAGTGCTATAATCAACTTGTGTAAACATAATACTGAAGGAGAGCAGCAAATTAATCTCTTCATTGGCTTGCCTTGCCCAATTAATGCACCTTTTAGTGAAGGCCATGTTGGGATGGGTTTTTTTCCTCCTGGTCCAAGATTTTGGAAGGAGATGTTTGTTCTTAGGCATCATGCTGTACACAAGGAGTGTGAAGGTGCTGTGATCTTGTCTTTTGTTTCTTCAGAAGTTCCAAATTTGTGCAAGTACAAGTTTGAGTTCAGGGGTTGGAGGAGACCATCCTTGAGCAAGGCTGGCTGACAGCTTTTGCTTTTCTGAGTGCATTATTGGCTGAGGATGACTCCTTCAGCTAAGTGATGTTTTAAAAGTTTCTTCCTGGGTGCATATACCATCAGGCTCAATGGACAGGACATGTACTCCATTAAAAAAATTTTAAAAAGACTTTAAATTTCAGTTCTGAGCTTATATAGCTACTGTTAGAGACAGGGATGGAAAGAGCTGAATCTTCACAGGCCATTCATTTGTTGTTCTCTCACCTTATTGATAACCTTGGAGTTATCAAAGGATGTCATGGACAGTTAATGATTTGGCCTTTACTGCTTGCTGAGCACCAGCCTATTTTCCACATAAGCAGCAGTCTGATGCCTTTGGAGCATATTTGCAGCTCTCCAGGCCTGGTCTCAGAGCTGTGACTCGCCAGTAGAACAGCTCTGTTCCTTTACCTCCATCCTTGGGGTTTTGACACTGAAATACATCTTTGCCTAATTGAAAGGTTGGGTTTTTTCTTGCATAATAAAGTTAGATTCAATATGGCATGCATGAAACCACCAAGAAACTGGCAATGCCTCTGGCTTTTGTATAGAGTCAGCTGCCTTCTTACCAGAAATCTTTAGAGAAATATAGATGAGAGAGAAAAATTAGAAGGCAGTGATTTGATGGCCACTGTCCAGTTCCTTGTGGCCTAATGTTTATGGTACAAAGAGTGCCTTTTTAGTTAGCATATTTTGGCCTTACTGTCAGAAGTCTCTGCAGTAAGGGTAAAAAGCAGATGAATCACAACTACTCTTTTGCCCTAAGGACGATCCTTCTGTATTAAAGCTGAGAAATATAAATGCTGGTCTGTCTCTGCCAAGCACAGAACAAGCTTTCAATCAGTTTGCAAGTGTGATTCCCCCCCCCCCTTTCTCAAGTTGCAATAAATATACAGCAGCATTTCTACTTTCTTTCATCTGACTTTAGTGGACACTGTTTCCATACGTCTGGAAATCCATTTTCAGTGGGAGTTTAATCACACTTATGAGCACCACCACTTAGAGAGTCAAACAGCTGAGATATGACCAGAGCTGATAGCACGATGCTTTCACAAAAGTGCTAAGAAAAGTACCCTCTGTCTTGTTGCTGTTTACTGACATGTGATACTGGTTGACATCTGTTGCCCTTCTCATTTGAGGACTGTTTGCTTTACTAACTTTAACATTTCCACATTGCTGTGCTGTTGAAGTGCAGATACACAAATCTCCTTGGAGTCCCCAAGGTCCTTTTATGAGAATCAGAGAGCTGCTATCATTTGATATCATCCTGCTGGCTGCCTTTTATATTGGAGCTGAGAGAAAAAAACTCTGTTGCTGTTAAATATTCTTGGTGGAGTGCAATGTCTAATGCTATATGCTGTCATACATTTGATGTATTATCAGACTGGTACATGCTGTACAGCAGTGTTTGGTTCATTGTCACAGCAGATGATTTGTAGTCCGTTTCTATCACTTGAAATCATTACAGGTAAAAACTTGCCTAAGAAAATGTCAGTTTGTTGTAGCAGGTCATATAGCTCCTGAAATGATGGATGTTCTTAGTCCATAATCCTAATGCAGAATTCTCAGTTAATGTAAGGCAGTGTTGCTCCAGGATTCCAGGGGAATGACACTGGTTTACTCCAGCGCCCTGATCCAGTCAGCACTCCAGTCCATCATCTGACTTTAAAGTAGGCAAGAAGCTCAGCTGAAGATAAGCAGGACTGCCCATATGCTGAAGTACTTCACTGGATCAGAGCCCAAACAGGAATCTGACACACAGTTCACTGGTAGATGACACATCTTGAAATGATAAAGGCTATTACAGCTCTTGCAATTGGTTCATATTATTACCCATTCAGAAACAAGTTGTGAATGCTGTAGGTAATAGGATACAAAGGCAGTGTCTTTTGTGAAGTGCTGTCCTTTTGTGGAAACTTAGCATGCTCTGGTTTAGATGTTATCCAGTACAGAAATATTCAGATTTGGAGTTTCTCAGTAACTCTTTCACGACAGGGAAAGGCAGCTGCAGAAGGTCAGTGTAATATATTGGCTATAGTCAAACTACCTCTTTACATTAGCTGAGTATTTGGCATAGAAGAGCTAATGCTGAAGGCAACAATCCCAGAAGTTCAGTACTTAAAAGATGTGGCCATATTATTTTTCTAAAGTTAGGCAGTTTAATGAACTAGGATAGTAAAAAAATTAAATTAAACATAGCCTTTTTCTTGGGCATCTGTGGAAGGAGATGGGACACTGTGTTGGGTTGTTTGATGTACCTGTTTATTAGTGCTGTCTGAGAGTGGTGATAAAGATTTTATTACTTATTTGTCACATTTATGGGATGGGCTGGAAAGGTAACAAAGGCCTCTCTGATGCTTGAATGACCAAAGAAATCTTTGTAATCCCCTGTCACTGTGCTGAAGGTGCAGAGCTGGCTTTGTGCCTTGGCATAGCTCCTTCCTCCTGAGTTCTGGACCTTGCCTGCACATACCTGATTATCAGAAACAACCAAATGTGTGCAAATAAAATCTCTTCTGCCTGTAGACTCAACACATACATTGTCATGCCTTTTAGCTTTTAATAAACTCACATCAGCTGATGTTGGCCAAGAATAAGATGTAGTGTTTTGTTAATCTGCAGAAGTTGAGACTCTTACTAAACCAATGGTATTCTTCTCATCTGTCAGGAAGCCCAAGACCTGGCAAGCAGGAGAAAATATGCTGCCTAGAATAGTTTAGGTTCTGCTGCTGTGTGTTTTGGTAACAAACCATGAAATTACCACGGTGGAGTTTCTCTAAGAAGATGTACCATTAGTTTATATTTTTTCAAATAAACAAGATCAGCTTGCAGAAGTTTAATAATATCACAACCTTACAGTTTTTCTAGCTTCCTGGCTCTGTCTTTTATTGAGGAGAACCATAAATATGAGGAAACCATAAATGTGTCTTTCTAATAGATAGATACTTTGTTTAAAATGTGTTGCAATCCATCTCTTTTCTATTTTAAGGACAGGTTTTACCCACATACTCAGAGACACAGCTGAAGTCATTTGGACCTTGGACTGCCCTTCTGTCCAGGCCAGTTATGAAGGGAAAAGTGTGATAGCAATATTTTATGGGAAGGATGAGTACAAAGGAGGATACCATGGATCCTTTGTAACTGTCTGTAGCCAAAAAGGTCCTTTTCAGAGCGTGTCTTGCTTAAATGATGTTCAGAATGTCAAACAAGTTAAAAGTTTCTCTGCCTTCACCTCAATAGCTGAGCAGAACAACCTTCAAGTTATGCACTGGAGAATTGGAAACTCAATCTGGCTACGCTGTGAGATTAATTTTCCATCTGGGATTTGCACTCTTGCTATGTCAGCACAGGGGATCAGACTGCTCTGCGGCAAAGCAGAGGCATGGAGAGTCACAGTGCTGGCTGGCTGAAATGCTTGAGGGTTTTTCACAATAAATTTTTTGGAGGACATTATGATCACTTAGCTGTGGGATTTGCTGCCAGTATTTTGTACCACCAGGACATACTTTTGCACCCTATATTTGAAGAACTCTTCTAACTTACATGTACTATGTTGTTCTTTCCTCTTAAAGATGTCTAGAGGGTTTTCTTTTTCTGTAAGTTTGCCCTAACTGTATAGTTTTACAAGACCCTGTTTACTATCTAGGCATTTCCAATGCATTTCATTTTATTGTGGTTAACAGTAAAGACATTTTTCTTTGTTCCCTTTCTTATATTAATGGATCTGCAGTAGTAGAGAAAAGATCTAGGAACCTTTATTAGTTTTATTAGCAATAGAGGATGTTGCTCTATGAGCATACTGGCTTTCCTTATCCTCAGAATTGGAATTGAGTTCTTGTTCCCTTTTTTTTGTTCACCTAAGTCGTAGGCCCTTGCTCCTTGGTTTCTTACATATAGACTTAAAACAACAATTCCCAACCTTTGCTTCCTTCTTGTTTTGAAGCACCTTTTTGCTGCCATTGTGCTTAAACATTTCTGAGGCACAGCTTGATGTTAGAAATTGGAGAGTTGTGTGTAGAGAGAATCCATATGAAATAGCTTCCTGACTCTGTTTTGTTTGTATTGGGCAAGTGATGATTAGCAGTACTATAATTATCACTCTTGAGGGAAATAAAGGCAGAAAGACTAAAGACAAAGTAGAAGTGGAAAAGCATAAGTTGAAGATCTTTGCTGGAAGCTATTTCTCCAGATGTAGGTTGAAAAATACTGGAACATGTGTAAGGAGAACCAATGTGCCCACATCTTGCTTACAAGTGTGTATAAGCCCCAAAAGTGAGTTTGACTGCCATCCTTTACAAGTGTGGTTTTCATCTGAGAATAATTTATAGGGGATGTACTCAATTTGTAGTACTCCTAGGGCTTGCTTTCCCCTTAGCCTTACAAAACTTCAGTATCTGAATACAATTTGATCCTTGGAAGGGCCTGTTTGTATGAGAGTCTGCTATAAGCTGCTGGTTTTTTGCACAGCTTCTAGATAATCCTTTACCAGGTAGAAATTTTAGGGAGGAATGTGGGTGTGGAAGCTCTGAAGGGAGCACATTGTTTTGTGAAGGGAGTGAAGTGGTGTGGCAGACAGTCCCTGCTAAGCAGAGTGGGGAGGGGTTAGGTCTCACCATGACACTTCTTTTGGAGCTCTGGAAGCACAGGGGACCCTCCAAGAGAAAACACTGGAAAAGAAACAAATTTCTAGTCAATATTTTCTCCTCTGAAGTTTCTCTCCACAACAAGAGTATGTGTGGAGGGCTGTACCATCACCCAGCCCAACCTCTCCCTCCAGAGTTGTGGGGTGGAGGAAGATAATATGTCACATTTGGAAGATCCCTTCATTGCCCATCCCTGTAGTTTAGAACTGAATTTAACACCTTGGATATATTCAGCAAAATATCACTGAGTCTAGCAGCCTTTTGTCAGACTCCTTTTGCTTTAAAAACATCTGGTAAGGCTTCGTTTTTGCCTGATTTTCCCAGACTTGGGTCCTCCTATCTGTTGTCATGAAATCACTATTTTCTGTTAGCTTTAGGTAGTTATCCTGTATCATTAGACTGAAGCAGGGGAAGACTCTCTTACAGCAGATAACTTGAAAATGTGTTAGCCTCTAGGTTGGAAGCTGGCACTTAGCTTAGGTGCAAGAGATGAGTAATGGCCCTAAAGATGCTAAGCTGTTTGAAGCCCCTCTGATAAATGAGGTTGTTCTGTGATGAGCTTTCCTCACTTTCTTTGACTGGCTGGTATAAAAGCTTTGTATATACAAGCACATTATTCATGAGATACTGGTTGTGGCTGTAAGGTTGTTTAATTCTGCAATAGTCCCATCTAAGGGATGATTCTTGCATTGCATGAAAGGGAGTCTAAGCAAGCTTTGCTTTTCATTTGCTGTGTAGAACTGTGCTCCCGTGGAGACACAGGATAACCAGCACATTTGCCATAAGACACTAAATGACAGACTTGGGGCTTTCTGGACATGCAAGTTCCACTCATCCCAGAGAAAAAAACAGAGGACTGGCATGGAAAGAAAATAATTAAACATAAGAAAGAAGTGTGGTAGAGAATGGAGCTTTTCTTTTCTGGCATTAAATTTCTGATATCCTCCTTATTTCCCACTCGGATATTGTTTATTCTTTCACCTTGTATTCTTACCACCTCCTTGTTCTTGCCTCTCTTTTGTTTATTTTTTCCCACTTTTTTTTCCTTTTCTGATTCTTCTTTTTGATTCTTCCTCTTTTATCTATTTCAACTTATTCCTCTTCTTGTGTTCTGTCTCTCTCTTCCCCTGCTCTTTCCATATCACAGTCCCTTACCTGTGTCCTCAGGGATGGCTTCTGGCTCATTGGGTGCTGCTCCCTCAGGTCTTCTCCCAAGGCTTGTAGGACTTCAACAGAGCGTTGTGGTGTATCCTCTGGTTTATGGCTACAGCACATCCATGTGGCACTGGTTGGGCTTTTCCAGTGTTCTTGGACTAGAAAGGGAAAGATTTATGATGGCATTGATCACAGTGCTAAAATAAACTGTTCTCCCTTAGCCAGAGGAATAGGAGTTTGTCAGTGCCAGTGCTCTGTATACAAAATGAAGGACACCAGCTGAGGAAGCCAGCTGCCTAGGCTAGCTGTTCAAGATCTGAAAATGGCAAGTCCCTAAAAGCTAAGAGCCAGAAGAAGTAATTTATATTAAAGCAAACTCTGTCATGAGTCATTTGACTTCTTTTTCTCTTACACACATAGTTTATGTCTCAGGCCTTCTAAGGCCTGAGTAACATCTGATACTCTTTAGGCTGAGAGGGCTCTCATAGAAGTGGGTTCCTGCTTCCAGTTACAGTGTAGCACTTAGACCTCCATTTAATTTGTCTTGTGTTTACAGACTGCAACTGTTACTTATTTGTCATTTTTTATGGTAATAGAAAAGGTTGTTTGCCTGTGATTCAGTCCCAGCCATGTTGTTGAGTAGCTCTGTGCCCTCAACAACAGCAAAGTGACCCAAGAGGGGCTTTGACTTTTTGCCTCATTAATTTTTCTTACGTGGCTCAGTTGTGCAGGTCATGCAGATCAGCAGGGACAAGAGGGGATGCAGGTCCCTGAACATCCCTCTCAACCACTACCTCAGTCTCAGGACATCAGCAAAGCAGTGCTCCACATCTTTCACACAGTTTATGTATGAGCTGCATGTGCTTTCTTTTTTTTTTCCTTTTCCTTTTTTTTTTTCTCTTGTGGTCTTCTCATTTTTCTCCATCCCCTCCCTTTTGCTCCCAGGTTTTAGTTTAAGTTTTTTCACCAGGTCCTTCAAATGCAAAAATAGTTAATTGCAGCTAGAAAAATATGAAAGGCAGATGAAAACTTCAAGCTGATACAAACCTGAAAGGTGAAAGGGAAACACAGAAAAAGCTTTGTCCTACTTCAAAGCTTTCAGGGAAAATGCTGGGACACCCCCAGCCAGTTTCCCTGGGCAAGGAGAGAACCCTCCAGCCCGCTGCTAGAAGTGTCTGCACCTTAATTAAGCAGCATGACTCTTGTTCCCCCTAGTGGCTAATTACACAGGCTCTGTTTCACACCAGCCGTTCGTTTAGCTGCCTTTCAACTTCCCAACCTAATTTTCCTCCCATCCACATTTTTTGCCATGTTTTGTAACTTTCTCAACTTCTCCTAATTACTGTTCTTATGATCTTGACTTCAGGAAGCACGAAAATACTCTATGGGTAGATGGTACCTTGTATCTGCAAGCCAGCAATGGGATTTAAGGTTGGAGATGTTTTTGCACACATTTCAGCCATGCATGCTGGATATTTCTGCAGCAGTAAGGGTTAAGGGAGAAGGGCTTTCCTTCTTTTATCAGCATCCCTGTTCATATTGTAACTCCTCGAGTACAAACAGATACCAGTGTCCAGAAATGTTAGGCACCTCAGATCAGCAGTCTTGTTTAATGTCCTTGAGATAATAATTGAATTGCCTGGCTTTACAGATCAAACAAATTCCACATAAAATGTAGTCCAGTATTTCTTAGTGGCAGGGAGAAAAAAATACAACTGTCTTTTCTCATGTAGTTCTTATGAGCAGCCTGGTTATGGGTAATAGTGCATATATTGGGTTAAACTCTTCAGCTGTATAAGTTCAAATCTAACTTAAGCCATGTGGCATCAAGTTCTTCTGAGGTTACCTTGATAAATAAAAACAGAATTTGTAATGAGAAAACAATGTGTTACCTAACAGGAGCATCAGAGTACATGGGGTTTATTCCCAGCTTTGCCACTGACTCTATGACTTTGGGCAAGTTTTTTAACTTTGTTCTTCATCCACCTCCTTTGTGAAGTCATTCTAGTGATGTTTAAGTGCCTCATAGGCTGGTCTTACAGTTATATGAAAGGTCATAGAAGGAAGAGTGCAAAGAATGGTGATGCTGATGGTGTTGGTCTGGTGGATAAAAATAACTAAGAATGGAAAGGCAGGTAGAATGACAGCTCAGTTGCACATAACTGGAACATCTTTTGAATTCTGAACAGGAAAGCAAAATATTTCTTTAGAACTGCAACCAGTTTATTATGTGTGAGAATTTCCATTGCTCTTTATATCATATGAAAGATGGCCTAATGGATATGGCATGACTGCAACTCAGAAGTGTATATAATTCTTTAATATTTAGACCATTCATGGCTTTTAAAGGTTGTTATGCATATCCAATGCCTGGTATAACTGCACTTCATATGCAGAATTCTTGTTTTTAGGAAAATATTTGGGCAAAATGGGAGACCACATCTCTTAAAGCACAAATTCACTCACATTCTATATTGGAAATTTCTTAGGAGCAATGAGGGCTAATTTGAAATCAGTGATATCATTCACAGGCTTATGGCTTTAGATATCTAATGCTGTATCCAACAGGTAGCTGAGAGGCTGGGTGTTCTGTTTGCTCAAGTACAGAGCCTTCTAAATTGCAGTTTAAGACATTTGCTGGAGCCTTCTGAAAATCAGATGTCACCCTCTTCTGATTGCATTGGGATCAGGCTTAGCAGAAACAACAGATACATCGTGCATTGCTGAGCATTTTTTGATTTGCATCTGAGACTGCTTTGTGACAGGTCAGAAACCCAGTGAATGTAATGTAAAACATTCAGCAGGATAAGACCTCCTTGTTTTAACTGTATCCTTTTTCTTGCATGTCTGGGTTATATTTTTTTTTAATTAAGTTACTGAGTTGTAGAATGGCCTGCATTCCCTTTATTCCTGTCAAAATGAAATGACTGACAGCTTTTCAGTCGCACATGGTCCTACCGTTCATTAGAAGCAAAAGGAGTAGGATGGGATCCTACCAAATTCTTCACATATTACATAGACAGAAAAGGCTGCTGAGCCTGAGATAGCTGTGTCTTATCAAGCAGCCTGTTACTGATCTAGTCTGATTTTATAAAGATCAGCACACATTAATCTATGACCAAAAAAACCCCAAGCCAGAGTAGAGCCATGTGGGTCTTTAGAGCATTTGTACAGTAAAAGTAAGACTTTCATGAGGTAAAATTGAATCTCCCTGCTCTCATTCTGTGATTGTCACAGCCAAAGATGCACCTCTGAACAAAACCTACCTTTTGTAAAGATTTCCTATATTAGGCAATTACCAAAGTAGAAAATTGCTGCTAATGAAAAGCAAAACAAATCTGAGATCTGGAGCTAGTGCAGTATTCGTGCAAGTAATCAGCCTGTACAAAAGGAGCATTCATCTTGAAATGACAGATAAGTGCTAAGGACAGGATTGCAAACTGTAAATATGTTAGCACTCTGAGTGAGAGCACAGCTTCAGCACTTGTTAGACTCATCAGCTGCTCTAAACAATATGGATCTTTGAAATGATCTCTGCTGAGATCTCAGTGCATTAGATAATGATATAGTTGTTCATTTTTTTGCCTTTTTTTTTCTTTCTTTTTTTGGTGTGTGTGTGTGTTGGTGGTTTTTTTTTCTTTCAGAAAGGATTTTCTGCAAAGAATGGGCCTGTAGTGCTGCCAGCACACACACTTATCTTTCTCCATGAGTAGACCCAGCAAGGGCTGTAGAGTCACTGTAGGGAGTACAGAACAAGCCTGCAGAGCTGTGCTCTGCCATTCCTGCTTTATGCACAAGAGAGGAACAGCATGTGCACGCTGGCTAGATTTCCCTCCAAAATTTTTGATAGTAAACTAGTGGTGTTACTGACTCCCATGGCACGTCTGAGAAACTGAGGTGCAGAAAGCTTGCATGACTTATTAGATTAAAATGCAGGAGCTGATGTATCTGACAGCCCTCCTTACAGCCACAGAAGTTGTGCTGGAAAGAGCTTTCTCCCATAAGCACCTTAGGAGCAATAGGTTAAGAAATTCTCATTAAAGTGAGTGGAGGGACAAGGCTTGCTTGGAAATAGGAGCCACAGGGTGTGAGTCACTGGGAGCTTCTTTAAAAATGGGAAATGAGATGAGACAGCAAAGTAAAAGTAAGTATGGTGACTGGCTGGGTGGGGTGAGGAGAGAATGTCCCTCTGGAGGCATTTGCTGCTGTTCACCTTTCCCAGAGAGAATAAGACAAGTTGCTGAACAAGCTCCCCAGCCCACCTGGCCAAAATTTGGGGATGGAAAGGTCTAGGGTGCTCTTGTCTGCAAGATCTCCGCTTTAAAGCTAAACCCCTGAGGCAGGACAGTGCTGTATTAGATCTCAGGCCATGGGCCAGCTGAACTCTGCTGCTCCACTTGATGACTGCCTCACATTCTAACTGCACTTTTAATTCCAACTGCTGGGTAGTCAGACAGAACCACCTATTGGTTTGGGTCCAGTCACTTATAAATTATACTCTTTTTTCTATTTGCCAAATCAATGCAAATGCTTTCTTAGAAGGTCTCCTAAGGAAGAAGGTGCCTCAGATACCTTTAAAAAGTGCTGGCAGTATTGGGTGGCAGGTTTAGTTTTGCTCATTAAAAGAGACTATGTAATTGTACTGTAATCAAAGGCTCTTTTATTGCTCTGGGGCAGGTGGGGATTAATAGCCCTTGGTTTTGATTTTGTATAGAAAAATGTCAGGCCTGACAGATAGCTGGAGTAGTGATGAGCATAACTTTCAACATTTACCAACAAGAAAATAGTTTCTTCCCAATAAAATCAGTACCTACAGGTTTTTCTGTGCAGTAAATGTAACTGCAATGTACAGAAAGGTTGCAGTTATGAAGAGGTTCCTACTTACACAGAAGTTTTAATGCCAAAGAGAACTGCATTTACAATGTCCCAGTGCTCTCCAGGAGATACAAGCCAAACTTTTTAGGAGCCAGGAGAGCAGAACACCTATTCTGATGTGACTGTTACAGTTTCCTCATATAAATCTCTCTGAATTCTGTATCCACAGGAATCCCACAGTTCAGGTTGAGATTGTCCCTTGCTGCTGTTGGAACACATTTGCCAACAGACTGACTGTTCCACCTGTCTGACCAGGCTTCCCAGGTTTTGAAGGATTCAAGAGCTTCCTAAAATTTTGTAACAAATGCATCTAGCATTTAAAGTGCTTTAAGCACTCTTCTTAAAGAACAGTTTAAATGGCAGAAGAGCTAATGAGAGCAGTAGCTTCTCATCCCTGGCTGCTTCTGATTTTCAGACTAGGGAAGCCAGGGTACCCAGTTTTTAATGAAACAACAATATCACCAGTGGATCAGTGTGCCTTGCTTCAGCTCTCACTCAGTTTGGCCACTTGTAGCCTCTATTTTGGGAAAGAAAAATACCTTATGGAATGGTGTGCTAGAATAGGCTACTAACTCTTTGTCTCTGCTAATCATAGCAAGGAAACCAAATCCCTATACACAAATAACACAAAAAACCCAAAGAGCCATACACATCTGTCTTCTCTGTTTGGTGCTTCCTGAGGAGAAATAGCTATGCAGTCCAGTTCTAAAATGGCAAAAGATTTCTTATGTCTTCTATGTTTTACTCTCTGCCCACCACATGTTGGATATCTGTAAAATACTCGTTTTGTCTTAAGTGATACTTTAATTTTTTGTTGGAGATAAGATGTCTATAAGGTTACTAGAAAGGCTCTCTTCATACTTCAATGCAGTTTTACTCTCTATTTTAGCTTTTCAACCTTCTCCTGGTTTACAGTAGTGAAAGACTTTTTCTTAAGGTCTCTTGTGTTTTATGAGCCCCCGTCCAAGGTAATTTCCCAAATGCAGTCCAGATTGAGTAAAATGTAAGCAAATTTCTGAGGTATAGTTTTCTTTATAGTAAACCACACATCAGATTAACTAGATAAAAAATAATCCCAAATCAAAACTCACAGCAGGGATTTCCCTCATTAACCTCAGGTAGACACTGGAGCACATATATTTGGAGAATATATTTGAAAGATGAGGGGAAAAGGAAAATTTCCTCAGACAGTGCTGGAAATAGGGAAAGAATAATTAGATGGAGAAGAGTGAAATTTTGCCAATAGTTTTGTTTTCTTGAGGGAGTAACCTTAAAGCAAGTGTAGGCAGAAGTTGTTTTTAGGACAAAACCCCAGTTAGATACCCCCAAAATGCTAAGAGCCACCAAGTGGGGAAATGGACGGGGAGACGTGTGCGGATTAATTAGATCGAAAAAATGTTTTGACAGCATAAGTGAACATATGGAAAGAATTGAGAGAACCCGATCCAGTTCCCCATGTGTAAATGATGCCTTAGCCATAGCTCATAAAGCAAATACAGATGCAAAAGGAAAAAAAAGCCCCCTTTCCTATCCCCTCCCTCCTGTAACCCCCAGTCCATTGCCAGATGGCAAATAAAAGTTTGAACTCGGTGACTAAATGCAAAAAGCTGTATGTTCAGCATGAACCTGAAAAGAAATCAGCTGAATAAGTCTGAATTTTGCACCTTAAAGGAAATGGTGCAGTTCAACTAAAAATCGTGTCAAGTACACTGCCCAGTGTCAGGATATCCTGTGCAGATGCTTTCTTCAACTTCTCTGCTTGACTCTCTCCTGTCCAAATGACTCCTTCTTCTTTCCTTTCCTTTTCCTTTCTGCTGGCCAGCTCATTTCTTTTGTTGTGCAAGTGTGGAAGCACACACCTGTTCTGCCTGCCTGCTGCCCCAAAGGTTTTACCACCTAAAATTGAAGGTAAAAAGAATTAGGACAGTTACTACAAAGAGAGGGCGAGAAGGGAACCAGAGAAGCAAAATAACTTCTTCTTCCAGAGGAGCAGCATTCCCAGGTTTAGTTTACTCCATCCACATCAGTGATGAGCAGGAAGAGGGCTGTTTTAGTTTTAGCATGGCCCCAGCATTAGGATCTGGTGTAGGAATCTGCTCTCTTGATTCCCAGGTGAACTTGTTTTCTGTTAAACACAGCTGTCTGTTGGTATAGTGTTTCTAAGCCTAAAAAAGTGAGTTAAATCAATATATTTTCTTGTGGTTTATATGGATAAACCTTCTTATTCTGTTGTAGCAGCAACACTTTGTGTGGTTAACAAATGTAATCCTCCCCAGAAGGGAGTGAGGGAGCTGTACTGCCTGTGCCAGCTGGCGGGGTAGGCAGGGAGCCTCCCTGCTGCCAGCCATGGCATCACCACCTATGCTGGAGAACTGGTGAGGATGCAGAGCATGGCCCAGGTTGTGGAAACCATCCTGGTGGGCAGGCTGGGCAGCTCCCTGTGCCCTGTGATGGCATCTTACCCATCTCTGTGCAGGCCATATGAAAGCCACCTTGGATCTTCTGCTGGCTCTGTAAAGCAGACAAAATCTTTGTGACCCTTTGTGGCAGGGTAGGTGCAGCTGAACCCTGCCCCAGCACTGGGCCAGGCTGCTTAGATGTTGCCCACAGACTGTTGATTCATGGCACCCGGTGCCAGCAATCTGTGAAACTGAAACAGGAGCTAAACATTTGGGCTCTTTCCATTGCCCAGGTAAGCTGAAACCCCTGCTAAGCTGTCAAGTTTGCATCCAAGCAGCTTTGGGCAGGAAGAGGTGCCAGCAGTGGAGCCCTCGCAAAGCAAACTGCGTAATTATTTGATAGTCAAAGGCAAGTCGGGGGAGGGCAGAGTCAAATCGACAACAAAACAACCTATATTTAGTAGCAGTGTGGCTGGAGCTTAGACCCAAACATAGTTTCCAGCTGATAGATGATGTGACAATCATAGCTGACCCTCAGCCCATTCTAAATTTGGTCTGCGGAATAAGTAATTAATATCCTGGCTAGCACGACAAGCCACCCTTCACAGCAGCTGCACTGCCACTGCTGCTCCTCTTATGGCTTTGTCTCTTGGCTGGGCAGCCTGGCTGGAGCACAAGTTCTGTGTGACACTGAGCTACAGTGGCCACAGCCTGTCTGACACTCAGTCACTAAAGCAGAGTAAAAGTAGGTGCTCTGGAGTAAATTTGGAGCTGTGGAGGTAAAAGTGGTTCTGTGCCTTATCTGCACTTGTCTCACTGTGATCTCTTTTCTCACTAGGTGACCTCTTTTCCATTTTTTTTGTCTCTGATAAGGCTGAGGAGTGAAACCCGTGCTCCTGTGGTACAGGACAGGTGGAGTGATCCATGCTTTAGGGACAAACCTTGAGTTTACGAACTCTGTGTAAAAGCCAAACCAAACCTGGGGGAAAACAATGGGCACAGCCTGTTTCAGAGAGAGGCAACTGAAAATGAAAAGAGTAAATTACATGTCTCAACTCAGCAAATTTGTTGCAAACTTGCTGGATCCTGATCCAGTACTTAAAACAGAAAACTGCTTTGTCTCAGTACTGAGGATCCATCCAGTTGGCCTCTGTCAACTGAAGCTGTGTGGCTTAGGCATGGAATAATGCTGGCCTGCTTCTAAACTCCTTGTCTGATTCCCCCCCACCACTGCAGCAATCTTTAATAAACAAATGCATAAAATTGTCCTCTAAGATGGGCCAATGCTATTATTGTACCTTAAAGGAGGTTGTAAAGAGGTTGGGATCAGTCTGTTCAGTCAAGTTATAAGTAGTAACTTGTAGGACAAGAGGAAATGGGCTGAAGTTGCAACAGGGGAGGTTTAGATTGAATGTCAGGAAGGAGTTCTCCACCAGAAGGGTTATCAAACATTGGAACAGGCTGCCCAGGGCAGTGGAGGAGTCACCATCCCTGGAGGTATTTCAGTCATATAGACACAGTACTTAAGGATATGGTTTAGTTAAGGTAAATGGTTGGGCTCAATGATCCTGAAGGGTCTTTTCCAACTGAGATGATTCTGTGACTCTGTGGTAGTGAGTTTCAAAGAGCCAGTGACTTTTCCTGGAATACTGACTTGAACTCAAGTCCTGAGCTGGTGTCCTGCTGGCTGGACCTCCATCTTTCCTTCCTCTTCTCCCTCCTTCTCTGTAGTCTCACAGACACAGACAGACACCAATTCTGAAGGTTGATATGAACATGGAAATTTATGTTGAACAGAGCAAAAGGAAACTACAAGCTTGTGTGAAATTTTCCACCTTTTCACCAAGTGAATGAAAGCCAAATTTTCACACTTCAGTCTTAGGTGTGAAATTTTTGCTCAGCTCTAATATTTATCCATAATGTGTTTTAAAACTTGGCTTGCTCCATACAGAATACCACAGAGAATTGAGTTACAGATTTTGAGCTTTGTGCATGCTGCCAAAATCTGCCTCCATAACTCAAACAAATTTAAGGGGGGAAAAAAAACCACTAGAAAAATACTGTATATGGTCTATCACATGCTTTCAGCATGTAGTCATAAACCACTAAAAAGTAATGTTCTGCTAGGGCTGTGTTACATAAATACATTAATGTAACTCCTGTAAACATAGATAAGATGAATTTTGCATCTGCATGCTATCGAGTAAGCAGTCTCTAAATAAAAGCCTGTAAGAAAACAGCAGCCTTGCTTACAACTTTTTAGCAAAGTTTAAAGGTATTTCTTGAAGATTAGCTTTTCACAAAATCTATTTATTCTGATCAAATCCAAACATCTTTGACTGGACTTCTTAAAATGATGCTAGTTAGCAGCTGTTAGTCTCAGCTTATATGTGTGGGATAGAGAGGAGAGTGAAGTTCTTCACTATTGAGGTAAAAATTATTCATATAACATTGTTTACTGTGTTTGTTAGGACTTAGAAGAGTAAAGAAAGTCAGTGTGTTAGTCTGAGCTTACACCTGCTGAATTCTGCAAATAATGGGGCAACTTGGTTTCCTCTGATGCTGGATCTGTGGCAGTGGAACTGTACAAAAACACCAGGGAGTTGAGACTGACCTGAGCAGGAATCTGGGTAATGTTTTGGGAGTAATGAAGGTGAAATTCATATTTCTAAAGAAACATGGTTCAGAAATTAAGACTTCCATGCATATGCTCTGTCATTCTCAGGAATATCTGAAGAGGCACATTTGCTGGTACAGATTTCTCACAGCATTTTACTGCATGAGTGGCAGCATTTGATCACTTGGCTTGTATAAAAATTAATATAATTTTCTCCTTTTGCATAAGTACTAAGATGAGGTGAGTTAACAACTTCAACTTGGAAAAAGAGTGAACCATGTACCTCCTTGTAGCTTGTTCTGAGATTCCTGACTTAGTTATAATTTATGACCCAAACCTAATTTACAGCAGAGATATTTTTCATCCTTCCCATCAATTGTAGGCCAATCATTCTTGGTTCAACAGAACCAAGGCTGTCACTGGACAAGCCATAAAGCATCAGTGTTCACACAGATAACTTGTTTATTTGCAAGTTTGAGTACTCCACTTGGTTTTTATATTGTCTAAGGACCCTTCCTCCAAGTATCTGGAGCAGTGTTGCTGTACCTGGAGCATGGAGTCCCCACACAGTTGGTTGAGCTTTGCTGCCTGTTTCAGGTGCTTTCAGGCACAGAGATCATACAGTTAAACTTTAGAGGTGTGGTTGTTTCACTGTGAAGTTAATAACTACACAAGGTAGAAATCCAACCACTTCTTGGGATTATCAAAATGAGTAAGTGGAGAGAACACAGCTGGGAACTGCATTGCTCCTGGAATGCCTCATGCATTTATCTTTGGATACAATTTTTTAAAGTACCTGATTAAAGCAAAAGCCCACATTCTTAAGGAAATTGATGCTCCCAGCTCATTAATTTCCCTGGGATTTTGTTGTTTTGGTTTGTTTGTTGTTTTGTGAGGTTTTTGTTTTGTTTTGACATCCCTAAATCTGATTTCTCAGATGATTTATGTGTTTAAGGTCCCCTTAAATTTCAGTAACATTCAGCCAGAGATCTCGAGTCAACATCAGACTTTGTCTGATGAACATCAGACAAAGTGAATATCAGACTTTGGGACTATTCACAAGTTTCAAATAGAGTTTCCCTGAATCCTCTTCCCATACCTGCTGGCTGTTGAAGCTACTCTGGTGTCTTCAGCTTATCCCTTGCCCCAGATCATGCTGAAGAGCAGAATTCAGCCACCAATATGGAATGAATGTGGCTGACAGCTGACCTTCCTGGCTTGGTCAGCCTTCCAGCAGCAGAATGACACCTGAAATGATGTTCTGAATTGTTCTGAACAATTCTGAATTGTTCTGAAATCATGGAGAATTTGGTTCCCTGGGCCTGTGTTTCTTCTGTCCTGGGCAGGGTAACCCTGTTTGACTAACTCTCTCCATGGTAAGCAGAGTGTTTACTGGCTTGTATCTGTCCCAGCTTTGACACTCTAACAAAAGGTTAGAAACCATGAATGCATCCCTTTATTTCTGCTCCACAGTGCCTCTCTTTTTTTTCTGTGTAAACCCTTCACTTGCTTCTTGCCCAGCCTTTAGAAATTATGATCAAATGCGAACTTTCAGGGTTTATTTATAGCATAGCCTTTATGGGGAGAGAGAAAAGAAATTATTAAAAAGCAATTTTACAAAATATTTTGTTTTAAGAGAGAATTCATTGTGTTTAAATCACTGTATTCATTGTACTGTCTAGACTGGCAAACAAAGAAGATAGAGCGTCATTCAAATTAAGATTGTGAAATTCTTGGTGACTGAAATTATGGATTTGGATGTCAACCCTCAAACCAGCTATTTCTGAACAGCAGTATTATCACTTTGCTATATTTAAGGCTTTGTTGGAGACAGAACAGTGCACAAGGTTGATCTGATTCAGTAATGCAATTCTAATGTTCCTTTGTTTCTGATTTCATTATAAATTCATATTTTCAATGTTCTGTTCCTCTTTGTCCCCAGAAAATTGTTGAAAAAACTCTCCTCTGGGAGTAAAGTTTTTGTTCAAACTAACAATGTCCAAACTGATTTTAGAAAACAAAAAAACATGCAACCAAAATGCAAATTAAGAGAGGGAGTTCATTTAGGATATTTTGGGCAACCTAGAATGAGTGAGTTGTTGCAAATTGCTGGCTGTGTATTTTTTTTTAAACGTATTATTCCACATCACATTACTGTGGTACTGGCTGTGGATTCTCAAAGGCCTATGGATTTCCAGTAGATTTAAAACTACAAAAGTAGTTTACCTGATAAACTGGACAGACTTGGCATCTTTCTCCTTAGCTAAGCATGAATAGATGGGTGAGCCAGCAGATGAGGCAGCAGCCAGGCCCTGTTCCCCACATCCCTTACATCAGGGCTTGAGGGATCAGTTTTCTTTTAGGGACCTCTCTAGCCTGTCCTGCTGCTGGCCCCATCATAGAATTATTTAGGCTGGAAAAGACAAGAGTGCAACAACAAACTTGGAGCAGCAGCTCCCTCCCAGGCTGCTGGTTAGAGGATGGGACCTTTGTGCCAGGGGTTTCAGGTCTGGGGAGACCTCATGGAGATTATTGGAAGCTTTTTTGGTTTGGTCCTTTGCAGGTTGTCTGATAGCTGGAGTGTAACAGGTACTCTGTGTGGTGTTGGGAGAGGTGATGTGGGGACTGAAGGGACACATGAGGAGCCCAAGAGCTGGTAGGACAGCCATGCTGTGCCAGCCCAGGCTGCCCTCACACCTGCCACACCTGAGGGGGTTGGTGCTGCTGTCTCGTCTTTCTTGAACCTGAGGAGACCTGAAATTATATGAGTAACAGTGTAAAAATAAAACCTCTCTAGAGATGTTTATCTCCAAAGGCTGGCCTCTTTCCCAAAGAAGCAATAATGCATTTTTCAGCACTGGAAGTTGTAAGGGGCCCCAGAGTAAAGCAGAACATGAGTGTGCAGAGTACCTAGGGCAGCAGCAGAACATGCCCTGGGAATGGTGCTGTCTGTGTCCCTTAAAGCTGTCCAGAACAGGCTCTGCCTGGACATGGAGCCAGTGGATAGCAAAGTTCAGCTCTCCCTTTCAGTTCTTTTTGCATCTGTGGATAAAAGGGGAGTTGTGTGAGAGATTTAGACCCCTTAGATACCTTGGGTTTATTTTCACATGGTATCTCCAGTGCAATTTAAAAAGAGGTGTTAAGCCCGGAGTAAAAAGCAAGGTGACTCCATGAGTGAAAGTGCTTCAAGGGGCTTTGCCTTTGTCTAACATTTTCTGTAAGACATCAAACTCTCTGGAAAACCAGTATTGATTGTAACAGAGGGAACTTCAAGGGTGTTTTTTCTGTGTTCACTCATTCATGGCCTCTAAATCCAACTGGCCATGTAAGGGAGTTGTAAAAGACAAAACTTGTAAACAATAGGAACAGTACTCGAGCCAGTATCACCTGTTAAAGAACAGGGAATAAATGCCCATTTCTCTTACTGGGAAAGATATCAACCTTTCTATGCCAGTATATTAATCTGGCTGGTGAGCAGGGTCTCTGTGCCAGCAGGCTCACATGTCCCAGAGAAAGGAACACACTATCTCTCTGGAAGTGTTATTTCAAGGGTGTTTCTTGGGGAATAAAAGTACAGTCGACTTCTGCACGTATGGAAGAGCACGGGCATATGAGTGCACAGAAATGCTCCCTGCTCTTTTATCAGAGGCCCTGACAGTAAATTCTGATTGCACTATAACAGGCAGTGTTTGATTCTTTGGTAGAGCCCCAGTTTCATCCAGTATTAACTCCCTGAAGCTGACATATATAGAAAGTTCCACATTCTAGTGGCACATTTGGACTGGCAGTATAAAAGGATGTGTTGGTGCTGAAGGATGGAGCAAACACACCCAGAAGATGCCAAGGTAATCCTGCAGGTTCAGCCAGACAGGCAGGGCTGGTGGCACATAGGGGCATCCCAGGTACATTGTGCTCAGCCCAGCAAACACTGCTGTGCATGGGAGAAAAGAGTATCTGCTGGCTTCATGGGCAGCCCACTGCCATCCCAGCCACTTACTTTTAGGTCATGATCATCATTCTTTAACACAGGGGAAATGGGAAACCAGAAAGTGTAAGGTCTGTCAGTCATCTTATCCTCAGAGCCTCCCTGCCTGTCCTGGTCTGGTTGAACTGTGCTCTCATTGCTCTTGTACATTGTAAAGTTCTAGGAGAGCCTCAGCTGTAAAATGCTGGGTTAGTGAGAAGCAAAGATTTTACTACAGCAGATATTACAGCCTATAAAATCATCCAACCCTTTTAAAATTCTAGCCATAGTTGAGTAGATGGCTTCCAGCAGCAGCAGAGGCTGATTGTTCTCCAGGGCTCATTCTGATACTCTCCTAGTGCTGTGCTTTAGGCACTAATGTTAAAACAGATTTAAGGTCTTGCTTAGAAACTGTGAACACTGATAGAGATGTAGTCAGAGACTAATTCTTTTATGATCTTCTATGTTTAACAGTATTCCACCTGAAAGCTATTGCTTTAATGGTCCTTTTGAAATAGCTTCCACAGAAAGTAGCCTGTGCCTGCTGTCTTGCCTGGCCTGGGAGCTTGATCCTCTACTAACATTGGTGATTTGTGTCTCATTCCAGTGAGATTCCACAGAAAATCAGAATCTTCCAGAAATGAGGAAAGGAACCAAATTATTCATCTCTCTCCCTTCCACATGGGACTCTGTCCCAGAGACTCCCTGGCTTTGTTCTGGCCAAAAGCAGAGTAGGCTTAAACTCTCTCTCTTACCCCTTTATACTGGAATGGGGACACAGCTGTGGGGTCCATAACAGAACTTTGCAAGTTACCTTTGGCTTCTGGAGCACACTCGAGTCCTCCTTTGCTGCAGGGAATTGATACTTTGAGAATATGATTAAGGGATCTCATGTACAGTATCATTTTATTTGAGAAATCACCCCTCCAGGGATGCAGTGTTTAACATTTCCTTTGGTTAATGTAAATAAGAAAGGATAACTCTGTTCTGTCTTGGACTCCCAGTAAGAAAGAGGAACAGATTTTGGTTTGCTGAGGGGTCTGCAGTACTTTGTTCTCATGACTACCATATAATGGGATTGAACATATTTGATGCCATCTGGCCTGTGCGGCCGAAACAAAATACCTCAGTAATGTTCCGATTGGTTTTGAAACATCTTGTTCTTGTCAAAAAGCATTTTAAATCAGAACAGGCTTTTCCAGTTTGTGTTTGTCTTCTACTAGGAGGCCATGGCGAAAATGGGGAAAATTGGGAGAGTGGTGCAGCCTAATCATGAGCATAAAAGGTAATCCTGATTTTGGTGTGTTCCTCTGAGAAAGAACTTAAGGGCTGTCTCTCTATAGCCCTGCTTGAACGCAGGCAGCATTTATGGGTCAGTTTTGTAGAGGATTATGTGGGCACTCCGCTCAGTGAGCCGGCAGCAGGCGGTCAGTTGGTGTGGGTGGGCTGGGAGCCCGCCAGTCCCTGCCCACCCCTTGCCTTCCCTTGGCCGACCGAGCCCACCGGCAGCGCAGGGGCTGCGGGAGCCCTTCCCCCCTGCCAGGAGCTCACAGACACACTCAGGCCTGAGCAGAATTCCACCAACGAGCGGCATCACCCCCAAACGCACCGGGCTGGGACCCCAGGGGGGCTTTGGGGGGACCCACGGGGCCGCTCCCCCGGCGGCGGCTCACGGCGGGGCGCGGGCTCCCCCTGGCGGGGCGGGAAGGGGGTGCGGGTCCCACCGCAAGAGCGCTCCTGCGTGTGTGCAATGAGCCCTGAGGGCTCCTTCCCAGCGCCCGCGGGTATGAAGTATAATTGAGGGAAGTGGAACGTGTCTATTAAAACCTGTGTGGAAATTAAATTTCTTGTACAGGTTTTATGACAAGAAATACGAAGTCTTTTTGAAACTTGTGGAACACCAGCGAGAGTATCGCTCCATCATGAACAGCTGCTAATCCAGAGTCACATCATCATCAGGGAACAGAAGGGAAAACGAATTTCCAGACATTTGTGATGCGGGTAATTTCTTCTTACAGTGTCGTCCATGTAAAAAAAAAAAAAAATCTTTTATCATTTAAAGTGTATGTTTTAATTATCAATGAGAAATAAAATGCACTCACTTCACTGTGAAGCACGGGAAATTTTCTGTCAATAATCCCTGCACCCCAGGGACAAGGAATAATTGTTTGCCTCAGCCAGGGAAGACAAGACTGTGGATGCCCCAGTGCTGGTGTTTAGAGTGACCACAAGCAGGAACAGCACCAGGAACAAAGAAACTGCCTGGGATGGACTCGAATCCCTGCCCTTTGCTGTGCTTTTCACAGGTAACCACTCCTGACTTTGCACTTGGGTCTTCTCGTTTCTGCTACAGCTAAGACCCAAACATGATTTCCATTGGAAAGTTCTGTTTGGATTTTTCTTTACTCTGATTGATTATAGTAGCATTTGGTGGCTGATCCTTGAGAATTATTTTTACAGCTGTGCAGTTTTTTTCTCTTTGTTTTCTCCTGTTTCCTGCTCTCTTTTTTCCTTTTCCATTCTTGTGGTGCAGTCATTTTGCTATTAACAATTTGTGCCGTTTTCTCTTTTGCAAGGAACTCACCCTCAGAGCATGTGGAACACTGTGCAGATGTGGAAAGGCCCAGTGTTGGCATTGAAAGACCAGGCTGAGCAGAGTTGCTGAAAATATGTTCATAATGCAGGTGGATTCCTTCCATCCTGCCAGCTGTCTCATGGAGTGTGACACAGCCCAGTTCTCCCTTGCCCATTGCTCCAGCCAGGCCCAGGTCAGAGCTGAAGGCAGTGACAGGAGGTACAGGGGATGCAGGAGGACACAGAGAGTGGTTTTCTTTCTTAGACTTGCATCTCTCAAGGCTCAGAAGCCTTCCTGGCTGCCTGATGGTCAAATCCAGTCAACAAAAAGCTTTAATTTGTTCCCAGGCTGCTCTGATTAGTTAGTCCACCAAGGTACTGCCAGGCTCTCAACAACAGGTCATGGCATGAGTGGGCTGTGGGAGGAGAGAGTTTGGACACTCTGGTTGTCACCTTTGATAGTACAAAATCTTACAAGATCCAAACACTGCCAGTGCCTTCAGTGAGGCTCTCTCAGAAATTCTTTCTCTGCCATTTGTCTGCTCATACTTCAAAAACAATACTGTTCTGTTTAAAAACCCAATCCAAGGTCCCCAACCACATGAGAGGATTAAGAAATGAGAGGAAACAGAAGAGCAAATACAGTTCAACTACAGCTCTGTTATGGGTCACTCCTGAGAGCCCTCCTTTTCTTCAAATTGTAGCTGCCACCCTCTTGGTGAGCCTGTATTTTTCAGGAGAAGCAGCCTGAGGTCCCTGTCCCAGGAGTCAGGATCCACAGAGATGGACTCCATCCTTACAAACTTTGCTTGATAGGAATTCCATTCTTTGGTATTGGCATAAGCTGAAATTCCCAGTTAAATACAAACAGAAGTTGCACAATAACCAAACTACATTTAGAGAACTTGAAAAATAATAGTTTCTGGGGTTTTTTGTTTATGTTAGTACTCAGCATTTAAAAACATCTGGTAATTTTTTTAAAGAAACAATGCACTTCCTGCCTTGCAGTTCATGGAAAAGCAATTGTTGCCTTTTCCAAAGTACCCATTGTTAAGAGAAACAGCTTTACAAGTTCAGGGACATAATTAAAGACAATGAAAGTTGATGGGAATAAAATGAAGAAACATCACAACACAAAGAGTACAACAAGCAAGAAAATGGCTGCAATGTGTTGTTATATCATAGCTTACAATTCAAAGGCACAACAAAATATGGCAGCTGAAAATAAGAAGAAGGAAAAACCCAGTTGGGGACCAGTGTATTGTGAACAATATTCACAGACTTTAATGTATCTATTTTATTACACAATTCATATGTAAAAATGAAGTCCACAGACTCCAAATGCATAACAACATATACAGATTATACAGAGACAGATGTGTAGTGTTGTTCAGCACTCTGACAGCATTCTTAACTCTTTGCAGCTCAACACAGACACACACACACAGTAATTTCAGCAAGTTTTCCATCAACTTGCTGCTGTTTTTATCATCATCATAAAACTGGCCTTGATCTCTCGGGCTGAACCTGGTACCAAGACTTACCAGGAAATCACAAGGAGTGTATGAAGTCTAAAAAGGCAAAAAACCAGTCATGCTGACTTTGTTAGAGCTTAGATGCACAGAGTTCAAGGAAGCAGTTTACCTTGCATAGGCTTATACAAAAGAGTTAAACAGAGATTTCTTCATTTTTTGGCATGATTTTTAATGCTGTCCTCCCCTTGTAATACTTTAACTTCATAACTTCGTTTTTGTTCCAACCCAGTGCTACTACCAGTTTCATTTTATCCACTTTAGAATCAGGACTGTACTCATTGCAGAACTGTAAAAAAAATCTGTGTTCCAGCAGATGTGTAATCAGCTGGGTGACACCAAGGAATGAGACAAGTTTTGTACTAACAGTATTTAATATTCCTTGTGTTATGCAAGACTTAGCAAAGTACACAGTTTGCTAAGTTCTCAAATGAAAAGTTTATTCAATTGAGCCAAAACGTAAAACATTAAAGCTCAAAAGTTCTAAAACCCAACTGCAAGTTGATTTGTGTTGTAATTTTAAGTTCTCCTCATAGCTTTAGGCATTTTCAATTCAGGCACTTTGTACAAAGGCAGGTTAAAAAAAGTGCAGCATGAAAGAGTCCAGCAAGTATCCGGTGTAAAATGAGCCTGCTAAGCACTTGCACATCGAATCATTTGGCCATGCCAAGTACTGCTGAGTCCTGCTTCAGCCTTTGGCAGCAGCAGAATGACAAATCCATCATATGCTGCCCCAAAATCAAAGAGGAGTCTGTCATCATCACTTGATGAAGTCTGAGGAAGGAATCCAAGGTTGAGTCAGTCAGGACTCTGACAGCACACCCGGCACTGCAGACCTCTCTGTATTTACCCCATTAGATGCAATTTGCTGACAAATGTTTAGTATGCAAATTAAAAGAAGAGAAACAACCACCATGTCATCAGCAGTTCCAAGCGTCCTGCAGAGAGGAGCAGGCTTTGTGTCAAATGGAGAGGAGAAGCATATGATTGTCCCAAAGGAGCAAACAGCAACTCTTAGGAAAAAAATCCATATGAGACCACTGCAGGTGAAGATTCCTCGCAAGGCAAGGGCCAGGAACAAGGGCATGTCATAGAGGTAATCTGCAAACTAAATATTCAGATGAGTTAGGTTATTTTTCTTTCTGATGCCTGCAGTTCTTTCAGCTGAACATGTCTCTTCAGCACTTCTAGATTCTCATCTCTTGAATGCAGAAACTTTCTGAGCTGTCCAAATCCACCTAAACTCTTCAGTTCTTTTGCAGTATCTCGATGCAGGCTTTTAAAAGGAATCCCCACTGCCCCAGAACTTTGAAAAGGAAGTATTATGCTTGATGTTGAACCCTTTTGGAGACTGGGCCTTAATGACTGCCCTGGGTATATGCCTGTCTTTAAAATCTGGCTTCAAGTGTAGGCTGTGAATGCTTGGAAATGAGCCCTCAAGTCTCTCCCTGGTGTGTGCAGGAACCATAGGACTGAGTGATTATTCTTCTTCATTAATGCTAGTTGGTTGGTTTGGAAAATAATGTTTGCCTCCAGAGTGCTTAGTTTAGTCAATAGAGTGAAACAGACCCCACAGTCCTGTCAGGCTCCCCACCAGGATGTGACAGGAGAAGATTCGCTTTGGTTGTTATTCTACACCCTGTCAAGAATGGGCCTCACACGTGCCTTCAGCATTCATCTTTCACATAATTTCTACTGCCTGTCATGTCTCTGTACCAGCTTTAAGAAAATGCAGAGCCAGTGTGGACTGTTTGAATTTGCAGTACCTGAGGAAAAAGAAAAAGCATCCGCTTTCTAAGCTGAAATCTGATTTGACATTTCAGAGGCAAGTTAAAATTCCAGAGTTCAGATCTGAGTTCATATTTGAAAGTTCTATCCTAACCATCTCTAGTTCTTTTATTTCAGCCCAGGATGGCTGCAGAAGGACTCCTGATCTAGGAACTCTGAGAAGCACCTTTACAAGAAGGTGCTGGACCCAGCAGTGGATGGTAACACTTTCACTATGAGATCACCAGTAAGCCCATGGAAAGGTAATTCACAAACTGGTAATTCACATTGCTGGGTCTGTTTCACTCTGTGTCTTATGCACTACTAAGGAGGGAAATGTAGATTTATAAATACTTACGGGTCGAGGTCGCCCTGAGAAACGCTTGTTGTAATCTCTGATGTCATGTACAATTTGTTTACTTGGCTTATCTTGTTGCTTTCCACAAGAGATGTTATCCAGAAGAACCACCTTCACAAGAAAAAAGATTGGCATTAGCACGAGGTATTTTAATCTCCAGTGTAAAGGGAAGTGTTCTGTAATACACGTCTGCCTCACAACTGGACCTTTGTCCAGCTCCATGCAGTTTCACAATAGCAAGAAAATTTCCTTTTATAGCATGCCCCATCCTTCCAGTACAACAGGCAGCCTCTGCCCAGGGTCAGATGACATTAGGAAGTTCCATATTGCTTTTTATGGAATGTTATGCCAGAGATTTGTAAACTGTATGGAAGTAAAATGCTGCAGGCCCGTTTAATATTTCACAGAGCTGCCTGATATGATGTGTCAAATGATAAATGCAAATGGCTGCAGGGTCATGCAAGTCTAAGTGGGGATTGAAATGGAAAATTAGAAGATAAAAAAAGATCCTAAGAGCTCAAGCTTGTCATTTTGTATGTATCATAATGCAGATGGAGGTAAGTCTTAACCTTCTGTCTGCAGAGAGGGCAGGTTATTGCTGCTAACCAGGGGCTATGTTTCCAGTATGAGATCAGACAGGAACCTGCCAAAAAAAAAAAAAAAAATTAAATTAAGATACACTAAATATATTTGAGAGTATTTCATGTTTACAAGAAAGTTTCTACAATCAACTGTAAAAATGAATGTAATTCTTTGCTTTGCTCTGCAAAGTGACTGTGTGAAAATGCAGCCTTAGCGCCTCTGCACTAATTTATACTGTGATACACAGGCTTCCTGAAGGAGGCTTGGATTCAGTTTCCTTTCCTGTGGATAGCATCTTTATTCTGAAGTTCCTGGGATTGGGGTTGAAGGCCCTAGGAATACAGGGACCCTCCAGAGCACAGTGCTGGCTGTGGTGGACAAAAGCAGTGCAGCTGCATAAAGATGGAGTTCTCCCAGAGCCACTATGGCTTTTAGGGGTTGTGAGGCTCAGTGATCTCAAACAAACAAGCAGAGCCAGGGGACAGCCTGGTGATACCAAATACTGGTGGCACAAGACATCTTGTATCTTGGTGATAAAATATTATACGTTGGGCTTTTGTCTGATTGCTTTTTTTTCTTTCTTTTACTATATTTTAACTCTCTCACCCTTCTGGAAGTGTGTAGTTCTGGAAGAGTGAGTTGCTGCATTCTTTTTGATTCTTCTTACCTGCTAATTTCCAAATACATCATCATCTCTTCTTATGCTAAAGTCTCAAGTGAAAGAGGGCTGAGTCTGAGGACAGTGAGTTTAAGACCTCACATCCAACTGACAGAGTGGTTGAGATACATGAATGTCAGTGCTGGCACTAACAGCAAAAACAGCAAAGCATAAACAGCATCTCATCAGAAGCAGCACAGCTTGACTTTCAGCTCCTGGGTGCTGTGTGACAGGTCAGGAAAAAAATCTCTCCACATTTGAACTGATCAAATTTGACAAGGACCCCAGTGAAAACAGAAGCAGAATGCTGCTCTGCCACTTTGATGGAATCGTTTTATTGAACTGAACAATGCTTTTTGTTCTTAAAAATAACCAGAAAGTAGTTTTTTGTAAGCTCTAATATAGAAACAATTCTTCAGGAGACCTCAGTGCAATGTGCTTGCAATCAAGTAGAAAATGTTGATGATACTAGCAGTTATAGCAGGGATGTTAAATCTCACCCAAAGAGATGTTTTTTATGAACCTTGCTCTGACTTGTGCTTTTTACTTTTGTTCTCATTTGAGTGCAGGGTTTTCTTTATGACTTTTTATTTAGTTTGCATTCCCAGACAAGCTGGACACATGGCTGTTTGTATCTAAGTCCCCATCCTATGTAGAAACTCAGTCTGGCAGCCAGCTTCAGTGCATTTGACACCCATCATTCCTGACTTCAGGAACTGCTTTGTCCCTCTAGTTCCAGATCCTGCATTGTGACCCACAAGGCTGTGTTGCTGTGCCTGTGCTCAGTCCCAGTGATGACTGGGGGGCACTGGTGGATCCCATAGTTTCAAAAAAGAAGAAATTAAACTTTGCTGCATTCAGAGTCCTTTGCTTAGAAGAGCAGGAAAGGAAGGATTCCTCTGAAGCTGACCTATTTGTGCTTCGGTGCATTTTTCATAAAATTGACAAAATCCTGTTCTAATCTAGGCTGCTGCACAACCTTCTTGAGGGAGTCTGTGGGCTTCTCTAAAATACCTCTGTGGTTATTGTTAATTAGAAAAAAATAATATTGCTTGAGGATCACTTTTCAGTTGAACTTCCTGACCATATGGTTCAAACTGAAGCTGAAAGGGAAAACTTCAGGACAAACTGTATGAATTACTACTACTAATAAAATCAGACATTTTTTTATAAGTCCACATTAATCTTCTTTAAAAGCTCTGAGTTGACCACATTTTTTAAATAAAACTTTTACCAGAGTGGAATTTATTAAGAGAGCTCAGCATTGCCTTAGCTCTGTTCCACAGGGCATCAGGAGAAGTTTTATTACTGATTTCAGCCACAACAGACTTGGATCTATGCAGAATGGTTTTGATAAGTCCAATGTAAAGTTTTATTGGTTTAAGACATGAAAACCAGACATGTTACAGAGGCTGCTTCCACTATATAAACAGAGTAATAATATATATATATAATGCACAGCACTGGAATCAGTGATTCAGAGTGCAAATGATGATGTACTTGAGGAAAGTAAAGCCTAGCTAAATATATACAGCTAAGCATAACATATACCAAGCCTGTAGCTGTTACCTCTCAGCAGATCTCAAAATAAAATCAAAATTATGTTTGTCTCTTTGTGTCATACTCACAGATGGAAAAGGGAAATTAACCAGGCCAGAGAAAGAGGAAACTTGGTGATCTTTGTTGTTATGTCTTTGTACTTGAAACTGTAACTTCCAGACATTATTTGAAACACATTTTGAGGCCATATGCTTACTGTTTGTCCTGGAGTGGGTTATATTCAAAGCATCCTTTTCCTGTATGTTGTAAAACAATTTTGTAAAAACATCAAACAACACAAAGTATTTCATGATGTCACTCATGAGGTGGATGAGCCCTACAAAGTGTCCCTAGCTGCTCCTGATCCACTGATTCGTTGTGGTTTCAGAGGTTGGAGACAGTGGCAGTGGTGATGAGGAGTTGTGCTGTGTGAGCATCATTTCAAGCTAGAGAAAAACTACACTTCCTAGAGATAAAAATGTGCTTTTATTGCACCAGCACTGACAACTCAGTCCCTTGTTTTCATTTATGCTTGGGTCTTCTTATCATATTCTTATGTGGTGAAAAAAGTATAAATTGCTTGTAAATGGAATTTGTGCTTGCTTTAAAGTCTCTCTAAGATGCCAGATCAGGAGAAAGAAGCTTTATGGTTCTGACCAGTGTCTTCTGACATGTCTTGCTGTTGCAGAATTAGATATTGCTACCTCCAGCTGTCTGCCTGCCCCTCTGCCAGAGATCTCATACTGCACAGTAGCCCTGAACTACTTCCACAGGGGGTTCAGCCTCATCAGATGATGGTCTCCAATCCTCTTGTGCCAGTCCTACTGAGAGGATGACAGCAAGGAACCTGATAAGCAGCAGGGGCAGTGAAGTTGTAAACTTCACCTGTAAATTCACAGGATGATGCATCTCAGAGGTGTGAGAGAAAGTGTTCAGTCCAGTTATGTAGGTGCAAAGCTCACACTGGCTCTTGTGGTGCAGAATGTGGGCCTTACAAACCCTGAAATCCCCTTTATAAATGCAGTTATGAACATAACTCCCTCCACTATTCTACGCTTCATCCTTGAATTCCCTTTGAAAAATTATTTAAATTTTTTAATCCTAACCATATGGCTTATCAGCCTTACCTAAGCCTTGAGATTTCTGTAAGGAAGGCTTTATTTAGTACCCTGCATAAGCACTGCATTGCCAATCTCAAAAACTTACCACAGAATAAATGTCCACAGTTGGTTTCTACTGGGAGAGAAGCTGTCTGGAGGCAGATGGGGCAGCTGAAGTCATCATCATGACTCGACTGCCAAATCTGGAGTGGCTCCTGAAAGAGAAACAGTACAGAGTCTTCAAGAAATTAATTATATTTTGATTGATGTTTTTTGTTCATTTATAATAATTTACTATGATTAGGAGAGAGTCACAGAAACTAACTATATATGTCACACATAATGAATTGTTACCTATGCAGATAGTGAAAATTAAGCATAAAGAAATGAAGTGCTGTGTGCAGTCCTATGGAGAGGACCAGTGCCAGAGGTAAGATCATGATGCCATGTTTCTGCTTCCAGTCATATACCCACACACCACTGGATAATATTTATGTTTTGAAAGCCAGTTGAGTTTGCACCACTGGCTTTTCTGGCTGTCACTATTAGTCAGACAGCACCTGAAGCAGATTTAGTAGCTTTTGAATTTATTTTTTTTCTCCTCCTTTTTCATTATTTCTATGTAATGAAGTAAAGATGAGGCCTTCTCTGCCTTTCTTGGGTGGCAGAATGGTATCCATAATGTGTAGCACTGGCTATGTAGAAAAGATTTCTTTATTTAGGTAAAAAAGAAGAGTGAGATAGTCATGTGGGTCTGCCAAATGAGTGAGCAGGAGACCAGGTCTCTTGCCACAGCCATGAGTTCACCAAATTAGCAGTTTTAAATCAACATCTCTAATAGCAGTTTTTCCTTCCTATAGTGTGGATCTGTAAATGACAAGACCTGGAGGTTTTAAAGCAGTGTGTCATAATACTGGAAAAAGTCTTTCTCCTTTGCACTTTGTGAAGTCATAGATTTATTTGTTTGTGATTCTCAGCAGAAAAATCTCAGATGCTGAAGGTGTTCACGTTGTTTTCAGATCTTCCTCTCAATGCACTGATGAGATTATCTCCTGCTGGGATAATAACCACAAAATAACAAACAAAAAAACCCCAGTAACATATAACAAAGCCCAGCAAAGCTGGTAAAACATAAAAGTGATCAGATTTGAGTCCAGTACAGTGACAGGTGAACTCCAGGCAAGCAGGTTTAACACAATGCTACCTACAATTCATATGGCACATCCCCTTCCTATGTTCTGACCTCCCCTGCAGCAGTGACAGGGTATCTGCAGATTCAGAAGAGTGTTATTTCAGCTGATAAAAGCTGTAGTCATTTTCATCAGCTGAGGAACTGCCCCAGACCAGTTGTGTTTATAAACACTGCATGCATGACATAAGGTTAGGCATCTACTCTTTATTTTTGTGGAATAGTAACAGATTTCTTTAGCTTTGTCTGACACCACAAAGGGAATCAAATGTGTTTCTGATTATACCACAGATACTGAGTCAAGGGAAACCTGGCTTTCCCAGACCATAACTGATGGAAATTTTGAAATTTTTTGCCCTCTGCAACCTCAACAAGTTGAAACTGTTCGTGTATTCTGTATTAGGATGTGTTGTACAATAATTAACTTGCTGTATGACTCCTAGGGGACAGATGATTATAGGTTTTTTTCCAGATGACTCATCTTCTGCTGCCTTAATGAGCAAATCTACAGGAACAGAGTTTGTGCAGTTCAGAAAATAGGAAAATTGAATGCTGCTATGTTGCTGTGTGAGACCAGTTCTAGCTGCTGAGGTAAGCTACCATGCAAAGGGGCTGGAAGTGCATCAGCTGAGGGTAACCTCAGGGTGAGACCTTGAAAATGCTCTCAGAGCATTTGCTTTAGAGTTAGGACTGTATGAATTAGAACAAACCAGGCAAAGGTCCTGCACTGGTGAGACTGGTGAGACAATCTTACTGAATGAAGCAATTTGGGAAACTGGACCAGCTCTGGCAGTATGAAGCAGAGGATGTTCTGGATGCTGGACATTTCTAAGTTCAACAGGTACCAGGCATCAGATACTATTAAAAGCAAAGTTAGCACCTCTGACTAAGGAAGTTCCTGAGCCATAAATCACTAGAGAACAAAAGAGCATTCAGAGGAAGCATCATTCATGTTTCTTTATTCTTCTGTAGGCATCCATTGCTGCAGTGGATTGCCCTGGTTTGACCTGGTATTGTCATTCTTACATCAATAGAGCATTTTGAGGAAAAAAGAGAGTCAGAGTCACCTTCAGCAAAGATGTTCTTGTCCTGAGTAGTTAGACTAGGAAAGACATGCCAGATCTTTCATTTATTTTTAATAGATTATGTCTACATAATCAAATTTCTGATTTATTTAGTCCAAGCACTCAAAATGGTGTTCAAGTTGCCTTTATCCTAGTCATGATGGGACTGCCCAGCTGGATCTGATAGAAAGAGAAAACAGATGATATCTGACATAGCTTTAAGTCTGCCAGAATTAATTAACCCCTTCAAAAATCTTGAGCCAGCCTTTGAACATTTGAACTAGCAGACTGGAGACAGAAGCAGTGATTATGGCCATTAGTATTTTATGTGATGAGGCTGTGAGGTTTTGATGATGTTAAGCAGTCTAACAAAATATTTAGTGTGATTTTACCTAAAATGATGGATTTTTGACAGATTTTTAGGGAGCTTCCTCTCATATGGTAGTTCCTCATATAATTATAAACAGTAATTAAAATTTTCATTTTAACATCTTAGGTTGGAAACTTGGAGAGTGCCCACATAAGTTACTAGTTCATATGTCTGCATTTGGATCTTGGTGCCAATCTCACCTTTGAAACTCCCAGGCCTGGCTAATGCCACACTGATGCTTTAAGCAAAATCAAGTCTTTTCTACTGAAACACAGCCCCTAGATTGATCCAGTTTTAATACTTGCATGGAAAAGACATGCATGAAGTAGTGCTCACATTATTGATTATGAAGCCAGAAGCTCCTGTGAATAAGCCTTTCTCTCTGTGACACATCTCAGTGCACATCTTTCACTTTTACCACAAGGAAATTTAGTTTCAAAGCTGCAGTGATGAGTCCACATTCATCAGCATGCTTGAAGAGAAAGAATTAAAGTTTTAAAAGCACTTAACAGGTTTGAGTGCTAAAAAATATTTCATTTTTCTATAAACAACCTTGCTTAGAGATTGGAACGTGTTAGGAAGGCATCATATTGTTTGACCTCTTGGTCAGATTCTTCTGACAGGTGAGACTGTATCTCAATTCCAAGGCCAATTAATATGATCAGGGAGGATACACTGGACAGCTCATTATCTGACTGTGCATAATTAACCTAATCACAAGCAAATTAAAGCCATGACATATCGTAAAGGGAAGAACTGATTCATGCAAATTTTCCCAAAGTGAGCTAATGATTAAAAGTATAAATAAATGCTGAAATTATTATTTATAATAATTTCTAATTAACACTTCCTACCGTGGTTCAGGAGACCTGCATGAAGCTGAGCTTACCATTCCTCTTTCCAGAAGTGTTCCAGAGGAGCTGAGTAAGATGCACCTGCAGACAGTGTTGGTGTGGAATCATTCATTAAGGCCAGCCATACGTCTTGGTTAATTATTAACTGAGTTGCCCAATGGCAAGGGGCCTGTCAGGTTTTCTGAGCTACACTGATGACAGAAATGTGGGTAGGGTTTTTCCCCCCCTCATATAAAGCAAGTCTGCTAAAAAACACAAGACAAAATAGGGAAAAAAACCAAACTAACCCAGCCCTCCCTTTCAAAAGCATCTAAATCAGTCTTCTCCTCCCAAAAGATGTTTAACATAATTGAGAAGATAGCTGAAACTAATTTAGAAATTACATTACTATTTTTAAATATTAACTTGATCAAGGGCACACTACAGGTATACTGATCATCTGATAGAGTAGCAGCTTATCAGTAACATTGTGAAACAGGCTTAAAACTTGCCAGAGACTTGTGATACTTTGGAATTGCATAAGGGCAGAATTAGATCATCTAACACAATACTGTCCAAATCATCAAGTCAAGTGTAGAATTCAAGCAAGTCTGATGCTAAAATAGTTTTAATAGATGGGCATGAATTCTGAATAAGGTATTTGGTTTTTTCTCATGCTCTGTGGTCCTTAGGAAAGGCTTGATTTCTGTAAAGATGTACTCCATTTTAATGCAGCAAAATTAATAAGGAAACCTGTTAAGGGCTTGGGTTTGTGCAGCATTAACCATCCTGATTCTCATTCAACAAGGTGTTGAAGCACATGCCTAATTTTCAGCCCTCAGGTAACACATAACCTCTTATGGAGGAGTGGAGTGGGAGTCAGTAATAATAAAATAGAAATACACTTAGAACAGAAATAATGCCCCTGGCATTCCTGCTGAAGCACTGATAAGCCAAACAAAGCACTTTTCAAAGACTAATAACCAGATGGGGTTTGTAGCATAAACAAAGCTCCTTGTTAGTCACCAGTCCCCAGGGCATCTTCCTCACTTTGTTAGAGATAAATTGGCAACAAATGAAATACAGAATGTGATTTCCTGCTCTGGGTATGCAGGCGTGCTCCCCTGCCAGTGTGATAGCTGTCATTTATTATTTATCCAAGTGTGTATATACATCTACAGTGTTATTTAATGACTTATTAAAGGTGCCAGACTGATGGTTGCAGAAGATGAAGAGAAACCACACAGTGTAGGCAGTGGCATCCTCTCCAAGCTCATCTAGTAAAATTCTTCACCCCAACAGACTCCCCAAATATCTGAGCATAACTCCTCTCCACCCTTCTCCCAGCTACTATGCTGAATATGTTAAATTCATAAAGGCTGCTAACAAAGAGATGAGTTGTTTCTGTGATTTGTTTCGACAGGAACATTTAGGCACTGGAAGAATTGGTTTGGCACATTAAATCTACTTTAGCCAGGCCACTTGACCATTTGATTAGCACTAACTAAATAGGATCTGAATGGTTTTAATGCAGAGGAGAAACCTCCTCTATTTAAATAAGAGCAAAAAGATTATAGCTGTTTTGTAATGATTGTAATGGACCAAAAAAACAGTCTTGGAAATGGGGTGCTAATTTCTGCATTGTTTCAGTAAGCAGGGTTTTGGCTCCATTTTTTATGTCTCTATAAACCTGTTGCTTCTCAGTTACCATTACAGTTCAAAGCATTTCCCCTGCCTGCAAGCACAGCTAGGGGCAGGACTGTGGGGCCTCTGCAGGCTTCTTACACTGTCACTCAGATCCCAGTCTTTAACAGAGAAAATGAGATTTTATTAGATTTAACACACTGCTTTAATATCTGTCTTTAATATTTTTTCATACCAATTTATAGATGTTGATAAAGGTCTAATCTTTAATAACTTGGCTGTTTATTTTTAACAAAAATAATGGAAATGAACAAATTATTAGCATTTTATTCAGTGAACCTTGTATACAGACGATAATGTTTCTGGATGTATGTAATGGTATATAACAGGTACAGTGGAAAACAGGGTTTGGAAAATTATTTTGTGTTTAGGGAGATAAGAGTTATTTCCAAAATTAGTTTCTCTGTGCAAGGTTACATACCAGGACTCTGGCACAGAATCAATCTAAAGGGATTACTTCTTTCTGGAAACTAAGCTTATGATTTCTCTGATCCTGAAAGAATATTATCATCATCTTACTCATGGAGTAATCCCAGACTGTGTGGAAAACTGGAGGCATTTGGTGCACAGTATCACAGAATTGTCACAGTTGGAAAAAAACCTCTAAGATCACCATGTCCAACTGTCAGCAGTAAGTGCAAGGATATCCTCAGGATCAGAATCTCCAAACCAAACTGCCAGACCAGTGCTTTACTCACATGAAGGCACAAAATTACACTGCCTGTGGAAGCAGGAATGCTTCCTGTGGAAGCAGGATTTGGAAGCATGAATGTGGATTTGTTTGAGACAAATGTATACATGTATCCACAGTTCATGTCCCAGTCCTGATTTTTTTTGCTACTTATACCAACTAAAATTATATCTGAGAAATTTAATCCATGTGAACTTGTGAAGCCAGGAGCTGCCACCGTGACACTGTGAACAGTTCCATGATGTCAATTCATGTCAGGTAGCTAATTCTGGAATTGCCAAAGCCCACTTGTACTTGTGACCTTATTCACTGAAAGATAAAGAGTATCAAAATAGAAGCAAAGGTATTTTTGAGAAAGTAAACAAAAACCCAGAAATAGAAAAGCATTGAAATGAGATTGACAAATGTTAGAGAAACAACTGAGGCAGCAAGAGAACATGCTAGGAGGGAAGGTTACAGTGAAACAGGGAGCTCATCTTGAAGAGAAGTTATGGCATAGAGGTGCCAGTATTTTATCGAGCTCGAGTCACTGTTCATGCAAGTCTCTGATTCTGAGAGGTTTCCCTGAGACAACAGAGGTAATCAATACCTTGGATATGTAACGTTTTCCTTTCCTGCTGTATGAACCCAAAAGATCTGGTCACAATTGATCTGGTCACAATCTTTTTAATAAATGTAGGCAGTCTTCCACCTCTCATCTATTTTGTTTCCAGTATAGCTTTCTATGGAATTTAATTGGATGCCAGTTCAAGCCTTCATGGTTTTAATGAGATAACTTATTTCTTACCACTATTAAGTCTGTAAGAATCAAAGAAAATGTTCACTGAGTTAAGGTGGCCTAAGAAAAGTGCAAAGTGTATAAATGTCTCAGGAATTCCAGGAATTCCACTGGCTTCAACAGATTTTTTTATTAAAAGCAAGCAGTCTCATAGCTGAGTGACTTCAAAGAAGAGCCTCAAATGCTGAAAGTATTTCCATCTAACATGAAAATACCTGAAAGATGCTTATGCCTTGTTAAAGTATTTCCACCTTTCAAAAAAGTCTGAATGCAAGGCTCCTTTGATGAATATACCCTTATACAAGGTATTAGTTTCAGAATACATAAAATATAGAGAATTCCTACTCCTTTCATAATGAATGGTGACTCACCTTGTGTACCAGCCAGACAAAAGAGTTCAGAGTAGCTGATGTAAATAAACACTTTGAAACAGTAGTTTACACAATAGGTACTTCAGTTATGGAGTTTTAAAATCTTACATTCATTTTCATGACATTCCTCCCATTTTCCTCAGGGCATAATTGACCTGGAAATATCCTGGAGTATCTTCAGTGTAAAAGCAATGGGATCCCCTGCAAACACAGGAGACACATGGATACAGCACAGAGGTCAGTCCTGCTGGCTGAATGGGTGATATAGAAATACTCTCTCTGTACCATTTATAATCCTACTCCCCCCTTGCCTAAACACCAGTTAGAGTGCCTCCTGTCCTCACCAAAAACCAAACAAGGGCACAGTCCCAAAAGTCAGCCATCCCTGCAGTGCTGCAGCCACCAGGAGTTTCTTTTTACTGGTTCTATTTTTATCCTTTCTTTTCACCTCCTCGGGTGTGTTTTTTTCTGAGAAGTAAGGAGGTAAGGCAGCACCACATGCCCAAACAGCTCCTTTTCAGCTGTACCTCAGCCTCTCCCTGTTGGGAGTTGCTACTCTTGTAAAATGCAATTCATGGTGAGATGGGAAAGTCACAATAAGCTTCTTACACCTGAATGGAGTCATCAGTGAGCTGGTGTAACTCTTGCAGCTGACACAGCTCTCAGGCAGCTCTCTAAGGAGCTGACAGGCCCTGGGGTACAGCAGTAATCACAAACCATGAGTGCTGGCTGCCAGTAACCTCCAGGTTTTGGAAGCCTGTCCCATCTCTTGTGCAATGAGGGAACACAAACCTGCATGAGAGCAGCAAGGCAGTGCTAATCTTCAGCCAGACATCAGTATGAGTTGACACTAAAATGATACTGTGTGTTTTTTTCCTATTTTATGATTTTTAGGTGTTCGGTTGTGGTTAATAATCTTTATTTGATTATAATAACTTCTAAAATTGGCCCCATTCAGGGAACGGATAGATAGGTAATGCCTTTTTTATGCAAATGTAACCCAGTACAGATAGAGGAAGTTTCAAAAGGAAGTGGGAGTGTATGTGCCAGGAAGATGTAAGAGGTTATGACAGGGTGTGAAGGGATGTGTGGCACAGGGAGTACTGCAGGTGTGAAATGGGTTTGTGTTGCATAATGATTAACTGCACACACTTTGGTAACTGGTTAGTTTCTGCATCAGAAAAAACCAAACAAACATACCTCAGACCCAGAGATCATCATGAGGCTTACTTGATGCTTCCAAAGCTTTTTTAAGATGCTCAGGAAGTGCAGACTTCCATAAATCTTATCAGCCAAGCTACTAAAGATGACTGGAAAGCTGAGGATCACTTTTCATCTCCTGTGTTCTAAAGGTGAGAAATGTGCAAGTTACATAACAAACCACCAAGTGTCACTGTTAGGTATTTTTACATTCTGACATCCTTGTTCCCAAGCCCTTAGAAAATCCCCTTAAGATGCAGTCCTGAAAATAAGGATTTTCCAACAAGAATATTTTTGAGCTACAGAGTCAGGCAGATCTGCCACACAAGGTACACTCAAATGTCTGGAAATGTGGCTTTCTTGAGCAAGCCAGTAAGTAATGTCTGAACTAAATATTGTTCATATTACCAGATACAATAATGTAAATCCCACTGAACATAATAAGAACTTAGGGATTGGATTTTATCTTTAAACCTAGTAAGTTTAATTACTATATTTGCCTTTTATTTTTGTTATGAAAGATAGACTGCCCTTACTGAGAGAGCATCAGATGCCTTGTCAAGAAGGCAAAGGATGCACTATCAAAAAGAGTGAACACATTTTGAAGAAGTTCCTGTTGTGAGAAGTAATTTAACTAGACTTGAAAATGTAGTAACAACAGACATCAGGAGACTGAACCACAGTCCTGGTGTGAGGTGCCAGGCTGGTCCTCCCTGCTTCTAGAATGTTAAAATGGGTCATCATCTTTGATTGGCACAAAACCAAAATTTTCTGACAGGCATTACTGTCAGCTGCAGCTCGTGAAGGAATTTCCAACCAGGCTTGAAATATAAAAACAAACAACCTTACTCTCCATAATGTTCCTTTGTACTCCTTCTGCCCCTCAGCTGAACTCTGAGCACAGCCTGACAGTTCCTGATGTGCCCCCGTGCAGCTGCAATGTGAAGGATGTAAAACAGCTGCACGGATTTCCGGATATATTTGTATCCTTGTTCTCTGGAGAAGTTGCTGTGCCATAAAGGTAACACTCCTTGGGAAGGCTGTTGCTCTGTGCTCTCACTGGTTTATCTGGGTGAGCACTCAGTTGTTCAGGGTCTGCAGCTGGTGTGGATGCAATAGCCAGGAGGGCACGGGTGAGCCAATCTCTTCTGACATAATCCCACATTACCAAACCTGTACAGCCTGCCTGTTAGTTCAGGTGACTGCCTCACACAGCACACAGCCACCCTCTCTACATTATCTCCAGTCCGTACTGGATTTCCAGCATCAGCATCCCCTATGAGTAACTATTTCGGGATGCTTTTGAAAATGAGCCACCCTGAAACAGGGGTATTAGGCCTTGGCTGGTATAGATTTCACTCCCCCCTTCCCTCCCATCTGCACTGTTTAGCCCTCTGCTAGAAAACTGCTCTCTGCAGTAGTTTTTGCATGTAAGGAACATGTCCCCACTGAAATGTTATGACCCTGAGGGCACCAACAGACCTTTATGGCCTCACCCACATCCACCCCCTCTGCCCATGGGCTACTTCATTGAAGTTCAGCCCTCAGTTTACAGCCACGCCTGTGCCTGGCCATGGGCTGCACTGATCTGGGCTGTGACCTGCAGTGAATCCCCAGCTTGACCCCAGAACTGCCTTATCACTGCACACCTACCCGCTGGTCATGGGACTGTGCCTGACCGTGGTTACCCTTGCTGGGCCTGACCTGACCCCACCAGTTGCCTTTCCAGGCTTCACCTTGTACTTGCCCCATCACTGCAAACTTGCCTGACCATCTGAACTCCAGGCTGAACACCCCAGGACCTGCCCTGCCCTGCTCACCCTGCTCAGGAACTGTGGGATGGGGCACTGGCTGGCAAAGCCTCTGTCCCACTGGTTGGATTCTTGCTCTTGGCTCCATCTTCCCTGGAAAGCATCAGGCTCATGCTGCTCCCTGGCTTCTGTGGTATAAACCCAGGGAAGATGAATTGCCTGTAGAAACAGGAAGAAAAGTATGCAAGAGGTTGAAAGAGATTCTATAGAAAACAAGATCCTGAACCAGGCGTACTCTAGATCTGATCAAATAAGGTGAGTTTTTCCTATGAAACAATTATAATAGAGGAAAGCAAGCAAAAGAATTTTGGCATAATCTTTTCTGAAGGAAGAAAAGTACTCCTACATTTTCTGTATCATGTAGTGCAATACCTAAGATGAAAAGAATGTGTGTAGAGGTGGCCGACACACTGTGCAGTCATTATGGGGCTGCTCCTGTGCACTGCCAGGTGGATGGAAGACCTGATGGGGAGTGTAGTTCAACAGTGTTATCTGGAGCTGTCAGGGCTCCTTCACCTCCCTCACTGCCAGGGTGAGGACAGCCACACATGAGACTCTGGAGTCTGGTGGGGTCTGGGTACTTGTGACAGCTGCCTCTGAGGATGAGGAAAACAAAATACAATATTAATTTTAAAGATAGAAAACTGCTGTAGTCCTTTTCCCTCCAACCTGCACTGTTGAAAGGGGGAATGTCACCTCACCTCCTGCAGAAGGGTTAGAACAGTCGATCACCAGCATTGTTCTTAAGCACTTTCTATTTTTTGCATCCACAAAATAAGATACAGGTATTTTGGCCTCATTTAACACTGGTATTTTTAAGCAATTCTGTATGCTGCCCTGATGGCAACATTTGTGGCTGGCACAGGTGCTCTGGCCTTGGGTAAGTCTGAACCATGCCAGCAGCTCTTCACCCCTCCACCTTCAGGGCCCATCTGGCTTAGGGCAGCGGCTCTGACAGCCAAGCGGAGGCAGCAGCCGCCATGTTGGGACGGAGCGGCGCCTCCTGCGCGGTTCTGGCGGCGGAGGGAAGGCAGAGGCTGTACCCGGAGACTCCTCGGCCCACGCGTGGCCGCAGGGGTGTGTGTCACGCTCCCGCCTCCCCCACGCACCTCCCGGGGGCCGCGCTCCGTCCCCTGAGGAGAGAGCCCTCGGCTCCGCCCCCAGCGAGGAGCGCTTCCCGTGATTGGCGGGAGCAGCTACACCCCCTCGCTGTGATTGGCCGCTCTGGCTGTCACTCCAGCCTTGGAAGGCACGGGCGGGCGCTGACGTGTCAGTCTCTGACACACCCACCCCGCCCCCGCTCCTGCGGAGGTGGGGGCGCGCGCGGGGTGTGTGTGCGCCGTTCGGTCACGTCAGGCGCGCGTGGTGCGGGCGTAAGCGCGCGCGGTGGTTACGCAGCCGCCCGGAGCGGGGGCGGTAGGGAACGGAGAGGAGAGGAGAGGAGAGGAGAGGCCGCCATGGAGGCGAAGCCGGCGGATCCCCTGCTGTGTGACAGCCTCATCCTCTGGGTGAGTGCGGCGGCGGGGAGGTGGGTGAGGGGGTGGTGGTGCCCACTCCCTCTCCCCCGCACTTACCTGCTCTCCCTCCCTGTCCTCGGTGTCGCCGAGAGGTTCTGAGGAGCAGGAGGAGCGGCCTCCCCCGGGGTCCGGGGGGTTCCTGTCAGAGCCCCGGGGCTGAGGCGGGGGGAGGCTGCGCCACGGCACCTGTTATCCTCGCGCCGTTGCCGTGGTGACGGGGGCGATGGCCACGGGCGGGGGCGGGAAGGCGGCTGCGGCCTTGGGCCCCCTCAGCTCGGCGGGGCAAGGCCGGATCGGGCCTCTCCTGTCCCCTTCGTCCCTGGGGCCTGTCCCCTTAGTCCCTCCGTGCTGAGGGGGTGAGCGGCCCGCTGGCTGGGCCTCCTGTCAGGTGTTCTGAAAGGTGAGGAGCTGCCTGAGAGGCAGAGTCTGGAGGCTGGGATTCAGGGATGGCTGCGGTGATGAGGCACGGGTGAGGAATAAGTGTTTTTACAACCAATAAAATGTTCTTGCAGACAGCCCTTGAAGTGTAGATGCGGTCTTTTGAATAGCCTAATAGGCCCAGGTAGTGGTTCTCCAGAAGTGGCTTCAATATGGAAACTGCTCAGTAATTAGCAATAATAATACACAGAATTTGAATTGAGTTGGCTGGAGCAGAAACCTCAGAACATTTCATCCCAGCTTCCAGTTGGTAATGCATTAATTACAGGCAGTTGCAGCACACCTAAATGTATGGTATTTCTCATCCAAGAACAGGTATTTGTTTAGTTCATCAATCAAGCTTGCTTTCTTTTTATCCCTTTTTCTCTCCATGTTCCTTCTGCTTTCTTGTCTCTTAAGTCTGATCTCACAAACAAAATATTTTGTTGAGAGTGAGCTCCTCTAAAGTGAAGTCTTGCATGAAATCTTGGCAGGGAAGTCACAGTTACCTGGTTAGCTAGACATTGCAGGTGTTTTGCCTTTGGGAAGTGTAAATCAGAGAAAGAGAGGAGTGTTTTAGAAGCATTGTGAAGATACAGGAATGAAGCTGGCAAAAATGACAGTAACAGCTGCCAGTGTGGGTGTGCCTTTGACATTCTACCTGACAGAAAAGTTTTAATGAGTTAAAGTCTGTAATAAATTACTGAAAACCTCCTCCTTCTTTCTTCATTTTTTTTCTAGTGACCTTGTATGATCCCCATGTTTTGTTGCTCTTTAGAACTTCAGTTGTCTAAGGCTTACTTCTTGGGAGTTGGTGTTCAATCTGTGGTGTTCTTTTGGTGTTCAATTTATGAATCCTTTTCTTCCTCTTATTTGGACTCTCCCTCTTTCTGTTTTCCTCTCAGCAGTCAGGTAACAATTATGGCTCAATTGCAGGATCAGTGAAGGAACTTGAGAAAATGCATTCCTGAACTCTGTCTCTAAAATCCTGTTGGCAGTGCTGAACTCTTTTACACTTTTTACAATTCCTGCTTGAAATGTCTTAAGCCTAATTAACATTTTTAGTATTGTCCTAGTGCATGGCTGTAATTGCATCATAAATCTCAGGGCAATGTTAATGGAACTATTACTTGCCTTAAACTGAAAGAGCTTTGTGTAGTGTCATTGACATAAATGAAAAGCCAACCCTGTGTGTTCAGGGTTTGTTTGCAGCTCTCAGCAGGTGCATTGCCAGGAGCATGGTTTTAGATTTAACACTCTACTACCTGGAAGTAGTTTACAACTTAGTAGAAAGCGATCACTGGCACTAAGATACATTTCAGACAGCCTTACAACTTGAACTTCAGATGGAATAAGAGAAAAAGGAAAAAGGAATATTCTGAAGCTGAGCATATTTGGAGAGGGGGAAATGAAACCCTGCGTGTCTGAAAAGAGTTCTTTAACTGGCTTGTTTCTAAAGGTGCCTCAATATATTTACTCATTAATAAAGCAAAGATGTGCCCATGATTATCTGTGTTCTGCTGCCAGATCTTTTTTATATTGACAAATTCTGTATTAGAAAATGTACATTGTCCAGAGAAGAAAGAAAATCTAAATAACAGTGTTAACTATTGGTTCTGCAACCCAGGTGCCACTGAATTTCAGGTTTTGAGGATGTTACAGGAAAATCATAATGGAGGTGAAATATAGGGATAATGAAAATGAGTTTCCAAGGAATGCTGATGTCAATAATGTCTCTTAGGATTGAACTCATATCTGTTGCAGAGACAATTTCCTAAGTCAGAAAGACCAACTTTAATTAGCACACATGAACTGAATCTTAGTATTTTCCACCTCTGGGAGGAGTGGAGCAATAAGAGTAGCAGCAGTAGGCTTAGCAAAGCAGTAGTATCTTCTGAGTTGAGGTGCCATTACAATAGGTATTTTCTTTACTGTAGTAAAGCAGAAGTTTCTTGAATGTCTTTTGGTCCTGTACTGCTCTGAGGCTGCTTCTCTGTCCCCAAACCAGAGAGCAGGTGTCTGGTGACACCTTGAACAGAAAGCTTTTCCCACAATGGACATATCCCTGTTGGGAACTGGCAGCTTTGGCAATGTTAACTCTGCCCACTGGCCGAGTTATTCTCTTAATATTCTGGGATTAAGAATTGGAATGTTTATTGTTACTTTAAAATCTTTTTTTTTCAGCTTTATAAAGCTTCTATCCCTAGTGTGGATAATCTGTGTATAAAATGGAGCCCTACGTTGTCAGGATGAAATTGAGGCCATGCCTTCCCAAGGGTTGGACAGGTTGATTTCTAGTAGGTAACACAAACACCAACCTCCTCCCCACACCTCCTGCTTTCATCAGTTATGCAATTATAGTAGAAATCTGTTTTGAGGAATTAATTGAGCAGGCATGGAGTTTGGCCAACCAGTAATTAATATTTCTTACTCTCAAATTCTTTCTCGGAGTCTATGTAACATTAAAATTATATGGAGAAACTCTTTAAAATTATATGGAGAAACTAAGACTGTGTCCTGCTTTTTGCTTAACTTTAATGAGCTGTTCCTCCTCTGGGAGATCCTGGCACGCATAAAGCAGTGTTGAGTGTCACAGGGTTTTCTGAGGCTTGTTTTACCTGCTGTCACAGGCTTGGGTGAAAGTGGTAGTAGCTGTACTTAGCAATGTCTTTGATTCAGGAGGGGATATATCCAAATGGCAGCATCACACTCTTGTGCCAGAAACCTCTGAATTCTGGCGAGCTCACTCTGGGCTCAGCTTGTGCCTGATCTTGTGCTGGCATTAGGGCTGCTGGAGCATTAGAGGCCAGGCCAGCTGTCAATCACAGCTGCTGCAGCTTCTGCCCTCTGCTTAGTCTCTTACGTAACCTACCAGGGATTACTGGCTTCTCACTTGCTGTAATACAGGGTTTAAAAAATACCTTTTTAATTGAAAAGCAATTTATAAAAAAAACCAAAACCCTTGCTGTGTGTATTTTTTTCACTTTGGCTCGACCGGACTCATGTTGAAGCAAGCTCAGAATCTACTGTCTCTCTTTAGAAATAATATAATGGACAACAACTGCCTCAAATTCTCACAGCTGGAAACTGGGATTTTTCCACCATTCTTGTCAGCATTTTTGGGAAATAGATCTTCTTGGACATTCACCAGTGACCTGAAGAACATTTCAGAGGATGTTTAGGAATGCCCTCTCCCAGGTGGACAGATCTCTGTCAGTGTCATGGCTTCTAAATGCCTGCAGTAAAGACTGGGTTTTTCCTTTTTTACCCCCTCAACTTTTATCCTTTCTTCTGATGCCATTTTTTGTTCAGATAGTTATGTGTCCAGAACTAAGCACTTCCACATAATTTGAGGGTGGATATATATTTCAGTTCTCCAAGTTAGTATTCCATAATCTGGTTTACATAGGACTAGTTTAAAAAAGCAAAGCATGGCAGTGCTAACTTGTTAAGCCACTAGTCATAACCAAAAGTCAGCAAGTGTTGAGGTGATTGGGTTGGCTTAAAAACTAAACAGTTCAAAAAGGATTTCAGCTGCCATAACTAGAAAGACATCTTGTTAAATGCTTGTGCCTTAAAGAGGGAAAGGCAAACAGTGGGACTGACTATTGAGTGGCAAACAACTTTTTTCCCTCTTGTAGTTGCAGACGTTCCACACCGCTGCACCTTGCAGAGATGTTCAGGACTTGACTAATGGGGTGGCCATGGCCCAGGTACTGCACCAAATGTAAGTTGACACCAAAGATGATGTTTCTTTCCATCATTATGATCACTTTGTCAGGTATAAAAAATCAGCATGACAAAGGCCTTCACATCCTTGTGTTCCTGGCTATAGCTAGCTCAAGCTTGCACAGACATTCACCCTGGACAGAGCTGTGCTAACTGAGCCATTTGGATGAAAATCTCCTGTGACATTGGCTTATCTTGCAAGCTGCAGCAATTCATGCTTCTTAGGCACTGTAGTCAAGCAACTGATGTTTTAATGCTGGGAATCTGGAATCTGATTTATTTCTGTGTGTGCTTATTGATGGTTAATAATTTAATTTTGTTTCAGAGATGGTGCTTGGTTTGATGCATCTTGGTTAAATCGCATTAAAGATGATGTTGGTGACAACTGGAGAATAAAGGTATTCATTAAGTTAATGATAGTTTGGGGGAGTTGGATATTGTGTCTGTCCTAAGCATATCTAGCAGTCAAAAAACTACAGATTTAAGATCCAGCTGCTTTAGGTTGTTTTAAATGAACTTGAACTGTTGATAGCTTAAGAGCCTTGCAGTTGTTGCATAGGGATTTTCTGTTAGGATATTTCCCCTGTCAATGCAGGTTCCTCTCATAGAGCTGCTATGTAAATATTTTATTATAAATTATTATTTAATTTCAGCAAAATTAAGAATTTTAATTTTACCTTATCTTTCATGTACAACAATTAGTCCAGTAATCTGAAGAAGATACTGCAAGGAATTATGAACTACTATCATGAGGTATGGAAAAAGCAGCAGTTGTTTTGTTGATCTAATCACTAAACATTACAATTATTACATTACAACTTTTTGAAAGATGAGGGTGCAACTGTATTGGGAAGAGTTTTTGCATCTTTCTTTAATTATTATTAAATTGGAAGAATAAATTAATTCATATTTGAAGTCTAGCCCAAGAAGTTTTAACTTGATACTGACACTTTTTCTTGTATAAGTGGTCAGTTAGCTAAACTCCCATTTATCAGACTTTAAAAACTTGTGGTTTTGCCAAAACAATTTTTATAGAACTTTTACTAAAAGTGCATAACTGCCTTGCACTAAATAATTGCTGTGTGTTTTGTGTATATTTTTAAATCTACTTTAAATCAAATTTAGGCCTATTCAGAGACAAATCTGAGGTGCCAAGTGAAGGTCATTTGCTGGCAGGGGATTGAGTACCCCGTGCCCCAAACACACATCCACACTGAGGGATGGAGACTGATGTTTGGAACATCTTCCTGGCCCAAAAGAGGCACAGTGTGTGATGTCCAAGGTTTATGTATGAAGCCCTCTAACAAATGAGTTAAGAATATCTGCTTTATTCAGATTTCCTAATCTGATACTGCTGTGTACTGTGTCATGAGCCAATATTTATAGTGTGTATTTCCATGTTTGAAATCTTTCCATACATTTTATGGGAACAAACTTATTAATAGACCATTTTCTCTGGGTGGTGTACTGAGTCCAGATTTCTCACATGATACCAGCTTTTCAAGTTGGAAAGTGAGGGTCCACTTCCTCTCAATTTTTAATTTTTTTTTTTTTTTTTTTTTTTACCAGTTCTTGGGTCAGCAGATTTCAGAAGAACTTGTTCCAGACTTAAACCGGATCTCTGAGAACTCGGATCCCACTGAGCTGGGCAGGCTTCTGCAGCTGATTTTAGGCTGTGCAGTCAACTGTGAAAGGAAACAAGGTAAGCACTACTCTGATCTGTTCACCAAACAGCAAACTGATTCAGGTGATTGTTAAGGTGGAAGAGATGTAGAATCTTTATTACATGTTGCTAATACGTGGATGCCTCTTCTGAAACTAAATTTTGCTTAAAGGCAGAAAATCTACAGAATACTGCTGTAAATTAAGCTCAAACTTTTGTCAGAGCAGGCTTAAAAAAATAGTCTGAATCATATGTGGGTTAGTCAGGCTTGTTAAAATGTGTGCCAAGACCTAAACTTACTATTCATATGCAAATCTAGCAAATTAAATTAAAAAACTTGTATTAGAAACTGCCTTTTGTTTATCTGCTGAGGTGAAGACTGAATCTGTTGAGTTTTCTCTCCCCTTTAGCAGAGCTAATGCCCAGTGGTTACATGGCTGGGGAATCCTCAGCACTGATCTGTTAGCAGAGTATGTGTGATCCCTTGGTTGTCTGGAGTGGCTGCATCAAGGAGTGTTTGGGATGTAAGATGTCAGGCTGCATGGGGATTGGCAATGCCAGCAACTACCTCTTTTTATTTAAAAATTCAATTGCAAGCTTGTTGACTGTTTGAAAATGTTTATGTAAATAAATACATAGGATGTAGGTATGAAAATACAAATGTCTTAAATTTTTCTTGCTCTGTTATACTCTGTATAATTTGTTCACTTAGATTATAATCACCTATACTTACCTACCATATTATTGGATAATACTGTTGGTTCAAGGTTCTGTATAAAGAGAGTGCTACTTGTTTTGAAGAAGCTTTACAGAGAGGAGTTCCTTTTGGACCTTTCTTCAAACAGTCACATTACACAAGCCATTAATATCAATCAACCTTATTATCAGTCACTGCAAATTCTTTTCCACAGAGCACATACAGAATATCATGACCCTTGAAGAGTCTGTTCAGCATGTTGTCATGACTGCCATTCAAGAGGTAAGTAAGAATTCATAGCCTAATGCTGTCACCTGAGTTGTCACATATCCATTTGTTGATCCTTGTCAATTCTTTCACCCAAGCTAAGAGCTTGGAAGAGTCTAAGTACTTCCCTAAATTACCTGGGAAGATCAAGACCTAGGGGCTTCCAGATCCCAACCAGTGAGTTTTGATTTTAGCCTTGTATGCCACAAGATAAAACCTTGGGAGATAGTAAATGCTTGAGATGTGCTGTTTCACACAAGAAATTTTCTAGGTGCCAGCTGCTGATTATTCTGGGGTCAGTTTCTGAAATTTCTGTCTCAGTGCTGTAGTCCTGTACCCAAAGTTAAGCTGATTGTAACTGTGTGTGAGGCTGCATTGTTCTGACAGACCATTCCACATCTGGCTTACAAACTCCCAGCTGCATCTCTTCTATTCTTGTGTTCTGGTCCCCGTGATGTTCATTTGTTTTTAGTTGTTTCATCTTAGTGATGCAGCTCACAGCACAGCTCTAAGTCCCATCTGTGAGCTTCAGGACTGTGCAGCAGAGTGTGGAGGGAGGCAAAATCTAAATGCTGACCTCACTGAAGAAAGTGTAATGTGTAGTTGTGCCCTCATCAAGGTAACACTGAAGCTGGTCATAGGCTTTAAAATTTGGCAGTAATTTCAACAGATCATCCAATCAGATAGTACTGCTTACTTGGTTAATTTGGGGAAGAAAAAAGCTCATCTCATTCTAGATTTGTTAAAATCCTTTATCAACCATGAAGTGGGTTTTGTTTTTGTTTTTTTAATAATTATTAATCTTTTTTGATATATTGAGGGGATGCAAGGACACGATGGAAAATACAGTTGGTCCTTGGTAGACAGTGGATTTAGAGATACTTAACCTCCCATTTAACCTTCTCTTCCTTTGGCCTCTTTCTGTAGCTTATGAGCAAGGAAGTAGCAGGACCTTCTACGAGTGATGCATCAAGTGATGTGGAACAGCAGGTAACTGCCTGAGAGTTGTTGCTCTTGTAGTTCAGGCCTGAACAATAAGTTAGTTTTGAATTGTATTGGTAAGAGGAGGGCTGCTCTTCCTCCCCAGCACTAAAACTTAAAAAAATATCTCAACAATCAATTTTGGCTTTTGTCTTTTCTCTGTACAAACTGCTTGGTGTGTTTTCCACTGAGCTGCTCTGATTAAACCATACTGGTGCACAGAGTGCAAAGCAAGATACTAATGTAGGCAGAGAATATGCAATAAATTAATGCTGTTTTTGAGCGCTAATTAAGTGAAAAATTATCTGCTATTTTGTAGCTTTTTTTTTTCAAAAAAATAATGCAGTGACTGTGCCATCTTTCTGGAGAGGGTAAAGCTGGCCAGGGCAAATCTGCATTGCAAGAAGAGCAAGGGGTACATGAAGGCTCAGCCATGTCAGGATAAACACTTCAGGTTATTTTTAGGGGTCATGAAAATTTCATGAACACTGCAGGATGTTGTACATGAGATGAAGTTGTCTTTAAAAGTAGCTGCCACTAAAGGAGCATCATTATTTCTATTCTGAGATGAAGGGCATTTGACTTAAAAGGCAGGATTTTCTAATTGTGGCTGTATGAATGTTTCTGTATTTGATTTTGTTAGACATTTGGCTTAAATTGTGTTGAATCTGGATGTTACTGTGAGTTTCAATAATTCACTTACAAGGTGTGGTAGGCATTTAAAATGCAGGTGAACAGAGACATTTTGGAAGCTAGAACTGTGAGTATTTTGGATGTAGGCCAGAATGATTGACTGTCTTATTTTTTAAAAGCTTAAGAAAGCTTTGGAAGATCTTGAGGAAGCACTATCAGAAAAAGAAGAGTTGGCACAAAGATGTCAAGAGCTAGATTTACAGGTAAGAAAAAGCAACTCACTTACTTCAATTTCTTCTTGCTACTATTAAGATGCAGAAATTCTGAAGGGCAAAGTGAGTTTTGTATTTATTTAAGTTTGCATGAGAATTTGTAGCTGTTTGTGGGGAAAAGGCAATCATTCTGTACTGCAAAATGCAATTACTGGAAACTGTTTTCTGATGGAAGTGTAAACTGAGGTCCTGTGTCAACTGTGAGCTCCAAGGTTGTTTGTTCTGCAGCTTTGTGTTTGCCCTTAGCAGCAGGGAGCATCAAATGATGTTGTTATGGCTTTAAAAATTGCCCTTTTCATTTTCAGTCACTGCTTTCTCTCCTCTCTGGAACTGTTTCCAAAAAATCCAGCTCATGTAGTAATCAGTCGTTAGGTTTTATCATAGGAAAATGATCCTGTTTTCAACAGGAGCTGCAGAAAGACTGAAATTGGAAATGTATCTAAAATTTTCTTGCTTCCTTGTATGCAGTTGCAACATGGAGAATGTTTCAGGAAATAAAAAGAGTGGGAACTATGAGATTCTTGCTGCTTTTTTCAAACCACACTGATAATAGGACTACCTTTTTCTAATGGATATAGGAGTTAATTAAGTCACTGTTTACAAAAAGGAGACAGGATTTCGTATCAGTAAATAGGAACATGCATTTCAATGAACTTTTTGAAGAAAAAGGAAAAATAAAAAAAACTTAAATTTTTTAGCCCTAAATCTCTTCCTTTTTTACAGCACTAGAATCTGAGAATAGAAAGAGGTTTACCTGGTTCAGCTCAGATTTTATTCTGTATAAAGAGAACATTTGGTGGCTTCTTACAGGAGCAAGAGCCCCGTGCTGGCTGGATGAGCCTCTGAAAAAAAAAAGCCATAAAGCAGAGCCCAATTTTACTTTTCTTACCCATAATGGTGACTGAAAAAGTGTAATACTTATCATCAAGCAGCTCAATTCCTACCACGCTCAGGAAGCTATTGGTAGAATTGAATAGATATTTCCTTTTTTTCTTGAGACAGAAGTAAGGCTTCCTAGTGAAAGCAGAGATCTAAAAATGCTCACAAGCAGAATCTGCAGGAGAAAATGGTTTCTTTTAAATAGGTGAGGGGATTAATTTGCTGAACTCTCAGATTAATTGTGAAACTTCAAATTCATGTCCACTGTTCAAAACCTCTTAATACCAGAGGTGCTGGGATAAGTTTACTTGTGCTGCTTCCATTACGAGATTCCCTAGAGAATTCCCAGACTTTCTCCAATCTCTCACAAACTTCTGGTATTTCCTAATTAATGAATGATGGGTTACACAGAGCAGGTGCCCATAGCATAGTGAGGACCAGATGAAGGCATGAAAGGTGTTAGAGATAAAGGTGCTCCTGAGTATGAAGAGATGAGTTAATCACACCATAGCATTTAATATTGTGATGTGGTTTTTAAACATCTCTTCCTAATTTGTGGTGACTTTGAGACCACTTCTGTTATGTGGAAATAATAGAAAAGCACAAGAGCAAGGTCTCAGAAAGGAACTGAGGGAAGATGTAAAATTTGCTCTGAGTTGTGTGGTAGCTTTGGGGTTTTTTGCTAAGCCTGAGATGGGTTTTCTGTGAACGTGATTCTAACAGCACGACTGTTGTGTCTGTTTAAGGAGTGGCTGAACCTTGGACAGGGAGTGCTGAGCAAAGCTTAGATAGGCTCTCACAGGTCGTTTGTGTGCATGTGGATATTGAAGTGACATCTGATATTAAAAAGCAGTGAACCTTAGAAAGCCAGCACCTAATGAAGCAGTAGATTAATTACTGTTTTGTTTCTTACATCCGTTTGACTGATAGACTTGTAAATTATGATTGTGAACGTAAATTATGATTGCAAACAAACTGTTTCTTAATATTGCATACTCTAGGTTGTATCTGATGTTTAATCTAATGATGTCACCTTGATGTGTTTTATTTTATTTATTTGAAGCCATAATATTGACTGACGCTTCTCATTTAAACTAATTCTTAATAAATTCACTTGTAAGGTCTCAATCTTCCTTGATATTTTCCAAGAGTATAAGAAAGGTAGGTTTTCTTTATGATTCAGGAAAACATAACCCAAAAAGCATATTGTCCCTGTTTAAATGCCAGTTAACTAACACATGCTACATGCTCTTATGTTTGACAGGATGTTAAAATTAACACAACAGCTTTCACTAGAAAAACTTTAAAGGTTCTATCCTCTTAATCTTTCCTCATGTTATGGCTGTTAATACACTTACTGTTTCGATGAAGTGTTGTATTCCCATTTGCTTAGCTGTGAACACTTTCAATACCAAACTTGTTTGATGTGGCAAAGAAAAAAAGAAATGCATGCTCTCTCTGAAGCTGTCCAGGTGTTTTTTCTTTTGTGTCTGTGCTTACCGGCTTCTGGCGCCTGAAACCGCTTCTTGCGCAACCGTTCACTGCTGAGCGCACGGCAGGACTGTGTTGGTGTGCTGGCCAGTGCCATCCTGCTTTTTAGTGTGAAGCACAAGCAAGATGGAGAGTATCTTTACACCAGTCCTTCAGAGTTGTTTTTGGTTGTTGTTTCTCTGTACGGCGTCCATGGTATCCTTTTTAATCCAAGTGCCAGTTTCTCTCCATACCGCATTGTCTGTCTTTACCATGGTTTCAGCTATGAAAATTTGTCTTTTTTTAGAGGGGTTTTTCCTTTAGTGCTTCATAACTGTCATACACTAAAGCATCTGTATGCTCAAGTATGCTATGTAAATTACATTCTAAAATTCCTAAATGCTCAACCTTTTCCATAAACTAATTTGGTGATGTATTATTGTCTTGCTTTAGTTCTTTCCAGCTGGGCAGGTCTTACAGTGTTGATGCTGTTTTATCTAAACTAGGTGGCTGCCCTTCAGGATGAAAAAAACAGCCTGATGTCAGAAAATGAGATTATGAATGACAGGTTAGAGCAATTAGATGACTCTCTTGATGATCCAAACACTGTGGTCGCCAAAAAGTATTTTCATGCACAGTTGCAGCTGGAACAACTGCAGGAAGAAAACTTCAGGTATGAAATTATTTCTCTCAAAAATCCCTTGTGTGTATCTCAAAAACATCCTGAGAACTTCTGGCCCTCTTGCAGGATTTTCCATCCCATTTTGTTTTTCTATAAAAGCTTTCTAGAACTGTATAAATGTATTTTAAAAGACAGACCTCACCTTTAAAAAGAAAAGGAAATTGTTACCTGTTGCATAAAATACTGCTTTATCATTGCCATATTATAACCATTTGACAGATCTAAAAAGATGATGGAAAGCAAGATATGAACATCAAAGTGATTTATATGTGAAAAAAATCAAAGAACTACAACATTATTCCTCCCCAAATCCACCATATCTTGTTCCTTTCCTGGTTTCTTTTATAACTTTTTTCCCCTGTGGTCCCTATGGGGGAAAAGCTCACTTTTCACTTGGCCCCTTAATACCAGTCTGATAAATTTGCAGTGTAGAATCCATTGTGATTTGATAGGTAAACAATGACATTTCCATGCCTACAGTACCATTTTTCTGGTTACTTAAATAGTTTTCCTTTGTCTTATTTAGTTTTAATAATTCTAGCATTAAATTAAAAACACTTAATAGCAATGAGTTCTTAACAGAATTCCTGGTATTGATCTGGTAGGCTTGAAGCTGCAAAAGATGATTATCGTGTCCATTGTGAAGACCTGGAAAAACAATTGATTGAGCTCCAGCACAGAAACAATGAATTAACCTCTCTGGCAGAAGAATCTAGAGCCTTGAAAGATGAAAATGATATTCTTAGGTATGTAACAGAGGTAGCTCCACACACACATTAGGAAGACTTAATTACTAAATCCAAGGCTTTGTATTTAACAGGAATTTTTTTAGGCATTAAGTCTGCAGATGGATCTTAATGAAATCTAGAATAAGTGTTGGAAAAAAGGGTCCATTGACAAAGTGGAGATGGAGTGCAAGCTTTTAGGTTTATCCTCTATTGTTTGCATAAGAATAGCAGCATGGAATCTTTCTGTGGATTAACACATGCAGTAATTTTTCTTCATTGGGATGGAAGGTGAAGTTCTGCAAGAATGCTGAGATTTTCATGGGAGTCTGTGTGCATTGTTATGAAGTTGTGTTGGAAAGAGGCTGCATTTTCTGATGTAGAAAAGCATAAAGGCAGCTAAAACTTGAATATAACTTTTGATGTCAGCATTGTAGGGGGGAGATTTGGGTTAGTGACACGATTAACAAAATAAAGATGGAATACGCAATAACCTTGATGAGAACAAAATTCTGGTTTGTGTAAACTAAACCAAATACCAGACCACCCAAGAAATATTCAAAGGAAATCATATTGCAAAAGAAGATCTGCTATTAATAAAATAGCATGAATAAAACATGGAAAGAAAAGTGGTTTCAGGTGTTTCACTTATAATGGTTCTTAAATAGCATCTGAAACAAACCTTAACTATAGATTTTCTTCCATAATTTTCTTGTGTCAGCTCCTAGTGGTATGAGATGGCAGATACTAAACCAAGATATTAAAATGAGTTTGTGTATTTATGATCCAAATATTTTCTTACCTCATAGATTTTTGTTGCTGATCAGGTGGTCATTTTTGATCATTAATTACATTCTAATTGTGTATAACCCCACAAATGAGGTGGGGTTACATACACCCACCTGCCTGTTGTTCCTCACCAGGTACAAGTGCTGATAGGTGACTCTCTAGGACAGGATGTGGTTGGTGCATTTACATTGTACCCCAGAGAATTCCCTGGAGATATTTGACCTGCTAACCCTTGCTTGTATTTCTGGCAATCACACGTCAGCCTTCCTCCCATCTACCTGAAATCACCACAGGGGTTTTCAGAAGCAATCAAGTTTGCACTGATTACACAATTAAAAAGAAACTGTAGGATGTAACTCTCCTGTTAAGCTGTTGCATCTCCCTTTGAAAATAGGTTGACTGTGCAGAAGTTGAACTTTTTTTTAATCATCTTTGACTTTTTTTTAATCTTCTTTTGAGAAAAGAGGCTCTCCTAATTCCTCTTTATACTTTAAGGGCCACTGCAGACAAGGCCAGTAAGCTGGAATCCACTGTGGAAGTCTATAGGAAGAAGCTGCAGGACCTGAATGACTTCCGCAGGCAGGTGAAATCCCTGCAGGAAACCAACATGATGTACATGCACAACACAGTCAGTCTGGAAGATGAACTGAAGAAAGCCAATGCAGCACGTGCCCAGCTAGAAACCTACAAAAAACAGGCAAGGCTGCACCTAGATGGTACTTTTTCCTCAGATAATACGTAAATAAAATTAATTATGTTTCAACGAAAGAAAGTGAACAGCTTAATTTAACAGCCTGTGAACTTCACCTGTGTTAACCTTATTCATGAAAACTCTTTTTCATACTCTGCTTTCTGTTTTTCCTGTTAATTAAACTGTCAAGCTGAAGTGTAGTTGCTTTTTCAAATGATTGGCTGTCCCTGTTTGCAGGGTTTTCTTTAACTGAGGTAATTTGTGTGCCTGGGAGAGATGGTTCAGCTATTAATGAGATCACTTGTATGTAATAGTCTTAACTTTCTTCACAGCAGTTAATTTTAAACTGATGAAGTTTCATTTCAGTTTCACTTATTTCTGTAGTAATTAGGACATGCAGGAGGTAATAAATAAATAAAACAAATAAAAAAGAAAGGCAAACCAAAAATTAAAACCTAAAAAAACCCCAACCATGCTGCCATCCTATCTCCCATCCCCCAAGCTTGGTCTGAACAGAGCAGAAGTGAGGATTTTAACGTAGCTTTTATAGGTAACATCATGCACCATTCATGGGCTGAATATAGTAATTTTCTGAAAAGGTCCAGGAGCTTCATAACAAACTGTCTGAAGAATCCAAAAGAGCTGATAAGCTTGCATTTGAAATGAAGCGTCTTGAAGAAAAACATGAAGCTTTAATCAAAGAAAAAGAGGTAAGACTTTTGAACAAAAATTTATTTGAAGACCTAATAAATGTCTTTAGAATGCTGTACTTGAGGAAAACCTCCCCAGAAGGAGTGCTACCATAAACATGAAGTTTAGTAGCTTATGTGTATATGTATGTGTATATGTATACACATATAAACCATACAATATGTCTTAAAATGCGTATGTGTGCCAGTATTATTTCTGATTACTATTTTTAAGTCTTAAAGTGGTGCAGTAAGAATTGATTCCACCTCAAATGTATCTCCTTAGAGACTGATAGTTCAGTGTGATGCATTAAAAGAGACAAATGAAGAGCTCCGGTATTCACAGATGCAGCAGGATCACCTGAGTCAAACAGGTATTGCTGTCTCTTCAGAGGCTCTTGTGTGTTTATTACTGATTCTTTAAGAAGTTGGTTAAATTTAGCATCCTGTGCAATTTCAGGTGCATCTCGTGATAAAAGCCATGAGAATCTTGCTGCTGAAATTCTGCCAGTGGAATACAGGTAGGACAAGTTTGAGGTTGTTTTGGGATTTTCATTGGGGGTGGCAGAATATTGTCCCTGTGGAAGTTCAATATTATTGGCAACATGACACTGTATCCCACTTGCTTTACTTCCATGATGCTTGTCTGGCCTCTCATGTCATTGTTAGTAATTATTTCCCCATAGTATAATTACTTTCCATTCTTTTTAAAAGCAAACCAGATTGCTGTATGTAAAGTTTGGCTTGAAACACCCTCTTCAAAGAGCAAAACAATTCTTTTCCTTGCCACTGGCAGAATAAATAAATAGTATACAGAAAGAAAAAAAACCCAAACCAAAACCAAACAGCTAAAAGCAGCTGATATTACTAATGAAGTCTCTCAGTGTAAACATAAAGGCACAATGCAATCTGCTTTTAGAATGACTTATTTCAAATACCTTGTGCTGTTTAAAAATTCTAAGTTACTTTTTAATAAAAAATCACATTGTTACTCTGAACTGTCTCCTTAAGCAGAACTTGTTTTGCTCATTTAAGGTTGGGGGAGCGAACAGAAATACTGCTGCCTGCTCTTAGTCCCCTTTTTCTTAATTAGCTGTGACTTTGTTGATGTTTTTCCTTCAGAGAAATGTTTATCCGGCTGCAGCATGAGAATAAGATGCTTCTGTTACAGCAGGAGGGATCAGAAAATGAACGGATTGCAAACCTCCAGGAACAGCTGGAGCAAAAGCATCGGGCAGTGAACGAACTAGAAACTGAGAAAAGGTAATGGTAATGGTAATGGCTGAAGCAGCGTCTTAAAATACAGCAAAAAGTGATTTCTGGGCCTTCAGAGCACCCTGATCACTTGCATCTTTATGTAGCACTGTGCAAGGAGCCCTTTATCCTTTTTCTTTCACCACTGTGCTCATTAACAAAGGACTATGAAGGAAACAAGAAGGAAAGTGCCTTAAAGTCACGCTGAAGAATGTGGGTATCATACTGTGAGGAAAGTGTTGCTGTTGGATTCTCTGAGTTCTGAGTGACTCTTGACAGACAAAATGGATGTAAACTCTAGAACTTCATGTTGTAACACTAGGATGTGGTCTGATTTTATTATTTAATGAATGCTAAAGGTGGTTTACTAGGATATGAGAATTTTAGGTAGTTAAGTATTGAGAATACTTAAAATTATTCTAGGTCTTGCATTATAACACAGTTTAATAAAGCTGCCATATGTTTGTTTCAGCAAAAGTTCAAGTTAAACTAAAAGTATCTGGAATTTCTTTGTGGCTTAAGTCCTGCTGGCTCATCCAGAAAATTATAACCCAGACATGAAACAGAAATGTGATTTAGATGGATAATAACTGTCTTTTCTTAAAAGGCTAAATGAGGAACGTATTGGGGAGTTACAGCAGCAGATTGAAGATCTGCAGAAGACTTTACAGGAGCAGGGATCCAAGACTGAAGGAGTAAGTGAAAGTTCAGACTTAACCTTGAAAACATTTTGCCACTTTTGTTTAAAATCCTTCAGTGGAATATCAAGTTGTTTGTTTAGATGTGCCAGGGCATTCAGAGCAGATCAGTGAAGTTTCTTTAGTATGAGAATCCACACACCCTTGCACCAACTGCATTTCAATTGAAAAGCTCATGTTTTCTGTCATCCCTTCCCCTGGCATTCTTTAAGAAACTGTAACTTATTTATACCTTCTCCTTTACTTTTAAAAGTCTCTAGTTTTGTCATAAAATGGTGGTAGAGTGAGAGTTCAAAAGAAAAAAGATGCTGGGATTGGTATTAAAAATACGAATGCAGTTACAGAAATGCATGAAAAAATGCAGCTTTCTTAGGGTTTCTTTTGACTTATTTAGGTGTGCTAAGTATTGTTGGCTGCTTTGTAAGAGCACTTCAACCTTACCTGGCATGAAAGACTGAAATATAACTAAATTTTAACTCTTTCCTTTTTTAGTCTAGCAACCTGAAGCAGAAGTTGGCAGCACATATGTAAGTAAGGCACATGCATCCCCAACAGCTGATTATGCTAAATAATTTAAGTGTTGTAGCACAGAAACTCTCACTCTTTGTTAGAGATGTCTTGGTTTTCTAAGCTACTGATCTGAGAATCGTGCAGAGTGAGCTAAATATTAACATTCTAGTTTTGTCTACACTAATCATGATGAACTTGTAATGCTTGTATCCACTTAACTCTTCCTTCATCACCAGCAGCATTTTAACTGTTCTGTTTCTACAGCAGACTGCTAAAAACATCACTTTTACTTAACTCAAAACATTTAATTCTTTTGAAATTAAATATTCCATCCTTCCAGCAGATGTAGTTCCTGCTAAGGAACTGAAAGGGTTTTTTTGTTCAATTTCTTTTTTCTTTCTAGTTTTAGCTGAAATGAGGCTCAATTCAGAAGTCACAACTTTTATTGTTCTTCAAAAATACACACTAAAATATCAATTTAAACTTAAAAGAATTGCCAGAGTTTAAAACAGGTGTTTAGACTTCCACTATCAGGTTTCAGCTCTTAACAGTATGCATGGAATTATTTGTGAGTTTAATCCTTAGCCCAGCCTTGCATTCTTAGGGAAAAGCTGAATGAAGTTCATGATGAGTTACAGAAGAAAGAGGCTGATCTTGCAGAACTCCAGCCTGATGTTAGTCAGAACCGTAAGTTGGTTTGTGTGGGGTTTTTTTTTGTTTGGTTGGGTTTTTTGGGGGGGTGGGATGGGGATGGGAGATGTTGTGGGTTTTTTATGGGGCTATGTTAATTTTTTTTCTGAAATTATTTTCATAGCCTCTGGGATGCTTGCCTGGACAAGGCCTTCTGCTACAGCTTAGCTTGACACTTGAAATCGGGGTGGAGGGGAGGATGTTTTGCACAGGGTGGTAGGCAGGGAGAAGTTCAGGAGGGGTTGGAGTTAGCAAACAATACTCTGCAAATTGGGAATTCAGGGAAAGGTGGGACCTTAAGGTACAACTGAAACAAAAGTAAAAACTTAGGAAATAGAGTACTAGCTAAAAAGCTTATTTTTGTGTATGTGTTAAATCAAAAAGTCTTGAAGGTACTGTGTCTGTTTTTATTTTGTATGTCTTTGATAATTTCTGTAAATAGCCCAGAAGATTGGAGAGCTGGAAGCAGCTTTGAGAAAAAAAGATGAGGATATGAAAGCAATGGAGGAAAGATATAAAATGTACCTTGAGAAGGCAAGAAATGTGAGTGCCATGTTTCTGAACATACACGTTCCTCCCTCATAAACTGTTAAATAGATTTGATTTCTGCCATGCCACGGGGGCATCTTAACTACAGTTATTAGCTGCGTGTTGCATTTTTAGTCAAACTGCTCAATTGCAGCCAGTTAAGTGCATGAGAGAGTGGGGTTTAAGCTAAAAACACAAAATACATTCATGATTGCTTTGTACCCTTTGATACCTCCTGTTGTACAGGGTAAGAGCCCATTTTTCATCATTATTCCCTGATGAGTCCTGAGCCTGCTTTCATATTTCTCTCGTGAGCAGATGAGATGCAGAGCTGTTGAGAGTCAAACCTCACTTTTAATGCTTTTGTTTTGCCTTGTACAGGTGATCAAAACTTTAGACCCCAAGCTAAATCCAGCATCAGCAGAAATTATGTCGCTCAGGAAACAGTTAATGGAGAAAGACAAAAAAATTGAAGCACTTGAGGTAAAAATTTATATATATTTAATAATGAGTTATTAAATAAGTTCTGCTGTCTGATATTAGACTCTCCAGTTACTGTTTCCTAATGATCCAGTACCCATGTATTCAGTTAGCAGCTGCACAGACCATCAAGCCTAGAGAGTTTGTTTGACTTAATTAACCCTGTACCCTAGTGTAAGTCATTCAGATCAGTTTCCTTTTCACCAGTGTTTTTTTAATGTAAAACTAAATCACTGATTTGGATTCTTTTTAAACTCTCTGAAAAGCTGGAAGTGAAATGCTTTGTAAGCCTAATATTTCTGCCAGTAACTTGTGCAGAGCTGCAGAGCCTGGACTTTTTCAGTGACATGTAACATGGATGGATGAGGGACTAGGTGTTGGGCTGGTGACCTGTTTAATTCACTAGATCTCTGGCACCAGTGATTTAATGTACTGGAGTTCTTGTAACCATATAGAAAAGTAAAAATGTTAATTCAGTAAAATTTGCTTGGCTGAAATCCTGAAAGGATTGTTGAAAAGAATCTAGGGACCAAAAAAATCCTTCAACATGCAGTTACAGAGCAGTATTGATGGGAATGATAAGAAACAGTTACCTGAGCAAATACAGAATTCCTCAGCACTAGTTAGTGGGCTGAAAGGTCTGACTTCAAAACTTGTGTGACTTCAAGTTTTTTGTATGTGTTTGTGCAAGGTCAGTGTACAAAGTAACAACAGTTCAGTAACATCATAAGAATACTCAGCTACTGGAGGTACATTTTTGTCTTTGACTTTCAGGTTAAAAAAATTACTAAATTCTTTGTAGACCTGATGCATCCCAGATTTTCATGCATTTTCCCCCACAGGCCCTCAAAGTATGTTTCCAAGTTGAACTGAACCTTGCTTAAAGATGAGCCTCTGGAATTTGTCTCTAACTTCTCTCATAGCCATTTAAATGAGATCTTTATTTACCCTAATAAGCCTTCTAGTTATTCTGCATATTTAAGCATTTCTGCTGCATGTGTTTATTTCACTCACTGGTCTACAGTAAATTTATGCAGATGATTTTTGTGTTTTAATTGAGATTGTTTTCTTACTGTCTGCTTGCAGGATGAATACAAACTCGCTAAGTTACGTGATTATGAGGAGAAGCTAATTGTAACTGCTTGGTATAACAAGGTGGGTCAAAAGTTCATTTGTTGATATCTCAGAAATCAGAAAAACACATTTAGCTAAATGTGACAGTTACATCACAGTGTTTTGGTTTTTCTTTTTAGATTCATTATAAGTTGGTGCTTAGGAGACAAAGCCAGTAGTGCAGCTACTTGTGGCAGAGAAATCAAACTTGTAGATTAGCATGGTCTCCTGTCTGAATCCAGGGAGCTAAGTAAAGGAACAAAGCCTGGAAGCTCTCATCTAAAGTGAGAGCACTCTTAGACTTGCTAATTCTGTCTTCAAGCCAGAATGCCAATGTGAGTGAATTCTAGCTGGGATTTCCAATCATTTTGAAATAACTTAGGAAATACCAGCATCAGTATTTTTGATAGCACTGTAAAGGGAAAAGAGGATTTTGTAACATTACTGTGTTACATGTTTTCTGCTCATCTTCTGGTCTTTGGAACACAAGACTGAATTTGGTATAGGCAATGACTTCAAGCATCCATTGGAATTTAGCAGGCTAAGTTCCTGAATGTTCAGTAACATTTGTTGTGGAAGTTTTTGAACTTGAGACATAGGAAATCAGTGGTTCAAAAGGTTTCCAGATTCCTGTTTTAGATGTTGTTTTTTACAAAGTAGTTGTGGAGTAAACCTAGAGCCACCTTCTTACTGCACATCAAAAGTTGTTTGAACATTTGACACTAGATTGCTGTGAAAACTACTGGAGAAAATTGTTCATATGAAAAAAGAGAAACATAATAGAGCTTCATAAAACTGTAAGGGGAAATCCAAGAAGGAAGGTAAAGCTGAATGGCCTACCTAGTAAAAGATAAGTTTACAATAAGCTAAAATTAACATGTGCTATATGGATGTGAATCTCTTGTTTTCTTCAGCCTTGGTTCCTACCTTTCAAAGCACAAAGAGGGTATATAAGAAACAGAGACAAAAAAATTCTGCATGCCTGAGTAAGCATGAACTTTGTGTATGAAAGTGGGCCAGTTTCTCTCTTCTGTTTTTGCTGTGGTGTAAATGTTTAACTCCTTTGCAGAGCCTGACTCTTCAGAAGCTGGGCATGGAAGCAAGGCTGGTTGGCAGCAGTGGTGCCTGCAAAGATGGCCCCGGACGCTCGTTCCTGGCGCAGCAGCGTCACGTCACCAGCACCAGGAGGAACCTCACTGTCAAAGTACCTGGTGCAACATCTGAGTAAAGCACAAGGACCATGAGGAAAACCTACATGCTAAAGTGTCCTTAAATGTTTTACAGCTTCCACTTTAACTACTTCATGAAAGAGGAGGTTAGAATGGTGGGCAACTGTGAATTCAACATCAGAACCTAGCCAGAAGTTGTTGTTGGTCAGAGGTGCATCTAGCAGTAGCACGTAGTTTTCCAAGTAGAAGTAGATTTAATAAGTGCAGTATGTATTTATAAGCACAACTGAAAAGATTTATATTTCCTTTCAGAATATATTGTAAATAGAAAAATTGGCATTCTATATTTAAAAACTATTTAATGGGCTTGGGCTAGAAAGTCGACTTTTATAGTGGGAAGATATTATGCAAAAATGTACTTCAGGAAACTGGCAATATTGGGCATTTTTCTGGGTTCTTCTAGAAATACATTCAAAAGATTGGTACCATGTTTTAAAAAGATACTTTTTCAAACTATGAAGTACAATTTTAAAAGCAAGAAGATATTTGCATTTATAGAAAAGGAAAAAAAAGTTGTAGTACCAGTGGACTTGTTCTGCAAGAGAAGACAGGATTTTTTTTGTCATGTCAAGGGAGAAGCAGAATTGCTCAGTTTATTTAAAAAAAGATAAGGTTTTGAGTATATACATTAAGGAAAACCTGTCTTTAAGATGTTGAATTCAGTAAAGCCAAATAAGCTGTCTTTTCCCATGTCAGAAAAAAAGCTATAATAATAGTTCAAAAGTCTGGGCTATGTTTTAAAAGTCTGGCATATTGGTACACTGCATTTATAGATGGGAAGGGATGTAGGTGGGAAGGAGCTCCGTTTATTTCCAGCTATTTATAAAACCCTCTGCACAGAAATTAATTTTCTTCTTTTTTAAAACATAGTTTCATTTCAGTTTTTCCAAGTTAACCATGCTAGGCAAATGAATGAAAGATAGCTGTGCTAGTTGTTGGCAAGAAGTTCATAAACTAATAGTAGTTTTGTAGTGTCTAGATTGAACAAGATGAAATGGGGATACCTGAAATTGATGTGATGGAAGTTGCTATCTTTCTCAACATCTGTATCACTTTATTTACCAAATGTCTTACTTTTGTAGTGAACCCCCAACTTGTTAATGTTCATTCTTCCTTGCAAACTGCCTAGAATGAATTCAGGATACCCATAAAATTGCAGCAGCCCTTAAGGTAAAATTAATACACTTAAACTAAGTATTTGAAGGTGCTGTACCAGTCTGTGATCTAATATAAAATTCAGCCATATGTTTGGATGAAAGCATATGTCTGTCTTTACCATAAAGACCATCTTTGATTTCAGAGCAGGGTTCAGCTTTGCAGAATTATGCAGTCTGGAATTATGCAATTTGAGAAGTTTTCCATTTTCATGCCCCTCAAGATGTTTTGTTCTTTGATTTCTTCCTTCCCCTGCATCTTAAATTCTTTGTTGGGCATTGCAAGGAATGCTAGAGAAAAGGGAAGTATTCATCTTTAATACTTAGTGTTGCTTCATGTTGTGGTGGTGGTTTTACAGTGCTATACATTTAGGCATTCAACAGAGATTGCCAAAATTTTTGTCTACACAAGGCATTGTTTAAAAGACAGTTATCATGCTAAATGGGGTATGAGCAGAGAATATGTCAGACAAAACTGTCTGTCAGGTTGTGTTCTTCAGGATTCTATGCTTCTTTGTACTACCTCTTGGGTTTTGAAGTCTTTTATTGCTGCAGTGATATTATTAGGGTTTGTATTTTTAAGATAATATTGCTTGTGTAACCTGCTAGTGGTGTGGGAGGTGGTGGTGAGCAGTGGAACAGGAGATGAAGTCTTAGCAGGACTTACATTTCTGAAGCCTGGTACTTAGGTGTGTTCTAGTGAAATGTGAAACTGTCACTGATGGTGTTGGATGGGTCTCTTAACTCTTGTTCTTTACAGCATGGAAACTTTCATGGACGTCTTTCAAATACTCATCTAGTTTATAGGCTTGATGCATTTGTTGTACTTTGCACAGTAGTAGAGCAGTGTCAGTAGTCCTATCAGGTGCTGAGTAGTGAAAAGCTTGGAGCAAATGTCTGTGACGTGCACTTCTCAAAACTGCAGACCCTGGGACCAAAAATGACCAAGAACCTCCCTATCATTTAACTGGAAGTTTGTCTTCTGACTGGTAATGGAGGAGCTTAAATATGGAACCACAGACAGGGATCAGCCTTTCTGAGGACAAGGCTGTCCCCAGTAGTATTGTTGGGGTTGCAAAAAAGAATCTTTTCTTTCAGGTAATGGATGAAATGTTACTAATTTGTGACTTTTCCAAAATGTTAAACATTAAGCCTGTGACTATAACTGAAGTATTTCTTTGGGATTGAGAACCTGTTTAGGAACAGCTGTTTTGTAACTGGTTAAACTTGGATTACGTCCTACGAATGAGGAACTGAGCTGCAGAAACAAATATTTGATGCTAAGCCATGATGTTGCATTCACTTCAGCTCCTCTGGCTGTGCAGAAAGAATCATTAAAATATAAATATCACTTTAATGTTAACTTCATTCACGCCAAATAAAAAAAGTTACCAGCAGCATTGCTGTGTTACAGCTGAGTTCTACACACCACACAGCAGCACAACACTGGCAGTGCAATGGTCTTTGATGCAATGTACACCACTGCTGAGCCACAGTTAAGAACAAAGAACAAGAGGAAATCATTGAGCATTGCTGCATTATTAGTAACTTTAGCCAGTTTCCAGTAAAACAGGTAATACAGATCCAAAGAAACAAACCTGTGCTCTGATTGACATATCATTTGTGAATATTTTTATATGTTAAGAAAGCCACTATGAAAGAGAAGTATTTTGTAGCAATAATACAAATTTTGGACTAGTAGGTTCTTTTACTCTAGGTGGATCAGGCAGCAGTTTTGAGAAGATTCTTTTGCAACGACTGTATTATAATGGATTAAGAAATGTTCACTGAAAATAAATTTTCACCTGATTTTTTGTTTGTTAAATATATATATATATGGGTATTCTATTTTCTACAATACACACTTACTTAGAAATAAGTAATATAAGCAATACTGATGTTTTATTGAGGTAGCCATAAATTGTTTAGGTATTAGGAAATGAAAACAATTGTTTAAGAGTTGGTAAAGTCTAGTAAAGTAATTTTACTAACTTTTGGGTTTTTTCCCTTCCTCTGACTAGTGAAGCTAGAGTTGAGGTTTTCAGTATATCAGTGTCTACAAATTCTGTTTAAAACAAATGTAAACACTGTACTGCATAGAACTTGAAAAATTGCACTAATTTTTAAACTTTTGGTTTTATTTTCTTTGGAAAGAATTATTTTATATTCACATAAAGAATTTTAAAATTAATTCTTTGGTGTCTTTATTCCAAGCAAGATATTTAATGGTCCCTGGGTTATGTTTTATGTTTTATCCATGTTTCTGGGATGCATACAAACAGAGTCTGCATGTTTATATAATTACACCATCTGAAATGCCTTGTTACAGAGAACATACTTAGAGAAGAAGAAAATGCAGGTCAAAAGAAAAGGATTCAAAACCTACCTGGACATTAACACTTACGTGAAAACAGATGCTTTTAATTCCTTCAGGAGATGACATGATTCTTAGAAGAGATGATGGGGAAAAAATTGCTTCCTCTAGGAATATGCACACACAAAAAGCACTCCAGGAAAAATTGAAAATGAACAAGACAAGACTGATTTCTCCTTGCTTCCTCATCAGGTGAGCAGGAGCTGGAGGTGTTACCTGTTACCTTCCTGTCAGGCAGCCTGAGTCCTGCACCCAGAGCTGCAGCTTCTTGCCCACGGGAACCTGTCCAGGGTCCTATGGTGTGACTGCTACTGAGCTGATGCATTTTCTGGTGTAACTATCACTTGTCAGGCTTGGAACTGTTTTACCTTCCTTGTGATGGCTGAAAATAAGAGGATTGTGTTGCTCTTTTTTTCCCAAGGTTTCCATCTATTCATTAGACTCTGAGTGCAGCAGGCTTGGCCATGTATCCTGTGTGGCTGGAGCTCAGCCCTCTGCCCATCAGGCACACCAAGCACCCTGTGATGCTGGGCAGGTAAACAGGGAGCATTTAGCATATTCTGGGAGGCAGGACCCACAACTCCATAGCTCCAAATACAAATGTTTTACAGAGAGCTCAGTCAGAGTGGAGAGCACCCCCTGAGCTCTGTGTGGATGTCACAGTCTCTGTGAGACTGCTGTGTCATTAAGTTTCATCACCCCTGCAGGACTGCTGTTGCTGTTTCAGTACCAACCTCTCTGCTAATGAAGAGCAAGGCTGCAGGGACCTGGATGGAGCATTGTGCAGCTTCCTTTGCACAGGTGGGCAAAGCCCCCTGCCATCCTCTGCCACAAAATGCAGGGCACAGCTGAAGAATTTTCCAGGATTGGAAAGTGCCTGTCTTGGTCTTCACTTTGCAGAAAGCTTCATGACAAAAATGGTTTGGAAAGGATTTATTGATGCATGCAAAAGAGATGTTCTCGGGACTTTAACAGATTATTTGCCAAGGAAAACAAAATCAAAAAGAATTGTCAGTAGCTCCCTGAATTAAAGCTCTGAAGCAGGGGCTGGTACCTGCCCAGTGCACAGCCATCTGCTATAAAATTGGGAAAGCCTCAAGCCTCCTTGATACACAGTGCATCCTGTGAGCCTAACAGTGCCCTGGCAGATCCCAGGCTGGTCACCCTTCTCATGGGAGGCAGAGAGCAAGGTCAGCTTGCAAAAGAAATTATTTTGCTGTTGCTGTAAATAATCAAAAGAAATGGCTCAGCCTCTGGCAGGAGCCAGGTCGTTGCCACCACCAGCCAGGGGAGTGGCCAAGGGCTCATTTTGTACATCCCTGCCAGAGGGATGTTCTTCCCATGAGGATAGTGGCCATGGCTTCCCTACCGAGGTACTGCACAGATCTTGTAGGGCTCTGGGGCCATCGTCATGCCCAGCTTGGGCTGGAGGCTGAGTGTGGTGCCTGGGGGTGCCTGGAAGGTGAATTTCTGGAGCAGAGAGGTGAAGAAGAGGAACAGCTCAGAGCGGGCCAGCACTTCACCCAGGCAGGCACGTTTCCCTGTGGAGACAGTCACCAGTGGCATCCTCAGCACATGCTGGCTGCTCACCTGCTTTTGCTAAGAAACCTCCCCCCCTTTCTGCCTGCAGGTGTGTGCTGCTGGTGTGGGGAACAGGGCTGCTAAAACCCATCCCCCTGAGCAATCTCTTGGGGTATGACTCATGGTGGAAACAGTAGAAGAATCCCTTGTGACCTCACGACCAAGAGCAAGGAACAGCCTTGGTGAGGGCAGTTCTAGAATCTCTGGATTTTTTTATCTACTTTTATTTATCCTTATCTCTCTTCTGTGCATGTGAAGAAAGACAAGGATAAGAGTGTGGCTGCAGTACTTCGGGGTGGCCACATGAGCACTGCTTGAGCAGTACCTCCCAGGTACAGCAAACATCTGCCCTTTCCATCACCATTTTCCACTGCAACTCCCTTGTGCAAATGAAAGCCCCATCCCAGTGCTTCAGCAAGGAAGCACCCAAATGCAGCACATCTTACCTGCTGAAAATGGCACAAAATATTCCCTTTTCAGGAACTGACCATCCTTCAGGAAATGCTCAGGGTTAAAAGTGTCAGGGGTTTCCCACTCATTCTTGTCGAACATCACGGAGGTTAAATTTGTAACCACAATAGTGCCCTAAGGTGGGAAAAAGGAAAATCAGTTGCACTTCCTGTGTCACTGGCAGAGCTGTAAAACCTGTGTGAGATGGGATCTGAGCCTCCATGGTGTGTGTGGGTGTGGTTTCCTCTAATCATTGTGCTGCAGAACAGGCTGTTGTTTGCATGACAAATATCCATGTTCCATAGGAGTGAACTCTGGACAGGGCAGAGACTGTGGCTCTGCCCTCCTGTCTGTGCATGAGGGACATGGCCCAGTGACATCTCTCTGGAGAACTGGGAGCCCCAGTGCTCAGGAGTGGGGTTACCTTTGGTATGCAGTAGCCATCCAAGACCGCGTCCTTTGTTGTCTGCCTTGGCACATTGAAGGGGATGATGTTGCCTTTCCTCTGCACCTCATGGATGACAGCATTGGTGTAGGGCATGTTGTTCCTGTCCTCCAGCGCCGGCGGCCGCGCCTGCCCGATCACTGCATCAATCTCTGACTGCACACGGGCTGGGGTGAAAGAGCAGGGATCAGCCAAGGATCAATCAAGAAAACCCCAAAAAATAGCTCTCGAAACAACATGGGATGGCTGATAGGATGGTCCCCAACGGAGCAATTTGGGACATCTACCAGTGTTTGTAGGTCTTCTATGTGAGTGCTGGGAGAGTCCCAATTTTTCTCGCTCTTAAATGAACCCCCTCACTCCTCACAAAGCTGAAGGATAAGAGCTTTTGCTAACTGTACCTTGAATTTCTGGATACGTGGTCATAAACAGCAGCCCCCAGCGGATGGTTGTGGAGGTGGTCTCTGTCCCAGCAAACAGCAGGTCGAGTGTGCATGCCACAAGGTTTTCTTCCTGGAAAATGCCCTCGCCTTCGTCCTTCACAAAAAGGCGTGTTAGTGCCACATCAACAGGGAGGGCTGCCCTGACAACAGGCCCAGTCCTGCCCACAAAGAGTTAACCCCAAGGATTTTGGCAGAAGCTGCTGAGCTCTGCATGTCCAATCTCCTGATGAGGGCCCTGAACCTGACATCCATCATAAGCTCATGAATGGCCACAGAGGCAGCTGCAATGGAGCCTTGGGGTTGTTTCTTGTTCCTCCTGATTTCTAAGCTCTGCTGCAGAAGGGTTTTCTCCAACTTACTAACCTTGTCTATCTCCTCCAGGTAGCTGTCAATGAAATCCCGGCTCTCTGAGGGGTTCCTGTCCTCTTTGTGTTTGTTGATCTTCTCTTGGACAAACTGTTTCATCAACTTGCAGTTTTTAAAAATGGTTTGGTGCGACCCCGGTAAGTAGTTTAGTATAGATGGGAACTGGTTGTACAGCTTTGGGCACAAAATGAGAAAGGCAAACTGAATAAATGCCTGAGAAGACCTTATATTACCAAAACTTGAGGAGATGGCAAACACTACAAGTTTCAAGGTTGTCTCCAAAGAAATAATTATGGCCAAACTGCACACTGCTCATGTTGGTGTGAGCAGAACTCTACCTGGGCCATGATGGAGCCATTGAGGATAACTGTCTCATCCATCAGCCTCAGCAGTCTCTGGAAGTCCTCATCATGGTAGTCAAACCGATTGCCAAAGATGAGGGAGCAGATGATGTTTGAAACAGCATTATTGATTTTCAGGTGAGGGCAGAAAGGATTCCCTGGAGAAGGAAAATGGAATGGTCACTTTTACTCCAATTGTCCCAGAAAAAGGGAAGACAAAACAGATGTAAACCATCCAACAACTATGAAATGACTGGAATAAATGGCTCCTGAAGCACAGCCTCTTGAATCACCTCAGTCCAGCACATGTGGTGACCTAAAGAGCTGCTCAAGCTTTGGCTGAGCAGCCCCAGCATGGAGCTGGGATGCTGGCAGGCTGCTCACATGGCTTGCAAGGTGAGAAAGCATGCAGTGAAACTGAAATGGGCCATACTGGTTGCTGTTTTATCACAGCATCTGAGGGCTGTGGCACTCACCCTGCTCATCCCGAAAATCATCCACGAGGAACCGGCACTCCTCCTGGATACGCTCCTCCAGGCTCCTCTTCCCCAGGCCAAAGTTTCGGAGGGTGCTCAAGGCAAACCTCCTCTGCTGCTTCCACAGGTGCCCACTGGAGGAGACCAGTCCTGGCAGAAACAAGTCACCATGAGCCAAAGCAGATCCCTCCACCAAGGGGAAAAAGCATCAGGGCTCTGCTTTATTTTCAGCCATCTCAGACCTCTGCAGTGTCAATGCTTCGACCTTACAGCTGAGATACATGTCCTGAGGGATAACTCACCAGTGTCTGTGAATATCTCCCTGTTAATAGGAAGTATTGGGCGATCCATGAAGTTTTCCCCCTGGTTTACAAGAACTTCCTTAACCAACCGCATCCCATTTACACACACAACCGTTTGGCTGCCCATCTCCATGCCGAAAATGTCCCCGTATTTTTCAGTGACCTGGTACAGGAGAGAAATACACAAAGGAAGTTTCATTTGCAGTGAATGTGTCTGCTAGGACAGGGACAGCCCTGTTAAGGGGGAATGGGTAGAAGAAAAGGGGAGCTGAGAGTGGTAGTGTAGGTGGGTTTTTTGCTTAAGCATCTACTTGTCTGGCTATGGTCTTTGGGCTATAAAAGAAGTAAAAGTCTCCAGCTTTGCTTTTTTAGTCCTTTTTTTTCTCCAGCTTTTGTTTCACTCCCCTCCCTAAAGCCCCTCCAGGCCCTGGTCAGACCCTCAAGGCTCTTACAGCTGTGACTGAATCCATGCAGTCATGCTGTGTCCTTTGACTAAAGGATTGTTCCAGACTTGAACCCTCTGTGTGCCTGGGAAACTTTCACCCATGGTGCTACCAACCAAGGGCCAACCCCCTGCCTTCCCTGAGGTGAGATTCCCTGAGACCTCATGGACCACAGGGTTTGGATTAACCCCATCCCTGCACCTCCTCTCTCCCTTCCTCTCTCCCCCTGCAGTATCCAGCACCCTCATACCGTCTGTACTGCTTTTACGGGATTTTTAAAGTTCAGCAGGTATGTATGTCCCAGGATGGGGAGGTAGAACGGGGTGGGAGGGAAGTCCTTTGGCTTTCTGTGCTTCATGTAGTCTGCGACGAGGAGGAAGACCACGAGGAAGACAAAGAGCATCTGGAAGGAGATACTCTCCCAGAGGAAGTGCAGCATGGCTGGGTGGTGGGACCCTGCAGGAATGTGTCCTGGAGCCAGGCAGGCAGGGGGAGCTCACCAAACCCCCAGGGCCAGGGAGAGGGGTGATGTCCTGGTGCAGCTGTGGGCACAAACACAAGACAGCATGGAACAGTTTTTGCTGGCCTGGAGCCTGCATTTGGATTTCTGCTTTCCCAGTTTTCAGCAAGGACTGTTTAATTAAACCTCCTCTGGGTTAACCCCCTTTTTTCATTAAGCTCAAACATTTCCCTCTGTTCTCATTAAAAAAAAGCCAGACTCACACACACCTCCACTTCCTGTTCCTGCTCCCACCACTGCCTAACAAAGTCACAGTGCTCTATGTCCTTCTCTAAAGGACAGAAACAAGCACAAATGAAACCCTCCCAGTGCTGTTCCCACAAGCCCACGGCTTGGTGTGAGCCCCACACTCTCCTCCCCGTGGTGCCCTCCCTGTGCTCCGTACCGGTGTCAGCTTCACGGTTCCGAGGAGGCTCCAGCTGCTCCAAGTGCCTTGTGATTTCCTTGTTTGCATAAGCTCCTTTGCAAAGAGTCCCAGGCCCAGCCCACATCAGTGAGGGCAGCCAATATAAGGTTGCACAACTTTCACAACCCTGTGACTGCTTTTGGTTACAGTGCATCAGTGTCATATTGACTGGAAGCCAAGAGCTGCCCTGGATCTCACAAGGTTTGTCCTGTCTTCTCTGATCTTCACCAGATCTTCACCAGATCTTCACTAAAGAGCAAGCAAAGCTCCATCCATGAGACTGGGCCTGTTCACAGGCTTTGAGTCTGGAGCCTGTGCTGAAGAGGTGCCCAAGGCCCATGAAAGTGCTGGTGCTGAAGTTTCCCATTAAAGAGTGGCTCTGGGGCAGGCAGGTGATTGTGCACGTCCACTCCTTTTAATAGTGTTTTTCTTTTATTGTGAAGAACCTTGGCTCCCACCTCAGGCATGAGGGGACAATTTGCTCACTTTTGAGGACATCACTTATGGCCAAAGGCAAGGCACAGAGATGCAGCAGTGCTGCTGGAGCAAGGCCCCATGCATGAAAGTGAATCCACTGCATCACTGTTACACTTGAGAAATGTGAAAAAGTTAAATCACTATTTTATTGTGGAATTTCAAAGGGGGAAAAAAACACCCCAAACTGCTTTCCAGGAGACTCCTTTTACCTCTGGATTGCAGGCACACATCAGTGTGAGCCTGCAGAACTGTAGGTGTTCCCCTCCAGTCATATGAGAGAATTCACAGAAAATAAACAAATTCATGCCTCCTGCCCTTACAGGGTGGGATCTTCAAATTTAAATTACATTAAATTACATTTGTTGTCCCGATGAAAGAAACCCTAAGTAACAGGGAGAAACAAGTTTGAAATAGAAGAGGAAAAAGATCAGCATGTGTTTACTAAGTTAGAACAAATACTACAAGCTATAGCAGCACACCAGCATTTAGACCTACACCAGAGCAAACAAAAAAACCCCAAGAAACCAGTGCATAGACCTGAATGGCTCTGAAAACTCCAGAGGTAAGAAAAAGCCCACAGTTCTTTTACATTTTGTCTTCTAGAAACAAGAAAAAACAAACAGACAAAACCACCACAGGAGCAAAACATGAATTAAAAATGCAACAGGATTAAAATGATCAGTTAGACGAGCAGCTCGGCAACAAACTCCGGATGGGATGTGCAGAGGACTCTCCCATGTGGCACAAATCTGTCACTGCAGAACCACAGCTCTGTACTGCAGCAGAGGCAATTGTTGCTTGAGAGGGAGAGGAAACATGATTTAATCCTCCTTTCCTCTTAACCAGTCAGTATCCTCCATGAGGGGATAAAAATCCCTTGTGAAAGGTGAGAAAAAAAAATAAATTCTCTGGTGTGACTATTCCAAAGAAAAGCACATAGGAGATGCCAGGTCTAAGTGTTTGTGCTTGGTCATAGAAATGGAAAAAATTCTCATATTTAACAAACTCTTTTCTAAAGAGACTCTGGGCTGGGCAGAGGCAGTGGCTCCATCACAGAGACTGCCATGCCCCAACCCATGCTATGGACACAGCCCCGCATCTTAGCTAAATCAGAAGGGAAGTGGGTGAGCTCGTGATTTCCCACCACAAAGCCATTTCCTTCCTGAGGGCCAGTGGTGAGCTGCTGCTAGCACAGTCCTTCCCACACTCTGCTGCTCTCAGTTCTGTTGGGGTTCAGCTACACTACTCCTAAGCAATTACTTTTTGCAACTTTTATTTCCCTTGGTGCATTTTACTACTACAAAACTTTTTTAGAGAAACCTTTCCCTCTCATATAACTGCAATATTGGATTTTTACAGCTATTCACCACCTGGAGGCATGGGTCCTCCTGACATCCCACTTGGGCTGGCCTGTGGTAGGAGCTGCTACTACCACCCTGTAGCCTCCTAATCAAAACTTCCATATATGTGTAAGATCAAAAAAATGCATGTTCCTGCTCCAAGGAGCTCTATTTCCACTGCAAAGCAGCAACTTGGTGGTGTGTGGGGGGGTACACAGCAAACCAAAGCCAAGGGCACCTGAGCCTCACAATCAGCTGTGGCAACCTGGAAGTCTAAATTGGTGTTGAGGCATGACCTCAGAACTTGGATGATGCCAGCTGTCCCCACTGACCAGGAAGACTGCAGAAAACACAGGGGCTGCTGAATGGTCTCTGGGAAATGGACCATAGTGAAGATCCCCTATGGAAAAGCCACCTTGGACCCAACTGTGCCCACAGTTCTGCAGCTGGCACACAGGTACTAATGGGGAAAATTCTATAAGGCTTGTGAGCTCATGTATTTTTGTCAAACTGATAGAGGGGAGGATGCCAGAGGCAAAGGGTAGAACCCCAAGGGTTGTCCTCATTGCAGGATATGGCCCTCCTGCATCCCCAATTTCCACCTTGATATTGTTTGGGTGGTGAGACATCTGTGGCCCATCATTTCAGCCCAAAAGCTGTGGGATGGATGGGAGAAGGGACAAGTTTCCAGCTCGCAGAGGGCTGAAGGGGGGGTGGCCTCACAGCAGCCTCAGTCACGGGGCAGTGCCTGGATCTGGAAGGGCTTGGGGCAGCGTGTGAGGCTGAGTGTGAAGGCGAAGGTCAGTGCTGTGGCTGAGGGTGCTTGGAAGGTGAACTTCTGCAGGAGGGCTGTGAAAAAGATGAAGAGCTCAGTCCTGGCGAGCTGCTCCCCGGGACAGGCCCTTTTGCCTGGAAAAGGAGGAAAAAAAAATAACCCCAGTGATTGCTGAGCGAGCTGCAGCCACCGCTTCGGCTCCTCTTGCCTGCGCTGTGTTGCACAGGCTGCAGGAGCTTTTCTTCTTGGAAAGGTTAGGTGGCAATGTTCACCCACACATTTTGCAAAAACCTTCCCCAGAAGTTGACTGCTGAGCAAACTGCCACTGCTGCTTGGATATAGATGGAGGAGGGGAAACTTAGTGGAAAAAAAAAAAAATCAAAACCTAAAAACCCCAAACATTTACACAGTTTGTGCAAGGGGAAAAAAAAAAAAGCTTTTTTCTTTTTTTTTTACATCCTGCCCTAACAAACTGATTTTCCTCCTGCTCTGAGCAGTCAGTGTAAGCTGTTACTGGGATTTTCAGTGTGGGGATAGGCTGAAAGCTGGACAAGGAGAAGTACCTTCTGGAGACGGTGTCTTGGGAAATTAAAAAAGAACTGGAAAAAAGGGAAACCACTTTCCCATACATCATCCTACCTGCAGAGAAGGGGAGGAAAGCCTCCCGCCTCCTGTACTGGCCGTTTTCCAGGAAATGTTCCGGATTAAAGGTGTCTGGAGTCTCCCACACGTTTTTGTCAAACATTATCGAAGTCAGGCTGGTCATCAGGGTGGTGCCCTGCAAGAGGTGGAGAGGAGGGGTGGTTACGTGATGGAGAAGAGCTGAAGGGTTGTCAGACTAGTTTATTATTAGCTCTGTTCCACATATAATGTAAACTACATTTTTTTAAGGGCAAAAATGGCTTTTTCTAAGCTATGTCATTACATGAGGGGGAAAGCCTACAGGATTGTTCACTTCTGTGCTCCTCCATGTATCACCACAGTGTTGATCCATACCACAGTGCTGCTGTCACTGGTGATGTTAATATAACCCATCTTTAAATTGATTGCACTGTGTTCCCATAGGAATGTGAAGCAATTTATCCAAATTATTTTCAATCGATCTGCATTATTGTGGGGTTTGGGTTTGGGGTTTTTTTTGTTGTTTTTTTTTTTAATGATCTGGTTTATCTCCACATCTGTCAGAATAAGGAAAATATTTTAATCTGTGTGGAGCAAAATGCCTTGAGTTTTTTTCTTTGTAATATTCCTTCATACAAGCCATCAGATACATGGAAGAGACGAAATATATCTTTTTGTCTAGTGCTACATTTAACAGATAATTCTCAGTACTCTGTGGAACTAACTACCCCAAACTCTTGGCTTCCCTATGTTCTTTGGCCCTCTATTCCCATAATGCCTGGAGGGGATCTTGTATAAAGTTTCAGGGATTAAAACTTTTAAAACTGAAAATCTTGACCAACACTGTAGGATCTCACAGTTCTCCTTCCTAAGGTGATGCAACCCATAGAAGTCCTACAGCATCCATCAGGTCTTGTCTTTTCTAAGTAACTGTGATATCTCCATAAGATCCTGCTAAATAGTTCCAATGCAGATTTGGGACCTGGGTCATGACGACCCGGTTCTGGCAGAGCAATGGGTGGTCTCCACTTACTTTGGGAAGGTGGAAGCCAGCCAGGGTGGTGTCACTGGTGGCCATTCTGGGCACCCCCAGTGGCACAATGTTGCCCATCCTCAGGACCTCGCTGAGCACGGCGCTGGTGTAGGGCATCTTCTCCTTGTCAGCCATGCTGGGCTGTCGGGACTGCCCGATCACTGCCTCGATTTCAAGCTGCACTTTCTCTACAGGAAGAGAGGCAAAAATAAGACCTGTGCTTAAAAGGTTCCCAGTAAGAAACCTGGGGCAAAAGCATGTGGGAAAGCTGGAAATGAGGAGCCACCAGTGGCCCTACCCTGAATGTGTGGGTACGCAGCCATGTAGAGCAGAGCCCAGCGGATGGCAGTCGCTGTTGTCTCAGTCCCAGTTAAGAAGAGGTCCAGGGTGGAGCACAGCAGGTTCTCTTCATGGAAATATGAGCTGGTGTCACCCTTAAACTTGGAGAAAAGTGTGTCAATGAAAATTCTTGTTAAGTAAGAGATGCTTTGAAGAACCCAATCCAAAACCATGCACCCTTAAGTCAAGTCCCGCTGCTATTTTATTATTCACTGCCCCATGACTTGGAAATTTCTACCCTTACTTTCCATTTACAAGCCCTGTGGAATGCTTTGAAAGACACCCTGTTTGCTGAGGAATTAATTTTGAAAGTCGGTGGTGTGTTTAAATGTGAAGTTTCACAATGGCAACCACAGGCCTGCAAGCTCTCATAGAAATGTGAACGTGTTCCCTGAGAGTCCTCCTACACTGCATGACAATGCAAAATGGGAAAATACAAAGTGTAAATACTTCCAAATAAAAAAAAAAATTAAAATCTGTATTTTTTCAAAGTGATCAGGGTTGCTGGAAGTTTGATGTGGGAGAGGTAGGGAGGAGAAGGAGACATACAGGAGGCATGGGCTCCTCTGGCAGAACAGCTTTGACTCTGCTCATTTCTCATTTCACCTAAAGCTCAGCTTTAGGTATTCACCTCTTACCTTTTCTATTTCCTTTAGGTAACAGTCAATATAATCTCCTGCCTCAGACTGGTCCAACTCCTCCTTGTGCTTTGCAATCACTCCCTTCACAAAAGCTTGAAGTTTCTCCCAGTGTCTGAAGATTTTCCTAAAGGGTCCTGGTAGCCATCTCATGACCAAAGGAAAAGCATTATATAGCTGGTGAGGCATCAAACAGAGAAGAAGAACATTTCTCAAGTTAAAAAAATAAAAAGCAGATACCACTGTTGAGCTGATGGTACAATTTATTATCTCCACTTGCTACCAAGAAAAAAACCCCACCAAAACCAATTTTGCTACAAAGGTCAGCTTAGTTACGTAGCTGTAAATAAGTACAAACAAGATAAGAATCTTCCAGAAGTTTTCTGCTGGCAAAGTCTGCTAATATTGTGTGGCCAAAGCTATCACCAAATATGAAGGACAAGCCTGAGGTGGCTACAGGAGACATAAATTGGTGTGGATGCAGAGAAGCCCCTTAATGCTGGGGTTTGTGGAGGGGACAGAGATCAGGCCTGGCCCATGGTGTGTTGCCATGCAGGAGGTATGTGCAGTCTGTCCCCTGATCTACCTACCTGGGTCATAAACCTGGACTTTCAGGTTGTTTTGTTGAAAACAGAAATTACTAGAAAAACTGGGAAAGGGATGAAGGAAAAGAAAGGAATCTTCACTGAGTGCTACTAATTGACTCTTCTTTTTGTAGGAACATAGATATTTTTAAGATTTTTTTACTACTCTTCAGTTATGTCAAGCATAAGATTGGTTTTACATCCCTGCATTAATTTTTGCCATGTGCCCTAATAATTTCCACTTGTTTCCTTGCTTTCCTGATGGATTTTGTGATAAAACACTACTTACAGTCATTTCCTTTATTGCATGACTTCTTCTGCAGGGAAAATCAGATTTTATCAGGGCCTTGGTAACTCCAGTTTCTGAGCTCTTACACCCCAACTGAACCTAGAAAAGCATCCAACTGGCTTTACCTGGCCCCAGAAACTTCCAATGAGCAGCAGGGTTTCAGCCAGGGAGTGCAGTAGTTCCTGAAAGCGGTTGTCATGGTAGTCAAAGCGGTTCCCAAAAGTTATGGAGCAGATGATGTTGGAAACAGCACTATTGATTTTGTAATGAGGGTCGAATGGTTGTCCTGGAGGAAAAAAAACATGAAAGAAAGCTTTTATTTTTTGGTTTTTTTCTTTAATGTCTCTGTCAAAACAACAATTTCTACCAGAACAACAGTTGTGAAGTAGGGGTCATCTACTTTTCACCCATGGTGATGTTAAGGCTTCACTCAGTGTCCTGGGGTCCCCATCACCCCCATTACACCCAGCTTCCTGCTGGATGTGCCATGAAATCTTGTCTCTGAGGACATCCCTCCCTGTCTCCAGCCTGCCTCCAACACAGGCCACTGGCACATACCAAGGTTAGCACACAGCTGCTGAAAAGGCTTTGAACTGTTTTCTAGGGATAACTGCTGGGTGCATTCCATGCTCTGGCCGTGGGATTTGCATGCTCCAACGTGGGTTTGGAGCCAGCTTTAAACACCAGAAGAAGGTCCCTCAAAGCTTAACCTGTGGGTGGGAAGCTTAGGACTAACCACACCAGAAAAATGCCCTTTGGCTGTCTACCAGAGAGAAATCAAGTGAGACAGGGGAGAGATGGAAAAGGGAGAGGATTGCAAGTCTCTGCAGCCACCTGTAAAACCCAGAATTAGCTTGTACAGCCCATGGATGTGATGCACATCAGCTCCTGTAAGAGCAAAGTGTGGTGTGGCATTTGTCACATCTGCATTGCTTGGGAGAGCTACTGAGCAGAGACCACCATCAACTTGGGCACATTTAGGGCAGGCAGGAGAGCCACTTGTCATGCCATGAGAGACTGGTACCAGTAAGGAATCCAGCCCAGCCCTGAGCTGCTGTGGCATTGCTGGGGAGCATCACTTTGGAATGCAAGGCACTTTCTGCAGGACTGCTGCTCTTGCCACTCTTCAAGAAAGTAATTAAACCGAGCTGGTGCTCAGATATTAGAGTGATGGACATGATCACTATTTGTCATTACTAATGGGAAGAAAGGCTCAAACCAGCAGCTTAATTAGTTTATTGATTAGGACTATAAAGGACTATAATCAATTGGCAACATGGAGTATTTGGCCTGTTCAGTGCAACAGCAATTAAAATGGAGCAAGTTCAGTATATAATTTCACAATTCCTATTTAGATCTTTCTTGTTTACTATATATAGCTCCATAGAATTAGCTAAACCCCATCTGCTTCTATTTAAAGCTGAAGTGCAACATCACCCATGTACCAACATACAAATTATTCTTACTAATACCCCTCTGGCAGTTCTTAAAAGCTGGACCATAAAAGAGCAAGGCACACACTCATCTGTGCAGGATACAAAAGGAAAGCCTGACTAAACAAGTTTTAAAATACTTTGCAAGCCAAGGACAAGCAGAGGTTAACAAAGCCTCTGGGTGTACGTGCCTGGTGATAGGCAGGAGAGCTTCAGTTATTCCCTTGCAGAGTAAGAGGGAGACTTTCTTAGCCATATAAATATGCAAGTATTAATAAACACCTAGTATATATATTAATATTAATATGGAATAAGTAAAATAGGAGGCCTGAGGTCTAAAATAAGTGCTGAAAGGTGCAGTCTGGAAGTGTAAGATAGAGATTTGAGCTACTGAAGAAACATTTTGCACGTCAGGAGCTCTGTCAGAGTAAGAGTTTTACTTCTTGACACTGATTTATCTGGAAGCTTTGGGCACAGTGCTGTACCTCAACTGCCCACCTTTCTCCTCCTCGATTGTCTCCACGAGGTACCTGCTCTCCTCTTGCACTTTCTCCTCAAAGCTCACAGAGATGCTTTTCAGTGTGGCTGCAGCAAACTTCCTCTGTTGCCTCCATATGTGCCCATTGGATGAGATGAGCCCTGGGGGTGGAAAAAACAAACCAAGCAAAGAAACCTCACTGCAGGTCATGGATGAGTGACAGGATTCAGAAACGGCCACTCGGCTTGAACAAAGACCCCCAAAGCAAAGCAAAGAGGACCCACAGACATTTTAAAAAACTATAGCTTTGCCTGGGAATTAAAATTCAAGAGTAATTGGCTTATGCTAAAGATCAAGCTTTATGGATTTGATTTAATCTCCTACTATGTAACTTTGCGTGGGAAAAAAATGGTGTAGGCCAAAATACTGGAAGCATTATCACACTGTTGGCAGAGCTACAGGCAGAAGCACCATTCCTCATCTCTGGAGCTACATGCAAAGGGATAGGAGGGGAAAGTAAAGGAGAAATTAAAACCAGGGGGGAAAACTCCTCAAGTAGATCGACCACTCAGCAGCTTGCATTTATTTCTCCTCTTTCATCAAGACCTGACTTTGATTCCATCATCCCTAAATCCCAGAGAGATTAAAATATATACCTCTGAGATTATTACAGTGAATTTGGTTCCTCTGTGGAAACTTTTATGGGTGCAGCTGCCAAGGGCTGAACTCGGCCTCTTTTACTCTAATTCTTATAGTTGCATATAGAGGAAAAAAATGTACCAACAAGCTGGTAGCTGTGCTTACCAAAGCCTCTAAATATTTCTTGCAGAAGTGGAATATTTGGACGATCTGCAAATATTTCAGCCTGGTGAACAAGAGCTTCTCTCACCATCTGGTACCCATTGACTACCACAAAAGTCAGACTTCCAAACTGCACGCTGAAGATGTTCCCGTATCGACCGATGAGCTGAAAGAGAGATCATCATCCTCTGTGAGCAAGGGCATGGAGAGTTTCAAACCTCACCTGGCCAAGATCTTCAGAAATGGCATCTAGTCCTGCTTGGAGCAAGGGGTTTTAAGAAATAATCCAAACCCAACTCTGCACATCCCATCCAACCTAATCTGTTCCACGAAGGTTGGAGATTGCATACAGAATGCTCAAGAGCTGTAGTGTGGGAGAGATGGTTTACTTGTATTTGTTAGCAGGGATGACCTGGGTTTCACCAGGTGACTGCATCAGTTAAAGTTGTATCAAGGATATTACTTGATACAACTTGTGGGCACCTGCTCCATTCCTCTTCTTCTCAGGAACAGTAGAAAAGGTGAAGACACCACTTGGGTCACCACGCCCAGGCTCTTGCTGCTGACGGCAAAGCACAACAAATAATCCCTTTTCTGGACTTTGTGCCTAAAGCAGGGCGGGTTCTTTCTTGCTCCAGCTATCCCATCAAAGTGGTTCCAACTGCTGATGGCTAGAAACCTACTTCTAATTTTAAGCCTGAATGCATTTATGGCCAAATTATAGGCATTGTCCTTGCTTAGACTTTGCTAGCATTGGAGTCTCCTGTGAAGCATTCAACTCCCTGATGTTTAAGAGCAAAGGGAACTCTTACTGTCTCAAGCTATGTTCTGCCAAGGAGCTCAGGCTAACCTCTTCTGAGTACAAGTCTACATGAAAGGACACACATGGTCACCCTGAACTGCCATGGTGACTTGTGACCCCAGCCTGGGGCCAAATGGGAGCCTCAGTCATGGTGTGCCTGTAAATAAATGTGACTGATTTTTTAAATAATTGTGTTAATTAACAAAATATCCTAAGCATGCGGCCTCCTTCCTAGAATTCTCCTGAGAGACACCTGTGCTAGTGGTCTGTGAAAACCCATGGTAGATAGGCTGGCATTGGCCTGCTAAGTAAAAGCAAGAGATAAATAGTGACCAGAAAGAGTATTTTCTACCAGAAAGTCAGAATGTTTTCTACAGCATTTTCAGAGCAGCATACTCAGCATGTATAAAATATCTCTTTTGTTGGCTTTGGTGGGAGGCAAAGCTCTGAAAACCTTTCCAGAGCAATTTCTGCCTCTTTCTGCAACACAGAAGAAGCCATGGGGATAGTTAACTCAGGTCTTAAATGTTTCCTTCAGATTTAATGGGGCAAATCACTAGCCTCTGAGCAAAGACAATAAGACAATTTCCAGTGGTGATCTTCAAGGTCCAAACAGTTCATTTCTCACACAGTACCTGCCATCTGTCCCCCCTGGCTTGAAACCTTCCTAGGCTTCAGCAGGAAATAGTCATGGTCAGATGGAAAGAAAGAGGAGGAACACGTAGGTCTTCCTCCATTACAGGTTTCTTTCCCATTGGGCTTTCCTACTCCCATGGAAGAGGATGGAAGACATAAAACCAAGGAAGGTTGTCTATCAGACATGGTTATCATATAGCTGGCTCTTTAGAGGCTGCCCTTGTTTTGCAGATTTGGTGACAAAAGTCACTGATGAGGTAAAATATTATTATCAGAAGAAATGTCCATGGAACTCTTACCTTCTGCAACGCAAGATGGAGGGGCTGCCTAAAGTCCACATAGGTTCCCATGAGAGGAAAGAGCTGTGGCCCTGGAGGGAAATTCCTGGGTCGTCTCTTTTTCAAAAGGTCAATAATCAAAAGAAACATGACCAGAACCACCAAGAGCATCCGACCATTCAGCTTTTCCAAGAGAGAAACCATATCAGGCCAAAACAGAAGCTCCATCTTGGCTGATGAATGCACAGATTTTCGTCCCAGGAAGGGACTTGATACTGGTGTCACTTTGGCTAAAACAGGAGTAAGAAAGGACTAGAAAGAAAATAAAGTAAGCTAAGATGCTGATAGCATTCTGGGAACAGGCTTGCCATGGGGCAGCTCCTTTCTCATGTCCAACTACTGCCAGACCACCTGCTGAATAACAGTTTAAATGCCAGGATCTCCAAAAACAACCCCAAACCTTCAAAACACTTGGCCAAGCAATCTAGAAGACCTTTAGTTTTACATCTGTGTTAACTCCCTAACTTTCTTGTGGAAGACCATTCCTCCCTCTGCCCTTAGTAAGGAGCTCCTTTATACAGACACCTAGCTGGGATTACAAGTGTTACAAACGTTTGAGGTTGGGTGAAAGCAGCTTACTTGGCTGATTACATACAGTGGGCGTTGTATAATTTAAAAAACAGCAAGGCATCTGAGGTGATGGATGCCATAGCAGGGCTGAGGGGCTGATCCTTTTAAGTGCTAAGCACCATCTGCAAAAGGCTGGATGCCTTCAATACTCACCAAAGCCTCTGGCTTTGCTGGAGGCTTCAGGTGAAGTTCGAACAAGGGAATCAGGGCAGGAGCCCAGGGGTCTGCCCAGCCACTTAAAGGAGAGTTAAAGGAGCTTAATTTCAGGAGTGACAACATAGGCTCATGTGCTTGCCAGCTAAAGGAGACACTGGAACTTACGTATTTAAATCTCCTGGGTTTTCCAAAATCTCCTTTGAAAGCTTCAAGCAGTCCTGGGAGAAGGCTGTGGTGGACTGACACTGATCCCTGTGACCATGAACTAACCTCATGGCACGTGCCAATATTTTAGCTAAAACTTGTTTCCTTTTTTTTTTTCTTTTACCTTTTAAGAGCTTTACTTTACAAACAATATAAATTTATACCAAAGCAAGAGTGCTGATAATTATATTTCAAATATTTTAGCTAGAAGTTATGGTGAGAAGTTCAGATGAATGGTAATTTTTTTTTTTTTGTCTTCAACATTACTTTCAGAAAGCTTCAATGTTTAATGAAATAAAAGAGGGAATTTTCATGAGAAATAACCTCTGGGGAAAAAATGTTGTTATTTCTCTAGCTTTCACCTTTGCTGCCCATGTCTTTCATTACTGTGGTGGCCGCAGTGCCAGTGGCTACAAGAGCACTTGTATGACAGATTCCCACCTTGATTACTGCAGGAACCCTTTTTAAGGGCACCTCTTGGTTTGAAATATTATTTACAGGTTTCTAGATGGCATTAGGCCCCCAATGGGGAGCAGTCCTGGGAGAAACACCTCATGTCACTGATCTATAACTTCTATTTTACACATCACCATGGCACAGCTGTGAGTAGCAGTGGTTGGATGTGCTTTGTCCCTGTGCCACTGCCCATGTGATGCTCCCATTCCCATTCCCATCAGTGCACCTATCCCACCCTTCCCAGTGTGGCAAGCCTTGCCTTGCTTCCCAAAGGCTAAATCAGGATAGTGGGCTCGTGCTCTCCACCCTGGCATCAGGGAGATGACTCGGTTGGTGGAGGTGTCAGCCTACGGCATGCTCAGAGGGACTGTGATGCTAAGGCGTCAACTTCTGCTAGCCCAGTTTCACTCCTCTGTTCTGTGCTGTGCCATATGATTTGTCAGCATGCACACAGAGTGCAGATCCCTCTACCACTTGTGGCTGCTGTGAATTGGGCTACGTGCAAAGCCAAGGTGCTAATGTGTTCTTCTGGGTGGTGGTGTGGGGGTGGATGCATCGTGGTTGACAGAAGAAATGTTATTTTTAGCAGGAGGAGCACATTTTGCATGTACTCACATGTGTCTTGTCAGTCAGAAACCTCCAGCCTATTACTTTGCCTTGAAGCTTCCCGTGGCCAAATACAGCTCTTCAAGAAGTCCTCAGCACACCAGATTTACTGAAAATTAGGGAAGAGCCTTCCAGTACTACCTAACCTTGGTAGACAGTAAACACCAGCATGCTACTCATCAGCATCGTGACAATGCTGCCTGGAGTCCCAGTCTTTAATGGAATCAATTCCCAGCACATGGTGATGTGCAGATCCCTAAAGCACTGAGGGAGTCAGGTCCCTGTGGCACCTGGGCAGTACAAAAGTGTTGGGCAATTCCTATTTTTGCAATCATAGCTGTAAGAACCTGATCACCTGCAAGGTGGATCCCTGCCTGTGGCCAGGACCATGAACACAGGACCACAGATAGGTCTCCTGTGGTCCAAAGAGCCAAAAAGTGAATGGATACAAGGTAAGGATGTGCACCCACACGTCTAATAGGGATGTAAACCCACCTTCCCTGATTCCTCCTGACCCCAATACACAACTTTTTAACCACCTCACCTGAGCTCCAGGATACCGGGTAGATAAATTGTGCCATATTGCACGGACACACACACATCACCACTTGAATATTAAGGCATCTTGAACAGCCAACAGCCAGAAATTGGCCCATATGCTTTGTACCTTCTTCCCTGGCTAGATGTCTAACTGTGTGCAGAAGGTTTTGAAACACAAAGAGAAACATTCTGTTAAAAACGCAATTACCATTTGTTTTTCAAGATATAGTATCCCATTATTTTTTCCAGAGAAGTGAAATTCAATAAGGTTACAACAGAATGTAGTCCAACAGTTACCGTACTTTCAGAGCATTATTTAAGCTACAGAATTTCTTAATGATTAGAAACATATGCAGGAAAAATCACATGCAAAATTAGAATGACTGGAGACAATTTCCCCCCCCTCTCCAACATTTTTTTTTTTGTCAGGCAAGTAACAGCTCATCCACCACCGTGGTTCCATCCACCATGTCTGGAGGTGAGAGATCCCCACCCACTGGAAAGCTGAGAGTTGAGGTCACCTCAACTGACAGGCTCCAGGGAAGTCCAAGGACCCATCCTGACTTACACCAAGGGTTATCTTCCCTCCTTCTGTCAGACCCAAAGGAGTGATGCCATTTTCACCATAAGCTGGTGAATGCCACTTCAATGTGCATGTTAAGGCCACATCTCAGAGGGCTTTCACACAGTAGTTATCATTTCATAATCCAGCCCAGGTGAGACCAAATGGACCTAGAGGCAATGGCAATTCCGGGCAACCATTTCCTTCTAGGTTTTGCTTTACTGGATCTGACAAAACCTACAGGAGATTTGTAATCGCAGAAGGAGAGGAACAGAGAGTACTTGGGCACCTGTACCTCCAGACCAAACTCAAGAAAGACACATTTGAACCCAGTCTTTAAGCTTGAGTTCCTCTCTTGTTGTGATTTCACTGAGACATAAGTGGTCCCATGGGAGCTCAGGGCTCAAATATTTCTCAGAGTCTGAGTGCAATTCCTGAAATCAGGGAGCCAAATCCATACTTACTGCTGTGCATGGGAGGCAAATACTGAAGTGCCTCAAATTTTCCATCTTCTCTCTCTCCTACCTAAGAGGAGATACAAGTATTCTCCAGGTTTTCTCACAGATCTCTCACCTATACCCTCCTGTCCACAACAACATTTTCAGCAATAATTAAAGCTATAAGGCAGGCAACTGCCACCAGGAAGGGGTAAACTGAGGTATTATGAGCCTAAGCCAAATGGTATGAGTAGACCTACAAAGCATCAAGTTGTGCAATCCATGAGGGATCCCAGAAGCTGGGATGCTTGGTGACCTCCTGTAAGAGACCAAAATGCCCCTTTTCTGCTGGAGAAGCTGTTGTGTTGAAGGGATTACACTCAGATTCGTCAGCCAGAAAATTAAATGTAGGACACAGCAAGCCCTGCGGGGAGCACTCCTGACCCTGCATCACCCCCTGACTTTTTTGGCCTGTGAGCCAAGATTTTATCCCCTTTGCAGGCTAGGCCTGCCTCGCCTTTGCCAGCAACAGACTCCATAGGGCTGCATCTCTTCAGATTTGGGGGTGCAGGGTGCTTGCTCCCCCCAGGGCCATCGCCATCGGCAGCCGCCCACGATCCCCCCAGCAAAGACTCCGCCGCCGTCTGCCACAACCTGGCAGAGCTGGGGCTGCAACCCCGGCTGTTCCCAGCTCTTCCTCCTCCTCTCCATCAACCTCTCCAACTCTCTCCTTCCTTCAGGCGCACCTTTTCAGTATTCACAGAGAAGAGCACAGTCACATATTCCTCTCAAAGCCACAAGGACTTGACTAGAGCGAAAATGTCATTTATGTACATATCACAAGCGTTTTTCTAGGCACAGATGTCTTTCTGGTGCCAATATGCTGTTTATGTACTTATCTGTCACAAGCACATGTCTCCATACATATGCCCTGCTGGCAGAGGCACAGAGCATTTTGAAACTCTTATTAGACTGCTAATGAATAATACGCATACAAAGGAGAAAACAGAAGGTGGATCTATCAGGAACAGCCTCTTTCTTAACTACCTTTTAATTGTAGGAGAGGAAGCAAAGAGATGAATTTTGATATGATGGCATCTGTGAAGGCCTTGCTTAGCAGCACCGAACGCTGTCGGTTTTAAAAGTGGATTTTTCACAGGTTTGGGTATTTTGGTTGGGGGGGGGGCATTTTTTTTTTTATATATATATATATCTATATCTATTTTCTTTTTGCAAAAAAAAAAAAAAAACCCACAAAATTTTTGACACTGAGAGTATTGCAAATCCTGGTGCCAATGATGTACGATAGTGTGATTGTCACCATGGAATGCTGAAAAGCCTGAGCAGCTGTTTGGCATATTGACAGTGCGAATTCGGAGCGTTTTAAATGCAAATGACAGTATTCAATTGATCGCACGAAAACAATGGGTCATAGCCTTACCTTTCCTTGGCTGGGCTCTGAATAATCAGCCTGCACAAATCCATGCACAAAAGGGATATTGTACACGTCCTGGGGATTTTGTTCCTCGTGTACATGGGGGTCCCTACCACGCTTCTTTTGGGGCAGAGCTGAAATAGAGGAGCCACCGCACCATCCTGGGCATAGGGCTGGGGTGAGGTGGAGAAAAGGGGCATAATTTGCTCCAAATCTACCACATCCTAAGTGTCAGCCTGTTTTTCTTCACTTCTCTCCATTTTTGCTTGCTCTTTAATCATTCCCAAGGGTGGCTGGCTTTCTGCCTGACTTGTCTCCATTATACCCTGCTGCAATCAATATGGCAAGCAGAAACCAGCAGGAGAAGGCATGTTCCGCTCCCAGTGAAAGCCGGTGGGAGGGAAGGAGATCAGGCCAGCCAGCTGCAACCCCAGCCCAGCAGGAAAACCCAAATCCAGCTGAAAAAGCCACCATCAGACACCTGGGGCCAGTTTTCTTTGTGGTGTCCCTTGCCCCGCAGTGAGCAGCAGGTAAAGGTTTTCCTCCCTCTCTCAGGCCAGGGAGGGCAGGCAGCAAAACATGGCCACAGTAAAATTTCCCTGGGTAGCAGCTTTTTTTTTGCAGTGGTGGCAAGAAAAAGGAAAAGAGTCCTTCTAAAGCAGAAATCTCCAGGAATGGAAGGCCCTCTGTTTACCTTGTACAGGACCATTATGGATGGACACTGCTGGGGGCCTGGGGTTACACTGGTTCAGGTCTCCAAGGCTGGCCATGCTAAATTAAAGCTGAATATCTCCAGGCATAGCTTTTTGTTTTCAATACCCAGATTTCTTTAAAAAAAAAGTTCAAAACACATGCAGGAGTGCTGTGGGTGAGGAGATCACCCAGACAGTGCCATCTGCCCCTGGCTTTACATTACAGCATACCCATACACCTCCCTCCAAGAATTTCAACTCAATGAATTTCTTACCTTTTCTTATTTTGTAAGCCTGAGAAAGATTTCAGAGTTTACATTCCTGCAGCTCCCCAGTTACAGCTACATTGTGCCAGTCAGCAGTGCTTTTCTGTCTCCCATGCTTCCATCCACCATTCTGGTATTTCAGTCACAGGCATTTCAGGTCAAGCACTGGTTTTTCCATCTTCTTGATCCATAGGTACTACAGAGATCTTGATCCACCCTCTGAGACAACTCTGGGTGCTTCTGCCATACAATCAAACAGCATCACAGGTGCCAGAGCAGTTGCTGAGATGTCTGTGAGATGCCCATGCTCAGATTTGCACCTTGGATCATAAGGTTGAGCTGTCCAGCACAAATGGATGATGTTCTTGGGCTGTTTCATGGGCTCCTTGCACCAGAAGCTTTCAGGGAATTTGCTGATTAGAAAATGTTCCATTTTAAATGGGAAAGTTCATGAGAAGCTGGAGGCTGGAAACCACATGGCCAATGTCATCCATTTATGGAACCTCTTAGGAGGCTCCACAGCTTTTTTCAGGCTGTCCCAGTCTTTCCCAGCAATCCTGCCTGGATATGAAAATCAAATGACTTCTATGTACACCTAAATTACACCCACTGCAGCATCCAGCTCCTCAGTCTCTGAAAGAAGGCAACAAAAAAACCCCAGCATAATTATTACCTTTGCCTTCTTAAGATAAATCTGTTTATCTGTAAAAGTGACACATTAAAAAACAATCAACCAATACAAACATCTAGTTACCACATAGGTGTGTGATTTGCTCAGCCTCTGGAACAGGGTAGAGTGTTGCTCAGCTTGAACTCATTGCTGATAGATGCTTGGTGAAAGTCTGGGAGACTCTGGACTCAGCTAAATGCTGGGGAGACAGAAAATGATTACTTCAGTGAGACATTGCTCAAGTCAGCTCTGCAAGAAATTCATCCCCAACAGCACTGACACCACAGGTGAGCAGCAGTGTGTGGAAACTCATTTAGTGGGTTTGTGTTCAGCTAAAGGTAATGCTGGGATGGGGGGATGTAGATGTGAACACAGAGCCTTTGTTTTCTGGGAACAAAGGGATCCAAAACAACCCAGGCTGGTAATGGATAGAATTTCTGTCAGACTATGCTGAGCTGGAAGGTAAAGCCTTGAGCTTGCTATCAAACATGCAGGGCTGGCCTCTCATGCCTCAACTCCCATGGCCCAAGCAGTTGTACTTGGAAATAAGTGTACAGATCATTTCTGCTTAGTTCTAAGTGGTCAGAAGGCCACCCTGAAATAAAACCACCACCAAGACCAAAGGGAGAGGCTGCTGCAAAAGGCTGAGTCCGCTGCATCATCCACTTGTCTTAGCAAGATGCTCTTGGTAAGTTTGAACCTCTAAAAGAAGCAGATGTTGCATTTAGACTGGAAGGTCAGTGCTTGGTCTGAGTCCTTCAGCACTAAAAACAGGAATTGGAGTCTTCCCTGCCCCCCAAACTCCCTGTGATACCTTTATCTCAAAGCAGTCATCAAGGGCTTGTGTACATGCAATGAAGTGTCCAACTTCATGCTGAATATGAAAAAAGCTTGTATCATTTACATCTGGAATAAAAAATAAGAGACCTTTTCTATAGCTAGATGGAGGGTCTGTTCTCATTCTGCCAGGAGGAGAAGGGTAGCAATAAAGCAATAAAAGTGCTTGACAATTGTTCCTTGCAATGACAAGACCAGTAGAATTTTTCCAATCCTCCTCCTTCTGGCAAATGGTAGAAAGCAGAATTCTTGTGGAGACAGAAGGAATAAGCACAAAATCTCTTGCAGAAGGCTAGAAAACTTTCCCAAAGCATTTTTCTTTAAACGTAACCACATGATTTACAAGCTTATTATTAGTCCTCCTTCCCTCCTTATTTAAAAAGATAATTTTTAAAAGTGTAGATTAACACATTTTTGGATATCTTCCAAGCTCTCGATTCCTCTGTGTAAAGGATTATTTTGAGAAATCAAAGATCCCTTTTTGGGTGGCCTGGAGAGATGTAAACTTGTGTTCTCTCTGCAGCAGAAATGACAGCTTCTCAAAGGGTGCTTACTGATGTCTCTCAGACAACTACAAGAGATGAATCCAGTCCAGCCTCTTATCTAACTGTAATAAAATACTGGCTGGTGAGTCCTGAGAAATATCAGACTGGTCAAATATGGGCTGGAAACAGCCTTGGGTACCTTGATCTCTGTCCAGTATCTACTCAGAAGCTACTGGAGGTTCTTCATTGAAGGGAAACATTGGGAAATGTCCTGGTGTCATCCCCATCTTTGTGGTATCCAGGTGGACACATCCATGGGGCATGCTGTGTTTCTCACCAGGATCTGAGCACAGGTCATGGTCTAGCTCTGCTGCAGTGATCACCATTCTTAGCACAAGAACTCCCCAAGGTGTACAGTTACATCAATGGATTAAAGTCTGTATTGGAAAGGTAAAATGGGTTAGCAGAAAAAGTGCCCTAAGCTGGTCAGAGAGGAAGTTTAAGAAGAGATCAAACCACTGTGAAAGAAACAATTATCCTGGAATGGGGAAAAAATTAAATATATATATATATGGATTCACTTAAAGGCAGTCTTGTAAACAGGTTGAACAAGACTATGAGGATGGATGAACAGATGGGAAAATGGAACAAACAGATGGAAAAACTCTATTTCTGAAAAAAAAAATTAAAAATCTATTTGTAAAGTTATGGCTACTTTGAATGAATGCTTCAATGCTAGGGAACTAAGGCATCAGACAATTCATAACAAGACCATAAATTCATACACCTAAGATCAATAAGATGGAAGAACTTTTAGGCAGGTGAATAAGGTGCTTCTCAAACAGCAAGGGGCATTATTTACCCATATGCAATGTATCATTCACATGGATACTTTGCTGCCCATGCAGGCTATATCTTTCTTGCTCACTTCCCAGTGAAAAAGTATCTTTGATCTTTTCATTAGCCAGCACTGGCTAATACATTAAAGAAAAGGATCTCACCTTGCTTTCTGTAACCTAATCACAGGAAAGGCATGGGCATGATCTTACCAACACCAGTAAAAAACTACTACAGACAAGAAGGTGGAGAAGGAGAAAGCCCCATGGCTACACCCACCAACTTGATGGAGAATTAAGGGTATCTGCATTGAATGCCTCCTATACATCCAGCTGTTCTTGGTCAGCTCTCTGTGTGGGGAAGATCAGGAGAAAAAGAGGGAGTAAGAGTCTGGTGCTGCACCAACTTCAGGAGGAAACCTTGGCTGCAGCAACCAAGATGCAGCTCATGAGATGAGAGACAACTTTTCAGGAAAACATGGGCCTTGTGTTTTAGTCAAAAGCACCACCACCCTGCAGTCCAGCCCACACTTCCCACAGTGGTTCTTGGTGAATGTGGGTGAGATACTTCCAGCAAAAATTTCCATCCGTGGACCAGGCATCCAGAAACTCTCCCTGGAGTAAATTACTTCAGGGAACTCTGAGCAGTGACTTGCATTAGCAACAACAAAAGCACAATTCAGAAAGTGGTAACTTACTCCAAGGGCTCAGGAGATGGGTGGTTTGAGCTGGGTAGGCACTGTTAATAGGCACCAGTTTATGGCCTTGGCTTTATGTCACTCTGTACTGCAGCTTCACAGCTGTGAGAAGAGACAGTAGAACTGCTTCATGCAAAGATTGAATTTCTAACTCAGTGCCTTCAGCAGCAGGAGGACAAAAAGGGATGGTTGCTTTCAGCACAAGGACTGGGATGGGGACACAGTGGCAAGGGCCCACCTGCCAACTGTGTTTTGTCCCCTTCCTTATTTCAGGTCATTCCCTTTAAGTCGGGGCAGGGCTTCTAAGGACTGTGTCCCTTATCTGGGTCTTAGGAGATTTGTCCACATGTTTTCCTGGGCATGTTTCTGGGATTCATAAAAGCGTCTTTAGCTCTCAAGTAAGTTCCCCTTTGAGGAGGGACTGTCAAAGATGGGCACTAATGTCATTAGCAGGTTACAAGGGGGAAACAAGAGAGAATTTGCTACAGATCCTCATTTCCATAATCTTGCCTCGACATTCTCGTTTGTCAGTTCTTAACCTCAATTCCTTAACCTCCAAATCTGTGGAGTCGTTGACCTTGGGGATTTGCCTTCAAACTGATTTTGAGTTTTAGGCAATCTAAATTAGGCTCCCTGTGACAGAAGATGAAACGTGGTCTTTGCACCCAAATGTGAAAGACAGGCCCAGAGTGCAAGCAAAATCTTGCAATCATTTTTTCAAACCATCTGCCCATCTGCAGTCCCAGAACAATATCAGATCGGTGCTGCCTTCCCCCCCCTCTCTCTCTCTCCCAGGAATAAAGAAATTACCATAAACAAAGCGGATCAAGGGTCTATTGAAGCCAAAAGCAGCCAAGACACATTGCTTCAGGAGGGAGGAAAAAAAAAAACTACAGGGGAAATTTCTTCCTACCTCCCATTAACTCCAGTTTGGCCAGGGATGCTGGACACGACAGGGTAATTTGGAGTGGATTGTGCTGCATCCCTCTCCACAGACACTCTGTTTCCAGGGTGTTTCTCCAGCAAACAAAAGTGATCACCACAAAGCCTTCTGGCCACTGAAAGAAAAAAAAAGAGAAAAGACTGCAGAACTGCTCCCTAACTCTGCAGAGGAGGGAGAATACAAGAAAATAGGAAAATTAGGCTGGACACAAAGAGCCTTTGAGTCTCACAGAGCATTTCTGCATTGCACATGGCAGTCAAAGCCATGCTTGAATCATGCTTTTTATTTCAGGGTGTGAAGCCATTGTGAAAAGCTGCATTATTTCCAAGAGTGTGCTCTGAGTTCGAGAGTCTGCAGCAAACTGGCAAGAGCAGCTTGGCACCAGGAGTTTCTGGAGCAGCAGGTAGAGATGAACAACAGGAGCTGGACCAGGACCCATGTGAGAGGGAGAGAGGGGAGGCAGAGAGAGTAAATAATTCAGTGTCTTGGTTGATGTGATGCACGGAGAGAGAAAAAAAAAAACCAATACCAGAAGTCATGAAGCTGAGTGCTCAGGTGTCTCTTCCATGGATGGGTGAAAAAGTTTTGGGGGTAAAGAGAGGAAATTGGGTACATCAGAGCTGGGGAGCAGCTTGGGCAGCCACGGTGTGAGAGGCACTCTGAGGGCTGCAGAGAGGCTGCCCCCGAGGTGCTGAGAGGGGGAAGGAGATCTGCGGGAGCCTCAGCCTCATTATTTTTATGTTCAGCTGCCTAATTACTACGTGTCAGCTGTCTGTTGGAAGGAACCATGTACTGCAGCCTCTCGTTTGGGAATTTATAGTGATTAATGGGCCTGGAGGGAATGACTAACGAGGAAATGTTGGAATTAGTAAATATGCATCACCGTGCAATGAGTAAAGCAAGGGGACGTGACAAATGAGCCCAAGTATGTGAAAGATGTAAACGTTGCAGAGGGACAGACTTGGGAAGGCTTTGGGGACCACAAGAGACCAAGAGGAACAGGAGGATGGGAGCAACAGAGGTGTCATCCCATGAGCTTACAACAAACCAAGGGAGAAGGATCCTCCAAAGCTTTTCAGACTGACCTAAAGCAACAGACTCACCTCAATAAGACACTGCAATAGGACTGCATCCCTGTCTCCTATTCACATTCTTGTCTTCCATGGAGCACAGGAATGTGTAATGGCCCCATGTTGGGAGATCATGGCAGTGGGTCCTACATCAGGTCTTAGAAGATATGTAATTACTGAAAGACCTAAACCACTTGGTTTGCCCATTTAATATGCAGCAATTGCTTTTCAATTTGACTCTGTCTGAGGTATTTGTCTACTAAGAGGTTTGCTACATGCTAGAGACCTGTTGTTGGCCCAACACCCATGATAAGTAATACCTTCAGGCTCAGCCTTGCAGGCAAGGACAACAGCAGACAGCATCATGGAAGGTTCTGGATTTTGGGGCTACTTTGCTGTATTTTATGCATATTTCTATATAAGAGAGGTTTGTAAGCCCTCATAATTACAGGCTGCATGTGTTCTTGGGTGCCTTTAACTTTTGAAATATTCTACCAATTCAAATAAATTCTATTAGAAGCTGTAAAATCATTCACATGATCAGAACTAAGGGAGAAAAGCAGCCCTCTTACTTAGTCTCAAATCCCACTGAGATCACCTGGCAGTCATCAGTCTGCTACATCTGTCCATCATCAGCACCTTCTGGTGAGGCCATTCCCTGAGCAGTCTTCTGTAAACCTTTGTGTTGGTGGTGCTCTGTTTGTAAAAAGAAAGTAGAACCCCAGATTGAAACGTTCTTGAATTTTGTGTTATGGAAAATCTAGAATTACATCTGCCCTAGAATTCTGAAATTTGGTCTCATTTGCACCTCCCAGATCAAACCCTGTGGTTTTCCCATTTTATTTCAAGCACAGCAACATTACTCTAATTTCACCCCATTGAAAGATGCAGCTGCTTCTATTTTTGGTGCATCCCTGTTAGAGAATAGGAAACAAGCAACAATTCTGCCCTGGGTCGGGTGATGTTCTGCCTGGAAGAGATTTTTCATTTGCTGGAAAGAGAAATAAGGGGAGCAAGAGCTCAGGTGTAGCAGAGCAGCTGTAATGGCAGCTTTCTCTACATCAGATTTCTTAAAGCTGAGGCAATTTTCAGAGGACATAACTAGATGGTAGCTCAGGCTATAGTTATGGAATAGATAACTTTCCTTTTCCAGCATGCCTCACTGCAAAAAGAAAATTATTTATAGGAAAACAAAGCTACACAAAGCCTTCCTTAAAGCAAATAAAATAAAAGACAAAGAACTAAATAATAATAATTTAAAAACAAAAATAAAATAAGAAAAAGAACCAAGACAACCCCTTCCCTCAAGCCAAGAAACCAATTTCCTTTGTGAAAATCTAAAACAAAAATCTAATTAATTCTTGTGCTTTTAGTGTAAAGAGTCTAAATCCCATAAAATGGAAGGACAGAAAGGAGTGAAATGATGTCTGATAATATACTGCACTCTGATTTGCCAAAAAAAAAAAAAAAAGATGCAAACAAGGAAGAAGCTCCAAGCCTATGGTTTTAGGAGCCATGTGTACACCCAGCTACATACACCTGGTCTAACCAGATCCAAACCAACTGCTTATCAGGGCATAAGCACCAACATTCAGGTCCTGGCTGGCACATGCTGGCTGCTAACCAGTTGTTCTGGAGGACTACGAAGCCAGATGAGAGACTAAGATGGGTGAAAGGAGACTGAATGCACAAACACAGTAAGAGGAGATGGAATTACTTGCCATGGTCATGCAGCAACATCACCACAGAGCTGAGAGACCCATATTTCTTGACTTCCAGGACCCACAGCAGTATAACTTCACCTTTGAAAAACCACTGCAATGATGTTCACAGGATGATGCCTTGGAAAATGTAACTGTGGTAAAAAAATGCTTTAAATCTTTTTACTTTCATTAGATAGATCCAATTCCCAACCCCTACACCATGTAAGCCCACCCCTGAGTACAGCCTGTCTGTTAGTTTTATTTTACTTTTTTCTTCTTTATGTGTGGCACGTATTGAATGTTCTCTCCAGCTTTCTGCAGTGGTGTCTCCTGGTCTCCTACTCATCCTATGAAAGTACAGCCAGAGTTACTTCACTTTCTCTCCCTCCTGGCCACACCATTTTGCATTTGGAGCCTTGTGAGCAGGAATTTTCCACTCTCCTGGGCTGCCACAAAGGATTTGAGAAGTGCAATGGAAAGGACAACCCTCTAATCATTTTTAGAGGAGAGGAGAAGTGATCAGAGGATGAGTGTGAACTCCCACGGGCAGTGATAAGATCACTCTCATTTCAAAACACTCTAGGACTCTGAAATTCAAGCAAACCCACCAATTCTGTCCATCTTTGGTAGCTGGCTGGAGAGCAATGATTTCTAGAATTATTTTAGATGAACAAATACACTCCTCTCTTGAGGCCAACCACAAACAAATGAACTTCACCATCATCCTTGACTCTGACCCCACCTGACTGTCACCAAAGTCACTGCAGAGTCCTTTGGTCTTTCCTAAAGCAGAATCAGCCATAGGAAGGCCCTTGCAACCACTCCCCTCCACAACAACACTCACAAAGGCAAATTTGGCAAACTGAAGACCTTCTACAGTGCTCCATGCAAGCAATGGGAGGTATCTAACAGACCCAAATATACCTTCAGGAGCAGCCCAGCACTGCCCCTTTCTCTGGGAGCAAAAAATGTAGAACACTCAATTTCTGTCTCAAAATCAGGGTGTTCCCCTTTTCCATAGGTCTGTCCTCAGCCAGATCCATCTCCCATCACTCACAAGGGTGTGATGACCATCACTCAGTGTGTAAAGGGTAAGGTCACATCCCACAAAAAGGCACAGGGCTGGGCCATGGCTTTCATGTTCCCTGGTTTTACCACCAGGCAAAAGCACTTCAGCACTTGGATGAAACAATGAAAAAGAAAACAATTATTTGAAACATTAGATATACCCTAATTATAATCAATCCATCCCCAAATGAAAGGCTTAATTTTTAATTTTCCAGTGATGGTTTTATATGAGGGCTGTGCATCCAGGGGGAAAGGACTTTTAGATTTCAACAGCACGATTTGATGTTTTTGCATCTACTTTTTCTTTTTTTTCTTTTTTCTTTTTTTTTTCTTTCTTTTTTCTGTTGGAAAATGACAGGGTGGAAAATCCACAGCTATCTCTGCTTGTAACACATCACGGTTAGGTGTGTGTGCACAGCACTTAACACAGCATAAAACATAACATAGCACATAACACATCCAGGTGGGTGTGCAGATGGCACGGGTGCAAAAAGTAAGTTCTAGAAACAAAGTTTGAGGACACAGAAACTATTGGAAAAGGAGAGTTAAACAGCATTCAGATCAGATGGCACAAAGAAAGCTGGATTTTCTATATCCTGGAGAAGGTTAGACTAAAAAAGTCCCTTTGCAGGTGACACTGAAAACACTTAGAGGTCCCTTCATTCTTTACCAGGTACAGAGAGACCTGGTGCAAGGAAAAAAACCCAAAACACAAAGTAATTTGTGCTGAGGAAAAAATATCCAGCCCTCAGCAGAGATAAACTAAAAACCCAGTTGATGTTTCTGAGTTGGAAGCAAGTGCAACTGGTCAAACAAGCCACATGCTTTCCCCTCCTCCATCTCAAAATCACACTTCTTAAGAATTTTCTGGGAGCACGAAGGTTTCAACAACAACAACAGCAACAAGAGAGTTCCCCATATGCTGCGTTGTTTAGTTTTTGGAGGGAGATTGTGGACTGATTTTCATTTTGCCACATGTGAGATAAACCACTCTACTATCCTTTTATTTGAGAAAAATCATTTAATATTCCAAGTTTTCTCGTGTGCAGGGAAGGGAACCATTTCTAAATGCCAACCATTCCTGCTGGGGGGTGGAAAATGCCAGGTTCTGGCTGGGGTTAGCAGCCGGCTGGCAGCAGATTGGCCTTTCCAAAGCAAGGTGCCTCGGGCAGTGACAGAAAGAGGTGCCCAACTCTTGGCCAAAACAGACCTAAATATAACCCCCTATGAAAGGACAAAGGGGGAAATGTTTTCATAGCTCACCTAAAAAAGACAAAATTATTTGTCCAGAGGTTCCAACAATATCCTGGTTAATGCAGATAATGGGTGTGAAGTGGGTCAGTCCTTGTCCTGAGGAACCACTGGCCAAGTCTGACCTCTCCACCTAACACCTGGGTGTCATTTCCCACAGCCTGGCTGCTGTTTCCAGGGAAATCAGAGCCGATGCAGCCGCTGCCTTCGAAGGTCTCCAATGGGGAGATCTCAGCTGTGGAAACCAGCTGGGCTCCGCAAGTGTCATTTTCCAAAAAACCCATCTGCCACACTGAGGTTCCAGTAGCCAAGAATCTGCTACTTGCCACCACAAAACTGCTGCAGATTTTCACAGAGGTAGCTACTAGAATTTACATTTTGGGAGGGACAGAGAAGGTGGATTTTAGAAACTGTTACTTGCAGTGTTTTTCTCTGCTGCTCACTTGTTTTGCTACTTCTGTTTTAGAAAGGTGCCCTTAGTTGCCCACGCCTATGGGCCATCTTGTAGCTTGAATTTTTCTTGTCATTTTACATCTGGTTTATGGTTCTTAGTGTTGCCTTTGCCTTCAGCCTGGCTTCCCTTTTTTTGCCTATTAAAGCTTAAAGGCAGAGGCAAACCAGAGGAGATTCACATCTCCATGGATGTTGGATGTCTCTGGGGTTGATGTCCACATTGGAGCTAGTGGTCAAGGTTCCCTTTAGCAACAGTGAGAAATGAATGACTAAAGCATGATTTATCTGACCTAGCAGGAGGTAATTCCTGCATCTCTTTTGCTCCATCAGCAGCTGACAGAGAAGTCAATGTCACGAGAGATGATTCCTATCCTGTATCACAGAAATCAGTTTTAAAAAATTCCCTGAACGTGCCTTTCCTTTGGGAGGAGACTGCTCCTTCACAGGTGCCTTTTTACACCCCTTATCTTACATCACTTACAGGCATCTGCCTTCCAGGTGACACCCCTACAGTGCATGTACCTGGTGCTGGATTGCTGCAAGGTCTGGCAACTCAACCCAGTGTTAGTGCCAGGTTCTCTGCTGAGAGTTTTCATCAAGAGGCCACGTGAAACCTAAACAACTGTCAGTGACCCTACTTGAAGAGCACAGTCATTTACACCTAGGGAGGTAAGCTGCAGAATGAAGGTTCAGAAGGAAGGGGATTTATCATGATGGATGAAGGACGTTTTTAGCTCAGGAGGCAGCTGGTTTCCCTGTGGCCAGATGGCCACAGAGTCCAGGCCAAACTTTACATCTTGACCATGCTCCAGTGTGATGAGCATGACTGACTGAACTCAGTTTGGCCACCATACCAACATTAAACATCCCAGAATGATTTCTAAATATTATTAGATTAGTGTAGCACATGGCTTGGCATCTCACCACTGAGCTTGGAAATACAGGAAACAGAAACTAATAGCTTTAAAACAAAGGTGATGGTAAGAAGTACTCTCTGAGAACAAAACACTAAGCTGGAAGTACTGGAGCCCATCTAACACACAAAGAATTTCTAAAATATACTGAGTCTGAGCTCAGATCTGGAACCTGATTTTACACACATGCATTTTATCAATAAAAGTATCTCAACAAAAAAGCATCTCAAGACCTTCTGGTTCTCCAGATTTAGCCTGGTACTGAAATTCTCATGTTTGAGCCACCTCTATTAATTACTTATAGAGGTGGTATATGATTATCCAGAATGACATCCAAAGCCACTGCCATAAAATTCAGTTTGAGTTCCCCTCAAGGTAAACATCTCCAAAGCAGATGCCTGAAACCCTGTAAGCAGCAGTCACCTTAAGGTTACTTTAGTAGGACAGCTGAGTATGGTGGCATCCTGGGAAATTGATGTCAAGTAAATCCCTGCTTTGAGGAGAGGCAGAAAGATGGAAGGGAGGAACCAGGTCTATTCAAAGGGGCAGGATGAAAGTCTGGTACCTATCTGCTCTGGTTGTTTGGTGTTAATCTGCAGTCAGGTGTCTGCCAAAGCTCCCAGAATCTTTGGGCATGCAACAGGCAGGTGAGTGAGATTGTGCAGGCAAAGGAAGTCAGCTCTGAAAATCTGATCCTGTGCAGATGATGCAGCCTGAGCACCCAAAAGCCACAGCAAGAAAAATCCTTTCTTCCCTCCAAAAAACCAGACTTTATGCCCACATATAACATGTATTGTAAAAGCTTAACACCATGCTAGCTACCAAAAGAAGGAGGAAATAGGAACAAAAATAAAAGTAGTTAATTGAGTTGATGTGCTAAGCTGTGAGGGTGACCAGAGGATATAAAACTCTTCAGAAATAATGAGTAGTCCCTGTGTAACTACTCTGTCCCATGCCTCCTGCAACCAGCTGCCCCATATTGCACAACACAGCTCCTTGATGCAGCCCTGTTTAGGGTTCATCCATGGAAGGATGATCCTCCTCAGTGCATCTGCACTTGGTTAGTAGTTTGTAGACTGTTAAATGAGCAACAGACCCCAGCATGAATACGCATTGTCTGAGCCCGGCTGATCACACTGTGTGATAAAAGGGAGTGTTAAAAAAACCTGCTGTTCCTCAGTAAACATTGGAAAAGAAGACTGAAGATTAATTCAAACAGCTTGGAAAACTGAAACAAGAGAAATGAGCTGCGTATTTCCAAATATGGGCCACCTTACTCCAGTATCAAGCCAGGAGAACCTTGGGGCATGTGAGCCAACTGAGCTACAACTCCTTGGATAACGAAGCCTTAATTAAAATCTAAATTGCATGTACATTAAAAAAAAACCCAAAAACCAAAATCACAGGGCTCACTGCAGCCACAGAGGTCATGAAATCGCAGGCAATCATATGACAAACATTAATCCAAAAGGGTCCAGGGACCAACTGCTCTGCACACACTCACTCAGCACAAGCCACAAAAAACACTTCACAAAAATGCTGTAACCAGCTTAAGGCTTTCAGTACAAATAAATAAAGTCACAAATAGTAACACCAGAGGAAGAGAAAAGAGGAACCACCAAGGGCTCTGGTCTTCTGTAGCTGGAGTTTGTTCAGTGACAATGCCAAATTAGTTCTAAGAGCAAGATTACATCCACTGCCCCCCAACACCTCACTACCCTGCCTCGTGCCCTGAACAGCTTCTGCTGTCTGATCTGGAGGAGAAAGTCTTCCTCACTCCAAATCTGGCACTCATTTTACCCTCACATATAATCAAAACATGCCAACCAACACTTGAGATGTTTTTCTTTAATACCATCAGGAGCAATAACACACCATGTTCAACATCCCGTCTCCAGCTGCTTTGGAGAAAAGCAAAAAACCCCAACTCAGACACTAAACTATGCACAAGAGGCACAGGGAGAGGAGTAATTAACTGATTTATGTAATTCCCCACTTTCAGTTCTGAGTTTTATATCCAGAGCATTGACCAGCACCCTATGTTGGAGATGGTCCTGACTCTGGCCACCTTGAGAGGCAGATGTCCCCAAGCACACCATGGCACCAAGGATAACCACAGATGGTCCCACCTTGCCATTGGATCCAGGAGGTCAGTGCAGGGTGATTTATGTCCTGAAGCACAGCAGACCCTGGGGTTCAGCTGGGGTAATTTGGGGGCCACCCATCTACTGCCATGGCATCTGCTGATGATCTGCTCCTCTATTTCTGCACCATTTTTGCAACTTGCAAGAATAGCAGTAAGAAAACCTATAAAAAGAGAAGACATTTTTAGAAGGCTCATCAGGACTGCTGTCCCTAGTGGTGCCCACTGCCTTTCAGTGAGAAGTAACATTCCCATGCTGGCACTGCTGACCAACCAATGGCACATTGCAATGCACAGCCTGCCTTCACTGACTCTAGACTGCTAATTTGGACTCCAGAACACCATTTAAAGAACTTTCTTTGTCTTTTCATTCTTGCAAGGCCTTTCTGTTTAGAAGAAAAACCAACCCAAAGCTCAGCGTGGTGCTTGGAGATGGTAGGTTGCCTGTAACAGGGCTCCTCTTGGCAGAGGGCTCCCAGTGCCTCTGGGTGCTTTGCCCAAGTTAAATACAGCCTTTCCTGATGGCTCACTGCATCTCCCAGGTGATACAGAGTGACAAGCTCTTATCCCAGGGGACAGGCAAGCCAGGAGTCTCATGGGAACGAGTAATTCTGAGCAACTCCACGTACAACTGCTGCCTGCAGGAGGGAACACATCAGGGCTGCATACAAAAGGAGAAAAAAAAATTATATTTTGCCAAAAAATCCCTGAGCTTCTTTGGATGGAAGTACAGAGCCTTGTCAAGAGCAGGAAATAACTGTGTGGACATACTCTTGAAATAAACAATGTCCTCCTCTCAAATAGGCAACAAAACAATACAATGAAGCAGCCTGCCAGCAGGAATACACTTGGGACAATGCTTCCCAAGCCTCCCCCATTCTCACAGCACCACATGCACGTTGTGGATGTGGCTTTTTTTTGTTCAGGTTACTTTGTCAGGAAGAAAGCAGCCCCAGCAGCATCCCTGCTAGGGCCGGATCCGGGGGCAGATACCGAGCACCACAGATGGATTTTCCTCCCAGGGTCCAGCCGGCAGGGATGCAGCCACACAGCTGTAAGTGAAGAAGCTGTAGCTATAAATGAGTGTTGTTCTCCATCTCCTGACGTCAAGGGAAGCTTTGCCTGTGAGCCCTGCCAAGCTCTAGAGAAGTTCTCCCACCCCCCCTGCCAGCCCCCACGCACCCAACGCGCGATCGCAGCCGGGTGCTGGCACACCTCCGCCCCGAGCTGCTGAGGAGCTGGGGGGGATGATGCTGCCAAAAGTCACTCACCCAAAAAAGCCACTTTGCATCAGCAGAACTTTGTGCCGGGCCCTGAAGACATGGAGGGGGTGGTGGTGAGTGTCCCAGAGTGTTGGGACTCATGCCCTGCCCCGTGGCAGAGTGATGAAGAGAAAGCATCTCACCAGCAGCTTTACCCTCTAAAGCGTTTCAGGTGGCACCAGGTTGTGAGTTGCTGCTGCTCCTTATTTCTGTTACTGATGGAGGATAAAACTCTGCATTGCTCCCATTTACAGGGACAAGAAATCTTTGTGCTTCCTCCAGAAAAAAAAACCCAAAACCTGAACAAAAAAAAACCAACAACCCACCAAAAACCCCACCAAACCAACAAAACTTAAAAAACGCCTAAAATTTCTCAGATATTTCCTTCTGCAAATGGTCAGGACTGAGCTGGAGAGAAGGTGACAGCAGAAGGAGCAGGTAACCCTCCCACAGATGGAGATACAGTGTTAAAAAAAAAACCAAAAAATGCCATTCCTACAAATCCTTTAACAAACCCATAAGAGAAGCCAAAGCCACCCCAAACTTTTCCCTTCAGCCTGTAATTTTCGTACAACAAATGGATCCTTTCACTTTTCCAAAGGAGCAAAGAGAAAGGCAGAGAACTAGAAAAACCCTTTATAGAAATATCAGCTGTTCCTCCTCATTCCCACCCCCAGTTCTGTTTTTTGACAAGTTAAAGTGAGGCCATAACTTATTCTGCTTTGTTCGACAGGGCTAATCACACGTGACTCTAATCACTCATGATGTTTTATTGATTTTAAGCACATTTAATCAGAAATTGGCTCTGAGTTAGATTCCTGCTAATTACTGAGAAGCAGCATTTTGAATGACTTCACAATTGGACTGCAGATTAGAATGGACAATATGTACTAAAATAATGATTCATGCATTCAGCTCCTTGGATTTATTTTGTTTATATTGGATTTTTTAATCTTTAAAGACATAATTCTGCATATGGGCAGGCAATGTTTGAACTCCTTAACAAAATGGGTTTCATTTAGCAGGCCAGGCTTTAGCCAGAGATGGGAGATGTGGGGAACAGTTTATCCCCTGCAAATGTAATTATTTATCTGAAAGTCACCAGAGGTGCCTTGCCCATAGTGAAACCACACATGGGGGGGTGTGACACCATCAGGAGCCCCGAGCCTTCCTGGAAAAGAAAATGGGAAAATGGCTTGTTTAGGCAAGGGCTCCCCAGCTCTGAGAGGTGGCTGGGCTGAATTAAGCCCCCAGCATCCACATCACTCCTCATGAACAAATCTTTCAACAACAGGGGTTTAAAGAGTTCATATTTCCATATTTCTCAACCTAAAGAACACTTTCTCATTGAAAATCAGATTATTACTGATCACAGCCTGGTTGTGGATTTGTATTTTTCAGTAGCTACAGGTATCTCATCTCCATCAGTGCCTGGGCTGGAGATCTGTGGAGGCTGTAACAAGGTGGGGGTTGGATGCTTCTCTCAAGCAACAGAACAAGAGGAAATGGCCTCTAGTTGCTCCAGGGAAGGTTTAGATTGGATATTAGAAACAATTTATTCACTGAAAGGGTTGCACAGGCTGCTCAGGGCAGCAGTAGGGTCACCATCCCTGGAGGGATTTAAAAGCCATGTAGATGTGGTGCTGAGGGACACGGTTTAGTGGTGCACTTGGCAGTGCTGGGTTAATGGTTGGACTTTATGATCTAAAAGGTTTTTTCCAATCAAAACAATTCTGTGGTTCTATAAAGTGACTACAAATACTCCAGTGACTTTGTCTGTGCTCACAAGTAGCATGGACCACTTCTCAGACCTGCAAACCTCGCACTGCCTCCTGGAAAACACAGATCCTGGGCAACAGGGAAGGTGGAGAGCAGCAGACAGGCTTAAGACTCCCAGCTATCTGAACTGGCTGGAGACTTTCCTTCTAAATGAAAGCAGAAACTTCCCATTTCTATCCACACTATTTTATTTATGTTGGAAAGCAAGAGGCCACATCGGGGAATGCTCCCCGATGCACTGCATCTGAAACTGCTCTGAAACTGCTCTGAAACTGCTCTGCAGTTTTCATCTTAAACTTTCAAGTTTTAAGTTATAAAGTCAAACTTTTCCATGCAAAAAAGGAAAAGAATCTTCTTCTTCTTTTTTTTTTTTTTTCCCAACACAGCTCCACAGCTCTACTAGGAACACTTACAGCAATCCAGCCAGCCAATTGCTTTCAGACAAAAACAAGCCCAAGTGCAGAATGATACACAGAATACTCAGGAATAAACTCAGAGTAAAAAGCAACACCTCCCAAAGTCTCCTGTTCAGCTCCCACTCCTTTCCACAGGTCCCTGACACTATGATTCAGTGGGTGGAATGTGCTCAAAAGAGATGCGAAACCTCAGTTTTACAGAAAGCTGGGAAACTCACCCTAAAGTCACCACTGGCCTCCCAGGGAACCAGCCTGTATCTCTGTGCTAATTCATCTCTCAGTGGGAAGTGGTGGAGGTTTTTAGTCTTCAAGCACTTTTGCACTCCTTGGATATAATACAGCAAGACTCTCCCCTTCATGTAGGACTCAGATAATAGTAAATCCAGCGTGTAATCCTAGCTCCTTCATGCTTCTCCACGTCCCTACAACCCCCCCAATCCCCACTGTGCCATTTTATTATCATCACAGAACAGGATTTAGAGGCAAGGGGACCTCTCACCTTGGTGTAACTTCCCAGGTTATGAAAAAGAAACATCTCATTGAGTTGAGCCCCTTGAATTTTTTTCCTTCTTTTCATTTATTAGTTTAATTATTCTTTTGTTCTTGTGGCTGTCTTTCATTCTTTCCATTAAAGTATAGATTTTGGGTATGTTCTGAAAAAGCAGGAGGGTCTGCAGGATATAGACAAAAGGATGCAAGACCCCTCTGGTTTAATGTTCATGGGGTTATCACTCACCTACAAGGCCATTGGTGTTGTGGTGAAACATCCATCAGGACAGGGAAGATCCAAGCACCCACTTGAGGGCACCCACCTTTCCTCCACCAACTATAGAGACAGCACTAAGACAGCCTCTCTGAGCTGTAGTCAGTCATCAGGACTGTCCCTGGGAGAATTCCTACAGGAGTTGGAGACCTCTCTACATCTTCCTGTTGTATCATCTGTGTGCCCCTGGGGAAGGCATAGCTGAATTCCCTGGAGCCAGCTGTTCCTCCATGGGAGTACAAGTCTGAACTCAACATGCCAGGACAAACCTCCCAACTTGAGCTTAGCTATGCAGAGAAAGGTCACCTACATCAAGAAGATACATGAGGAGCAGAGGATTAATCCTCTGAAAGATTTTTCCTTCTGAATGCTATGCAGAGGGGATCCTGCATCAGCTGTAAAGCTTGCTGCATCCAGCACTGCTGGGTGTAGGTGTTCACAGGGTGTAGGTGTTCACAGCTCAGAGATGTGTTGCTTTAGTAGTTTTTTGAATGGACACAAACAACACAAAAGCAAATCTGCGTTTTTCCACTCCCTGGCTGATTCCACCTTCTGAGTCTGCAGTGAAAAGTACAGGCTTGAAATTACTCTGAAGTTATGGCACCTACACGACTTTTACCAGATGGAAACCTGCAAAAAGATTACTTCTCAGATGCACTGCTCATTTGTTCAGAGTAATTAGTAGCAGTTAACATCAAAAATAGACCCTTTTCCTTTGATCCTCTCCAGTTAGAGTCTGTGCGTGATGGCCCAGAGCACGTCTTGATATTCTGCACAGAAACTGCTGCAGTTTTCATTCCAAAGCCAACCAGTGCTTCACATCTCACCTACAAAAATGCAAATGAAGAGAAGCCCCATCAAAGGACGCTGGTGAATATCAACTTGTCCCAACCCCTCGCAGTTTTCATTCTCCTGGGGGAAAGAAATCACAGTTGGGCTCACTTACAAAATTTAAAGTATCTCAGTGATGAGCCTGTACTTCTTCTCTGGTTATTTAATAATCTATTAAAAAACCACCCTGAAGTTGTCAGTGAAGGTCCTTGCAGTCTCCTGAAGTCAATGTCAGCCCATCTTTTGACATCACTAGCTTTGGGATTAGCCTTTTATATCTAGCACAGGCCAAAGGGTGAAGAAGAAGAGTGGTTTCCAGGAGATGTGGATGAAGAATGAGTAGATGGGTCCAGGGCAGAGCTTGGCAGCAGGAGCTCAAGAGGTACCAGGGATACTCGATGCTACTAAAATGATCAGAGAGATGTGGGCTTCTTCATCTCAATTGACTACTAAAAAAAAAAAAAGAGGTGATGCTCTTACAGAGCTAAGTTGGCTGAGCACACAGCCTCTTGGCCATCCTGCATGAATACTTCTGAGCCAGACCCGTCTCATTCCCCTCTGAGCAGCTCCAGCAGCTTTCCATGGGCATCTGCCTCCCAGTGAGGTGCTGGGAGATGGGAGTCAGTGCCTGAAGTCTTCTCTGAAGGTTTTTGTCTAAGGTAAAGGAAATCAACCCATTTCCCACCAGTGTCTGGAAAGCCTTGTCCTCCTTGGATGGCCTTGCTCCCCTGCAATGGGTAATGCAGTACCCAGACTGAAACAGAGGATGAGAAAACTGGGATTCCTACTGCTGTACAATGCTCCTGGTTTGTAGCAAAGCTTCAGCACAAAAACCCCCATAACGGCCCCAAACACAAACAGCAGCAAATATTTCATCTACCCAAGTGTGCTGAGGTTGGTCAGCAGGTGGCAGACCTGCTCACAGCAGACTGATAGGGTCATGGTTGTGTTTCCAGCTGTATGTTTAACAAGACATTAGCAATGATATACTGCATTTGAGATTAGGGGAATACTGTACATTATTTCCAGCAAGGGATTAATTAATTTTCAGCATTTCTGAGAGGCAACTGGTATAAAGGAATACATTCATTTCAGTGAGATCCAAAAGTTCCTTATTTGCTTCTGAACTTGCTCCATAGTGGAGCAAAATGTAAGCTGGGAACTGTCTTGCAAATGCTTTAAAATGTCTAAAAATCAGATAGATGAGATACCTCCAAAGGTGCTATATTCCATCCACCACTCCTTCCTCTTCAAGATCTGCTGCAGATTGTCCTTCCCTTAGCTACAGATGCCTCCTCTTACTGAAACAGCCTTTGCTCTGCTTTAAGAGTAGGGACAGCAATGTCCCACATGTGACAGCAATGTGCCATGCAACAGCTTAAGTGACCTCTGCAGTTCTTTGTTTCTGTCATTCCTTGGGCTGGAAGGAAGTAGGGTGAAATCTGTTCTGTATCTCCAGGAGCAAAGGAAAATCCTTATTCAAGGTTTAGCAGGGTAAGGAGGGTACACAGCCAGGATGAGGAAGGGGCAGCAGAGCCGAAGTGCCCTGCTGGGGTGAAGTTGGAAGTCACCAGGCATCATCCCAGGAAAATGGGACAGCTGTCATTACAAAGCCCCAAAGCTGAGCAAAACCCTGGCTTTGCTAGGACTCCTTACCAGCAAAATTTCTCACTCATGTATGTGTTGCCTTCCTGTATCCATAGTGCTCATGTATCCATGGAGGAACATGGGGATTTCCACCACGACATGGCATTCCAGGGCTGCCCACAGCCACTCACTTTCCTTTCTCAAAAGTCTGCTGTTTCTTGTTTGGGTTTGTTCAAGCTCCCTTTCTTCCTGTTTGCCTTTATTCTGCTTTTCCTCATCAAAACCCTGATTGGGCCACAAGGGCTTTGGAGACCTGGAGGGTTTCCACAGGTCTGGCTTGTATTATGGGGGGGGGAGACAACTGCCCAACCACCAGCTGAGTTTCAACATTCCCACTCTCCTTGCCTTGCTGAGGAAAACCAGGGGCATACAGGCAGCCTCCTGCAAGCACTTACTCCATTTCCAGCAGGATCCAACCATGCTGAGGAAATTTTGACCAGAGCAACAGAGCAGTCTGGACTGCAGAGCTGTTGCTGGCATGCTTGGAGTTGAGATTTTCAGCCTGATGATGACTTCTGGAGATCATCCTCCAGAGTAGGATGGAGTGCTTCAACCTCCATCACACTGCTTCCCCAGCCAGAAAAGGTGCTGTGACCACAAGAGAGGGTCTGTTGTGGGTCCCCCCTAGTGACTGGTGAGCCAGTCAGTGGGATGCAGAGAGCACCCAGTGAAGATGTGGAGCTCCATGCCAGTAGCCTTGCAACAATCTGTCCTGGTTATCATGATCCTGTGCCAGCAATCTTGCCACCATCCCTCACTGAGGTCAAAACCCTGCATTTGCAGCCTTGTAACCATCCCTCCTTGCGATCACCACGCTGTGCTCACAACATTACAGCAACTCCTCCTTGCAGTCACAGCTCTGAGCTTTACAACCTCACAGACTTTCCTTCCTCACAAACACAAGGCAGGTCCATAGGACAAAGCATTGTTGTAGTCTCCACATAAACCTCACCTCTGGGTAAAGTGAAGCAGCAGTGGAGGTTGAAGGAAGTGACCATTCCTAAATCAGTACCAGTGCCACCAGAACTAAGCAATAAACATCATAAACCTAGGTTTTGCCCTTCACAGTTTCAGTGCAGCTCAAACTAATCAAAGTAGTAAAATGACGTAAAAAGCAATCAAATGTACAAAAAAACAGAGATAAGAGATAAGCATGCTGTATAACCTACACTAAATGACAGCCCTGATGTCTTTCATCATTTGGAGGACAGTTTTCTCCTGGTCCTTCTCAGCAAAGCCCATTAAACAGCAATCTCCAGAACTCCCAAGCCTGTGCAATGCAGGAAGGTGAGGAAGATGGCCATGGATGAGGGCACCTGGATGAGGACGAGCCCCACATGTGCACAAACCTTAACTGAGCCCCCCTTACCCAGCTCCACAGCCCTAAAATCGTGACTGCAATTACCCACGCACCCCATGTCCAGTGGATGTTACCTTTTCATAGGTGCCACGGTGCAATGAAGCATTTGCAGGAGCATCCCGCAGCGCCAGCAATTTTCGCAGCAAACCACCAGATGGCGATGCAATAGAAATTTCCATCTAGAGAAAAAGCAGTTTTGGGTTACGGAACAAGGCCCAAAGCCCCCGGCTTTTTAGACCATCACCATAGAGCACAAACATCTGCAGAGGGGTGGAAGTTCTACATTATTTTCCTTTTTTTTTTTTTTTTTTTTTTTTTCTGGGGAGGGAGTCATGCATATGCTTGTTCTTCATTTATTGTGTATTTTAAAGATCTCGAAGCACAGCATGGTTTGCTTTTTTTTTGTTTTGTTTAGTTTTAGCAGCTGCCTTAAAATCTCCTGTTTGAGCAGCAGCTTGACACTGGCCATGCAGACCAAAGCAAGTCTGCACGAAGTGGCAATAAACTGTGACCCTTTAGAGTTTGCTGCATAGCAATCATTTCTTAAAAAAAAAAAAAAAAAAAAAGTATCTTTACTTTCTGTAGCAAATTGCCCAATTTCCCAAGAGGTGTGTCCATCATTGACAGTCATGCTGAAAGAAATTCTGACACAAAGTGAAAAATTAATTAAGATTTTTAATTAAAATACAGGGAAGCATGGCAAAGGGAGCTGGCTGATGCTGCAGTTGCAATCCCTTTACCCTCTGAGCTCACCCCTTCCCCCAGGATGGTCTGACTGGGATGAGTAAGGTGGGATGAAGAAGTGGGATTTGAATGTACAAATTGGATGTCAAGACTTTATCACCTTATTTTTGCTTAGAGTCTTTCCCCCTTACTGGGAACACATATCCCTAGGCAGAGGTGCAGTCCTCTTTTATTTAAGAAATGAATATTCAGTGTTGCCACGGACAAGCTTCAGCATCCAGGGCTTTGTATGGTGCTCCCCTGTACTGAAGGACTCAAGGGGGTCAAAACTGCTCCTCTGCAGTCCCAAACTGAGTGGCTGATGGGGCTGGGGGGCTGCCTGGCTCTCCTGTGGGGGTGGTGGCTCAAATATAAGCCACAGGGCTTGGAAACCTCCTTTGCACCTTTGCATCTACAGTTAATGGCAACAGTTTTATACAATGGGAATTAACAAATACTGAGATGTTTTCAAATGTTTACAAGAGAGAAGCACGTTCAACATCTCAATCCTCCTTCTAAAAGCTCTCAGAAAACAAATACACAAACCCCAAAGCCATGAACAAAAAGTGAGGGTTTTTTTCTGTGACTTTTCAGCACAATCCCATACAAAAATAATTGCCCAATCTTTCTCTGGGTTTCTGCTCCTTCCAATGGCTCCAGGTGATGCTACTACAATGGTGGTAAGCACAGGCTACCAGCCAGCCCTTCCAATTTACCTTGTTTGCCCTCAAAAACAACCTTTACCTGCCCAGGAAGCAACACCCACTTCTCACCAAGCTCTCTGGCACTGCACAGGGATGGGGTGGCAGCTTTCACCTTTCTTCTCCAAGGGAACAATATTTCTACTTCTAACCCCAAATTTGGGGACCAGTGGCTATGCAGAGATGTTTCTCTCTGGATTATGGCACCCGTTGAGCTGGATGAGGATAAAGCACCAAATGTTGAGCCCACAATTCAATTAGGATTTGCACAAAGGCAGCTTCAAAGTGCCCTCGTGAAAATTTGCCATGAAAATTAAAACTCCCCTTTGCAAATCTGCCCTTTAAGTTCCTGCTTGAAAAGGGGATGGGAGACAATTTGCAGAGATTCATTTTTCCTCTAGTTTATATATAACTTGCTAAGCTTTTTATTTTTTTAAATGAGCTTACTATGTCCAATTTAAGTCAAAATTTAATGATCCCTGCAGTAATTCATTTAAGGATACAGCTTCAATAAACGCTGTGGCATAAGTCAGGGAATAACTGTCCTTGTCTGCAGCACAGTGATTAATCAATTTTATGAAAATTAGGATTGGCTGAGAAGATTTGCATAATATCAGAAGACTCACAGCCTTCTCCAGGACTAAAATTGATCTGAGACCAAACTTAGGATTAAAATGGACCCAAGACCAAACTTTGGGGCTTTCCTCCCCACTCTCTCAGGCTCCCTGGCTCCATGTACCTTGGCAGCACCCAAACCCAGAACGTGCTTCAGCTCGTGCATGGAGGTGGATGCTATTATTGTGGTCCTAAAAAAAGGTTCAAAGAGACCAATAATCCTGAGCACAGGTTGCCATATACTTTGGGCCATAAGATTTGGGAAAGCCTTTAATTTATGGCACCATAAGTCATAGTGTTCCATGATGCTTTGGTGTAGGGATGCTTTCTGGCTTAGGGATTAATAAGAACAACCACCTGGAGTTACTTTATATTATTTTCTGTTATTTTATATCCTCATCTCCCCCTTGAGCTGGGCAGGACCCAGGGTACCCGACTCTCAGCTCACTGGGATGCTCAGAGCAGTGTCTCCCCCTTGACAGCCAGGGAAGGCACAAGCAGCCCAGGCTGCTCAGGGCAGCTCTGCACCCCCAGCTCCAGAGAGCAGCACCCTGGCATGGCCCCGGGCCACCGTGCCAGCACAGTCCCTTGCCACCAGGCTGCCAAGTCGGGCAGATCAAGCCCCCACAGACCCCGCATTACCACTGCAATGACCCTATGTGTAACACCAGCCAACCATGAGGGACCAATTAGATTTCTGGATCCAATTAGCAGCAGATGTGATTTGTGTGCGTCCCTCCCTACATATGGCTCCACTGAACTTTCCCTCCGTTTCAAATGTCCCTGCATAGCACAGGCAAAACGGGAGGAAGGACCATTTGTCTCAGGTTTTTTTAATTTTTTTTGGAGAGCCTTTATTATGATGGACGAGGAACCTTTTCCATCATTCACCAAGTTGCAAACAAATTAGGTACCTTCATCACCTTCCCCTGAGAGCAGAGCTGGCAAGTGACGGCCCGATGAGCTGTTGGGAAGCGGGTAATGGGTGCGGGGGGGGTGTACAAGTGTTTCATTGGACCTGATCAACTAAGTTTGCTGGAAATAAAATATAAGTGAAGTCAGATGCTGAGGGCTTAAGTGTCTATGCATTAACCAAGATGGTTTCATCTCATGGAGCAATTTGGGCTCTGGCCATTTGAGGTGGGACAGGAATTGTTACTCATTTTAATGGATGCTGGGCATCCAAATCCCTTCGGAGGGACTGAAAAATTTCATCCCTAATTTCTGCATTCCTCAGTCCTTTGCATGCAGCCAACTCTTGCACGGCGCTCCAGGAAGCCTGATAAAAGTGTTAGTGGTATCACCCATAATGATCTTCTCCTTAAAGAGATCAGAGTAGGAAGAAGAGAAAGAAAGGTCCAAGGCCTGTTGACAAAATGACAGGCAGATGAATAGAGTTGGCTGCTTCTTCCCCATCAGTGGTCTCAGCCCAGAAATAGCATATCCCACCAACTGCAGCTCACCAGAACCTGCAGGCTTGGGACTGTGCATGTAATGAGGTGACAGGACTGATGGCAACAGAAGGGGACAATGCACCTCAGTGCAGGTGATGATCCTGCAATGCTAATGATCCTGGTAAGGGTGGTGATGCTGAGAGCACTGGGGAGTAAGACTGTGACAAATGACTGGGAGGTAATGGCAAAGCATCCTGCAGCTTTGCCCAAAGAGCCAGCCCCTATCTCCTCCACCCCTGGGGTTTTTACTGACAGGCCCCAGTCCTGGCAGGAGGTGTTGATGATGGAGCAGATCTCCACCTCCAGCACAACAGGACAAGATAAAACCACTTTACAGGCTGTTTTAAAAACAATTTAGCTGGAAAGTATCTGCTAAAAAAGAAGGCAGTGTTGGAAGAGAGACTCTATGCACATGCAGGATAGAGGCACAAGAAATGAGGTCCTGGATCATTTTATTGCTCCATTGCCTGCAATGTTTGGAAATGAGCCCTTTTGCACAGCAGCCTCCCAGCAGCCAGCCAGCTGCCAGCTCCTGGGATGATCACAGGAAAAGATTGTGCGTAAATTAGGGGAGGAGGAAAGGGGATGAAGGTTGCATGAATTGCTCCAGATCGTGTCTCTGAAAAACAAAAACAAAAAAAAGAAAAAAAAGAAAAAAAAATAAAAAATAAAAAAAATTGAAAGGATTTCTTCCTTTTTGGATTACAAGAGAAGGGAACAGTCCTGGCAGTGAGAGCTCCCCAGCCCTCCTTACGGCTGAAAGAACCTGTGTTTCCTTGGTGGAGAGCAGGTAGAGTCAGGCACTGCTATCTGTGGAACTGGGTGATATTTTTCATGGATGTGGAAAATTCATAGGAATTAAATCTGATCCTTGGAAGAAGACAAACATGTTCAAAAATGCATCCCTAATACTGGAGTTACAGTAGCTGATCCACAGAGAGGAAGAATAGTTTTGTGGTTAAAGCATTTCACTGTGATCTGAAAAATCTGGGTTTAATTCCATTAGCCACAACTTCCCTTCCATGCTCTTGGACAAACCACTTCCTATCTTTCTGCCCAGCTCAGTATATAAAATGAGGGCAATAGCTCTTCCATTTCAAACAGATGAAGAGTTTGCCATGGTGGCACATTGGGGATTGAAGCAACAAATTTTGGGAGTGTGCTACCTTGATAACGGTGGCAATGATTTAGTTTCCTTCGTGGCAGGAGCTGAATTCCCTCCTTGATAGCAGAATATTATATCCACAATCCACTCTGTGGGTAAGGATTTGAAACTGATTTCTGAATTAAAAAAAAAAAAAAAAGAATGGCAGCACAGAACTGGCTTTGTATCCAGCCAGTGTCAGTACAGAATACCCTGAACAAGGGTCCTCTCCAGCCAAATACCATCCTTTAGGGAACTTGGCATTCTTTCCAGGCTGTGTGTCAAGGAGACTGAGCAACTTTACATCAACACAACATGGATTTTCCTTCTACCAAACTACTCGGCAATCTGTAATTTTTAACCTTACAAGTTTGAGACTGTACCTTAACATTTGCAGGAAGCAGATGGCTTCTGCATACTGCCAACCTGTTGTTACAAAAGCATCTTCCAAGAATTGTTTTCTACCCACAGTCGCTAACCATAATTAACCTTTCATATGATTTAATAAACAGGAAAAAATATTTGCCATCTCATATTAATAAAAAGAGATCTTCAGGACATTTTTCTCCCCTTCTAGAATGTAGAAGCTGGGTTAATTTTTTTTACATGCTTATTTTATTGCCTTTTAAACTACTTGGGGATGTGGTTTACCTATGCAGATTAAAGCTGCAAAGGACAGCATGATCATGGATGTGCAGAGCACCTTCTGGCATGGCACAAAATGACCTCTTCTTTGAGGAAAAAAATAGCAAGACTGAGTGAGAAGAGTCACTGCTAAACCTGGGGCAGAGATAGGGAGCAGAGCTCACTGACAGCCCCAGTGATACCCAAGGAGCCAGCTATGATTTGCACCTTTCCCACACTCACAATTTTAATGCCTCACAGAGTTTTAAGTGATACTAATAGAGTCCTGTAGAGCTTTGACATTTTTAATATTTGGAAACCTTACTGACTTTTGGATGGAGGGCTCTATATATACAGACAGATACCTCTGAAGTGCCTTGAAGAGAGCTAAGTGCAAAGTACTCTTATTACCATGATTTCATTAATGAAGGCAAATGAAGATGCTGGCGAAGACTCTTCCCCCATATTATGGGGGGAAATTAAATGACAGATGTAAGTAAAAAGCTGGCATGGGGGACCAAAGTACATCTCTCAGTTCCTGATGGGTAGTTGCTTTGGCTTAGGACATCAAAGGCTTTCTGAAGAGCTGAAACTATAAAGGAAATATTCTCTTGGCTTAACCAATTTCCATAATGGGGATTAGGGAACACTTTCCCTGCTAGGACAGGAGAACTTCTTGTTTTAATTAATGTTCCTTGTAACTGTTGAGTGGTCATCATCCATTAGTATGATAATGCACCCTTGAAATCACAAATACAAATTATGGGACAACTGCTTGGCTATTAAAAAAATTAATATACATAAAAAACTGACCTGCAGCCCAGAAGCTGATTCCAGGAGATGGCCCCAGATTTTCTCTTGTGTCCCCAGTTTTGCTGCAGTCTGTTGACTGTCATTTTGTTCCCGTTTGCTATCGATCCGCTGCCAAGATTGAAATGGATCATCTTGAATTAAGATGGATGCACATCAAATTAATGCAAGCCTAAGGAGACTGGCTGTTTTTTAAAACAAAACAAAACAAATAATGATAAAAAAAAACAACAAACCAGTTTTGTTTTCTGACAGCAGAAATTAAACAAGCAAAACCAAAGATCTCAAAGAAACAACTCTTAGTTTTTACTGAGGATTATTTGTCTAAAATACAGCAGAAAATCACCATTCTGTTAAAGTTGCCATTCTCTAATTATTTTCAATAATTTACACTTTCTTTGTATCAGATGGTGAGTACAACCCTTACTCTGCTTTCTATGTTGATAATTTTATCCTAGTCTTGATTTAGAGAAATTTTCATTTACTATTGTCAGATTTTGTCTGGATTAGGACAGCTTTTAAAAAATATATTCCCATTTAAAAAATCATTATTTTCCTCCAGGGATTGTGATCACAACATCCACACTGTGGTAACCATGAAAGTTTTAATAATACTAATACAGCTTTTACTTTTGTAGATCTCAGTGAGATACAGGGTAGAAGAGACACAGGATCAGTAATCTTTGATATATTTTTTTTGTGTGATACTGTGAGGTGTTCTCACCAGCTCTGAAGATTCAGAAATCTGGCAAGAGCACTTTCCTTTTTTTAAGCCCAGGGCTCAGTTTAACAGGTCTGACCAATTGAACTTAATTTTCTCTCCTTTTCTTTGTGATTCACTTTAAGATTCAGGGTGAGGTTTAGCCTTTGACTTCCTGAATTTCCTTTTTTCTGACCAGTGTTTCAAAATCATTATTATTTTGATATAAAGGGGCTTTCTGCTGTTCTTTCTTGCTTTGCTTTTTGAGTTTGTTTAGCACTGTTGTTTTGTTTTTTTCTACAGGACACATTAAGCACTTTCTGGATTAGTTGGATCCAACCCAAATCCAGGGGACAAACACTGCTGCCCCAAGAGCCCCAGGATCTGCAGTCTGCAGCTCCTTTCACTACCCTGGCAGCCATTTCAAGTCAGGGTGTGTTTGATGGTTGGGTTGGGTTTTTTTAGGTTTTTTGTTTTTTGAGAAAAAAAATTTCTTTTCATTCAAGAGATGTTACAGCAAAATTGGAGCAATGTCTGTGGTGCTCTGTGTCTAAAGGCAACAAAGCTGGCTTTCTCCTCCAGCTTGTGTTTCTTTTTAACACTTTGTCTCTTTGTTCTTTTAAAAACTTTGTCTCACAACACCCTTGAGGAAGCAAATGTGCTTTTTGTTCCTTTGCTAACAGGTGAGGGAACTGGGACAACCAAATCCCAATTTTGCAGTAGGAGATGCCCCAAAGGGCAAAGTGGGGATTTGGGTGGGATACCCTGGCTACCCCTCATCTCACTTTACCCACTCTAATCTCCTCTCACAAATTATTCCCCACAAAAATTGAGAGCCACAAACCTTTGGGAGCACTGCCTCACGGGAAGGATTTATCAAGTGTGAACATCTTTGAAGAATTATTTTTTGTCCCTCTCCAGCTTGTGCATGGCCCTGCCATCATTACCACCCCTCACTGGTTTCAAGGCATTTATTTCTACAGATCTCTGTGAAGGAAACAGCCTCTTTTCATCCTGTCTTCCTGATGGCAGCTGCAAGAGAGGAAGATTTATTTCACTTGCCCAAGTTTTCCCTGGAAGTCTTTGGCAAGGATTTGCACCCCTGTCTCCAACCTCATACTACAATTGGTGACCATCACTCCTGTCTGCCCCTGGCTCTGCTTCAGCCCCTCTTCTCTTAAAGCAGGGCTAAGGACCATCTTTCAATATTTTATCACAAACCTCATGATATCATATTACTTTTGTTTTGTTTTGCTTTAAACTCCCTCCCTTTTAAGTGGTTTGAGGGTATGGGAAACTCCACTTTCATTAACAGGAAAATTAATTATGGACAAAAGGCTGAAGCAGAAAGACTAGAAACTGTAATGCTAACAGAAACAACTTGACATTCTTTTAAAAATCTGCTGCTCTGGGGGTCATCCTGTGTCCTGTGATTTACATGGAGTGACTCATGATTTTCCAGCACAGTTGCTGGGCAGACCTTAAGGACTGCTGCCTGTGTAGGAACAGTGATTTTAAAAAATCCCCTTCAGCTCCTCATCAGATGTTGAGGAGCACAGTGCATTTTCATTTCTCCTGCACATTAGCCAAATTAAATCAAAATAAATATCAATGAAAACATTGCACAGGACATAAAGCCCCATCCATTTGTGCTCTATCCATATGCTGCTTTACGAGACGCTGGGTTTCGCTCCCGCTCTGGCTCTCTGCTGCCAGCCCCGAGAGCGCAGCACGGCGCTGAGTCCCCGATGTGCTTTAGGCATTCATCCCTCCAACACTGCACCCCGGGGCCTGCCTGCGTTTTTGTTCTCACCATACATCTTTGCCAGGTTGCTTTCTGCCTGCAGGCAGCAGCCGTGGCCGGGATAACGCCTGCCAGCCTGGCTCCAGCTCCTGCCACCAGCTCCGGCTCCATCGCTGCTGCCGGATCAGCTGTGTGGGTGCATTTCTGCCAGCAAAAAAAAAAAAAAAGCAGAGTTGTTACAAGGTGTTTTATTATGAATTACCTTAGGGTGGTTTGGATAAAGCCAACAGTGACCTGCCAGGAAGTTGTTTCTTAGGGATGGTGGGGTGTTCACACCAGGGTCCCCTCGCTCAACACCTGCAGCGGAGCCGCTGCCGCTCCTGGCGTGGGTGCAACTTGCCTGCAGGGCAAAACACCAAACACCCGCTCAAGAAATCATAAAACAGAGCTCAGGATTTCAAAATGCAACTGATTTGTGTCGTCTCAGGAGCAAGAGCAGCGATTTCTGCTTCAAAAACCTGTGCAGTTTAGGGTAATGTGATTAGAGATTCACCATTTTCCCCTCTCATTATTATTTAGCTCCCTCATTTGAATGCTCAGGTTGGAGGGAAAGGGGATTGCTTGGAAATTACACACGCAGCCAAATTTCTTCCTTCCCCTTTGACAGGGCAGCACTGATGGTTATTGTTCTTTTCTAGCTGCATTACGCTGTCCTTGATTTTTGTTTCAAGCAGTCTAATGGCATGATGTCAAATCCTGCTAATTGGTTTAGGATTAAAATGCAGGACCACATCACTCTCTTGATTAACCAGCAGCAAAACTGCTTTTGTCTAACGATCGTTTCAGAGGAGAAAGAAAATAAAGCATATAAAGGAAGCTTCAGGCTTTTGTTATTAAAAATACATAGGAACCTGATTTTTTTTTTTTTAAGAGAGAAAAAAAAATGCCACTGCTAGACCTGCTAAGTTTTGACTTGTAGCAGTTAAAAAGCAGCCACATGGGGAAAAATCGCTTCCTAAGGAGCAGAGACTGTGCTTTTATCCAGACTTCAGCCCCTCACTGTGCCACCCCAGAGTATCCATGGCTGGACCTTCTCACATTTAATAAACTAGCAGCAAAAAAAAGAAAAAAAATCAATGGGATAATCTCAGCCCTGCTTCTGGCCTCCCTGACACCCAAGCAGCTCCAGCCCGACAAGTTTGCACTGGGTAAATAACCCAAGACCAAGCAAAGGCTGGTGTAGTGCTGGGGAGATGCTGGGAGCTGCAGGCAGTAGCAGGGACCTGAGTGGGATGTGGGATGCCCAGGGCCATGGGGAAAGGGGGGTGCATCCCCAACATCCCCCCTCACTCACCCCACAGTCACAGAAATTAATTCTGCAGCTTGATACGGGGCTCTGCTTGCTGGGACTGAGCAACCTGTTGGTTGATAAGCACAGAGCCAGGACAAGTGGTTTTTCCACCATGGCAGCAAGGTTTGGGGATTATTGGGAGGGGAATTGCAGGATGCAATTAAAATGAGGACAGAAGCAACACTAAACCATTACTTTCTCATCCCTCTGCTAAAGAAAAAACAACCCCCAACAAACCCACAAGAAACCCTCCCCTCCACATCAACTCCCGAAGATTCTCCCTGCTGCACTGTTTAATCTCTTTGGCTCCTGTTTTCCCTGACCAGCTGAGGGATTTAATTTCCAGGGAATTAGACGTCTGATTCAGGGTATTGTTTTGGGAGCTGTGCACACGATTTGCCACACACAGTCCTGAAAGTCACCGGCAGACCAAGCGCTCTCAGCACGCTCCCAGCCCGGCCCTGTTCTGCTGGGAGGTGAAAGGAACTTTATTGGGAAGGTTTTGATGCATTTGGCATGTCTTTGAACCTGGCTCCCCCGAAGGGAGAGAATGAACTCAGGCAGAGAAAGAAAAAGGAAATAAAAGGGCCCTTCCCATCTGCCTGGTTGCATTCAATGGGGAGCTTTTTAAAAGGTATAATAGAGGTTTGTGTGTTCCTGCTGAGATTTGTTCTGGTCAACTTCTCCGGGGCGTTCAGACAGGGAGGCATGGTCTGCCTGCCCTCCCCCAACACCCTCAGAAAGAAATTATAGTCTGAGATTTTTTCGTTTGTTTTGTTGGGGGTTTTTTTGGTAATTATTTTTTTTTCCTGCTGCAAAAATCCTGTGCCCTGCACACACGTTGCTCTCCCAAAAAAGCAACCTGAGCCAGCCCTGCCGAAAACAAAACTGTTTTTTTCTCCAGGTTTTCACCAGCAGAGCAGTAAAGCCCTTGTCTTCCCAAAAATGGCATTGAGGCAGCCAAACCCCAGGCATCCCTATGAGATCCAGAACAGGTTTTTCTAGAGAGCACCTCTGGGATGCTGGGTATGGGGAGCAGCTTAGGTCTCATCCCAGTTTTACAGCATCCCCATCACGAAGGTAAATCACCAGCAACAGTGACTGTACTCCAGAAGTTGTTCTGCTCTTTACCATGCTCTGCAAGATGACATTTCAAACAGTAAACACTCAGAAAGGGCCCCTGTGTCTGCACCCAACAGGTACAAAAAAGCCTGAGAAGTTCTTGGCTGCCGTGAACAGCTTTCTGCTTTGCAAACTATGATAGCAGGAGTGGAAATATGTTTTGTCTGCTTTTCCCTGACTCCGGGACTCCGAAGCAGGAAGATGAGAACATCCTGCACACATGTTAATTAGTCATTCCTTAAAACCAAATGTCACAGTGCTCATATTTAATTCCAAGAACAGACTGATGAATATGTACGTATAGTTATATTTCATTTACATACTCTGGGATTTGTTAAGAGACGCCTAATAAAACCATCTAAAATGAATTAGGTCTTCTCCTACCAACATTTATTCTGAATACACATATATCAGAGGAACATTCCCAGTAGTGTAATAGGAGATTTTCACAGAAACAAAATACATATATTATGTTTCATAAATGGAGATAGTGAGTTAAAGCAGCCTCCCTCTAAAAGGGATTTGATTCTTGATGCAGCAAACACACAAAAAAGGGGCTTGAAAGTCAAGGGGGAGGTGGCAGTTTGGTTTATAGGAGTCCAAAAAGGCTGAAGCTCAGCACCCAGAAGGGTGTAAGAAAATGTCCACATAAGGGAGATGTTAAACGAACTGAATTATCTCCTCAAAGCCAGTAGGAAAAGAAAATCCTTTTGAGACTTTTCCATCCTCTGATTTTCAATTTCCCCCTTCTGCATTTAATGAAGTTTTTAATAAATATATTTTTGCCTTTGCTTGGAGCCCCCCCCTAGAGCTGGGTGGCATCCAGGTAGCTGCAGTGAAATTGCTTCCATCCCAAGATGCTTTCAACGCATTTTTTTTTCCTTTTCAAAATAAGCCCCTTTATAGGGAAAGCACTGTGGTTTTGGTTTGCTGGTTCACACACACACCCCACACCCCCTCCTCTAAGTGCCCTGCACCCTGTGAGCTCTCAGAGGTCATGACAATGTGGTGGGGGGTGGCTGCTGGTCCTGGCAGGGCCATCACCCCTTCGGCAGGTCCTGCCGCGGGAATTCAGCTCACACTCCTGCTGATGGGAGAGTCTGGAACAAATCTAACTCACTCGCCCCGTGTTGGCTGGCCTCTGTGGGGCTAAGAGGAGTGGAAAGCAGTAAAATCTCCTTTCAGTCTATAAAAATCTGCAGAGATATTTGGAATGTGCAGAGGGAGCAGATCTCCTGAGTAAAGCAGAGCAATGATTAAAATAGTCACTTTTCTGACCGTAACCGCAATTTAAATACTGTGGCTTTTGTTTGCAGAACAGCTATGGTTTATATTCTAGTGACAGTCACACAGCTCCAGAGGTTGTTTTCAGAGCTAGTGGCAATAACATGTGGCTTGAATTAAAGTCTTAAAGTTAGAGGATCAGTGTTACACCAGCAAAGATGTTGCCAGTGTCTCTGCAAGTCAAAATTTTAAATCATCAGGAACCTGAACGCTCCTCATTAAATGATTAAAGGGAACAGTAATGAAAAAGCTAAAAGAAAGGAGAAATATACAGCCATATAAGCAGGAACATCTATTTTCAAAGCAGAAAAAAATACTGCCATCCTGAAAAAGGCAATAAACATATCAAACTAACTCACTGTTTTGCTTTTTTTTTAGCCCAGAACTTAATCTTAATAAAGCAACACGTTTTAGATGGCAGAGTAAGATTACAGCTCTTCTAGGCTAGGACTAGGGTTTTCCTATAAACAGGTTATTGCTACAGGTTCTGCTCACAATTAACTCTGTATTTATGTCCCACTTTCGGAGAATGAAATGATCCCTGAGATGAGGTGCTTTAAAGGTGAAGTTTTCCATTGGGGTATCAAGCCCTTTTCCTTGCTGTGGGTTCTGCATTTCTGTTTTCCCCAATACAATGGCCTCAACTCAGCCCTCCCAGACCTGAGCCCATTCCATTCTCCCATCCCAAAATAAACAGTGGGACACACAGATCAGAGCTGGGCTGGGTTTTGCAGGACACCATCAATACACAGTGGAAAGAAACAAGGATTTCTTCCTTCCCAACCCTAGCTGCATTGTATTTGTCATCCATTTGCCTTCTCACAGTGCAAGAACATACCTCAGCTGAGCTGCTTGTCCTTCCTCAAAGTCATGGGCCAGTACTCCAGAGCCATTCTGACCCATTTCAATAAGTCCTGAAATGGGAAGCATCACATTTACCAAAGACATCACTAGTTGAACCCTTGGTATTTTGTGTTGACAGGAATTGCATTGTGTGACTTGCAGTTTTGGTCTTTCAGTGCCTGTTTGTGAGGAAAAAAAGAAAAAAAGTGAAAAAATCAAACTAAACAAAATACTAACAATGGATAAAATACACTGACTGAGTCATTATGTTGAATATATATGTATAAATCCATGATGCTTGCTGCAGAAGGGGGTAGCCTGCCTGTATTGATATATTGGCAAGAATGCAAGGGTTATATTTGAAATGTAGAAAATAATCCAGTGAGTCATCTTGCACACTCTTTGGCTCAGGATCCTCTCCCATTTTCGCTTTGACCCAGGAGGGCACAGCACACAGCCTGAAAATAGGCAGCAGGATGACGTGGTGTGGCTGCTCCACTCCCTGCAGGGAAGTGCACCAATCCCAGTCCTGCAGCCCTTCCACAGGGATGCTCCAAAAAGGTCTGAAAATGCTGCTATTGTGGTCCTTGTCAAGCTTTTCTTTATACTGCACATCATCACTTAATGGAAATGAGCAGATTAGAAGAATATCCCCCAAAAGAAGTGATAATAAAAGACCCATGGCACATAAAAATGCAACACCTGAAGTCACTGTGTTTCTAGCCCATGGGTAAGGCATCCATGTGTTAGTTTGGATTACAAACCAAATCAAGAACAAAACCAGCCCAAGAAATTGGAGGCACAAACATTAAACACAAAAATGAAATTTGAGATTGTAATATTTGCAAATGTGAATAAGGACAGTCAGCCTCAGGCTTGGTTACAGATGACCTGTCCATGGCAGCTTCAATCAGTTCCTTATCAATCTGCTGCTTTCCTGGAAAGGAAGTCTGGCAGTTTCAGCCATCTCCCATCAGACCAGGTTGCCCCAAGCCTCATCAAACCTGTCCTTGAACACTTCCAGGGGCAGTCACAGCTCTCTGGGCAACCTGGGCCAGCGACTCATCACCCTCAACAATAAAGAATTTGTTCCTAATATCTAAGAAAATCTCCCCTCTTTCACTTTAAAACCACTACCCCTTGTCTGATCACTCCATGTCCTTCTAAAAAGTACCTCTATATGTACACATATATGCACACACACACATACATCTACATATAGATACACCAGATTGTAAGTAAAAGTTGTCTATGTATCTCTGATATTAAAAAACATTGCTCATCATCCTATGGAATTCCTCATCACTATCTCATATATAAGAACCCAAGACATGACCTGGATAGAGGATTTTAATGAGCACCAATACCTGGTCTATATAATTTTCTCTTCATCCTACTAGTCTCCTGTCCTTACCCCAACTTCACTAACTCATATGAGATGCATCAAATCTGGCTGTTTCTGGCAACATGCCACCAAAGCCATGAATGGGCCACCAGGACTGGAGGGTTTGGCCTCAGCCTCAGCTTTACATAGAAAAATGTAACATCTGTAACATCTTTCTACATCTGTACAGACATGAATTATACATATAATATAGATGCATGTTAAACAGTAGCAAGGGCTTCAACATATTCACTAAAGAGGTTGTTTATTAATAATTCCTCCCCTTTGGTGTGCTACCACAAACCTTCCAACAGTTTGCATTACAGAGACTCTACAAGGAGGCAATGCATTTTGAATGGTTGATTAGAGAAATACAGCTCAGATGGGCAAACCATAACATTTTTAATCCCATCCTCATTTCATTTTTAAGAAAAATAAATGATCTCTGTATCTTGGCATATGAATCATGTTGAAATGGAGCCATTACTGTGGACAGCTTTTTCACAATGGCTCGCATAATGTGGTATGAAAATCATGTACAGAGATTGTATCTCAGAAGGAAAATAAAAGGCAGTTAAATTATAAGGCAAGAACTCAGCTATGAATGGATGTTACGTTCCAGGAGACTAATGCATAAGAGGGGGAAATGACAAGACTTTTTTTTTTTTCCATTTAAGATGTTTTATCCTTGCAACAAGCTCAACTGTCAAATGTTTTGAGAGAGGTCAGAACTAGTCTATCTGTCTTTTTTATGTGAGTTTGTGAAAGGAATTTCTCCTCGAGGAGTTGTACAGGAATTGACACGATAAACCTAAATGGCTCCTTTACAACTGTTAGGGTTTTCTGTAAACACATGCTGTCCTGCCAGCCAACCAGCTTCAAACCTGGGTGCTGAGCACAGCAGATGGTCTATCCTGCTGATACACACGCTACTAATTCATATTTCAATACACAGCTTTGCTGCCTAAATGAAGCCACTGCATCCTACTAAGTTTTAAAACTTCCAGTAATAGGTATTCTTAATTTTTTAAGGGGATAGAGGACTAAATGGGAGGGGAAGGGAAGGCTGAAAAGAGAAGGGGGCCAGCACTAATAGGAATGGACATTTTGGAGGTAGATGTTGTACTGTGTTGTGTTGTAAACATGAGTCCTGCCATTTCAGTGCCTTCCTGCCAAAAGGAAACCATGGCATGGCTGTGCTGTATTAAGAGGAATAAATAAAAAAACAGAGAAATCAGACCTGTACCACCCACAAGGAAGGTGGGCAGAATAGAAAAGGTAAGGAGTGATGAAAAACAAAGCTACTTGCAAGCAATCATGATCATAACATCTTGGGGAGGAAGGGTTTTGGGAGGGATACAGGGCAGTATGGTAATTCAAACCACTGCCTTGCCCCACCCTGCACCAGCTCTGCTACTACTGCTGCTGTGCAGAAATACATTTAGCATCATCACTTCATTATAAAAACCCTTCTCCCTCAGCTAAATCAGATCCCATACTTCTCATCTCCAGTTATTGCCCAACAGGTTCAGGTAAGAACGAGAAGGATAAGATCGTTCTCTTTCTACTGGGCTGACAGAGTAGGATGTGAGGGGAAAACTGTTACTACACCTTGAAAAAGGAAGGAGCCAGGAAAAAAAAAAAAAAAAAAACAGACTTTGGGGTTTGTTCTGACTTTGTTCTGACAAATGGTTCAAAAACATGCCTGGAGCCATCCATGCCACTACTGTGTCCTGCAGCTTGGGTGTTCCAGTGTCACCAACTGATGACTCTGAGGTTGAAACTGGAAATAGTCACTGGTCAGCCCCCTGCAGCTGCTCCTGCCAGACAGAAACACAGAGACACATGGGTGCATCCTAAACACCTCTGCAAATGCCTCGAGACAGGGATACATCATGTGTGTGGCCCAATGCACCCACACTGCCATACTGCTGTGTGAACTTCTCTCTCCCTCCATCACCGAGAACTGTCTACACCAGAAAAACACACCAAAAAAAAAAAAAAAGAGCTAATGAACAGAAGAAATAGAGATCCTTTGCATGAATAACCCTCCCTCCTTGCAAGGGGACTGCTTCTTGAATTTCTCTTGTTATGGTATTATCAAATGTTGAGCCTCCTCCTCTGAGCCATGATAAGTTGGGCAATTTCATCAAATTCAACACTAAGTAGGAGCAGAACCTCCTTCTTAAATTCATTAAATCTTTCTCCCAAAGGAGAAACACAAATTAATATTAACTTTCTCTTTTTATTTCAATTAACTTATTTTCTCTTCCAGAGACTAAACTACAGAGATATTTCCAAAGCCACAGTTTGTTTTTCTGGCTGCAGTACAAACTGAACAGTTCTGATGAATTTGTTAGAAGGGAAAGCAGTACCAAAGTGGCCCTAAGAGAGGGAGAGCAGCCATTGTTTTCCTACACCATTTTGGCTTCCCTTGGTTTAAGAGACTCAGTTGTGTAGTTGGGTTTAGTCTTTGAAAAAAAAAAAACAAAGAAAAAACCACAAAAAAGTAAACAAAGAAAAATTTGGACATCTTGTATTATTAAAGGACAGAAAAATAAACTCAGGAATTGTTGCAGAAATCACTCATAATATAGCTTAAAAGAATATAAATCAGCAGAGAGACTTGTAACAGAGTCTTACAACTTAATCTCTCATTAAAAAATACTGCCATGCAATTAAAGAGTGTCCTTTGATAAACATGCTGTTGTACAGGAATTAGCTCTAGGCAGACACATCCATAGCACTGCAGTGATACAGTATTTTTATATCCTGGGCATAAATACACAGCATGTGTGCATGTGTACATTATACTGATGCAAGGTAATGCACAGCACTCTGCATGTTGCCATTTCAAAGGAAAAATCTACTTACTCTAAGTCAGATAACTCAGTTTTGTTTAGATTTAAAGCTTCTCCCTAGCACACCTGCTGCCAGGCAGGGGGGAGAAAGGCACAGGGAGCATTCCCAGAGGGAAAAGTGGAAGCTAATGAGAAACAGCCATGTCTCCGTGCCTTTTCCCCAGCCTGGATGCCACGGTGTGGGGCTCTGCATCAGGTTTGGTCCACAGGATAGGAAACTTTGAGACTGTTTCATATAGGTCAGGCTGTCTTGCCTTTTAGACCTTCTTTTGGTCACCTAATCCACTTTCCAAGGGTTTTACATGGGACTTATGCTCATGTCAGACACCCAGCTGCAAACCAAACTTTGCCACTTGCAGCTCAAAAAACATCTCCCCCCCTCCAGCTGCATCTTCCCAGGCCCACAACTGAAGCAGCTCCTGGCAAACCCAGGATTACTCACAGTCTGGGTTACTTTGGCCATGCTACTCATCATCGTGGATGCCAGGAACCACATTGTTGAAGAACACCTAGAACAAAACAGATGAATGATAAGATGGGTTGACCAGACAAAAGCTGAACAGCAAAGCAACACAAGCTCATCACACAACTCCTTACTGCTTGTCTCTTTTCTCCTTTAGCCATGGTGTTCAGCACAGGAAAATATTTCATAAATTCTCCACTTTTCTTACTTTGTGAAAAAATCCTCCCAGAAAGCCTTGGCTCCCTGCAAGCTCCTGGGGAGACATGGGGTGCTGCTCGGGTGGCTGCACTCCCACCTGGAGGCAGAAACCACAGCAGAAAAAAAAAAAAAAATACAGATTTCACAAGAAGAGCAGGGGAGGGGGGGATGAACAAAAAAGCTGGAAATGTGTTAGTTAACTTCGTGTGGTTGTTCAAGCCACTTCCTGACACCCAAGCGAGTCATCTGAATTTAACACATTTCTCTTTTGCATTTTGCAGCTCACCTTTAAGAAGAGCACAAGGCGGAGGAGGTGGGAATATATGGACTTCAGCCCTTCCATCAGTTTCCCCCTGTTACTTTCAAAGATTTTCTATTTAGAAAGGAAGGCTTTTTTATTTTTTTTTTCCTGCTGTTCATACATTACACATGCTTCCCAGCCAAAATATCTTGCTTGTGTATTTTTTTAAATTTAGCCTACATTACTTCAAAATTGCTCTAAGAATAATTAAAAAGAATTCCTTTCCCCAGCTCTTTGATTTACCTGACTTTATTTCTGAAGAGTGTTTTAAGAAATAAGCATTTGGAAAAAAAAAAAAAGCCAAACGAGAGATCAACAATTAAAGAAAAAAATATCCTGACATCCTCCTCCTTGTCTGAATCTAATGAAAATGTTTAAACTGCATGGATATTTATCCTTATGAAAAACATATGAACAAAACAAAACCCCCAGTATTCTGGTGAGATTCTGTAAACAGGACAAACGGGTAACTGCGGAAATATATCCATTTAAGACCTTTATTTCCTTCTAGCTCTTTCCAGCACCAAAACGAGCTTTGCATGCAGATTTTGTTTCAGTTGAGTGGAATCATTCTCATAACTATTCTCCAAAGCCTGAGCTCTGAGGTCAACCCCACTCCTTCTGCTACAGGATCAATATTAACAAGTGTGACTAACCCATTCCTTGCACCCTTCTTAAATTTTCCAGAGTGTGTCCAGAAGCATGAAAGCCAGAGATCAAAAAAGGCAAGGATTTTATTGTTGGAGCTGGATGGGAAGAAAGATGCAATATAGGTACAAACCCAGCACCTTGGGGAAGCTGGTCTGTAACACCACCAAAGAAAAATGAGGGAATGACCTGGGCTGCAAGAAAATTATCTTGTCCTCCTGCTCAAAAATGAGAAAATTTACCAGGATCAGTGCCCCAAGAGCAAATCTGAGCTTGCACTGTGGTTCCCAAAGGACCCAGGAGAGGACAGAGGTGGTGAGGGAGGTGTGATACAGCTTGGTGTCTCCTGGGCAGAGGCTATGGGGCTGATATGGCTTTGAGGGCCCATGCTCACCCCTGTTCTTCTCTTCACAGCTGCTACTTATGAGGTTTCATGGTATCTTGGACAGTCTTCCCATGCAAGGCATGAATTAAGCTTCCCTTGGAATCTGTAAGAAGACCAACAGAGGTTTGGTTGTATCACCCAGACATTTCTAGGGGGAAAGTCTCAGACTAACAAATCTGGTGTTAAATAAAGCACCCAGAGATGCTTATTACAATTGAAGTTTGATAACTGTGTAGCAGCAGGGATGCAGAGCCCAGTTTGGAAGGGCATGAGGATACATCTATCCCAATTAACATCTATCAAATGGCTTTCAAAAACTGGACCAGTTGAATGGACATGGGGAGAGAAAGGGGCCTCTGTACACCCTGCTGATAAAAAGTTTGTCAAAACCAGATTATAGCCTTGAGAATATTTCTATGCAAGGTCAGGTGCAGTCCTGATGAAGCCAAGGAAAAGAAAAAAAACAAAAAAACAGAACTAGAAATTACAAAGAGAGGTATTTAAGCCTGAAAGAGGTTTTATTCACATGATCAGCCAAAACTTGGGCTCTTATGATTCAAAGCTGTTCACTCATAATGCACAGGCCTCTTAGTTTCCAGAATGTGTTTAATTTTCCTATACATTTTCTCAAATGAAAGGTATGCCCCAGATTTCAGCACCTCCATTGTGTCTGCTCAACTGACCCCACAAGAAATCATCTCACACAGTTTGTTTCCACACCTGGCTTTCTTCTCCTGCAGGATGTCAAACTGCAGAGCAGAACATACCCAAGAACATGTATTTTTCTCCCTCCACCTTTTGAAATACTTTAGCTGTTGACCCAGCAAATGGGTGCAGATTTCTTGGGTCACTGGATTTACAGACTATAGGAGCTGTAAAAGATGCATGAATTGTGATCTTGACCTACATAGTTCCTGTTCCTCCACCTTGTTCCACACTGGCACAGTGAACAGTGAAGCTTCTCAAATCATGAAGGGAACTTGGGATGAAAAGAAAGAGGAGAAGCAGGAAGCAGTTAATGACCCCTTTGTGGTGTATAGCCTGTGACATCTTCCATGACTTGCCAGACTATGCAAAAAACTCCCTGTCACCTTCTGCAGAGCAGAGATGGACCTGTTCAAGGAGGACTTGTTCAGAGATGGCACTTATGAAAACAAACCTCCTGCCCAAATCCTAAATCTGCCCTTATGTTTTTACAGCCTGGGGAAAAATTCTTATTTGCACTTTTTCACTCAGTAGCTCCTGATCTAAAAATTCCCATGCATAAATGCCAGATACCCAGCTGAGGCCATGGAGACTCAAGGAGACACATGCAAACTCATACTTAGTGCTCTGCAGAGCTCATCATCTCCACTGCACAGCAGCAATGCAAAAGGAGCCACACAGGAGAGACTGTAAGGAAAAGTCCCAGGAAACCTCTTGGAACTTGCATAATTTTTAAACTTTGCCCAGTTAAACTGTGGTTCCATTAAACTTTCCTTGTGCTGTCAAAGTGCTCACTGAGTGATTATGGGGATCAGCCCCAAACAATTAAAAGTGAGAACAACATTAAAAATCAAAGATTCTGTAGACAAAAAATCTCTTGCAAAAGACACAGCCCTTCAGAGTTATAGGCTACTCAAATGGGGAGAACAAAATAAATGAAAAAAACATCTTGTATATTATATTAATTTATATACAAGATTTTAGACGGTTCCAGATTTCTGGATTAAATACAATACCATGTGGCTCCATTAAGGCTCACTGGCCTTTTAGAATATTATTGAAAGAAATAATATATAACAGTTTGAAAGGTTTTTGGATGCTTGGTGGCATCATTATGCAATTTATTAATATGTGGGCAGAGTGACTAATGCCTCTGAGGATATATTTTTAGTTTCAAAAAATAAATATGAAAAAGAAAAGCATGCTGGAGGGGCCAAGAAGGAAAAGCAGCTACCAATGGGTTTGTGCTAGCAGCATGCAATGGCATGCATCATTCTGTCTGCCCCTCCAGAGCCCAGAATAGAGCACTTCTCCTTTCACTTACAGCATTGCCAAAGTTGCCCAGAGGCCCCAGCAATTGCAGTTTGGTAGAACTGGGGTATCTAACTCCTTTTCTGGCATCTTTCCTCCGTTTTTGAGGCCGACAGGGACAATTCAGATTACCTAGTTTAATGCTTAATGTAAATCCCCAAGAAAATAATGTCACACTTTCACTCACTAATTGAACCTACTACTCTGTGTTTCACCAAAGTCATCTGGGCTGGCCTCCAGTTCTAATTTCAAACTGCAAGAAGATGACAAATCCCCACACCCCCTTCAACAGCCTGTCCCAGCAGTCAGCCCCATCTACCCTCTCCATTCCTCTATTTTGCCTGCCTTAAATTTCCAGCCATTGCATCTCCTTATGTTTTCCTCCATTAGACTATAAAGTCCTTTTGTATGCAGTATTTTGGACTCTGAAGGCATTTACTGCACAGTCAGGTCACTGCATGATCTGCTTTTTTGCTAAGTTCACCAAATTGAGCTCCTTAAGCCTCTCTCCACAAGATTTCCTTTTCCAACCCTCAAATCGTCTTTGTAAAACCAAACCATAGGCTGAGAGTTTACAGCCTCTACCATGAATTCAGGTCCCTGAATCTCAGGTTAATAAAGTCTCTATTTTTTAATAAGGCTTCTGTGAAATGACTAGAAATAGTCCCACAGGATGTATTATTTGGAGGTAACTATTTCCACATGGTTCTGGAGGTATGGTTCTGTGAGCAGAGCATGAGGAGAGCAGTGGGAGGGCTCTTTCCTCCTCTCCTTACCCTTTCCTGCAGCCTTTTTTAGCGCTCTCCCAAGTTGCTTTTCAAAAAAAAAAAACACTATTTTTTGGGGGGGGAGTCGATTCTGGTGGACATTTCCTACACTTACAGAAAGAAGCAACAGGATTTCACCTCCCCACTCACATGCACAAACCAGCTCCCAAGGAAGCTGCTTCCCCCAGCACAAAACCTACCCTGAGAGCCCGCAGGGGCCAGCAGCCCCAGCTCTTGTGGGAGCAGAGGCACTGACAGGGTCTTGGCAAGCCTTGCTCAACAAACCCTGTCCCAGAGAGACAGCTATAAAATCTTTCAAAGCTCACTGGAGCCCCTCCTTCCTCCCAAATTAATAGGACTGAAGACAAACCCCATGGGTTTTTCTTCCCCATCCTTTTTCAGTGGTGGTGTCCACACTTTGGAGCTGTTTCTCGTAAATAATTGATTTACTTATTGTTTGTTAAACCACAATGGGTTCACAGGAGGCCTGGCTCTAGATCTTTAAAGAAAACAGGATATTGCCAAAAATTCAGCAAAATGACAAGACATGGTGAGTTCTAGGTAGTCTCCTCAGGCACTGGAGCTTCTGGATGGGATAATATCCTGCCTTTTCATCGGTTGCATTTGATTTGTATGTGAGACTACTCACCAAATGCTGAGTCCAATACATATGCCAGCTCAGTTTCCATTCAGTCTGGCCTTTACATACCCCACTGGGACAAACTATCTGCCCTAAACTGAAACAAAAAAATTCAGAGGCAATCATGACTGATAAAATCCTCAAGTGAGTGAGGTCATCACCAGCCCCTTTTAAACTTTTCCTCATTCAATTTGTTTGATTTTCTGTTGCTGAGTTTTGCTCCTGATACTTTTGATCCAAAACCCTGGGAGAGTCCTACAAGACGCATAATTCACTTCACTTCAGGACTCTTTCCTTCACCCAAAGATGCCTACACGTGTCATGAAACCCTCTTGTGACTTAACACCTTCCCTAACCTATCTTCACTATTTGGATTCAAAAAATCCTTTTCCTTCCCTCTCTGATGAAAGACCACCAGTGTAACTGCAAGAGTGTATAGGTGACACAATGACAGTAATCACCTAATGAAATGCCCTCCCTTCTAGCTGCAAGTTGTCCACACAGAATACCCAAAGAACACCCAGAAGGTAGATAAGGTTGTGTGAGTAGCCTGCAAAATCTATCAGATGAACAGGAAGCTTTGCAGTCAGGTGTAAAATTCAACATTTCCCCATGGCAAGCACAATTACTCTAGAATTCTTGAAAATATCTGTGTTAGCAAAGCCTAAGGGCTTGGTTGGTGAAAGCAGGCAGGAAAGGGTAAAAAATCCAAATGCATTTGCAAGGAAAGCAAACAAAAATCATCTTTGAAGGGAAAGAATATTAGTGAATGTTTCCTAATGGTCACCATCCACCCTGTTCTTTCTTTGCAATCCATGTGCCAAAGGCATAAGGTTTTCATTTTGTTCATGGTCAATGTAATGTTTAGAGTTTCATCTACTTGAATAATTCTTTGGGGACCAGTTGTAATAGTTACATTTTGGGTTTAAATTGCATTTTTTTTCATACCAACTGAATCTTACCAAAGAGTGAAACTGAAAAGGATAAAATTAGATTCCTGAACCTTCCTCCCTTTTTAGAACCAGACATGAAAAAAACTGCATCCAGTTTTGTTAAATATTTTTTCCACATCTGGTGTTTAGTCAAAACCATAAGAAAAGTGCTGGAAATCTCACAAGAAGTCTCATACTCTTGTGATTTCCAGTCCAATTTTTGCAGCCACAGGAGATCTGTATAGTTCAGATAAGGATCTGAAGCCAAACCCAAACTGTGAACCTTGAGGCTCACCCCACCCACAACAGCTTATGTCTTTACCCATCATTTGCAGCAGATGTTCTTCCAAATTCTCCAGTGAGATAAATTCCATTAAAGTTTATTATATACATACAATACAAAATAAAAGCATCAAGCTATTGTTAAAGACCTTCATACAGCAGCATCTATTGATTAGAGAGGTTTGTTTCTCCTAAATACTAATTTTTTGGGGGTTTTTGATCTAAAGGCCACTGACTCAATGAGAGCATTTCCATTATCTTCAGCAGGCTGCAGCTCAAGCCCTTGACAAACTGGCTGTCCCATAGGTCAGTCTGCAGAGTGTGGGTTTCTGCCACAGAGTGTCCCTAGAACATTTTGACTGTAGATTTACAGTCTTTAATAAAATTTTTAAATGAAGTTCTATAGTTAGATTCCATATGGTATATCATAAATTAACAGCAGACTCTGCAAGCTTGGGTTTGAGAGCTGGTAGGGTTGGGTTGTTGGTGTTTGTTTTTTTTTCATTTGGCTCTCAGGAACATACAGTTTTTTTTCCATAGGAACTCTTCTCCAAATGCTAATTTTACCTGTTTTCTGCTATTTTGCAACAGAACATGTGCACTTCTCATGGCCAAAGCTCTCCATGAAGCTGTGCCTGTGGCAGCAGTGGTGGGCGACGTGAGCAAGTGGGGAACTCGTCATCCATCGTCTTGAACTGATCAGGAGGGCAGACTGGGATTTGGGCCCTCCTTGGGTACCAGTCAGCCTAGTCAGAAAGAAAAGCAAGCCCAAAAGTTTCAGATTACTTTTCTCCCTGGAACAGTATTTAAAGCTGGAAGTTGAGTTTTGCCTATTGAGGGAGTATTCTCCATGCAGCTCTGCCAGCAAACCCTTGAAGGACATAAACCCTGGGGCAAGAGATGATTCAAGGCCAGGCTGAGTGGGGCTTTGAGCAATCGGATCCAGTGGAAGGTGTCTCTGCCCATGCAGGGGGTAGAACTAGATGAAGTTTAAGGTTCTTCTAAACCCAAACATTCCGGATTCTGTGATCTTGTGCAGAGCCTTGCACACAAAAAGACCAATCTTAACTGGACCTCTATAGTCTCAACATCTCCTATGATGGCCAGGCAAGTGGTGACAGCAGGAAACAAGGGTCAGCTCCCAGAAACCCAAGTCCCAGTTGAGATCCCCTGCTGCCAGAGCTAATTTAAGAATTCACAGCAGCATTACCATGCCCATCTGCAAAGGTGGGAGCAATAATCCCACAATACCTTCTCAGAATGCTGTGAGGCCATGAACTCTGTTACACAGAGTAGTTACTGGTTCAGTAGTAAATGAAATCTGTTTTCACTTCCAAGGTTATGGCATAAATTACTATAGGCAGAAATCCAGGCCTAAGCAGGCAATGAACTGGATGGGGCCCACTCAGTTCCTTTCATCTTTAGCTTTGATTTTCATTGTTCTGTTCATTAACAGAATTTCCATGTCTTTCCCCCTGCCCCCTGTTGTAATTTTTCTGAGCTGTTTAATTGCCAGCGAGAGATGGCCTCGTATTAATTGTTTATCCAGCTCCTCCAAAGCACCACAGAATCTGAACGGGTTTAGCAGACTCAGCATTTCCCCTCTTTACTTCTCAGCCCTCGTATATGCAGAAAAAAAGAGGCTGAAGCAAGTCTGTTGTGTGTTCCTCCTGGGGGAACTATAATCTCTCCACTGGTTTTCGTTTCAAAATGAGCAGATACAGCCCTTAAAATCAGCACAAGCTGCCCCAAGTCAGTGGGGCTGTGGCTATTGGCTTTCCTGGTTTTGTAGGACATAAATATCACCCAGACCCAAATATCAGCTGAGAACACCCTGGTTAACTCTATTCAATAGCAAAATGATCAGGTGTCTCTTCCAGCTTTCCCTTGCTTTCCCCATGTTCCCAGAGCCTAAAGCTCTGTTCTTGGCCCTTTCCTTGATCACTTGGTGTCAGAAAGCTGCAGCTGAACAGATGTTTGCCACCACTAGCTGCCCCCTCTGGTTCATGATTCATTTAAAAGAAAATTAATAGCACTAAATTTGATTCAAAACTCCCCTCCCCAAGGAGTAGAGTTTGTGACTTGTGTATTAAGCACTCCCACTGGAAAAAAGAACGGGGAAAATAAAACAGATGAGGTGAAATGAAAGATTACAGGACAAAGTGATGGCCACTTACCAGGCAAATAGGATTCACTGCTGAAGACTGATGAAGTCTTTGCTGACTTTGTGGTTTAGCAGCAGAGTATCTGCTCCATAATTTGTGTTCAGCCAGCCTCTGTTGGAAGTAACACCTGGTCAGCTAGCATTTCCTTGGGGCTCTGGAAGAGAAGACATTCAATACCAATCTCTGTAGAAGTGGCACTGTAGGAGTTTGACCAGGGCCCTGGATTCTGTAGGGTAGATGACCCAGGTTTTAGGGAGTAAAGGTGAGAAGAATGGTTGTGGAAAGCAGCACTTAAATGTGTCCCCTGCCTTACCTGTCTCCTACCAGATGTTACTAAATCCTCACCCAGGATGTTCCTATGGAGCACTAGGAAAGGACACATAACAGAACATTATTAACCCAGATCTAAACATAGGATTTCCACTGCAGTTTGACTTTGCCCATCATGAAGGCCCTATTTAATCTCCACTTTCAAGAAACAAACACTCAGGCAGAGTAAGGTTAAGAAATCAGACTGAGTCCCAGAAGCAGAAACAAAGCTCATTAGTCCCTGATCCACAGGGAGCCCTTTGCTTCCGTCTCATCCGAACTGCCATATGACAACCCCAGTCAAAGGCATCTCTAAAGAGATCAATTTTATAGTGGTTTTACCCTTTGAAAGCACAAACAGGTTCTCCATTAGGAACTATAATTTATCTGACTCTGACCACTGACTGCAGGCCTATGATATATAGCTAAATGGGTTGCACAGTGCCAGAAAACTCCACCCAAGTATACATGGCACACACAAAGCAAAGCTCTGCAGATCTGAAAACGCAGAGTAGCAGCAAGTGCTCTGGTTTCCCAGAATGATTTGGGAGGTAGGTAGGCTTAGCTGAAGGCTGTGGTTTCTAAATTGGACATGGTTACCTAAAACTATTGGAAATTTGAATTGCATGTCAGATGTCTGGAATAAATGGACTCAGGAGACATAAGAAAAAACATGTGGCCTAGTATTTTTCTCTTTTTTAACATCTTTTAGAAACAGTTTAGATCTCATCTGGGGCTTGTATAGTTCCTTTGTTTAGAAAATCTGAATTCAAATTCTTCATAAAGCTTTGTTAATTAAAAGGCAAAAACTTGATTGTTGTACACAGAGCCCTTCATCTTGCAAGATGCCTGTACACTTTCCAAAAACATATTCTACTTTCCAAAAAAGTAAATGATCCTTTGAAAACCAGGCAGCACAGTTATTTTATTTAACTCAAATTGACCAAATTTAAATTCCAAAATGGACTGTTTTGGCCTGACCCAGTTTCTAATTCTGCCAGTGGCTTTTGTAGCTGCTACACAGCAAGCAGGGAAGCTCCTCCCAAGCCCTCCATGCTAGGCACACTTGGGGCTGCCCATCTTTAGTAAGACCACCCAGCACAATGATGAGGATTACAAGAAACAAAATTTCCTCTGAAGTGCAGGCATCTCTGGGGTGAAATATATAACCTGCTCCCTGGCACACAGCTCTATCATCCCACTGTGCAATGAGACCAAAAAGGGACACTCAAAGGCACCTTTCTGTAGGCAGAGAGGCCTAATCTGAACTGAAGAGGCAGGATTTGGGATAAAATGTTTCCCACCAAGCTTTGGCTTTGGCTCTTAAAAGAGAAGAGGGAAAATTTCAGCTCTGCCTATATTGGGGTTGGCATACAACTTTACATGGTTATGTTGGGGTCCCTGACTCCTGCTTCCCACTGTTTCTCACTGCCACAACCTTCATTTCCTTGGTGAAGTCAACTCAACAAACCAACCTACCCTTCAGCCACCAGGAGCTTTTTCTCCCACACTCTTTGCCTGGTGATCTTCTAACTCCTGCTGCTCACTAGGCAGTTCCCAGGACGATGCATATTTTTTTTAAGATTTTGGGGGTTTGTTGTTTTGGGTTTTTTTCTGTTGCTTTCTGAGCACTTCTCATGCCTTCTCAGATGCAGCCTTCTAGTCTTAAGGCTAGAGTACAACATATGGTAGGTCATGAATATGATTAGAAAAATACTCTCTCCCTCCTTAATTTTTTTTTTTGACCTAATATAGTTTGCAAAGTCCCAGAGACTGCACTAGGAGACTTGATCTCTTTCTTTTCATCTGATGCATGCTCAGGCCTGGATTGCTGGAAGTAGCAGAAGGGACCAGACACCTCTTCCAGGTTTTTCATACAATGGAAAAGGCAGAGAATGTTGGTGGGCTGTCCAGGCAAACCCTGCAGCTTCTCTCAGCAAAAACATATGGTAGTTGATGCAGCTAAAGTTAAACTATACTAGCTAGAGTAGAGTTAATGGTGGCATATAAATGTCATTGCAAAAAATTACTGCCTTTATATTTGCTTCTTTTGAGGGTATTAAGGAATCCCCAACCAGTCTCTGCTTTTGGATATATATATATATGTGTGTGTATATATATATATATATACAGGTCTGTACAGACTTGGCAGGGTTAAACTGCCAGGGTAAGAAAGGACATAAACTCTTGGAAGGATTTTGACACCCCCTTCTTTCCCACTCTCAGCACTCAGGCATGCCAAAATGTTATGGTTTCTTTTAGACTCGCATAATTAAATGAGTGATGAGGAATTTCTCACCAATATAAAACTGAATTATTTGTTGCTTAAAATAGAGCTGTACCCTCTCCAGGACGTCAGCTGGTGTCAATCAGCCTGTTCTGGGACACCAGATTTTGCTCCTTGGGGATAACCCCAAGAGCATTAGAACAGTGTAGTAAAATCTCAGTGGGTCTGAGATTGGGAAGGGACCATTTGAGTGAGTCCTTACTTACAGCAGTGCTTATAATGTTTTTTATTATATATAAATATTATTATTATTTTAAGGATTTTTCCTCTTTATGAAGGAATATTCACCCTGGGGGCAGGGGGCGACTTGGGGGAGATGCAGAGGACAGGCAGGGCATCGGGGGTGGCTGTGGGGAAGCCCCTACAGTTTCTCTCCCAGTCTAAGAGACAGCCTGGGTTCATACTTGCCAAATTTTGCGAGCAGCCGGGAGATTTACGAGTCCCGGGAGCGCAGCCGGCTCCAGCTGATGAGCTGCGCGGCGGAGGAGCCGGGGCGAGCCGAGACCGGGAGCGACAGAGGGTGAGCAGAGCTGCCTCTTTGGAAAAAAAACAGAAAAGAAAGATAAAAAAAAGGGGGGGGAGTTCGCTCCTTAAAAAAAAGGAGCGAAAGGGAGGAAGGATTTGGGACTGCTCTCCTCAGTCCTTCACTTTTAAGGGGGTGCGCAAGGTGGGGGCTGGATGAAGGGAAGGAAAGGAAAGGGGGGAGGGAAGAGTCGGAGGGGGGAAAAAAAGCAGCAGGAGAGAAATCCTGGAAGTGTTGGGAGAAGAATAACTTGTCCACAGGGTGTCACTCTTGACCCACGTTTGGGCCAGCACCCAGCCTTGGCTGTGACAGCAAGAAACTGGGAGATTTTTAGTTCCGCAACAAGCCTCCAAAAAAGAAAAAAGTCCCCCCCAAAACCAGTCAGGCAACCCGGCTGTTCCTGACTCCACTTGCCCACCAGACACTCTCCTTGCCAGGCCCCATCTGGAGGATGGGGGTAGCCCCAGGGGTCGCCCTCCAGCCAGGCTTACAGCACACCATGAAAAAAGGTATGGAGAGTGGGAGATAAAAAGTCTTCCCTCTGAAGTCAGACTCTTCCTCACAAGCTTCTGCCATTCCCCCTCAATGTTTCAGAAATATTTCAGTTTACAGTGAAAATCCCCTAACATCCCATTTCCCTTCCCTCTGGGAAACCTCCAGTTTCCCTGGCATGGCCTCGTGGAAGGTGCTAAATTACAGCTTGTTGGTGAGTCCTGAAACAGGTTAAATCAATCACTGATCATCTGTTGCTTTTGGAAGCTGTTGGCTGGGATTGGAGGGGCTCTTCAGCTAAGGAGAAGCTCTCTGAATTACCACCTCATGTTCTGTATTGAGCTGCATGCTTAACCTGGCTGATTCTGCAACCAGGAGGTCAAAGCTTGGGTCAAGCCAGCTCTAGGTGTACCTGAAAGCATGGAGCCCTGACCTTTGTCTGGTGCTGTGCTAAGCCCAGGCAAGGAAGGATTGCCTGCATGGCCTGTGCCAGCCAGAGGCCTACTGACATTTTAGCCTTCCCCAGAGAGGCAGAGGGGGATGAGGGCAGCCACCAGGCTTGGAGGGAGCTGGTGGGTGACATGGATGCTGGGGTCAGCAGCACAGCAGCCAAGGTACAGGCTGCAACTTTTATAAAGCATCAGCAGAGCATGAATTATGGTGTGTCTTCCTGGCAAGGTTCCTGGAGCAGAGGACACACCAGCAAGAATGCTATCTCCTTTTCCAGGGCTGGTTGGGACAGGATTTGTGTGTAGTGTGTACAGCATATAATTCATCAGGCTATCATTCACATAGCATGAGCTCAGCACTGCAGCACTCTGACATTTTGAAATATTCTGCCAGGGGCTCAGCACCTTACTCAGAGCATCACATCAGATACAACCCCAAAGAGATGCTGTGCCCTTGCATGACTCGACCCTCTGCCTGGAGGAGTGCTCCCAAAGAGCCTGAATCCATCAGTCTTACCTGTCTGCTTCTCTCTTGTTTCTTCAGTGACTCAATTCTTTTGCCCCAGGACAGTGTTTTTAGGTGTGCTTGGTATGATTTTAAACACTTCTTGGGTGTTTTTTTTCAGGCCATCTTCCTTAATATGGCTATCCCAAGCTTTTATGGAAACACCTGCAATATGTAAATGCAAACTTATAAATCTCTGTAATGTGAAAAAACAGCTTCATGAAGCTATACAGGAATGCAGCCACGTGACTGCAAAACTTCAATTACAAGTATCTAAATATAGATCAGAGCGAGCAGCAAACCCAGACTTCAATTTTAAAAGTGAGGGCATAGGGGAGAGTGCAGAGTCAGCACTTCTTAAATAAGAAGTTCTTCTTGTACTAATTCATTTACAGCAGCATCTTCCTTTGACACAGCAAATTTGCATCGCCGAATCCTGATGGCAGAGACATAAAGATTTTTATGGGAGTTGGAAATAGCCTTCATGCAGGCACTGCTGGGGAAGTGCTGCACCACCACCGACCTCCACACCCAGGCAAGGGCACACAGCAGTTTGCACCAGGACAGCTGGGGCAGGCTCTGCTCCTCTGTGTGCTTTCATCACATCCCACTTCAATTTCCGAGTGCCAGCTGGCCCAAGTTGATTCCCAGCACCAGTGGCCATGACTGCCCGTGGTCCCAGGGTCCACAGGCTGCTGAGCACCATGTAAAGAGTGCACAGGGTATGCAGATGGAGTGGTGGATACTGGATGGTTCATTTCACCTGCCTACACCTGCAGCTCAGCTGTTAAGGAGGTGCCAGAGATATCCCCCACCCCACTGGATGTCTGTCTATTGCCATTACCCTGGCTGCCATTAAGTATTCCATTAAATCTTCTCAAATCGTTCTTCCAGCCTCACAGTTTCCATAGAAATACAATTTAAATTTAGGAGAAGTCAACTGTCCTGTGGAAAAAATCCCTGAAAACACTGCAGAGAGAGACAGTGGCAAGTGTCCTGCTCAACACACCCTGCCCCAATGGGGGAGCAGTTCTGTGGGAATCAGCAATACTCCAGATTTGCACAGAGAATAAGCTCACATTCAGCAGCCACAAAACCACCTGCCAGGGTTTAAGCAGAGTGCAGAGGAGGGGAACCAAGGCCTTGAAAGCCAAGACTTTAATAGCTTGAAATCAGCCTTGTTCTGGTTTTATGGGAATCACCTCCTCAACCATGAGAGCTGAGCCCAACTCACAGCCAAGACTGGATCCAGCTGCAAGGAACAGGAGATGTCTGGGGAAACAATTCCCTCCCTCTGGACACCTCCATCTGCAGTGGTGAGAAAGCCTTGAAACATACCCAACAGGGAGGCACTTTTCCAACCTGATTCCTCACCTGGGAAAAAAAACACTGCTATTTAGGAATGGGGCTTAGATCTTACAGCATCAATGGGACCAAAGCAGATGTTGCTGTGAACCCCTAAAACTAAACCCATCATGGACAAACACCTCAACGTTTTCTACTGGAATATTCAGAAGATCCCACTTTTTCTAAATATCACATGAGTTGGCTAGTTGCTTGTGTTTCACAATATGGGGCAAAGATCTATGTTATTATCAACAAAATCCCAAATTATTAGAGTATTTTTCACTCATTGTTATCCACTGATTTCCTATTTAACAGACATAAAGAACATTAGCTGGTGTTTGTTTTCAGCCAAATGCTAAAATACTGCTTTTTTTATATATAGAAAACAAATCAAGTCCCAGCTGTGTATATTTAGAGGGACATACAACAGGGCACCATGATGCTGTCAGATCAGGGAATCCAGCTGAGGCTGCTGGACTTTGGTACATCAGCATGATCCCACACCAACCCAGAACACAGCATTTTGATTGCCCTCATCAGATTTTTCAGTAGCCAACCTGAGATTTTTCATTCAGAAAATTGAAGTTTGCACAGAACTTACCTTTTCCTTCATTAAAACACACACACACACAAAGCCTGCTCCAAAACCTGGCTTCTCTCAGCCACCCAGCACACAGCAGCAACATGTTAATTATATATATACATATACCCAAGAATGACCTGGGAACTGTAAAAAAAAAAAAAAAAAGGTAACTACATAATTATATTTTACTACTGCTTTTGTTGGACTCACTCTGTAATTACAAAGTATTTGCTAAGGAAAACCAACTCATTGGTTTTGCCACGAGCAATTAATGCAGGTTGCCAACATGATGGTTATGCAGGGCCAATGCTAACATTGGCACCCAACTGTGTTATTCATCTCTTGGTTGTGGCTCCCCAATAATGAGTGCTCTGCCTTACATTACACGTCCACAAACATGAGAAACAAATTGCATCAAAACCCAACTGTGCTACTGAAAGAAAAAGCTGAGGAGTAACACACATCGTGTGTTAGGGTTCCTTTCCCTTGGTTTCTGTTTGTGGCCAAGAGGCAGAGCTGGCTCTCCTCTTGCTCCACAGGGCAGGTTTGTGGATGAGCACCTCCCATGGGTCTCATGCACACCTTGCTTCCCCATCCCTCAGTTGGGGTTTTCCTCCTCTCCATATCCTGAAACAGAATTGCAATGATCCTGAGTGCCACAAGACCTGGAGAGCAAGAGCCCTCTGACAGTACTAAGACTTTCATTGTTACCTTTTAACCAGCAGGATTCCATCCATGGCATGTTTTACTTTACACCACAGACCTCAGCTTTAATAGCTCCCCACTTCATTTTTCATCACTATCTCTCCAGCCACTTCCCAAGCTGCTACAGACAGGTTTGGTGCCCCATCAAAATCTCAATTCATCTAACTCATTTTTGTGGGAGATAAACAGCTGCCACCACGGGGCATCTCTGCATCATGGGACTGTCTTCCTCAGTGATCTCTTCCACCTGACCCACCCATCTCTGATCTACAGAAAAATCAAACTGTGAATATTTATAGCACTGGAAATGTCAAGGTGGCTAGTGGGTTGCTTGCCACTCATTTGTGGCATAGAAAAAACAGGCAAAAGCTCCTTAGCAGTCACATTGGTTCTGCTACTGCACATTTAAAACACCATCAGGAAATCATATTGAACACTGGGTTATTTTCTCAGGCTAGGAGAAGGGCAAAAACCAGTTACAATGGGACTGTGGAAACTAAACCACATTTAAAAGCATGATAGAAACTACAGCAGGGGGATCAGCCCTTTCCACTCTTTCCCAGCACGTTTGGCATGGGGATCCACAACTCCTCCCATGGGAGCAATCACCACAGCAAGGGACATGGTCTTGTGACCAGGCTAAAGAAGAGGCAGGTGAGTGCAGGAGTGTTTGGCACTGGTGAGAAACAAAAATTGGTCTGGGGCCCAGGGCAGCCCAGAAGATAGGGAACTTTTATTTCTGCAGGAGGTTTCTCTTCCACCATGGTTAAGGGCTTAGGAACAGGAGTGATATTTGCATTGTATTTCTTATCCTGGGTTATAAAGGTACAAATAATGACTTAAAATTACTGCCTCCATGGTGCTAGTGTTAGGGGTGATTGTCCTTGCCTGGAAAAGGGACTGAGCTCACCTCCCTCTTTCTGTTCTGGGAGATGCTAAAACCTGTCTGGACAGGAATATTTACCCAAAACACTGAGCAAGGCTGGATCCTAATGGGAAAATAGGAAACAAGGGGTAAATGCTAGTGGTGGGTCACCTGCACTCTTGAAGGTTGGAAGGAACAGGCAATGGGGTCTCATCTGAGCAAGGCAGCAGCACGGACATGTTTCTGCCCTCTCATTACTCTATGACTGCAATTAGTGTTGGTAATGAGAAGCCTCATGGAAAACTCCCCAGGAATCTGCAGCCTCAGGAATATCTGTGGAGAAGACCCTTCCTCAGGCCCAGCTTATGGACAGGGAACATGCAGATCTCACCTCTGAACTGTATTCAGGATGTACCTTTCTAACATGATGGCTGCAAGAGTCATAATAAAGCAGAAAAAGAAAAATCATTGTCATACCATGATCCACTTGCACTGAACCACACTCCTGCAGGGAAACCAAAGCCAGCTCTAACTGAAACTTCTTGGCCCTTAAAAGCAAAGCAAAATTCATTAGTCTAAATTAGATGCATCAAGCAGACATTTAGGCTTCATATAATTTGGAGGTGCTAATGGCAGCCTGCAGGCATCCTCCACCCAACCCTCTTTCATATCCTACCTGGATGCTGGTGTGAATGATGGCTCCAAGCTCTTGCCTGTCTGGGCCAGCATTTTCATGAGCACTATAAAAAGTTTTGGGCAATTCAGTTCTCGACTGATTTATTTCAAGTCTGGAAAAAAAAAATCAAAACAAAAGGGATCCTCTGATAAAAAAATAACATTTTTTTGCTAGAGCTGAGGTCATCACTGCTTGCTGCCACACCACAGAGTTGTCCTGTCCTCTGAGATACCAAACAGAGGGCAGCTATCCCAGAGATGCCCCACAGATGCAAGAGTGCACCAAAGCCATATACTTTTGTTTCAGGTAAGAACTTCAGAATTAACTGTATCTCATTAACTATTTGATACTTCAAAATCCAATATTTTTCTTATTTTCAGCATCCCTGCATTTCCTTTCTGCATCACATATTCATCAGATGCTGTACAAACAAGTGTAGATTTAAAGTAGCCCCTGTAACATTTTACATTTTCTGTGACTTATTAATAAAAAGAGCACTGAAAAGAAAGGCCAGAGTTCAATTTCTGGACTCTATTGCCATTTGCAAGCTGCACTCTGCTACAGCTCCTCACTTGAAATACAGCCACCCATTTCACTTGATGCTAGCTCTGGAGCAATAAAACTGCACTTTGCTACAGGAATTTTACATCGTTCTACACCAATGCAGAGATGTTTAAAAAAGAAAATTAAAAAAAAAAAAAATTAGAAAGTGAGGATTAAAGTGAAACTTTTGGATTTTATCAAGTGGGTCTGTAAACTCTCCATTTGAAAAAAAAAAAAAAAAAAAGAAATTACTTGCTCTTAGAAGTAAAAAGGGACATTTTTTGGAGGAAGGTTTTTATATAACTTGCCTAGAGGACCCCAAAATATAAAATATGGCAAATAAGAATTATTAAAATAAATAAAAATCAATCTTTATTTGAAAGCTCCATCATACTATTGCATTTAAGGATTTAGACTACAGGAACCCAGATGTTGTTCCTGGGGCCAGGTCCCTGCAGGATGGCTGGGCAGAGGTGGGGTTTGTTATTTGAAAGGTGTCACAGTGCAGTAAGCAGGGCACTAAGGAGGCATCTCCCATGTCCTGTTGCATGTGGCTTGTCACTGCTCCACCAGGTGCCTGTTTTTCTCCATGCTTTCTTTGTCTGCCTTGTTTTGAGACTCCCTGGAGGAGAGCCCACTCCTGTGCAGCTCAAAGCACTGCAGAGGCCTGGCTGCACCTGGGTTTCTAGGAGTGAAATTAAGCAATTACAAATTGTTACTCCTTTTTTTTTCTTTTGGCACTATCATGCTAAAGTTCTGTTTTTCTTCAAAGCTAAAGGTCAATGATTAATTCAAAACTTTTCCCCAAAATCAGGGGCTGGGGAAATAATGCAATTAGTCAGCCCAATTCTACCCTGTGTTGCACCTCTGTAAATATGAAATAACTCTGTTTACACCAAGGCCTCTACTTCCTGATTTTTTTCTGGCCTTTGCCAGGGTTGTTACAGAGACTGTGGCTGTAGCACTGGGCTTCTATGGACCCAGGTCTTCCCAAGAACCCATGCATGCATGTTCTCCCACCTCGACCAGCTGAACTGGACACCAGGGCTCACAGCCCTGGAAGCATCTTCTCTGGGATGAAGTTACCTGCAGTCCTTTCAGCAGGTTTGATGATGGATCAGATGATCTGATGAGCTGATTTAAATCTTCCTGGCTGAAGGTGTTGCAGACAAAGCTACCTGTGAGAAACCACACAGGTTTTAAGAGACTATAGATTTTATGATCCATTACAGTCATCACTGTGTTTATATTATTAATGTGTCTTGAAAAATAAGATGTTTAGCTAAGCTTACTAATTCCTTAAAACTCAAATCATTTAAGCTGTCTAACCTTGTTCAGGATAATTATTTCTATCCATTATCCATCATGCTAAAAAAATGACAGCTCTGGGACAAGGAGGCTTTTCAAGCAAATGTTTTAAGACAGTGTTTTAGGTTGCAGGCACTGGCAAATGTTAATTAAATTAGATAAACAATGACTCAGAGTAGCTGTGCTATACTGGAAAGAAAGATGGGAGGTAATGGGGGAAGGAATTTGGCAGCTCAGAGGTCGAAGCAGCTTTTTTGAAAGTGAGAATCTGTCCCTTGAGCAAGTACCTTGCCTGAATTCAACAGGATGAAAACAATTGGTGTTGTTTTACTTTTACACCTCCAGACAGCATTTGTGTGGGTTTGCTGAGAGTGTTCCTACCAGTGACATGTGGTACCTGTCCAAGGCATCCTCCAAGTCCATCCCCCAAGCCTTGGCCACACAATTGCAGGAGGATACTTGTCCACCATCAGCATCCCCATTCTCAGGTAAGGTCAGTCCTGAAAGTGCTGATCCAGACTCAATGTTTCATCACCCCATTTGGTGGAAGTTGTGCACTGCACTGAATTAAGCAGTTAGAAGAGCAAGGCTCCAAAAGTGACCTTCAGGTCTATAAACATATCTCCTGATAATTCCTGTGATGCAGTTATCCCTTATCTGTACAGCAATACAGCTTAATATTAATTATTAATACTTACTATGACAGTTCTTCCCATCTTGTGCAACTGCTCATAAAGTGTGCAATAACAATTTTGAAAATCAGAGCACTGCAATGATTTTCCACTGGGGATTCTTTGCACTAAAGATCTCAAGTCAAACACCTGGTTTTGAGTTTTCCATCTACCCAAAGAGAGGAGGCTGAGGAAGAGATTCTAACTTTTACTGGGAAAGCCAATGACCTGCTGATGTGAAGGGGTTCTTAGTGTCCCAGGCTGACCCTCTCTCAGGTCCTGCAGGCTGATGAGGGTCTCCCTTCAGAGGAGTTTTAGAGCTTTGGTTTTGCCCCTCTGGGGTTTATATAGGGAGACAAAATTCCAGGAGTGCATAAGGGGTGAACCTCTATAAGGATGTGATGAAGAGAGTAAAAAAGCCATGAAGCACTCTTAAATAATCTTAAATTGTGTTAAAGGAGACCTATAGACGTTTACAAGCTTTAGTCTTTTTCATCTTTTAACTCAGAACAGAGGCTCTTATGTTTGTTCCAGAGGCCTGAGCATCCCTTACTGCTGCCTTTTGTCCTCAGCTCTGCTGGCTCAATGACCCACCTGTGATGGTGGACATGTCTGGTGCTTTACAGGGAATGCCCAACACCAACTCTTGCACTGGCTGGGAAGCAAAAGCTTTGGGAGTGAGTAACAAGCCATCAGTGAACAAGCCAGCCAGCTACAGGCTCTCCCGAATGAAACCAAGAAACTGCTCAGCTATTCTAATTCCTGCACATCTCAGCTCCTGTTCCTTCAAGCATTCAGCTGACTTGCCTTTCTTTCTGGAGACAGCAGCACTGCAGCCCCTTGCTATGCTCAGTCCCTGGTGGAGGACCTGTGGTGCCCTGACCCTTGGCATCCCTGTGATTCAGCCAAGTGTCAGGATTTATACTATGGAGATACCGATCTGTCCAAACTTTCTTCACCTGCTCTGATCATTTTGGCTCCTTGGGGACACACACCTCCATGCCACTGTCCAACTAATTAGTTGCTTCACTGGCTGCGTTCTGCAGTTCTTCAGTGACGGGTCCCCATCTGACATCTTATGACAACTGATTAGTAAAGTAGGCCACGAGTTTAAGAAATGTGTAATTTGGGCACCACTCACTATTAACTGTTTGCATGCTCTTTTTCACTTGTCATGTGTTTTTTAATTTTTTTAAAAATAAATTCTTACCCTTCAATGTAAATACCAAACGAGAAAAAAGTTTATGAACTGGCAATTTGACAGAGCAAGATGCAGTAAATTTTAAGATGCCTTCACTAAAAAGCCTTGAAGAAGCAGTAAAGGGACTTACTGAGACACTGTGTATTACAGAATTCTTAATACTGAGGCAACATCCAAAATGTCTAGGCTGTCCTGTAGTCTTGGGACAGAACCATACACAAGCTGATTAATTAATTAGAATTAAATCAAAACAACCTCTCGCTCTACCCCAAGTTCCCCCTGCCAACAGAGCAGAAAAAAACCCCAATAAATAAAACTTGAAGGTTCAAATGCAATTAACACTCCTCTCCAGGTTAAAAGGATGTCAGGAAGCTACAGCACCACAGCAGTTAAATGTCATTGAAGATTTGACTGCCTTTGGTCTGGGATTTGCTCTCGCTTGAGAGCTGGTCAAACCAATCTTTCCAAAACACTGACTTCTGAACTTTTGCCAGAGGTGCCTCTCTCCAGTGACCAGGCAGACAACATGTTAAACCTGTCAGTTTAGAATAAGCAGAAAAGTGTGCACCCGGAGTGGGGAGGGAGTTTAAAGGCACAGGGTTTCTTTTGGCGGGTGAGATGGAGGGTTTGGGTACATACCAGGTGGGTTAAGAACATCTGGGAAGAGCAGTGGGACCCCACCACCAGCAGGATGGAGACAGCCACCGTGCTTTTGAAATCTGTTCTTTCCAAAAGAGAGGACTCTGCTTCTGCAGGATGATGCACAACCTGGTTTCAGAGAGATCTGAAAGATAAAGGAGAAGAAAGAATAAAATCTAAGTCACTACTGAAAGGAAACGAGAGACAAAACCTTATAGGTACTGTGCTCATACACAGGTCACCCCTGGCTACATCAGGCCATTTCTGACCTAATCCTTATGCTCAGGCTTCCTGCTGATTTTGAGAACACTGCAACTACTGGTGACACAGGCTGTGATCACATTACTGCAGTGGCCTCTTCAGAGTTTGATAAGGAGAAGCATCCTGTAAGGAAGGCCCCTCTACATACATCAGTAAATGTCCACCACGATCCTCTGAGGACTGATCAGGATAATTAGACTGCCTGAACTGGGAAGCTGAATTCCTGCTTCACTGGGAACCATGGTCTAGCCTTGCAGAAACTGGACTCGCACCAGACACAGTGCTGAAATAGCTCTGCTGCCACCAGTCTGTGGTCCCTTCCCATCAACAGAGAGGAAGATGAACCACCCTCATCCTTCCAGGTCTTTCACCACCAGTTACAATGGACACAGTCATTTCACCTGCAAGAGGCTACATGAGTCCAGAACAAGTCTAAGCCTGTATTTCTACCCTGGGGTATCAAATCAGCCAAGACGTATCTCCAGCTCTTTCAATATTTATATACAACAGAGGGTAAGTGGTCTCAGTGCTGGCAAGGCACAGAAAACAAACATCTCTATTTTTCACCATACACAGACATGCCAATACCAGGATGAGGTCCCAATGCTGAATCAAGATTACTTAGGAGACACCCAACAGGTAGGTGAAGTTGAACCCAAGTGAGACAGGATGTGTCAGTATGCAGAGGAGAGAATTTGGAAGAGTTTGTGGTTAAAGAACACATTTACCATTGAGCTACTATTATAAAAAATAGGAGAAGAAACCACAAATGCATTCAGCTCTCTCATAGCAGCAATTATCACTTCCAACCATCACCAGTTGGCTGGAAGACTGCATCCCATCCTGGCAGATACTGACCTGGCCTTAGTTTTTCACACCTTGGTCACTTGGCTGTATTACAGCAAACCGATATACCTGGGCATGAAGCCTGCAACACTTAGGAAACTCCAAATAGTACAAAATGTTACAGAAAACCTCTTCAGTGACACACACTGCCACAAATACATCACATCTATCCTCAACTGTCTACAATAGCTTCAGAATTTTAATTTGGAGACATGTTCAAGTTTTGGACCTTTTTCTTTCTGATGCTCCTTGGCCTGCTGCTAAGATAACTGTGCAAAGTTATTGGATCAAAACCATGGTATAGAAACCTGGTTCTCTGGCATAGAAGATGTCTTTGCAATGGGATTAAAGCTTGTCTGTGTGGGAGACAACTTTTGCATGAGCACGGTACGAACTCACTTAATCATAGATGATTGTGTGTGCTGTAAACAGGAGCCATCCCCCTCTCTCAGCCAAGAACACTGATAATTACTTGATGAATATGTAATATACAAATAAATAAATCAGAAAAAGCTTTGGAGGAAGCCACTGAGCTCTCCTCCAGTGCAGATTTTGGTTGCATTGTCTTGCTGGCATTTGTGGCTCAATGCAGACCCTCCCCTCACTCGAAACAGCTGCAAGTAAGCAAATAAAAGAGTTGCAAGCTGATGAGACAGCAAGATGAATTCAAAGAAGGTTCCTAACCAATCTGTTTTCTGCATCTCCTGTGTGTAACCAGAGCTGACAAGTCCATTTTTAGTTTCTTCACAAGTAGACCATTACAATTGGTCCAACCTGCTCACCTCACCAAATTCAGATCTCTCTCCTTTGAGATCTGAAGCTTTTGAGCAAATATCAGACATTCCTCTGTGTAATGTCAGAAGGGCTATAGATGCTGGTGAGCTGTAGGTGAATCATAAAATACTCCTGTGTTTACACTTGAATTCTTGATTTGTCTGAATAATGCCAGTAGAAAAGGAGAAGCCTTCATCTTAGATTTCCAACACCTGGATGACAAAAAGCACAGGTGAATACTTTTTCCTATTAAGTTTGGCAAACTCATAAGGACAGCTCCCTTGGAGATTTCATGAAATGCAATTTTTCAAAGAAATTTCTTTCCTTGGATATATAAATGTGTGTTTGGTCAGAGTTTTGGCAACCCATTCAAGCTGGTTTTTGTCCTATGTAAGCCTTTTACGTCATGACCTAGAAACAACAACAGCTGTTAATTATTTATCAGCTGATGAACATTGGCCTGTTAATTGCAAAACATTATAAAATAGATTAGGCAGCACAGCTCGACATGTATGCAAGCAGGGTTTTCTGCTCTGTTTTCTATGTGGCTTGATTAAGTAAGCCATTTTAGGTCTCTGCTTAGTTTACAGGGATTGCCTTCACTAGTGATTTGATCTCAGTAACTCTGAAGGGCTCAAAATCTCTTTATAAGTTTACTAAAGCCTGGAAGATTTCTCAGCCTTCAAGCTTTTTCAGCCCCTATTGCAACTGTAATCTGTCATCAAGATGAGCTTTCTAGTATCATCTTTCAAACCAAAATTAGAGCTTCTTCAGAAGGGGAAGTGCCAGTGAGGTAGGAAAAGACCACGAGATTCAAGAGATTGCTCTCCAAGCTTTTTCTTGGTAAGTCTTTGCCTTCACATGACATTCTTGGCAATCAATATTATTTGGTGGTTCATCAGAAAGTCACCATAGACAGTGACTCACTTGTGCTATAGGTCCTACTGCTTCCTTTCTTGTTCTGTTGACAAGAAAACCATGATCTACTCTGTACTAATGAAATAAAAGTTTCCAAATTTCCCAGCACCTCCCTTGTGCCAGTGAAATATTTTCATCCTGTTTAATTGCTCCCATGTGGAGCACAAACTCTCTCACAGACAAGTGACTATCACAAGGCAAGGAGAAAGTATCCACAAAACATTTTTTAAGAGGCTGTGCAAGACTACCTGAACCTCTGGTCAGGATTCTCATGCCATGCAGGCATTTTGAGATGTGGGAGCATGGCTGGCCTGTTTTCTGCATTGAAATTACCTGTTTCATTTTCCCAAGCTTATCTGCTTGCCCATCACCAATCACATTGGTCTTTTTGTTCTTCTAACATCAACAGATTTAAGGGATGACCAGGGGAATCTTGTTCTTATGCTCTTATCTCTGATGCATGCCCTCCTTTGCTTTTTAAGGGATAAGGTAATTTTTCAGGGCCAACCCAGACATCCCAAGAGGCCAGAGCTCACTGACCAGCACCCAATATGGTGAATCTTAAACAGATGCACATTTGAGTAGGTTGATTGATTTAAATGGAACCTCCCTGGTTCACACCAGCTGAGGTGTAGGAAGGGATCTAAGAGGATTTAGGAGCTGTCCCAAGTGCAAATCCCTTTAAAGTTGGTTCACAGATCTCCATAGCAGAGAGCAGACTGGCAGCATGTGCACACAGCCCAAAAAAAGTCCCAGAGGTGATGAGACCCTTCCATCATGACTTTGCCTTATTTGCTGGACTTGTGCCAGCTACAATTCACTGCATATTCCAGTAGTCAAACAGCTGGAAAGGGCACAAGTCAACAAGTTCTGACCAGCTTCCTGCAGTGCTCACTGTTGCACCTTCTCTCACCTCCACTGCATTTTGGTACTGCAAAGCTTTGGGCCAGCAACCTCCAAAGGAAAACTCCCAGCCATTTCAGAAAGCCATACCAAGTCATATCCATTCCCAAAGGATTTTCCCCCAAGGAAAAACCCAAGACAGATCCATGCAAGCTTGGCTTGAAGAAACAGGGAAGGGAGGAAACAGTGTGCTTGTTGCTTTTTACTCTAAATAGCATCAGAAAGCCCTCCAGTTCCTAAATATGTAGGAAATAAACTTTCAGTGCAGTTTGTGGGACCAGTAGTTTACACACTATAGCAATATGCACATTTAACCATCTGAAAATGAGACAGCTCTGCACTGCACAGCCAGCCACACAGAAAATAAACAAAACTTGGAGAGAGCCTCCTGCAAGGTTTCAGCTCCAGTTCAGATCAACAGTTTGAGTGTAGGATGAAGGTGTGACTGCAGGGTGGCTGGTGGTCCCTCCAGCAGGGGCTCAGCCCTCTCACCACCAACCAAGGTCAGCCTTGCCTGATTGAAGGTTGCTGGAAGGGAGCCATAGTTCCCCAAATCATTTAAATGGTTAAATGGGCTACACATGTGGCACAGTGCTCCTGGACTGATGAATTGAGAGTGCTGTATTCTGTTTAAATAATAAATGCTGGGGTTTTTTGTTGGTTTTTTTTTCAACAGGGCTTATACAGCCTGTAAAGTGTCTTCAACTACAGAAAATCCCCAACTGCTCTAAATCTGCAATCACCCTGACCACTGGGCTTTGGCCATCTAAACCAGAGCAGAACTAGGGTGAAAATGAAAGCATATTTATAAAAATACACACCAAGTGAGAGACCTCTAAACTGTTTCCTAACAGCATCTGATCTAAGAGGGGCTTGAACTCCGATTTTCATAGGTACTGCTTAGACCTCTGAATGCTCCTCATGTTCTTAATCACGTCTGCTCCAGAGATGAGGCTATGAATAATTAACTATGCCTCCAACATTACAGTCATAGATTATGGTGGTGGTGACTTGTGGACTGCCATGCGCAGCATAAACCATTTAGGAAACTCTGTTATCCACTTTCCCTTTATATTTGTCTTGCAATCACTTACCACTTAAAAGGGTAAATCTTTCATAGCTTTAATTAAAGCATTTAAAATAATTTACACCGAAATTGTATGTGCTTGGGTCTGTCAAAATTGATGCTTTAATAACATGTCATCCCTTTTTTCAATTGCCCTGAAATCTGTTAAAATTACCACTAATCTAATTGGGAACAAAGTTGTCAAATGCATGCAGCTCTGACAGTTTGTCTTTCTGCAAACTGCCGACAGATTGCAAGTTACGCATGTGTTGAGCAGATGGGTAAGTTAAAAGGAACACAAAAAAAAGCAATTTATTAAATCACCTGGAACCAGCAGCTCCATTCCAAAAATAGTGAGAATGAAATATAGCAAGAGCTAGGAGAGTTGGCACTGGAATATGCCAGAAGGTACCAGTTACAAAACAAGATAAACATTTTGAGAAGCCTCAGCTGTGTTGCAGAATAATGAGGCGTTATTTAACCCGATATAGATTACCAGCAGAAATTAATTTAGGGTGCAGGGTTTTGTGAGAGTGTGTGAGTGTGTGTGTGTGTGAGTGAGTGTGTTGGGGTTTTTTTAAGAATTTTTTTCTTTTTTTTTAAAATCCCTGTGTTTTAACTCCTTCATGTCTGGAAGACAAGTCACCCGTCTCTCTCCCTCAACCCCAGCCCTTCCCACAGAGGGATCTTCGTATCCCTTTGCATTCCCACTTTGCATCCCTGTGGCAGAGGGTGCCCTTTCCTTCAGCTTCCTCCTACATCATCCCTTCCATGGGCATCTCCCTCATATTTTTGAGTGGCCAAGGATGTAGGTTCCTCAGACAATTTGATCACTGATGTCCTTGGGCCAGGCAGTCCCTGGCCATAAATACCCCTTTTTTAGAAGGAAATGTGAAGGGAGGCAGAGATGGCACCCTGCAGGGACAGCCAGCCCATCTGCTCTAGCTCTGCACTTTTCCTCCTTCCATTGACCTCCAGCTCACTCTCCATGGGCCCTGCTGCTGCTCCTCTGCTCCCTGTCCATCCTCCATGGCCCTCATCTCTCTGTCCTCCACGGGCAGCAGGAACCAGAGATGAGCTCTACAGCCATCACATGTACCCATCCTCCCCACACATGTCCATCTGCCCTGGGGACACTTAGTTGGCTGTGTTTAGACAATGCTCAGGAAAAACAGGCTTCACTCTTGGTTGCTCTGTAAGCAAGGCTCTGTCCAGCAGCATTTATTATTAAAGAGTAAGACCAAGATTTAAAAAAATCTAGTGCAGAAGCACTAGATAAGCACTATTCACCTGCTGAGGCCACCACAAAGGACACTGGGTTGAGGATGCTCCTGTGCTTCACCTGGATCAGTGCCAGTTCAGAGGGAAGGGTAAAGGCAAGAGGTTTCACCAGTTCATGGTTTGGGGTTTTTTTTGAGGAACACTGAATTGCCTGTTCTTTAAGTGCTAGGGGTGTTTTGAGAGGGGAGCAACTGATGTGCCTTGTGGCCCTTTGACCTCACACACAGCTTTGCCAAAAGATCTGCACCAAATCCTGCCCAAAGCAGCCAGACAGGCAAAAGAGAGGGAGGTCAAAGAGGTCACCTTGAATCACCTTGAATCAATGGGATAGTCCCCAGTCACACAGAAAAATAGATGAGTTCCACAAAGTATATTAGGAAAAAGACTCTCTCAGCAACTTTATGAACTAACTTTATAAGCCACAGAGCCAGTTTAAATGGCTTCAGCATTGTTTCAGCAAATGTAGATACACTGATTTAAACCAGCTGCCAATCTCTGGCCCGTAACACAGGTAATAGGTGCCCCTTCCCAGCGAGCAGGGAGCTGGTGCCATTTCATACATGTGTGCAGGGAGGAGAAAAGATCATAAAAAGAATTGCAAAAGGGAGGTTACAAGCAGAATTGCTTCTCTTTTCTCTTTTTTTTTTCCCCCATAGAAAACTTGAGGAGGAAAGTCTAATTAATTTTCTGCATTTTAAAGATGCCTTTATATACTGGTGTAGAGATATATGAGCTGCTCTCCTGCAAAAGTGATAGCATTCCTTGTGAACAATTCAGATTTATAAGTCTCAGTGAAGAAGAAAGATGAAAATCTCACCCTGAGTTACATTATCAGCATGCCATCAGACCAAGTATGATCCTTAATTCAAGATTAAAAGGATCTAACATAAACCAGCTAAGAAGCATGGTGAGCCTGATTCTGAAATTGTCTGCAAGTAGTTTAAATTGTGGCTAACCCTGTGAAAGCCAGTGGAAAAAAAATAAAACTCAAAGCAGTGTGAAAACATTTCAGATATTTCAAGCAAGGTCGGGTCAACCCCTGCATTCCTGAGCTCCCACGAAGAGCAGGGATGGAGGCAGAAGGTGCCATCAAACAACATTTATGCCTCCACATCCAAAAGCCAAAGCTTTTCTGATCCCTGCTTGGCTGCCCCCGTGCCATTGGGCTGTAGCAACCAACACAGGCAAACCACAGCTCTCCTCTCTCCTTGTCCTGAGGACTTTTCCCAAAGCTCCTTCCCTCTCCTTGCTTGGCAGGGGTGGGTAGCACAGATGGTGGCCCACACTTTCCTTTTTCCTTTCCACAATTTAAATCGACTTTTCACCCCTCACCATATCCAAGTGGGTCATCATTTTGAGTCTGTGATTTATTTAATGGTGGTTTTAACCCCACTTAGAAATAGGCTGCTTTCATGATTTATTGATTCCTTCTTCCCCTTGTTAATTTGACTCAGTTCTTAGGAAATTATTCATAGTTAATCATGGGAAGAATAAAATTAGTTATAGTGCCCACTTTGCTGGAAAGGGAACGTAAATAACTTTTAAAGCAAATCGGAAAGAAAAACATGTAAAAGCAAAAAAAAAAAAACCCAACAAAAACCCAACCGAAAAAACAAGAAAATGAAAAAAGCAAAAGCCAGAAGAATATATATACATAAATGATGACAAACCAAAGGGGGCAGTAAATTAAGCCTCTCCACTGTTACTTGTTAGAGGAAGGCACAAATTTACATTCCACAGGAGCACGGCTTTTACAGCAGTCTCTCATCTATTGAATTTGCCATATCTTCTGGGAAATGCACCATTTGGAAGATAAAATCTCCAACCACTCCACCACCACTGCCACCATTCAGAAGATTAAAAAACCCCGCCAACTCTGTTGTGTGCCTTTTGTGCCCACTAGAGGAATGTAAAACCATTATATTTAAGTATCATAATGGCCAACATATGCTTTTTCTTAGAAATGACACCACCATCTGGATTAAGTTCTCCTGATCATTTCAGACAATGTTACGATTATTATCTTTTTTTTCCCCTTCAGGAGAACAAACTGCCCAGAAAGCAACAACAGCCACAGACTGGAAATTTTTGCTTTTCCTTTTCCACCACTGGCAACCTTGAAAAACATGGTAAACTCTTTCTATGTACTGAAATAATCTGATTTCACTTCCTAATTGATCACACAAGCCTACCTAGCCTACCACAATATTAAGCCTGCAAGACTCCTCTTGCCTTTGGCCATACAACTTCACTAGGACAGTTAATAAAGTGTAATGGCTGTAATGATAAAATTACATCGTGTTACTGTTTGCAGCAGTTTCTTCCCTTCAACACTATTGGTCATTAAATATTGCACTGACTGCTATGGGGAGAAAGATTTAAGTTTAACCCCTTCACTGGCTGGAGGCTTCTCAGCGTGTTGGTGTGCAAAGGGGAGGTCTTCTCACCTGAGCGACTCCTTACCAGCCCCATGGCTATTGTCGTGGACGTCGGAGACCTTCTGGGCCACCACATCCAACTGGCTGTAACTGGAAATGGGCACGCCGGGATAATTGATGTGCTCAATCTGACCATGCACAGGTGGCAGGGAGACGGCGTACAGCAGCTTCTCGGGTTTGCTTGTGCCATCTGTTGCCACAGGAACATCTGTCGTCAAGGTCACCCTGTCACCCTCTGTTAAAGTTACAGGTTTGGCGAGTAGAACAATGTCACCTAAAAAAAAAAAAAAAAAAAAAAAAAAAAAAAAATAAAAGAGTAAAAAGGGGAAAGCAATGGGAGAGAAATTTAAAAAGGAGAATATTCCTTATTAGATCCCAGACCGGAAGGAAAGAATAGGATGAAAAATCAGCCCTTTAGGGGAAGGAGAAAAAAATTTATCGAAATATCTTGGGAAAACATTTTTACTCTGTTTTATTGGTGGACAGAACATTTACAACAGGAAAAGCTGCAGAGCTATCTCATTTGTTTTCCAATATGCCCCATGGTGAGTCTCACTTCAAGGCCAATGCTAAGTGGAATCGCAATATTTTTATCTAATCCCAGCCTGGGCAAGTACATAAAGAAACACTTGCATTTGTCTGGCTGCATGATTTGTCCAAAATATTGAATCCAGCTTTGATTTTCCGTTTGGGGAGAGAGAATGACCCAGTTGTTTAGAAAGAACAATTATGTTAATAGATCCAAACCAGCCAATGGACAGAATGTGTTAATGAACTAAGCATTAAGCACAAACACTGTGTTTTAAGCCGATAGTGATGCTGTAGCCCCAGCAACAGAGGTTCTGGCTCCATTAGATTTATTTATGAAGCTCTGTGGTATTGCCCATGGGCCAGGGCAATTCTGACATTCAGAAAGGAGTAGCCCCAGAAAACTGAGGCTACTGGAAAACTGAACAACTGGTCTTCTCAGAAGAGAGGTGGTGATGATTTACCAAGTTGCAACCACTTCATTCTTCTCTATAACCCTCCTGGTTTGTAAAGGCATATCTGACTCAGAGTGCAGCACAAGAGTTGACCTGCCAAAGGCAGAAGAAGAGAAAAGTTTTTATCTGAGGATGTTGCAAAAGCAGAAGAATAATGTTAATCAGCTTCTGTTGCTGTCTGTCAGCCTGCTGTTGACAATATTCAATAATGGCATTTCTAGTCTGGATCCTGCAGGGGCTTTTTTTTTCTTTCTTTCTTGCCTTCTTATTATGTTGCCAACCGACTTTCAGAAACAACAGGTTCTGATTAAATTGAGAAGACTGCCAGCAACATCTGAGAATAGTGGTTGTCATTGCTTAGGGGTTTAAAAAATTTATTTCCACAACAAAATCTGCACAAATTTCCATGCTTTCCACACCATTTGGGGGCTTACCTGTGCCATTAGCCCTTTGGAAACCACTTTTCCATTGCAGCTAACATGGCAAATGAAAACCATAAATGAGACTTCAGGTATTCAAGAAGTGTCTATCTGAGGATAATCTAAGGATGTTGTAGTTATTCAAAATATAAATTAAATTAGTTAGCTTGCATTCATATAGAAAAAATGTTCATTGTGGCTGAGAAAGAAGGAAAATTGCCAGTCCCTCCCCCAGAGCAATGAACAATAAGAAAACTCAACAGTTTTGGAGCATGTGGCATTGGAAAAATCATGTGTGTCATGTTGGAATTGTTGAGTGCTCTTGCTTTTTGGTTGCATCTTTGAAAGAGATGCAATTTGTCCGAGATCTCTCTGAACATGGACTCCTTTCCAGACTGTTTCCAAAAGTGAACTGAGATCAAAGATGAGAGCAAAGAGAACACAGAAAGGCAAAGGATGGGACAATACTGCAAGAAGCAAGCAGGGACACAGTACAGCAGCCCATTGCACACATTGCTCAGGGAATACAGAAGTTCACAGTCAAGACTAAGCCAATTAAATAGATACAGCTGGCTCATGGTAACTCATTTTCCTTACAAGAAATCAGAAAAATAAGATAAAATAAGGGGGCAACAGTGAAACAGGCAAGTGTAGTTAACCCAGCTTCATTTTTGCCCATGTGTAACAACGGGACAGGTTTCCCACAGCAGCTTGGAATTCTTTTGGTACTCCCATTTTCAGATGCTCAGCAGGGGACAGTGATGGTTACCCAGGTTGTCCCCTTTAGAAAAGCTTTCTGTTACCGTCTGCCTTTTTCTGTTACCCTGCTGCGTTGCCCCACTAATGACATCTGTAAACAGGAGTCTGCCAAAGTTAAAACACTGAGAGCCTTTCAAGAACTAGTGCCTGACCTTTGCTAACCCCATCAGATCTGCTGCAGAGAGATGCAATGATGGGAGATGGCCCCAAAGCCCATGACATGGAGACAATCCTACTAATTACTCCTTTGAGCAGCAGGTTACCCACTCCCGTTGTTTAACTCCGAGGGAAAAAAAAGGGCTCCTTATGTCCCTAATTATGAGCACAAGGATGAAGCTTTCAAGCCCATACTTAAGCCACACTGATCTGACTACCCTGCTGAACCAGGGTGTCAACCATCAGCTGGCTTGGTTACCATGAAGCAGGTATGACTTAAAATAAGCTACCAGAAAAGTCTCTGGGTTTATAGTGATAACCAAACGAATAAATAAATACACATCTGATCTCCTAGTTTGCCTGATTCACTGCTTTTATATTTTGTTCTTCTCAGCCTGACACCCATCATGGTCAGGGTACGCGCTGCTAAATGTACGCGACGTACGACAAGAAGACACGTACATCTGAAGTTGTTCATCTAGCAGCAACATTTGGCCTTAATATATTCTTTTTTTTTTTTTCTCTAGATTCTAGAAAAAAAAAAATGCACCCCACTTTCATATCTAAAGGAAAAAACAAACCAAAACAGACTCCAACTGCTAGGATGGGTGACACTGTGCGACCGGCTGTCCCCCGGCACCTCGAAGGGTCGGCAGCATCCCCCGCGTGCTCCTCGGGGCAGTGCCCGCTCCCTGCCTGGAGAAGCTGCTTGGATTTCTGGATTCACTTGCTTAAATGTCGTGGGCTTGAAAGTTTGACTTGAAATACAACATTAGTGGGTTTGTGGTAAAAGCAGCAGAGAGGATGGGATGACAGGCGGGGCAGAGGGGACTGATTGAAAGCAGGTGTGGAGGAGGAAGATGGGAGGAGGAGAAAGAGGAAAACATGACTGAGTAAGTAAACTCAACGTTATTGCACATATTGAAAAAGCACACCCATATATAGAGCACCCACCTGTGCTGGCTTCTTTTTAACATTGTTTTTTTAAAATGTAAAATGAGAGAGGCTTTCAAATGAATCTACCAAAACAAGGCACTGAGTGGCATGTGCTGCTCCCCCAGAGGTGGCCATGGGAGGAGGACCATGGGACAAATGTTCTCCACAGGATTTACCCCACCACTGGGAAGTACTAGGATCCTACAGGAAGGGTGGCACGGCAGAGGATGGAGGTGTGAGAGCCCATCTAGACTCCAAGGTGGGAAGATTTTGTTTTTATATCTATATATACAGAGAGAGAGAGAGAAAATAAAATGTAGTGGAGACCAAAGTTTCACCTAGTGAGGCCTGCTGAGGATCCTCATCATATTTAATTTGACTCCTGCACAGGAGTTTAACTGGTAAAATACATCCTCAAGAAAAAAAAACCCAACATTACCCCTTGCAAGGGGCAGGAATGACCAGGGAGGTAAATGAAAAATTATGGGATATTATTGACTGTATAAGGCTGCATTAGGGAGGCTAGAGAACCACTCCCTCTCTCCACACATCCACACACCTTCATACCATCCAGATTCCATACAAATTTTCCTAGTTTATTACTACATTTTTACTTGATTGTACATATTATTGTCTCATTAACTGCAAAGCTTTCCAGAGCACTGAAATAGGAGGGAGCATTAAAATACCCTGAAAAGTCCTGGAGCTCAATTAACACACACCAGGGGGTTCAAAAGGGGGGGAAGGTGGCAGGGTTGGGGGGGAGGGTGTTCAGCTCCAATTATAAAAGGCAAAATTTTTTTTTTTTGTAATATCAGCTAATTAGACTTTGACAACCAATTAGCAGATTTTTAGCTTTGCAGAGAATCAAGTTAGCGCTGAGAATGGAGGAGACAAGTAAACCACACAAAATGCTCCTCTTGTACCACAGAAAGGCTTGTCCTTACAAAAAATATCCACAGGGCCAGATCCTGCTCCAGGATTTATAGCCCTTTCAGCTGGCTGCCACACCAGTTACTTGAAGGTGTAAATTGAGCATAGGACTTGGCCTGCAAACTTAAGCTCACCATAACTCACACAAACCTGCAGTGGAGAATTGTGCTGCAGCCTCCTCACAAGGTTACATTTTAACTTTTAATAACCTTTTTTTTGCTATTTTTTTTCCCTATCGACCATGAAGTACCCAGATGATTATTTAGGATTAATGGATTATCAGAAGTGCCAGTTGGCACACTCCTAGTAAAAGGGGGGGGGGAGGGAGGGAAAAAAAGTGTAACAAATGCAGCTGTTTACTAATAAATAAAGCCTCAGCTGTAACAGAAATAAATTAGATGCATTTAATTGGTCGACTGCAAACCTCCTCTCTTTATTACAATGCTGCTTCTTGTTATTTTATGATGTCAGGGTAGATGGCAGACTGACAGAGTGTTTATGAATCACAGTTTGCAGATGGCACTCCTGGTTTTTCGGCAGTTATGAGCACAAGTAGCATGAGGACTCAATAGAGGGTTTTTGCCAGGGAGGACCCCCTGAGAATTAGCTGCCTTCATTTCTCTGGTGCCAATCTCCCCCTGACAGGAGCACTATTTCACAAAACCTACATTCAATAAATTATACCCGCCTGGCAAGAACTTGGAAATATTTAACACTCGGAGGACACCAGTGTCTCAATTTGATTTCTATTCATTTCCAGGCACTCCTTGGAACAGCCCCTGCTTGTGTGCATGCACATGTGTTTCCCCCCTTGCCTGCCCTGCTAAAAAAATAAAATAAAATAATGGTCTCTGTAGCCAGGAATATCTCTCCCTGCCTTCAAAATGACTTCAGGTCTCCTGAGGACAGTTTACGGTCTCGTGCCCTGGTCCTCCCGAGTTGCCCTGCCTAATGACAGCTTTGTAATCCAGTTGGGAAATAATCTCACATGGCTGCACTCAGAGCTCGTGAGCTGTAAAACTTCAGGATTGAACTCCTTTGCCTGGTCACTTCAGTGAGCTACAAGCAAATGCAATGAGGGATGTGGTCATAATTGTCAACAGATTTGTAAATTTGTGCCATTAGTTATGCGCATAATGGATTGTATTCTAATGAGCTTGTTCATAAGAATGCCAGGAGGACTTGGTCCCTTTGGAGGAAATAAACTACAAACTTTGCCCATGCATTTTAAAACACATCAGTGCCACATAAAGGAGGGAGAAAAAAAAAATTGTTTCCTTTCAGTGCTCTTTTCACTTAGCTGAACCTGATGCCATAACCCACAGCTCCTTTTACTGCTGTAAATTCATTCCCTACCTTTGCTGGGATTTTTCACAAATACATAGACACTTTCAGATGGAAACATGGTTTTTTCCACCCATCAAGTAAAACTGGAAACTATCAGGACCCTTTGGGCTCAAGATACTGGTGTGGAAATCCCAACAGCAGCCCTTGTTCTACTCTTCTGACTGAAATTTATTCCAGGACACAACACTGTCAGAGCTGCCACAGCCCAAAAACCAGAGCACTTCCCCCTTCCAAATCCAGGTAGAAACCCTGTGGTGCTGAGGGGGTCAGTCAGCAGGACTTGGCTCATGTGGAAGAACCATAAAACTAGTGATTATTAAATCAGGTTTTTATTGTATCTATTACTATTGAATTTGTATTAAATCTAGTTACAGCACTAGATTTTTTCTCCAAAGGCAAAGAATGAGGCTTCTCAGCTTGCTCTTTAGGGAAATCTACTGCTTTTCTTAGAAACAAACTGGATATTTTTATTGAATGCATGAGCTGAGTGAAGAAGCAGACAAGCCCATGGAAACCTACTGGCACCTTTGCCAAAATTATGTTCTCTGCATGCCCAGCGGAGCCCTCTTTCCCTGCTCTCCCTCCTCTCTCTCTCTCTCTCTCTCTGATCCTGCTTTTCAGCCAACCACATATAAAAATCTTCGGCATGTGCCAAGTACTACAGATGGGTCCATTGTAGCACACCCTAATGTTCATAGCTGACACCCAGGTGTTACAGTTTGTACTTGCTTGCTAGCCAGACGGTGGCTTTATGCCAAGGGGAAGGCACAAAGCACTCAGATACCATGCAAAAAAACTATATAAGAAAGACTTTAAGAGACAGAAGAGCAGGTAAGAGGCTATGCAAAAGCAAGAGAACAGTCCACCAGCAACCACCCTGCTCTGTCACCCATTCAGCCTCCCATCCTGTACCCATGAAGCTCTGATTTATTATCAAGTCACATCCAAGTATCTCCATTCCCCTGACCTTATCCCAAATTAGCCCAGCTTTTTTCAAACCTAGTGCTGATCTGCAAGTTATTTCAGGTCTGGCTAGGAATAAAGTGACTTATTTACAGGGCAGAGAGAGAACAAGCTGCCCATTTCTGTATGTTCATCACCCCTGGGCTATGGGCACTGCCTGCATGGGGTCCAAGGATACAATGAGCAGAAGTGAAATCACCCCAAGTCGCTATATATGTGCATTTAAGCGGCCTTGAAAGCATTCAAGAGCCTTTCCTATTTCAGCAGCTGGAAAGGGTTAACACCAGTATCCTATTTTCTCTTCCATTTTCCCCTCCCAGGAGTCTACTCCCCTTCCAGCCTAATTTCCTTCAGTTTAATTAATTTTCAGTAATCACAAGTCTAGACACCACAAGCAGCAGCTTCACACCCCAGGTGACACAGCAACGTTCAGAGCGGATGGGCAAAAGGACACGAGCGTGGTTTCACGCACCAGCCCCCCTGCACAGAGCCAGAGCTGCCCACGTCTCGCCTAAACCCTTCTTGGAAAGCAAATAATTTTTTGGAGAACAAATGCTTTTAAGGATTCAGGTGCAGGGAGCTTTGCGACCATCTGGCTGGCGGGGGCTTCCCAGCTGTCTGCAGCGGGTGCGTTCGGAGCAGCACGTACAAGCAGGGTCCAACGCTTCGGAGATGTGCCAAACCTTCAGCACATGTGGAGAGCAACTGTGCAGCACCAGCTCACTCCAGAAAGCCTTGGATTGGCAGCAAGTGGGCTATAAAACCATGCACCATCCACACAATGTGGCCCGTGCAGGATTTCTGGAGTTTTGGCAACCCCTGCTAACATCATCTGAGGTGCTGGTCCTACATGTCTGCTACGTGACCCCATAATGTTCTACTCTGGATAAATCCAGAAGTTCTCACTTATTAGGTAAAATTTCAGTAAAGTAAAAAAAAAAAAGGGCAACAGCAGCTCTCATGGCTCTGAGCAAGTCGCCCATAGCGAGGTAAGAAATATTATTAAGTATCAGAAAGGCAAGTTAGAAAATAGTAGTGATCTCTTAGAAGTACACAGAGCAGGGAAACTCGAGTCATACGCCAGGAGAGCAAGACTGCAGTACCACAAGGAGAACATGAGCCTGGTATTGTCACTGGAGCACGGAGGAGCTGAAGTTGGCAGAACATCACTTAGCACATTAAAAAGTGCAGCTTTTCCAACCTAGAATTACTTGTAAATCTACCAGGCTGAACCACTTTCCAGGGCTGCTACCATACCTGTTGGGTTTTTGGACGTATACACTTCCATGCATTATTATTGAGTATTTTGCATCCCAACACGAGCTGTCACTGACAGCTCTCATGCTATTCCCTGCTTGTCAGCACTGACAAGCTCCAGAAAAGCTCAGCAGTGTTTGAGGGACTTGCATATATTTGGGATGAATATTCCACAGCACATGAGAATCAAGCTGGGATCCAGAGACCTAAGAGTCACCAGCCCCAGTAGCTGCTTACACAGAGGCTCTGGATCAGTTTGTAGCCCTATAAAAAGCACACATTTTAAAACACATAGAATTGGACCAACTGATAGCCAGCCAACTTTTGGTATAATCTCTCTCTCAGTCTAACTCCAGCACAGAAAGAAAAAGAATACTAATGAAGGCACTTGACAGAAAGGACAGTTAGTTCATGCATGCATTAGGGAACAATTATGGTGTGTGAAAAAAAAAACAAACCCCAAGCCTTCCTCTTCTTTGGTTACAGAACACCACTGCTAAAATAGGCTGAGGTTTAGTACTGGTATTTACTGAGCACTGTCTGCAGGGCCTTCTTTCCACCCCATTTCAACATACTTTCACCTCCAGTGGCACCAAGCAAGATGAAAACCAACCAGCTACTTCCTACACTGTTTGGCTCTCCACACCAAGCTCAGTCCTTACTACAGACTATTGCTCAGGAGTGTGTTTGCTTCCCTCAGGGAAGCAGTCTGCTCCCTCCCCAGCCCTCACAGCTTGTATTTAACTCCCACACAACCTGCATATTCAGGTTGGTTGCACAAAGCCTCCCTTAGAGGATGGTTTCCTTCCTCTTCCAAGATGAATGACTCCACAGATCTGTTAGTTGGGCTCTTACATTCCTATGGTGAGAAATGTTTTGTGCCTGAAATCTGTCACCCTGTTTGTAAAGACTGAGAATAATGTCATGGGCTTCACTTAGCTGGGAATCAGCAGCATCCAAGATACAAGCACCACTGTATCATGATCCAGGATGAATAATGCCATCCTCACCCATCCCATAATATTTTCCCGTTTCTGATAATTTTGTTGTATTTACCAAAACGAGATCACTTGACTCCCACAAGGTTTTGTGTGTGTGTGTTCTCAGCAAGCAAAGTATTTTGTTTAATAAACTAGCTCTATGGGACAGAGGACACTAAAGTCGATTTGGAAGTTACAACTTAGATTTCCTAATGCACTCAGGATACCTGAAAAAAAATGGAAGTTCCCATTTACAGTTGCCTTTCTCCCTTCTCCTGCTCTCAGCCCCCTCCCCTTCACTTCAGTAGATTATGTGAGACCCATTACTTTTTATAGCCCTGAACAAAAAACATAATCTTACTGTTTCTTACTAATATTAGGCAATGACATAATGCCATTTGCAGAGGTGTCATGCAAAGAGGCTGACTTTTACTGGCTTCTGATGGCAGGGCTCTCCACTTTATATTCTGTTTTATGTGAACCTCCTCAGAATTGATTGACCTCAAAGGATTTCTCAAGTTGCTTAATTATAGAAGGAAGAAGACAGCACAGTGGCTTAGCAAACCAATATAAAAGTCAGCTCAAGTGTGTCATTACAGAAAGGGATGGTGGAGAGAGACATCTAGGAAAAGGTAGTTTCTAGGGCCTGAGCTTGAGAGGCAGAGCTTTTTCTGCGAGTTATTCCCTGTTAGTGGTGGGATGCTGTAGGGTAAGTCCAAAAGATGACTTCCAGTTTGCCCTGGTGTTATGTAGATGTGTTATGTTACCTCCAGAGGGGATAGGGTTAAGAGGCTATGGGCATCTCTGAAGCAACGGCAAAGAAACAGAAATAAACCTTGCAGCTCAACCAGAGTCACCCAAATGCAGGATAATGTTTTAAATAAAAACCTTTGTTCAGTCTTGCCCGTTTACATATCAAGCCTATCAAGGTTGCTTATCCTATCAACCAAGTCAAGTCATGAACTAAACCATATTTCCAGGGCAAGCCTGCTGCTGCAGGAGCTGGCTGAGGATTTCACTTGTCCCTAGGAAAACAGAGAAATAAAGGCCCTAAAGCCACCACTACCTTCAGCTGCAGACTTGGGCACATGGGGACAGTTCAGCTAAGCTCACTTCCTGGAGTACCTTCAGTGTCTGCTTCTGTCCCAGCTCTGGAAATAGCTTTTCTCAGCTGCTTCAACTTCCAAACCTATGTCCCTGGGGAGAAAATAATAATAATAATTGAAAAAGAAATAAAAAAAGAAACAGGAAGGGAGACACTGGTAAAAAAACAAATCAGCAGCAGTTGCTAACTACTTAGCGAGAGGGAATTAATAATTTGAGCCAGACTTCCTCAAGCTCAGCATGTCTCCACATTGCACAGTGATTAGTCACTTCACAGATTCTCTTGTCCAAACTTAAAGAATAAGTTATGTCCTGACACCTCCAGCATCACCTTTGCTCCTCAGGATGGAAGCTGAAGTGCCTGGGAACCAAAAGACTTTTCCAGGCTGATGCTGGAAAATCAACAGAGAGGCTGGAGAAAAATTAGCTAAGAATAGCAATTTTAAAAAAGGGTAAGTATAATTAAAATTATACTTTTACATATGGTTGAAGAAAGTCCATTGGCTTTTCTGCATGACCTGCAGGAGGAACAGGATTGATGTTTTGGTACAGCTCCCAGCACAAGGCAAGGGGCAGCAGCTTCTCCTGAGGCTCCTTTTTTCTTAGTTACTTCTAATTTTAAAGTGATGGAAGAGGGGATTTAGATTGTTTAAAGATGTTATTTTGGTCTCTCTTACACCACTTGGTACGGGGCCCGTGGCTGTGTCCAAAAGAGGCAGATCTGGCTAGAAAGACTGAATGCTGCTTAGTATTTTCCCTGTTACATTTTCACATCTTGGGGAAAACTGTGGTAGTGAGGGATCTGTACCTAAGCTTTTCTCATTCATGTGACCATCACTTACTCGGCATGACACCACAGGTCTCACTTCTCTTGGCAGCAGTACAGGGCTCATGCTTTCATATGGATGAAGTAGTTTTGAGCAATTTCTCCAATTTATTAAGCATGAACAGGCTCCTCTTAGCATTTAGCAGACAGAATTTTTTAAAAACATTTCAACAAATCTGCTCCTGTGGGACTGAGACAGAAAGTTTTGCTGCACACATGCACATGATTTTTTTCTTACATTGGCCTCCAGCCTCATGGGTTTTGATAAAACTATGAGTTGGATTCATGGCTCTGTGCAGGAGATGAGCACATTCCCAGCTCCATGGCTTGGTGGAAAATGGCAATACTGGCAAATTTCCTTCCCTTACAAAAGGGCTCAATTTGCTCCGTGGGCTGGGAAGGCATAAATGAGATTTGAGGTATGAAGCTCACCTCCGACAGGCTAGAAAATAACATGGAAATTAAAAGATGAAATAAGGGGTGTCTCCATGGGGTTGCTCACACAGGGAAGAAGCAAACATACGGATCCAACAAAGCCAATTCACGTGCATGGAGACAGAAATAGCAGCAAGGACAGACCAACAACAAGAGGCAAATAGCAAGAAATGGGGCAAAGTAAGCAAAGACATGAAGAAGAAGCAAGACCAAGAGAACAGACAGAGAAGAGTGGGAGGAAGAAGACACAGTAGCACACCTGAGCTTTGCAAGGACCTGGCTGAAGAGGGAAGGGGAAGGCTGGCAGCATTTCTCTCAAGCAAAGGTGCTTGATGGCTCTGCACCTGTGAGCTCCTAAGGAAAAGCTGGTAGGTAGCAGGGACACATGTCCATTTTATAACTTGCAGTTTACCACTTTTCTGAATTTTTTCAAAACAGACATGATGCTCTGGGAATGGAGCCAAAGCTGTTTCCAGCACCGATACCTGCCTGTGCACACCACAGGCTGCTGCTCCTCTCCAGAGAGGGGTAACTGCACTGGTTTTTCTGCTTTCCCCAGCAAAAAGGGATCCCAGTAAAGGGACCCCAGGCACCCAGAGCAGAATAGGATTTCATAGGTGCACTCATTTATGTCTCAAAAAGAGAGCTTGTACTTATCTTTGCAACTAAGAGTTCAGCAAGTATTTTGTGATCAAACAGGTACCCACAAAACCAGGATACAAACCCTGCTAGTGGAAAGAGCCAGACCTAGATACAAGTTTGTGTTTCATTTTCTTCTCTCTTTGAGACATAAGTTTTATTTTCCAAGCAATAAAAGTTCTCATGTTATGAGAATAGAAATTATTTTTAGCTCTGTATTTTTCAGTCAAGCTAATGTCATTACCATCACCAGGCAGAGAGGGCACTGAAGTATTAGCCTTGCTGATGCTTTTTCCCCCATGACCCATGGAAATCTTTTAAAAGGTCTACATAAGGCAAGAAGCAGAAATGGTGTTTTAGTCTTTGGTTTTTACACTTGATCTGGAATTTCTGGAGGGATTCAGGAGGTCCATAGGATTGTTTGGGGTTTTTTGTTTGGTGGTGGGTTTTTTTGTTGTTGTTGTTTTGTTTTTTTTTTTATATATTTTGAATTATTAAGAGTAGAAACCCTAATTTAAGCCATGGTCATGAAGTGAGTGAAACAACATTCCTAGCTCACAAAATGTCACCAGGACAGGTTTCCTCTTGTGTTTTTCTCAGTCCAATAAACAAAAGCTCATACACATGCATGTTCATGGCACTTTAGACTTGCTGTGTCATTCAAAAAAAATATGTCATTTTATGGGGAAAAGGTGTCGGAAGGACTATATTGCTCATTAACAGAGACAATGAATTAATATTATCCTCTGTGTAGCTCCCTCCCTCCTCTTTGTTTGAAACTGTATTCACAGAGATGGCACTGTTTCTCTTGAAAGGAATGTGAGCACTAACACTACCTTCAACTGGCTTTAGACCTCAAATATTAAAAACAAAAACATACCATGTTCTTCCCAATGAGATTCACTGTTAAAAATAGATGAAAAGGAATGGAGAAAACATATCGAAGGGAGTAAAGGAAGTGGGAGAGTCCTAGAGAGTGAAAAAGGAGCAACTCTGGCCTAACTGAAGACAATCAGAATTTTGCTACTAGCTTAAATACAAACCAGCTTCTGCCCAGAGACCACAAACCAGCTATTTCTGCATGACTGGTTTGTGCTGGATGGTATTGTGTGGCTTGTCAGGGTCCCGCACCAGGCAGCAGCATGCACAGCCTTGCTATAAAACAGCTTTCAGGTATAACACAGGCAGTGAAAGGAAGATCTCCTGTGTGCTGTGGGTGGGCTTGGGGAGATGGGCTGATTCCTTTTTTTTTTTTTTTTTTTTATCTTTGTAAGTCTTTATGCACTGAATGTCACTTAGCTAACCTGGAAAGATGAGGGATTTCATCGTTGACTGGCATGATGTAGATGTAAAGTGTCCCTTGGACTGTGCGCTTGCCATCTGTCAACTCCACGGTAAAACTATCCTCTAGGCTTTCTGTGTCATCATGCATGTACAGCAGCATCAGTCCTACAGGAAAGAGGGGGAAATTAAAATGGGAACCCTGGATTTTCTAAAAACTTACACCAATCTTATTTAAAAAAAAAAAAAAAAGCACCCCAGTTTGTTGGAGTTTAAGACATTAATTGTGAATTTTAAATCCTACAGATTTGGTGTCACAGAAAGCCCATCCTGCTTCCAAGGAAAGAAATCCTCGTTGCCACTGAGATGCTTGTAGTGAAATGAGTCAACCAGGTGCCACTAATTGCCAGGTAGTGGGAATGAGCTTGTGTTAAGCCCACCTGTGCCCAATTAGGGCGGGGGCCCATGTTCATTAGGCCCACCCTAATCAAGCACAGCTGGGCTTAACATAAGCTCACATCCACTACCTGGCAATTAGTGGCACCTGGTTGCCTCATTTCACTACAGATGCTGATGCCCAGTCCTGCAGTGGGACCTTACCTGGTGAGGTCCCGCATGCAAACCCATACAACTCACAGCACCCAAACTGGGTGCTGCCCCTCTGACAGTGTCCTCCTATAGCTGCTCTGTCCACAGCCAAACATTCCCAGGGAGAGGGCTTTAATATTTCTCTTCTACAGTCTCTCACCTTGCAGTGGCTTGCAGCTCGGACCCCTCCCAAGGGGTTAAGTCTGTGTTTAGCAGTCCTTGGTAGATCTTTTATTCTTGCTGCGATTCCTGCAAATGGAAGAGCAGAAGCAGCACAGTGGGGCTCTGGAAGTCATTCCCTGGCTAACTTACGGAGCAGTGAGCCAAGCTCGGTACGCTCTGGAGCAGTCCCCATGGGAAGCTTCGATCTCCAGTGAGATACTGGCAATTTCCTCAGTAAATTTTGGAGGTGCTTGACAGAGACTCATACACAACGTATTCCTCAACATGTCAGCTTTGCAGGGTTAGAGCTCTCCCTGAATGTCGTGCTCCCTGGGCACAAACGGAGCCCTTGTCACCACGGCATCCAAGCGCTTCACACTCGGTCGGTGGCCCTGGCTTGCTAAACCCTCAGTGCGGTAGGAAAAGACAGGTGGGCAGAAGCCAAATTGCACAATGTAACCTAGAAAGTCAGTGACCGCAGGGAAATTTGAAACAATGCTCCTGCAGACTGGTGCAGCTTCCCACCCACACACAGCTCTCGACCCATTTTGGGGCAAAGTAATGGGGAAACACAGGATCAAGCAGCTAATGGAAAGGGCATAACCGGCACTGGGGTAGCCATAAGCTCAAATGCGTGCAGGTAAACACATCCAGAAAAAATATTCTTCAAAACAATTAGCTTAATCCACTAAAAACCAGGCTAGGCAACTAAGGAGACACAGAAACATAATCTCAACCACTTTCTTGTTCTTCAAAGATTTTTAAGATGCCCCACAGATTTATCTAGATTTATCTACTTCCTGAAGCCAGTAGATACCCAACAGTATGGGAGAGAGGCTTAAGCTCGTTCCTCCCAGTCACACCCACAGCTCTGCTGTTCCCCAGCACACAGCCCTTGCATGACGAGAAAAAAACCTCATCCAGCCATGGCTATGAAGGAGTTTCAGATCACAATCCAGAAACTGAATGAACTCTGGCTCCTCAGGAGCAAGGAGTGATGGATTAGTCTTCACAGCCTTAGTGAAAATAAATTCCTCTTGGATCTGAGGGTGCAGGGAAGGTTTTCTCATAATAAATCAGTAGCAGAGAAACAATTCCTATTCAATTAAGATTTTCCAAAATTGAAAAACATACCTTGTCCCACTCCTGCTGCCTGCCAGAGAGCAGCATGTGCACAGGGGGTACAGAAATGCCCTGCACACCACCCTGGGAGCACCCACAGAGGCATGGCACCCTCAGACACCCGTACTCAGAGCTGATCCATGCAACTGCCATCCTGAATGCCTCCATCACCTCAGCAATGTGAGGTCCCTAAACTGGCCCACAACTAGACCCATCAGCCCCCACTGGCATTTCTTTTTAGAGGGGTTCTGCTGTAAAATAAGTATTGATGAAAAAGTGTATTTACATAGCTGAAAAGATTCGTTTAGCTTTTAAGTCTTTATAGGGAAGAGATCACAGCAACTGACAGCAAACTTTGCAGAAGCTTCCAAAACCTGCTTTACGTCTTGCTTCAAGCAGCTTGTACAGGCTCACACATTAAACACTCAAGCAGGTTGTTACCTGTAGGAGCCAGCCATGGGTGCTGGAAGGTCCCAGGACATCTTCAACACCTCCCAAAAGTCATGGAATGGCGGCTCCTCCACAACTGCTCCCCATGGAACTGGGGTGGGGGAAGGCCCCTTGCTTAGCGGGACAACTTTGCTGAACTCAGCCTGAGGGACCAAGCCCTTGGCATGTTCTAAACTTCAATGGAGGCCTTTTTATATTTTAGAAAACCTCACAGGCTTTACACGAGCTCACACCACTTGTTTCTCAGCTCAAACCCAAACTGCTTGCGGGCTGTGGGGGAGCCAAGCAGCCCCTGGCCCACCGCAGCTTCCCCAGCTCCCACAGCACCTGGCACGGGTGCTGCACAGATGCCAAGCTGCAAAAGGGATTTTTTAATATCTATTTTTTGGTTTTTTTCAATTTTTTCTATCTTCCCCCTTCCCCTGCTGCATCTGGTTCCTCAGAGGAATCCACAGGCAGTTGTGTTGGCAGACGCCTTGGGGAGGCTGCCCGCCTCCCGCTAAGCCGGGGTGTGAGGAGGGGAGAGACTGCGTGAGGGGAAATAAGGCGACGGCAAAAGGGGTTTGAGGCAAAGCGGGCATTACCGGGGGAGGGCTGGTGCCGCAGCCAGGCAGCAAGGCGCTGCTCCGACCTCCCCTTCTCCCCCTCCTGAGGTGAATCCCAGCTGGGGGCTGCAGTGACGGCGGCTCCCGGCAGAGGCCATCCGCAGCCCGCGCATCCCGCCGCGGCCTTCCCGCTCCCCTCAGCACCGCCCGACCCTCCCGGCACAGCCCGGCCGGGCTGTACCGAACCCAAACCTCCTGACGGGGGCCAGCAGCCCCCCTTCCTTTCTCCGTCATCGCCGGAACCCTAATGGAGCGGAAAGCAGCTGAACAGGAGAAGGCAGAGGAGGAAAGACAAAGTGCCATCGCTCAGAGAGCGCCCGAGTTCAGCTGAGGCAACAGCCGCGAAACCGCGTGCCTGGGAGCAGCACCCGCTGAGCTCACAGCTCCTCCCAGCAGCCTTCCCGCCACTGAGTCCCCTTCCTGTCAGCCTGGGAGCTGGGGGAAGGCAATGATGAAGTTTGGGCCCCTCACGACACGAGAGACACTGAGGGGCTGGAGTGAGGTGGGAGAAGAGGAAGGGAGCTTGGGAAGGGTCTGGAGCACAAGTCTGTCCAGGAGGAGCTGCAGGAACTGGGGGTGTTCAGTGTGGAGATGAGGAGGCTGAGGGGAAACCTTCTGGCTCTCTACAACTCTCTGAGAGGAGGTTGGAGCCAGGAGGGGTTGATCTCATCTCTAAAGTAACAAGTGATAGAACAGGAGGAAACCGCGTCAAGTTGTGCCAGGGGAGATTAAAGGTTGGATATTAGGAACAGTTTCTTCCCAAAAATGGCTATGTCAGGCACTGTTGCAGGCTGCCCTGGGTAGTGCTGGAGTTACCATCCCTGGAACTGATATTTGCATGGCACTTGGGGACATGGTTTAGTAGTGGACTTGGCCATGGTGGATAAAGGGTTGGATGTGATGATCTGTAAAAATTATTCTGTAAGATACCAGCACACCTGGCAAGATGGCCAAGTGTATTGATTCAGCGAGGTCAGTCCCATGACCCTGTTATAAGGAAGAAGTCAGGGAGAGGAAACACGACGAGGCCAATGATCCAAGATTTTTTGAAAAGTTAAACAATAACTTTTAAAACCAGAATGATGGGCACGTGGGAGACCTTTGGCCAAAAATATTATCCAGCAGACCTTCTGCCTCCCTGACAGAAGCACCAAAATTTTGAGAGAAAGTGAGTACTTGTCTATTGTTTGCAAAAACTTGTATCTGGAGGGTAGATGCACGGAGAGGGACTCAATCTGCCTCCAAGCTGCCTATGGTAGCAAACATGCTGCATTTTACATGGAGGTCTGAGCAAAGGTTAAGGGGGAAGAGCAGATCCTGTCTTTGCCAACATCCCTGCATATGCCTTTCCCTCACAGGTACAAGCCTACAAAATCTACAGGTGCTCCAGGATTTGCTTTCTCTTCCTTTACCAGGGCACTGCCACATATCATCGCTAATGAAACCTCCGTTTACATTAGAACGTCCTTTCCCACTCGCAGCATATGCTCACTGGAAAAAAAATTACTGCTTGTAGCCCCATTGCAGGATCTTTTTTTTTTTTTTTTTTTGCACTTCAGACTAGTTTATAATATACGATAGAGCGCCAACGCTTTCAGTGACATATAGCTTGTTCACTTGGATGTCATGAGATAGCAAACAAATGAATCTAAACAACACAGCGAGCTAGTTATATGGCTAATCTGGTGGGCTGCTTTGATTTCATAAATAAATTAGTTTAGTCTCTTGAACAGGGAGAGAAACATGAACCAGTGATCTCAACAGCACTGCTGCCCTTCATTACCAAGAGGGCCTTGCTCAATTAGGAATGCCATTTGTTTTGATTACAGGGTTTTATGTGAGTAGAACCAAATTTTACCCAAATACATTGATGGAGTAAGTGCTCATGTGAAGAATCACAGCCAGAGATGTTTTCCAGTTGAAATACTGGACACAGGTTATATGTTAGGGGGTGTAGGTAAAGTAGTGAGGGCTGGGAACAGAGCTGGGGTGCAGAGCAACACCCCCCAAGGGTTTGCAGGCTGTATTAGCACTAATTACTGTTACCTTATAGCTGATGATGTACCAGGCTCCAGTGTGAGTTTTTACTGGGAACAAACCACAGGATTATTTTTCTCCCTTTCTGGATAGAAATAGCTCATTAAATATTTAATCTTTCAAACAAAGAGTCACTTCAAAAAACAAAAGTTAATAGTCATCCTTTTAACATGTGGTGGGCTCAGAGCAACAGTGCTCTTCACACACATTAGAACCAGAGTCTAGGCATGAGCAGAAACTGTTCAAAATGCATCTGATCTGCATGATGCACAAAAAAAAAAAAAGTATGCTTGGATCAAAATAAATAAAAATTCCCCAAAACATGAAAAAAATAGTGTGTGAAGTAATTTTAAAGAAAAAATGTTTAAAATAAAGCAGTTGAACTAAAATATCAGAATATAACTAAGCAAGATGGCAAATGAAATCTTTAGATTTCAGAGAAACATTTTTGGGTTTGACTTAAGTTCACCAGAGCCTGACAGAAGATTTTCAGCCTGACTTTACAAAAACTTCTTCAAAGTTTTTGCTGTTACTGCACAGCCTGTTTGCTCTTTTGAAGAAGGAAAAGCTAGTAATGAGCCTAGTACTTTGAAATCTCACTTTCCACATACCATCCCTGAGCAAGTCCACATGACTCTTCAACTTCTTTCCATCCCAGGTCTTTCTCCATGTGTTGAGGCAGTTCTTCTTCTGCCACCTGCCAGGAAGACAAATGAAGACTCCAGTGCAGAATCTTCACACAGGCTTTTCAAATAAACTGAGCTGGTTTTATGGTCCCACTCTGCAAAACTGAAATTACAACATGAAACCACTCTGTGCTAGGAGAAGTTAAAATTCTGGAGGAATTTTGCTGCATGTTTCTTATGGAGCCAGGATGATAGGTGCCCTAGCAGAAGACCGATTCCAACTAGGTAAGTCATTTTCTTGGGTCATGACATTCCTATTTATGGAACCTATTTTAGCCCTTCTTAAAAAATTGCCTACAATTAATGCTGCTAAAACTGCTTGTTCAGCAGGAGGGCAACCTGTGCCTTGACATTTTGGGAGAACTAGAGTCAACTGACAGAAGTATCATCTTACCTTGAACTTTAGGCAAAACACTCTTTTTCTAGTAATTGAAAAATTCATTGGAAAAGTCTGATAGTGGCAGAGAGATGGTTGGACTTGTTAGCAGGGAAAAGTATACTTTAAAGCACTGTAGAGGTTAAAGACAGTCAGACCACTGCATGAACATAAAATACAGAAATTCTCCTCATCATTGTTCCGTTGAGCCTATTAACCTGTATTTCAGCAAGGCATTTCTTCAAGTAAAACATCCAAACCTGCAAAGAAAGTTAAAAAAATAAAATTCAACATACACTGCATCTATTGCATCCCATACTATGTAACTGACAGATAAAAATGTGCCTTGCTTGGCCCAATCAATGTATGTTGTGTTTCAAGGAACATGATGCCCCTGCTTAGTTTTTCATGATCCTTCAAACACAACTGAAGTGCAATTTAGTCTAAAATAGCCAAATTCTGGACTCAGCATCCAGGATATTGAGAGCACAATCCCACAGCACCAGAGTCATCTTATTTTATAACACTGTCATCAGTGTAAACAGAAGCAGGCATTAATCTGTGTCACTCAAGTAATAATCAGGGAAGAGCTGTTCCAGTCTGTTAAAAAAAAAAATTTAAAAAAAGGAATTTCATGGGCATTTGGAGTACAATGCAATGGAAAAGGATGTAGTTAGGCTCTGTACACTCACTGGAATGGAGAGGGGATTGAAGATCCAGATCAGGTAAGCTGGGCAGCTATCACTCAGCAAGATTCACAGAGTACTTGGTTGAATTTTAAAAGGAGAGTCAGTAGAGTTTAATCATATGGACAGCTGCATGAAGAGACTAATTTCAAGTATCCTTTTCCTGGTGTCATCCTTACTGAAGTCAGGGTGCCCTGCCAACGTATTTGCTCCAGTTAAATTAGAGCATGTTTGACATGCCAGTGGGAATGTGCTCCCAAAGGCTTGGCAAAGATGACTCAAAGGGTTGGACAATGAACAAATCATGCTCTTCGTAATCATGGACCACTTGTCTTCAAAATCATCCTATAAACAGAACCAGTATGGGTACAGAAGACAAAAAAAAGTCACATTTCTGTTTGTTCCTAAGTGAATGGCAGTAGTGGCCAAGGTGGCTGGGACAGAGGGACATGCCAGAGAGGGAAGCTCTCTCTGTAGTGACAGAACAGATACTCTGGCTTGAAGCTTAGGAGTTTTACTTATCTCCTGCTCCAGCCTGAGCTGCTTTTGTCCAAGTCCCAGTGGCTATCTCCAGCTCTGGTGTGGAATGCAAGGCATAAGATGTCCATCAGGAAAACACCATTTCTGGTGTGCAATAAATCACCATGGAAAACAATTTGAATTTTGATTATAGTGAGATCAGCATTTGCTATTGCCCACAACTAAACTATAGATTTATACTTAAAAAAACCCCTTTCAAATCAATTCAAAGAAGAGTTGCAAGTTCCTGGCTCCTGGCCCCCTTCTTGGTCCACAACCCCAATCCCAGTTGTCCCTGTGATAAATACAAATAAAGTGTTACAGAAACAATATCAGGCTTAAAAATTCTCACTCAAGTTCCCTCACTGTGTTGCAGCAAGGTCAAATCTGTGGGTGTTAGATTTTCAGTACCTCTTTTGCTGGTACCCTCTGTGGTGGCAAAGCACTCCCAACATCCTTCCAAAAGCCAAGAGCTGGCATTTCAAAAGACACAGCTTGCTTGGGATCCAAATACATGGCAGTTGTTGCCCTTTCTATTTAGGCCTTAAGCCTTGAATCAACAGTAAGAATCCTGGACATGGGAAAATACAGTGCTGACAAATATGTAATTCAATTCACTAGCCTGACATTGTTTAAGCAATAACATTTTCCTCTGATCTATCTCTTTCAGCACTCTGTCTTAATATTATGGCCTACTTGAAACACTTGAGCTCATGAATGGATTAAAGAGGGCTTCATTTGTTTTATTTATTATTTTTACTGCTTTGCTTGGCTTTTTGCAAACAGGGGAGGCACAGCCCTCATTTAGAATTCACTGGATGAACGGACACTGTATGAACATGGACATTCTTTCCTCCTCCTCTGCTGAGAGGAGAAGGGGGAAAAAAAACCAACAACAAAAAGATCACAACTGCTTCAAAAGTACCAAAACTTTCGGGTAATTCATCATCAACTGATTAACAAAAGCAGCTTTAGAGCACAATTCTTTCAGAACCTGTGTGGGATATACATTTACTGCAACAGCAAGTTGCCAGATATTTTAAGAGGAGGAAGTTTTTTCCCCAATTTTCATTCAAAATTATGTCAGAGAGTCAACATTGCCTATTTGCCTTTTTAGCTTCTTTCCTGCTGAAACCCAGTCTTTGATTTCAAATAGCAAGTCCTCACCTTTTCCCATATGTGATCTCAGTATTGTGTCACCTCACTGTGGTCGTTGTGTATCCCTTGAAATGCATCAGTGATGCATTATATCAACAAAGACTCAAGCTTTCATTTATCTTCAAATACTTCACAATCCACTGCAGTATATTCTCAGTTGCAATTTCTGCTTTCAAGTTTGGCCACCATGTGTGTAGCATTAATTTCTCTGTTCACATGTAATTCATTCAGGGACTTACACCAGCTGAGAACCACATATGGAGGCCCAGATTTACAGAGCTTTTATTTTGTGCCATGGAAGCCTAGAAGAAACAATTTTCTATTTGAATATTGAGTGTTTACAGAGGTCTTGTTGTTCACTAGAGACAGCGGATTATGAAATCATATTCTGCAAGAATCCTATCCAAAAAAACCTGACTGTAACATTTATTAACTCCTCTTTGTTCAAGTGCTTCTTACACAGCAATTGAACATTGCTTCTCCTCTCTCAGGGTTTGTTGTTCATTATTTTTATTTACTGCTCTTTAAAACTGCTGGTCCAGTTTCTGCTGTGTCTGCCATTACAACTTAGAGTGACCAAGGCAGGGCAGCAGAGACAGAGATGAGGAGCAGGACATGGATCTCAAGCAGAACAACATGTGTGCTCTGTAGCTTAGCACAGCTTTGCTGCTGCTTTTTCTGGAAGTGAAGATATGCACAGAAATGCTTTTTAATGAGAAGCAGTCAAGAAATTATGAGGGGTATTCACACCATACAGCCAGGCAACTAATACTTGAGGGTGAGAATATGCTCTCCTTTCATCACATTTGAGTCAGCTCCAAGTGCAGATCTCCAAGACCTAATGTGGTGCTCACTCAGGCTTCTTTTGAGAAAATAATGACACATTTTGAATGACTAATTTCCCACATAATTAATCCTGCAGCTCCTTATTTATCAAGATTACAAGGGCAATGGAGCATTTTGATGGAAAGCAAGAAATCTGAAGTTAAACCTAATGCTTACAATAATCTTTGGAGAGATGCTTCAGGGTTAAGTCAACTTGAGCTGGAAACCTGGAGGATAAGCATCCCCAGCCTCCCACAGAGTTCTCCCCCATCCCCTGGGGTCACCCTCTCCTGATCACTACCAGAAGTATCAGAGCTGTGTGTTCATGGGGTCTGATCGTGGGGAGACCTGAAGCCTCCCTGGTGGAGGACAGAAAGTGTAAATTGACTTTAATTAGGGATCACTCATGTGGCCTCTCCTGTATCAGTTTAAATCAAACATCAGTAACTGTCAATTTCTCCTTTCACCCAGGACCCAAATCCTGTAAACACAAGGACCATAACAAATCCCTGAAGCAGGCTTCAGCACACATCTATGGAAAATATACTACACTATAAATACTGTAATACCATATGGCAGCAAGTTTATCTAATTTCACTTCAGAACAGTTGATAAAATGACCAATCAACTGATATGCAGAATGAAATGCCAAGCCAGGGACTCAGCTGGCCTTAAGATGTCTCTGAGGTTTCATTGCACCCCATCACATCCCTAAAGATAAGCACACACCTATTTCACTGACACAAGCATGTTTAAGATTAGGTCTGCCAGCAAAGCCAAAACTTGTCCTCACTTCTCTGCAGGGTTGTTAAAGATGAGAAAGCTAGATTAGGAGCACACCAAGAGGAAAAATGTTGAATTTTCCAAGTATTTATCTGAAAAAGATATTTTGGGCAGGTTCCCCTCATTCTTCAGCTGTTCCTAAGACCAGAGGTTCAGCACAAAAGGCTCCAAAGCTTGATTGCAATACAAGCAATGGAAAAACTCCATCATGTACCCAACAGTAACACACCTTCACCCATTTTTTGGTGTTAACACTAAAATTGCTTAAACCTTGCATGATCCACAGCCTTACTTTTCTGTTGTCATAACTGTAAAGGGTGTCTGCCCCAGCAGTGAGGTATCAGCCCTCAGAAACAGAAGATCAGCACTCTGATGGAAATTACTGTTATATTCCTGATTGGAAGAAAAAGTATTTTATCATTTGTTGAATTCATAGTGACAAAGACAAACCTCCAGGGAGCTGCTGGAGGTTGTCTCTAGTAGAGATCATAAGGGAATCTGTAATGGTACCAACACTCTTCCTTGGAGAGAAAATGGTAGATATAACTACCTGGAGGCACTGGAAGTGGAGTGAATTTTGGGGTCCTAAAAGAGATTCAGACCACACAGAGCTTTAAAATTAGTCTGGATCTGAAATCAGCTTATTTCAAAGTTAAACACCAATGTCATGAGCTCTGATTTTGTGAAAGGCTTTGCCCCAGAAGTAGAGAGATCAGTCCACTTCCCAGGAGAGTACTGGGAAATGGCTTTGCTGGCTCATTTAAAATTAGACTGGGTACAGCAGTTATGAATATACTGTGCAGAGAATTGTGCACTGAATGATAAACAAATAGGTTGCTATGATTTGATGCTATTTTAATAGCTGGTGATCAACCAAATGCATGCTGCTTGCTCTGGCCTGATTTGCCAAATGGATCCTCTCTCCTGCCATCCAGGCAGCTGTAGATAGTGCCCCATGCAACCACCCACTATTACCATCTTAGACTCCAATAAAATATTTTTTAGAGAAATAGTAGCATATTGTAGTATAAATGCTCACTTATATCAATTCCAGCATTCATCTTCTCAGAGCCAGCTGATGGATGAGCACTTCCTAGCAAGCCATACTGAGGGGTTTGTCTCTGATGTGAAGTTAAGGTCCTTGGGGTCTTCTTCCTAGAAGCATTGAGAGATTTCAAATGGATAAGTGCTTAGAGATCCCTCATCCACCAAAAATACATCTACTGAGAAAAAGAAAGATTAACATGACTCTAGCTAGTCTGGAAGAAAAGCTTCCTTGCCTCCCTTATCAGGAACAGGTCATCTGATAAAGCCAAGAGCTTGCCATAGTCTCCAAACTGCTTGATTTTCTATGTGGTAGCTTTCAGCTTGAGGACTGCTGAGTGTTTGATGATTTTTATTACTGAATTATTTGTGACTCAAAGGCTGATGCACTACTAATGTTAAATCTGAAGCAGAACAGGAATCAAATAATTTCATTGTTCCTTGTCCAGTCTGAAATAGGTTTATTTTGTGTCCACCATCAGTGTAGAGAGAGATCCTTTCCCAGATAACCCCCTGCTAGCCACAGAGGTGATGGCCCCAAGATGTTCATCCTTGTTCTCTCACTGAAGATTGTCCCAAGGTAATGGCTAACTTCTGTCTGAATCTTGTTTTATCCACATTACTTGGAATATTGCCTTTTTTATTTTTTAACATGGGTTGTTTTTATGAGAGAATGCTCCAGTTGGCACCTTGGCACCAACAGAAGTGTGTCTCAGGTGTACAGGACCAATGCCTCGCTGTGTCCCCTCAGGGTGCATTAATTAGCACTACTGCACTGGCTCAGATTGTTGCCCAGTCCTAACTGATGCCAGAGGTTAAGCTGTCTCCTCTGGCTGTGTCACCAATTTAAAGTCTAACTAGCTCTTCACATGCATAATGCTCTTACTGGGTGATGGTTCTGAAACAAACTTCTAACTGGTATCTCCAAGCTTTGCCTTTGCTCCAGCATTAGTTTGCTTTTACTTTACTATTCTTAACTAGTCATTTACTCTGTACCACACCTGAACACACAAGAACAAAACAAAAAAACAAATAAAACCCCCACAACAATATTAAGGCTTGATGTAAAAATTCCCATTGCCTTGAAAAATTGACGGAAAAAGAGGAAAAAAAAAACAACAACTTGGTAGTTTTAATGATCCCCACTTAAATTTCTCCAGATCCTTTACAAATTTCTCAGACCCAATGTTACAAAATGCTCTGTGCAGACAGCTGGGGATCTTGTGTACTTATATAAAAAACAGTGCAGGCTAAGGTGCTTTGCTGAACTGCTCAAACCAACTAGGTAATTTTTGTCCCTCTCCTATGGAAGATGGAATGGGGACATGGGAGTTTTAATGTCAGTGTTATCAGAAGACTCCACAAATTGTGGTTTCCTCTAGCTTTTGGGACTGACTGTCAGAGGCAGCAGGCAACACCACCTTCTTCTGCTCCTGGGGCCAGACAATGCTTCCTTCTCCCCCAGACGAGCACCATTCCTGCCTGACCAGAGAAATTTGCATTTCGTTTCTCCGTTACTTGAGATAGCTGCGTTGTGTGGCTGCACAAAGAGGGGCTTTGTCTCCTAACCAAAGGCAGGCAAATAACTAGCTATTGAAATTTAAAAGGAAAGGAATAATGTGACAAAATGCCACGTTGCTGGAATGCTTCTGCTCACGAGCTTGCCTGCACAGATGGAGCAGAGCCTTGTCACCAGTGACCTTGTTCGCTCTTCCGCACCAGTTGCATTTTCTAAGTTCCTTACTCCTACTGCAGCTCTGGACCTCCCCTTCTCTGTGGTATTGCAACTTGCCAGCACACATTCTGAAAGGGAAGTCTTGAGCAAACAATTTAAAAGGAAAAAAGAAAAATCACCAAGGAAAATTGTATCATATTGATGTGCCAAATCGAGCTATTGCTGTGTTGTTGTAGCAGGATTGTATCACCTGCCCTTCAATGACTGGCAAATTTCAGGCTACCTTATCATCACAGACAGGTTCTCCAGTACTACCAAACCACAAAATTGAGTCACCTGGTCCTATCCAGCAACCATTCACAGTGGATTTTTTTAAAAAATGCAATTTCTGTAAGAACTTTGGATTAGATAATTGTTCCATTATATCTGAATCATTAACTAGAGCAAACATGAATCCTAATGAGAAAGCAGATCATAAGACACACAGAATATTGGAGGCTTACTGACATCTCCCAGAACTTGGGGCAGAGCAGCTAAATGAGCTGTTGTGACCTGTACTGGCAGAAAAGACACAGTGGCATGAGCTAGCAAAGGTGTAAAACCACTGAGGAGCTACTAATATAATTTTCTACTTATTATACTAACTCAGTGTTATCTAAGATAGCATTTGCAACTACACTTGCCTTACACCAATATGACATTACTGTTTGCACTGAAAAATCCATTTGGTCCATTTCTACCCTTATTTATGCTTTCTCCCTTCTCTCTCATCCCGCTCAGTGTATGGCATCTGGGTTTGGCAATGACAGTAAGCCTAGATTACATTTCTACCTGTAGGGTTGGAGCAGGGGAAGGGTGAGATGCCATCACAGAGGGGTTTGTGACAAGTCCTCAGCTAGAAATGTATTGTACAGAGGACAGGGGTGCGCATCCCACGACCCCATCAGCACTGGCATGCTCCAGTGCCAGTCAACCACTGTGTGTAATCACCTGTGCTCCTCAGGTCAGTTCCCAGGCTGCTCTACATCCCTCCATGGACCCTCACCCCTGGCAGGTAGCAATGAATACAAATAGCTACAAATACCATGGACCTGAGCAGCAGGAGAGCATCTGCATGGGGAGTTCATCCCCCCCTCTCCTGTAACCTGCCCAGTGAAGCAGAGAGACAAGATGTCACTGCAGGTCCCCAGTATTCCTCATTTATGCTCCAAGAGCTTTTTGAAAGACAGACTGAAAAGCATCAAACAAGGAGAATGGTTCTCAGACTTTCAGCCCAGTCTTAACCAGGTATAATTCCTTCAGCCTTCAGCAAAAACCAGGGGATCATACAAATGGTAACTAATGTGCTAAAGTAGGTCAGCACTGTGTGTATTGCAGTGCAGGGGTACTTAATGACTTCAAATATTTTGAGAAGTAAACTGAAAACACTTAGTCAAATTAAGTGTTTTCTTTAAGCTGTCAGCATTGCAAGCATTGCCAAGATGAACAGGATAAATTGGATTAGATGCAGTCTATAAACTTCAGATCCTAATGGCAAAGGATCCAGAATGTAAAGTAGCACGCAGAGGCAAAGCAAATATTCTATATTGTCTGTAAAGAACCAGATCTGAGTTTCCTGATTAGCCAAATAGTTGGAAATATCATGACTCATCTCTGGAGAAGCAGAGTGTTGCTGCTGGCTCCCTTGCAAGGCAGTTTGTGACAGTGAGACAGCCTCCATCTGCTAAATGATGGGGTTTACAACTGGGGAGACTGCATGAGTTTGATTCAATCCAGGGGAAGTCCTGCCACTAGAGTCTGGCCCAAAACAATGCTGGCCTAAACACAGGATATAGGTTAAATGTGAAAGTTAAATGGTATTATACAAGGTCCCCACATGAGGTTTGGGCCACTGGTTATCAGTGGGCAGGAATGTAGCATTCAGATAATAAATTAGGAGGATAATATGAGGTGGTAAAAAAATGGATCAGGAGCTTCACCAAAACAGCAAGCAGTCATTGTACATGGCTCTCTGTCAGAGTGGAGGTGCCTCCAGGAGGATGATGCCCTAGGAAGGAACAGAGAGCACTGGTCCAGAAATTGCTCTCAGCAGGAAAACACAAACCAGTTCAAGAGTCAGAAACAGAGTTAGAAACCTGTTGGGTGGAGGGATTAATTGGTGGTAGGAAGGATAAGCAATCACAGCTGAAGCTCTGAAGGAGACATCTAGAGGTCTGATTGCCACCTTCTGTCCCTTCCCAGTTATCAGCAGTCAGGACATAAAGCCCCTTTCACAGACAGACTATACTGTAACTTTTCACTTTCTGTCCTTCATTTGAGAGATGCTCTGAATTTCTTTCCTCTACTGGATGGAAACCATCCTTTACTTGCTAGCCTGAGTTTTCTTATGGTACTCTTTGCCTGTTTGGATTTGTGCCAATATCTCCAAAACAGTCTAGGTTTTACTTACTGCCCCCTGTTTATTCCCTCAAGATACTTGGTGGTTGGTTACTCTATCTCCCCCCTCAGGCTTTGTTATGCTGAATTCAAAAAGCCAAAATCTTAACTCTCTCTAATGATAGACCCTCAACCCTTAGATTTTCTCTATGTTTCTTTTGGTTTAACTTTTTCTTCATTGATTTTGCATGTCCAGTTGATTCCTGCCCAGTGTTGTGCAGCAGCTGATACTTAGCTCATGCTGGAAAATCATGACTTGATTCAAGACAGACAGAGGTCTTCCCATTGCCTTGCTCACTCTCCCCTTTTTAACCTCATCCCTCAGCTCCTAAAACAAAACTTGCAACTTTGGCCAGTGCCTTAAAAATTAAAGTGAATGGCAAAATCAGGAATAAACCCCAAATAAGCCATTTACTTACAAATATCAAACAAGAGTATATAAACCATCAACAAATCATGATAAGTAGCTAAAACACAGAAGTTGTCATCACCATGTCTGGACAGAATTTTGACAAGTCCTCAGATAAATCTTCTCCATCTCCTTTTTCCACAGAAAGCTGATATTTTGAACAGAAATTCTCAAGTCAAAAGATATACATCAATTTTTAGTTCTAGCAAAAAAAGAAAAAAATCCCCAAAAACCCCCAAAACCCAAAAAACACCAACCCTAAACTAGACATACAAGCAGATGCTTTCACTACAGCTTTTTTACATAAAGAGCTATTATTTCAGTGTGAAGTTGGTTCAGAAATGTTCTGAATAGTTCTAACCAGTGGTAGTAAATACAGTTCCCAGTGGAGAGAGACTACAGGTGCATGTTAGCATCTGCTCATCTGACAGTGTACAAATCCTTTAAATATAATAAAAAGCTTCTGTTTAGTTGGAAAGTGCCACCAAGCATTAGCAAGGGATCAGCTCCAACATTTGGCTTTAAAAATGTACTGTATTAAAATAAGAAATACCACTTATGTAAGGAAAGATGTTTGCATGTAGCATTCAATTGCTGTATAAATTGAGGAGGTCTCAGTGCTGTGAAGTGACTTTTCTTCATGCCCAAAAATCAACTGAATCTTTAAGAACTAAAAAAAACCAAAAAAAACCCCAAAACAAACCCAACAAAACCAAAACCAGAAAAAGAAACCAAGCAACCAAAAAACTCCAAGAAAACCAAAGGGATTCTCATGGAATTTCTTTTAGGGGTTCCAAGAGGCAAAGACCCAAATTACACAAATGCTGGATGCAGCTGGTCTCAAGGAAGACATACATTATATAATATATATAATGAACATCTATCTGACCAGGAGCAGTGTTCAGGTGGGCAGCATGACACTGGAAGGGATTAGAAAGTCCAGTCTGCCTATGGGATGAGTAACTGCACTACTGGGAGCAAGAATGGAGCAGGAGGAACAGTTCCTTCCTGCTGCCATGGCAGGTGGAAAAAAAACCCCAACAACAACAAGCAAACTAAAAGAATGCAAAGAATGAGAGACCCAGGTTTTGAACTTAAAAGAAAGGTTAAAATGTTGAAGTAGAGCTCTTCTCCATGCCAATGGCTTCAAGAATAAGTTTGTTAGTAAGTTTGGTGTCTGTACTACAGTTGAGTAGTGGCTGTAAGTAGAGAACTGATTGCTAACAGGTAAGGACAAGACGTCTCCAAAATACCAAACAAGTTGTTTCTTTTATCTCCCCTGCATAACAAATGCATTTGGCAAGATGATTGTATTTTAATGCTCTTTTCATGTCTCCAAGCACACATGAGAGGAGCAGGGAGAAGCTGGGTTGTGTTCCCTTGTGTATGTGAGAACAGTTTCAAAGTAAAGCCAGGAAAGTTGCATGGCAAAGAAATTACCCAGAAAAATACAACATTTAAAAAGTGGCTCCACTTAAGACAAGAAGGATAAAAGGGCAACAGGAGTTGAAGGAATTTATTCCAAGTAATTCAGTGCAGAAACCAGAAAGGTGTAGGGAGCAGTCCTGCAAATCTAGATGATCTGAAATCTCTCCTAGACAAACCTTTTGCTATTTGTCTAGGATGCCCATGCAATAACTTACATTGTTGTGTTGTTGCACAGTTGTGCATGCAAACCCAACAAAGCCAAGGTGAATAAATGGGATTATCTGACCCTCAGACAGCATTTCTGAAACACAAGCTACTGACTTGCAAGCCTTGAAGTAAAAAAAAAAACAAACCAACAAAAAAATTTTTCAATTTCCACTAAATGCTGTAGTTTTGATAAAGGAAAAAAAAGAAACAAGTGACATTTTTTAAAAGTAGCTTGAATTCAGACTGTCCTTTTTTAAATTTCTTCCAAAAGTTGCAACTGGAATTAAGATCATCTTCCATTAAACTTTAATAAATCTAAAAATATAAAAGCAATATATTTAGGCCAAACTTTCCTAGAAATTCCAACTATTTAGTAGGATGATATGACCCAAAATACCTGTTTTTGAAAGGATAGAAATCAACTTTAAACAACTATAACTGCTTCTGCAGCTGCAGGGAGAACATTTTCTTCATGTTAATTTCATTTTCTTCAGTTTAATAGCTGATTCATTGAAGTTCAGACACTGATGAGGAGCTGAGACACAGGAATGCTTGTTTTCTTTCTCCCAAAGGATGAGAGCAGACCAGCATTAAAGCATGATCCACTACTTCTGAATTCTCAAAGGACAAATGGTGACAAAACCATCAGACTGATTAACTCAGGGCATTCTTCCTTGGTCAATAATTTATCAAGTTTTAAAACACAAGATATTTACCTTTATTTTTTGATACATCTAGCAAATTTCACACAGCTTGAGCTAGCAAATGGAACACCTTCAATAAAGCTAATGGTTTGTGATTTTGCTTGAATTACAATTTCCATCCAAAAACATTTTGTCATGAAACACAAATGAAAAAAAAAATCCCAGTAACTGGAAAGATCAAGCAGCATATCCTAAGATGATGCCAGGCAAACAGGGACAGGTAGAAGTCCCAATGTCAGTGGAAAAACCACAGGGTTTCTGCAGCTTTCACAGGTCTCAATGAACTAAATTACACCCCCTTCCTCAGCCCTCTTTGGCTGAGCTGCAGTTAAAACCTTTCAGAGCAATGTGAGGTGATTTATTAAAGGGAATCTGTTGCCATCCAATATCTTCTTTACAGAAACTTCTCAATGTGTAGGAAGTTGTATTATTATGTGTATATGCAATTCTTTACCTGCCCATTCCACACAAATAGCAAACATCCCATCCTGCTGGTAAACAGTGAGGCTGAGCCTCTCCCAACCAACATAACTCCATGCTGCCAATGCAGGAGGTGCTTTAAAACATAACATTTAAATAAAAACTAAGAAGTCCAACAATTTAGATAATTTTGGATTCAATTCTCATAATAAGGGAGGGAGAAAGAAAAAGAAGGTTCAAACACTGCCAGAAAGACAAAAAAAAAAGTCCTACCAGTAAGCACGTAGGAGATGGCTCTCCAGATTGAATCCAAGTGAAAAAACCAATCCAGCCTGAGTCTGATCCTGGGTCTCAGTCCATGTGCTGGAGCCTGGGCAGCCATGTGCACCAGTTCTGTGCAGACACCTTCAGCATTCATTGCCCTGAGGTGATCCTGGCTGATCCATCCTCTAGACACCCATCCCTTCCTGCAATCATTGCTGCAGCTCTGGGGCTTGCTGCTCACCCCATAATCTGGACAGAGTGGGAAAGATAAAGGATATATTATTTCTAAGTTTAAGTGAAAATGGAGCAAAAAAACCCAAACCTATTTGTCTTCAGATGCCAGCAATACACTGCCCCTTCCCTGTGACAGCAATGTGGGAATCTGTGTTACAGATGGGTCCCCTTGACTGGCACCCTTAGAGAGACACCATATTTGGGGTAATTTCTACTCACCTTTATTTGATTTCCATGGGCAATCCATCACTCCCTGTTTGGATCTCTCTGGCATACAGGTGCCTGTTAAAGTTGACAGCACACTAATTTTGCCTTATTAAGCATATTCACCTGTGGTTTCTAGTCATGCCTGATTCTCTTTCCAGTCACACTGAATTTCATTACCTGATCTTGTTTTTTTTTTTCCATCAGCCAAGCTAAAGATACTGTACCACTGAGTGAGAGTCAACTTTCCAAACAGAATTTTTTGTTTTTAGGGTCCGCAGATAGCTAGAAAACAAAATAGTTCAGAAAAAGACCAAAGCATTTAGACAAAGTATTTCATAGGACTTAAAACTTAGGAACTGATTTATGTGTTGTTTACAAGCTTGATTAGTCTGTAGTCATCATGGCACACCATGGCTATGGGCTCCCACCAAGGAAAGGGAAGTTTTAGGAAATCAGTGGAGATGCAGCTTCACAACATGCCTGAACCCACAGAGAAGAACATGAACACAAACCATCTATATATTCAAAAGTCTAATGGTTCTGTTTTCACCAAAAATCATATTTTCTATTCCTGTTGTAAAACAGATAAAGATTTTTCCTGTGAAAATTGGAACTGGGCTCCACAGCACTCCCTTTGTCCCCAGGTGGCACACAGGAACATCGGCCACATTCTGATGCTACAAATGAAATCTTAGTTATAAATAGCATTAATGAATCAGAGTCATGGTATGCAGCCAGGCATCACTGATTACCCTGCTCCTGTGTGGCATGCTCAGAGTAAAAACTCATGGGATGTACCCAGTCTCCACATGCAACCTCTAGGACAAGGCAAATACAGAAGAACAGTAATATGACAGGGTTTATGCAAGTAGCTGAAGCTATTTCTCCATATGCAGAAAATTCTGCAAGATCTGTACTTAGAGAAAATTATAAAGAAAAGCAAAAAGAAGCCAACCTTTCCCAGTTAATTTTTTTTCCTACAGGCTAACCCTCAGTCTTGCAAAAGCTCAGGGTTCATCCACTAGAAATGGGGTTTTTCAAACTGCCTGAATTATGCCCCAAATCCTGCAGCTGATTTTTCCTGTTGGTGGGTTGAGCAGCCCCCATGTTCAGATGCGGTCTTGGTGACTGACTACTCACCAGCTGAAACTCAGGCCATGTGAATGGAACTCCATCTGACAGCCTTATTAACACAAATGATTTTTATTCTGCATGCCTGGGTAAGCCATGGGCACATGCCTGCAAGATCAAGGCCTTAGTCATTAATAACTTCAGCAATTGTTTCACCTAGAAGCCACACTCTGTCTACACAGAAATCTTTCCGGGAATCTGGTAAAAGATTGATGAAAATTAAACATCTACTTAGTGAAGCTGAAGTAACCAATATATGATTAATACTTTCCAATTATATTTCAGTACAGTACATTGCTGAGTTTGTTATTACCTGCACTCTTAACACTCCATCTGCAGTGTTAAATCCATCTGTTGCTGAAAATATGACTATATCTTCAAGGGTTTCTGAATCATCATGCTGGTACCTTTTAACATTATTATAATGAAGAGCAATATTCATTATCCAGCGGAAATTAGGGAGGGGAGTGAGGGAAGAACTGAGGTCCAGCATTGCCTGCTCTCTCTATTGATCATGTTGGCTGCTCCCCCTTAAAATATAGGACTCTGGATTTAGCACCAGTCACACTGGTTTCACTGGTGTTTCACCAATGCCTACCCTGAGGACTTGGGCCCTCAGCTTTATTCCGTGAGACAGAGGTGGGGGGCAAGAGAAATGTCTTCATGATCAGCAATCCACATGAGGGTATGGAGACAGCAAAAGCCTAATGAGCATACACCAAAGTTTCTGGTGGGGTTGGACATATATTGGCAGGTCTTCACCTCTAGGAGGAGGAATAGCTGTGCTGAACCAGATCTCCTTACCACATGGGTTGCCATCCAGCTGTGATGCCAAGACAAAAGCTCCAACCATTTCCATTTGAAGTAGAAGGTGCTGTTTCTAAGCACTTGGTTAAATTGCAGAATCAATGCATCATGTCTCTTTGCATATATCTTACATGTTGAAAAAAACCCAGACCTCTTTAATACAGCAACAGCTGGCTTAGATGTGCCTGCAGGTAACAGAAGGCAAAGCTTATGCCACAGTCTTCCCTGATTTCTGCTCTCCTCTACCTCCTTCCCTTTGCCCTGTTAAGATTCCTCCTCACAGAATAAGAAGGCTGCTTTTTAAAACATTTTTTTCTTCCAAAATATATGAATTATGAGACACCATTACACAGTTATGGATAAGTTATGGACTTCCTCTCAAATCCTACAGCAGGGAATCTGTTTTTGAAACTCTGGGTAATAAAAAGTGATGGAGATTTTAAAAGGAAGAACCCAAATTCATCATGTTTTTCTAAAAGCCTGAAAACAAAGCTCCTTCTGCTTTGGCAAGTCTGTGTAGAACAATGAATCCAGGCAGAGGAGTTGCCTTAATTAGAGAAAACTTCCAGATCCTCACGGGAACATGAGACAGGGTTTTACTTGGCTGCAGCCAGAGGGACCCTACAAGGATCTGGCCACTCCACCACTGAACCTGCCTGCTGTTTGGGACTGGAAGAGATCCTCTGATGCTAAGCAAGTTATGCCTGAGCTTTTGGAATAGGAGGAACCTCTGCCAGGTTATGTCCCACAGATTTAAAAGCTTGAAATATACGTGAGCAGATCCAAAGGCTCTGCAAGTTCCTATTTTAGAGCTTAACAGGACTCCCTGGAGTCTAACTGGCACAAAATAACCATTTCCAATCCTCTGATGAAAAGCTTGGACTTAAAAGGATGCAGAGTCCAGCTTGCAAGACTAAAATTTGATGAAAGATCATTCAGACTACCAGGTGAGCCATAACATTTTTGACCTGCCACCATGAATCAAAGCAGGGAGTAGAAAACCACTTTAACAATCTATTTCTTCCCATCCTACTGCTGATAAAACACAGCTTATTCCATTGAGTGATATTGTAATCGGATAAGGTGCTGTTCAGTTCATCTCTCTTGGCCTCCAGCTTCAGGGGGAATGAAAAGCTTCCTTAATCTGCCTACCCCAGAACAGTTTTATGTCTCTACATCCCTGGACTGTCCTCCTCTATCAGATAACAAGGGGGGCATGGGGTCTCATAGGAAACCACAAACTATCCACAGAGCTTAGGCTTTTGAAGGATGGTATCTCTCAGAAGATGTCTTGGTTCTGCCATTTGGCTTGAAAAATGGACCCCAAAAAAACCCAAGAAGGAAAAGCCACCTGCTTCTTCTGTCCAAGGTTGTTGAGTCTGAAGTGAAGCTGCTGTGACTTGAACATTAAGATCACAAAAATGTTTTTCTCTTTGATGTCAGAAGCAGGGGCTGAGCGGGGTGGGTTTTGAGGCTTACAGATTACTGGAAACAAGATTTCTCAGATATAAAACAAATCTACATGGTTAGCAGCGGGAGGTGCACAGTTGAAGTGTGACTTTGGGAAAGAACAAGCAAACAAACAAATCACTGAAGATGAATTGCAGTACTTTGACAGAAGAGGAAATGGGCTCAGTTTTTAAATAGTCCTCCAAAAATGCAAAGCAATTAAGGCTACTGACCTCACTAAAGAAGGCTCAGTATTGCTTTCCTCTAACCAAGCTTTTATTGTTATTCTTTAGAATATAATTGGTGATCATTTTCTCCTTGAAGTCTGACACAAATCTTACAAGTTACTTGAAAAAAAAAACCAAAACCCAAACCAAAACAAATAAGCTTAGCTTTATTTCTCCTCATAAACCATTTGCTATTGAAAGCAATGAAGCCTCTTGAATGCCTGCAAGACTTTAATTGCCTATTATAACTTTCCAAATAATCCTCTCATATGGTTGTATCTTCTGCACAAGTATACTCAGGTTTTTTCCTACTATCCTGGACAAACAGATCTCAGGGCAGAGTTTAACCACTTATCTGAAAAATACAGCCTGAAACATTATATTCTTTACACAGCATACTTGAAATTCACTCTCCACAAATATTAATTTAATAGTGGCATAAAGTTTGCTGATCCCTTTAACATACCTGAGATTTTAGTACTTGCTAAAACACTTAGCAAAGAATACATGCACACATAGAAACCCCAGCTGGAATAATTTCAATAAATAATTCATGTTTGTGTAGAAAATGCTTGCCTGGACACTTTGAAGGAATACAAACATCTTGATCAAGCTTTATGCTCTGAGTTTAGTAGGGACCTACTTACCAAACTGTATGATGCAAGAACATTTCAAACTATATGAAGAAGTCAGGCAATAAATGTGTGGAAAAATCTGGCTAGTTTATTATACAGCAAAAGAATTGGCAAACCTGAGTTTTTCAAGCAATGTCATGAAAAGATCTCACTAGGACAGAAAACACTTCATACAGTGAACTTCTCTGCCAGATGTGTCAAAGTACTGGCAGGGAACAGCAAAAACCATCATCATGTACAGCTCACCATTTTCATTCTCTTGTGAATGATGTGAGATGTGAGGCTTGACCCCTTTGGCAAAGAAACTGCAATTTTCCTGCTCTGCAGAGAGTCAGGAGTGAGAACAAAAGTCACTGCACTGGTGAACACTCACCCAGGAGCCTGTGCACATGTTCAAAATGTATTTAGCTTAGCCATTATCAGAAAGAAAATTGCTCACATTGCTGGAAAGCTCTGGCATCCACACAGGACAAGTTTCAGTGAAACACTAAAAAAAAAAAAAACAGTGAATTTGGCCTCCTTTTGACAGAATCATGGAGAAGGTCTCGGGTATCTGCATTTATGGGGAATCTTGTCCTCTGCAGTGAGGCTGTATGATACTGAACTGCCCCTAAAAACAGTCTGAGATGGAATTGAGAAGGTGATACCAGACTTCTGCCCATGCTTATGTTACTACTTTTATATTCATTTGGTGTACTTTAGTGTAAAAAATTAGATTCCAGTAAGCATCATTGGTTCTTATGCCTCTGCCACTGTCTGCTTAGGAAAGCAGAGATTTATAAAAAAAGGTAATAATGATTGCAAATTATGTCAGATGCTCTTCTCACTTACCTACAATGTCAGTTCAGGAGTTGGATTTGTTTGGTTTGGTTGGTTAAGATGAATAAAATAGTTTCTCCACACTGTAAAAATCTGTAAAAGAAAAAAAATGGATGTTAGATCTTTTCCCTATCACCTTCTAAAGTATACTTCAGCTTGATGGTGTCATATGTATGCCAGAAAAGTATGAGAGAAACAAAGTATTAAAGTCAGATGGAAGTTAATTGTCTGATGATTTGCTGTCTGGAAAGTGGAGGTGATGCCTTGTGATGGTGAAAGCTTTACAAGTGGTGTAGTTCCAGGCTTGCTCTGGATGTAACACATCAAGTGGTCAAAGATGGCTAAAATGGGGATCCAGCATGTGGTATCTGACCACTGACTGATCCCACCCTGCAAAAATAGAGTTTTTATGGATGTGCTGAGAGTTGAGCTGGTAGCAGCAGAGTCTTGACATTTCTATTAATTTTCTATATTTAAGTGTTCCAAAAAACACACCAAAAAGAAAAAAAAAAGGAACCAGCATACTTTGATTTAGAAAATCAATTTGCTTTCTTCAGTTTACTCTTACCTGTTTAAAAATGCTGAAAATCCAGAGCAACTCTGTTGATTTTAATGAAGTCATTAATGTAAAACAGCACTTGGACATAAGCAGCATCATGTTATTTGTATTACTAATGTGTGGCTTCAGTTCCTCTGATTCCTGTGCAATGTCCTGCTATGAAATATTATCTGCATGGCTTTCAAATCTTTTAAATGTTATGTAACCTTAAAAACAAAACACATTCTCCCCCCCATATTTATTTGGGCATTGAGATTAGGAGGTTCTTGACCCTAAGATAAAATGAACTCAGAGTCCTGGAATATCTCCTCTCCCCAATGATGGTAAACAAAGCTGTAGGAGAGATCCTTTTGCAAGCAGAAGGACACAGGGATATCTTAAAAACACACCACTGATCACTGTAGGTAGCAATTTGATGTTTTCTCTCTGTTAGTCCTCTTAATTCCTGCCCAAGGATTTATCAGCATCATACCACGGGGGCAATAGCTGTGATGCATTGTTAACTGGTGTAGACAAGGTACTCCCACACTCCCAGATGCTTCAGTGACTCCACTGTAGAGCAGCACCATCTGCAATGGATTCCTTGATAACCTCTCCAGCATGTGTTGGCTTGGTTATTTTGGAGAGAGCAGAATCATCATCAAATCAAAACCAGAAAACATCAACATAGGTGTTTCAGAAAAGAACCATCTCCCCTTCTGCAAGCTTGAAGATGACCCTGCTCACCAGGCACAGGGAAGTTGTGAGATGGTGATGGGGAACCAGTGCCTAGTGCTTTGCCTTCCATCAATTATTCTTAAACCAGCCTTGGTTGTGTTACTGTCATGATGCTGGTAACAGACAATTGCATCCTTGATGTTTTTGAACTCTGGACTCCAAGCTTTTGCCTCCTGTTATGTAAATTCAAGAAGAAAGTTACCATGTGCTCTTTCTATCAACATAAATTACCAATAACATTTTCACATTTAAGAAGATGAGACACACGTCTTCTGTTCACTGTGTAAAGCCTGGATCCACTTAAAACCAACAGGAGCCATTTCATTCACTTCAGTGAACTTCAGATCACGTTCCAAAGAAGTGACATGATTATTTTTTCACCCTGAGATATGCATGGGGCTGTTCCCAGTAGCCAGCCTGAAATCTCCCCACTGTCACTGCAGAAATTGAAAAACAAAAATCTTTTGTTTTTCCAAGGAGCTGTTATTTTTTCCTAGAACACAGGCAAAAGACTCAAGCATTGCTTATGAAAACTGCGAGGATGTTTTACATGAGAAACTGTGCCTATGTTTTGTAGGAATTGTATTGCATCCCATAGTTTAACTCACATCTCCTACAATGTTCCTCATTTAACTCACAATCTCCTACATGGTCCCCGTGTTGGGGACCTTCCATCACCAAGAGCTGGACAGCAATCAGGTTATCATTATCACCTACAAACCAGGGTACAACCATCCTTCTGCAAAGCCCATCCCTATTTTAAACATAAAGCAATTGAAGACTGATCCTAAGACTGACCTGCTCTTCAGAATAAGACTGAACTAATCCTCAGAAGCCTTCAGAGTTTATTCTTCAGCACTTTTAAGGTTTGCTAGTACAGCAAACCACTGTACATCTCATCTGTAGCATGGTAATTCCACTGGCAGAATCAGTGCCAACAAAGCAGGAACATGTCCAAGGTATATTTTTAAAAAACAGTCACCAGACTTCAGAATCACAACTCCACTGCCCCAAAGGTACCTGCACAAACATTAATTTGCACTCAAAAGCACCACAGGCTCACACACTGAAGCAAGATCATTTATCACCCTTCACATCCATGCCCCACCCAGCCTTAAGGGTGTCAGTCCTCACCATTCTTTTTAAAATATGGACTGCAAGAGGAGAACTGTTTGTGGACACATTATCAGTTGCTTGAAACTCAGCCCAGCAAAACAAGCAAAACAAACACTCCCCAGAAGAGTAATGCAGCATTTGCTGACTGGCAAGCTTGCTTTGGATGTTGTAAAGCAGCTCTGACTACAGCCAGGCAGGCTCCATTACTTCATAGTCCCATCTCCCAACACGAGACACAGGGGGTAGCAGGTAGCAGTTCTCACACACAAATCCTGCTGAGTCAAAGATGTAGAGCCCTGCATGCAGTTCTCCAAATGGGTGACTGATCCCTGCAGTGGGATGTTAGCAGTGTGCAACATTACTTTGTCCTTTGGCATTTCTGCACCTTCAGCATCTTGAACCATGGCTGTAAGCACACAAGGATGAACTGATCACCTGCTGAGAGGAACACAGACATGAATGCAACTTTACATTGCATTTCTAGTAGTTTCTTGTATCAGGACATAAGTCCAAATGTTTTCTGTTTACAAATAAGAAAGCTCAGTGAATCATCTGCATCAGTATTAGCAGAAGCATGTGCATTCCCAAAGGGAAGTGTGTGCATATGTGTGGGTGTGTACAGCCAGACACCAGGCAACTTCTAGATGTATCAACAAGTTACTGGGATAATGCCATAGAATTAACAGTTAAACACAACAATTATCTACTAAGCTTTGCCCCAGACAGTCAATAATCTTGTCCCAGTTGGTGCTGCTGGCAAAATTCCCATTCCAAGGGGCAGGATTCTCTGTTAACCTCTTGAACAACTGCACAAAGAAGGCCAGCATAGATGCACAGAGCTACCCAATCAATGGGTTTGCTCTGAAAATTCTCAGCCAGCATTTTTCAGAGGGGACGTGGGGGGGTAGAGGACATCCAGAGTGATGTACATGAGATAAGCAGATGCCCCTCCCATAATATTTTAAAGTCTTCATTTTGACTGAGATTACATTTGAGCCCTGCCAGTCCCCTGAATCAGTGCTGTACATTACTGAAGACAGAATTAACATCCCCTTAGGAAACCTGCAAGTGGTAAAAAGTTCTGATCTTGACCATCACAGTTGGTCTTCCTTGTGCAGTTTTCTCTAATATCTTCAGGTTGTATGTAACCTTAGAAATAGCTGGTTTTAAATCATTCTTATATGACTATTTGGATGGCTGGTAAAAGACTCTTCTAGAGGAAAATTTTGTACTTCTTTCATGACCTAAAAAACTTTCACATCAGTTTTGCCCTAAGAACTTAATCACTGTTCTGTAAAGAAACCTGCAAGATGCAAAACAAAACTAGGGAAAATACAAACTAAGATAATTCCTTATTGAAATCTAGGCAATTTTTCTGTAACAAATGGCTATAAATCCAATAATAAGCTTATCCCAACACACTTGGGTTGTTTTCAAATCAGTCACCCTTCCTCATGCTTGTGTTTTTCAGATATTCAGGCATATTCTCCTGCTCCTCTGCCAGTATTTGACCTCAACCAGTAAGCAGAGTCTCCAAAGACACATTCCAAACAGGCTCAGCACTGCAGTAAACAAAGGTTGAGATGGCTTCTATCTGCTCTGTCAGATGTGACAAGGACTTCCAGAGGCATCTTTCCAATGTGAGTAAGATCTGACTCCAACTTCCTGATCTGTACGTGAGGAACAAGAATTTCTGTGATAGTTTCCAGTTCAGTAAACCTGAAAGCAGAGGATTTATTACATACAAGATGAAGAAGCTTCTCCTTTGATCATTTATACAGTGGTCTATGAATGAGCACATTCAGACCCCAGCTTCAGCACACTTTGAAATATTCATGGATGCAGCCAAGAACAATACACTGAATGTTCCTTAGAGGCCAGATCCTCTGATGAGGAACCTCACAAGGCAATTTTGTTGATTTCAGTGGGAAAACAACAATTTACACAAACTAAGAATTTAATCTTTTTGCACATTGAGCTCTTCTTTGTAAACAGCACTGCAGTACACATGTGTGAGCCAGATAAATATTTAAGACAAATCTTGGGAAAGTTTAAGAGTTCTGCAAAGTCTTAAAGGCTTTCAGTCGTAGAGCTGAGGTAACAACTAACCAGTATAAATATTACACACACTTGGACAATTTCTTTAAGCTCTCTGTTGTATTCCTGAAGAGCTTGCTCAAGACCTCTGCATATTTTCATCTGTGGTACTGGAATGGATACTTACACCCCAGGCTTGAGTAGAATATTTCAGAGTATTTCTTTCTCTAGTAAATCAAATGGACAGCTACATGGTGCTGCTTCCCCAAAGGAAGGTTTTCCCTGTGATCCGGACCCTTCATTCAGCCAGGGCTTGTCCCAGAACTAGGACGTTACCTGCAAGTTCTTGGCACTTTGAAAGGAACCATTCATACAGCCTGAGCACTCATGGGTTTCAGTTGTATGAAAGTCCCAGACAACTGGAGCTACCCACCCACATCACTGCTTGTTGGGGATTATTGTCCAAGGTGCAGTTCTAGAGTGTTCTTTTCATAAGAGTTTCCACAATTAAGAGCTGAGATTTTTTTCAGAAGGACATAAAAATTGAGGCAGAGGACAGCTCCCAGCAGAGCCTTTGAAAACCCTTAGTGTCAACAACAGCAAGGACAATAACATCACCTGCTCAGTATTAAAACACAAGAGCAGGCACTTCCTTTAAATAAAAAAAAAAAATAATTGAACCAACATAACTTACCAGCCTTAAAACATGATTTCCATTGCCACAGCTGAGATCCCACCTTAAGTCCTCATCCTCACACTGTCTTCTTCCAAAAAGAGTCAACCACTGTCAGTATAGTTAACTTTGCCAGACAAGAAGTGGCAATCAAACTTTTGTTAAGATTAATGGAACAAGTTGGTAAAGGAAAACTAAAAAAAAATTATTTTACCAACCAAATCCTACAGCATTGACTCAGGAGCCACCTGACATTTTGGTTATGTGAGTACTGTGGGTTTAAGATCATGTTGAAACAATGTCAATATGTTAAGCTTTAAAACAATAACTTCCATGTTACAACTTTGTTCAGTCATTTATGTAAAATTTAAGAGAGGAGTTAAAAAGAAACAAAATGCTTTTTACAAGTTATTCTATTAATGACTGGAACATTGATGTTATTGGGTACAAGAAACCTTGTGCAACCATGGAAACCATCACATAGGATCCATTCAGCCTCCAAATCTGAGGTGGCCTATGGTTGCTATGAGAGGATATAGCACACACCCCTCAGCAGTTCTATTAGAAAATGGTATTTAGGTTCTATTGTGTATGTGTCTATGCTTCAGCCCAGCATAAAGATATTTATGGAATGGAGGTTAAGGAGAGGCTTTTGAAATCTTAAAGCACACCTTGCAGATCAGTCTAGAAAATCAGATGCACTTTCACAACAGTTTAGGCTTTATCTGTTGCAATTTAACTGATGTCTTCCCTTGTTCTGAAAAAGATAAAAAAAGATATAATGGATTCAACTTGAAGAAGTTAGTGATTAATTTGTATTCCAGGAGCATATAAGTGCCTTTTTCAAGCTCATCTTCAGCCCAGACTGCCTGTAGACTCACTGCAAGAATCAGTGATAAACAGCTTACTGATATTCTGAATTTAAAAAAAAAAAATTTGTAAATGGCAAAATTTGCAGGAAAAAATATAAATGTACATCTTCTGCAACCTGATACACTCACAACTAGAACCATCATGTAACCTATATTCTTTTCCAATTACAAAAACAGTTGTACTAGGAACAATTACATTGCAAATTAAAAGATTTCAATAGGCCATAATACAGCCTGAAAATCAAACAAGTTTTCTGAGAGGTTTATGAACTCTCACAATTCAGGAGAAATCATCTGCTAGCAGTGTGGGTTGGGAAAAAAACCCTTCCCAATGAAAAAAAAATGGAGCTTACCTAAACCAACATTTGCCCTTTGGCTTATAATACTTTATTATAAAATACCTTACTAGGTCTTCAGAGGGGGTGATGATCCCTCCATCAGCTCCTCACAAGTCTGCTGGGGCTGAGCTCTCCAGACAACAGCTCTCCCTACAATGATTTCCCATGGCCAAGGGATTGCCCTCCACAACCTGGCAGGGCAGAGGATCACCCTCTTGACATCAGGATGAATCCCAAAGCCAAAGCTTTTGTTTTCCAGCTTTCTGTTCATTTAAAACTGTTCCTACCTTGCAGGAACTGCTGCCTTTGGGAACACTGAACTGTACTTTGGTTTCTGTAATGTACACCATCTGTCCTCTCTTCCTGCTGATGCCTCTATTCCTCAAGACAAGTTTTGCTGTTTCTACATATTCAAGATGCCCCAGAAATATGAGAATGGAGTTTTTTGAGCATGGGTGCCTCCTTTAATGTGGTTAAAGTGTTCAGTGGATGACAGGCTAATGCATCAGTGTTCATTTCTGGGAATTAACACTCAAGAGCAGCCTTTCTGTTTCAGAAAGGCTTGATATTACTTCCAGCTTCACCACTATCAGAAGGAGCTTTGCTTCATATTTTATTTTAAAGCCTACAATAAAAGAGACCCAGTTCCTTCCAAGCTGTCACCTGTGCATCTTGCTTCATGTCACTGAGTGGCCCGGTGGCCACAGTTGAGCAGCTTGCAGGTGTTGCAGGGTGTTAGACCAGTGTAGGTCAGTGGTTCATCTGACAACTGTTCAACAGATGGAGGTGGCTCCCCTGCAGACAGACTCAGGTCACTCAGCATGGGGAGGAACAGTCTACAGAGAAACAACACAACAAAATCGGAGAAGTCATAAGCTGTTTACCTGAAGATCTTCAAAACCAGACATGTAGCACCAAAAATGCTTACTCAGTTGTGGCAGTAACCAGAAATCACAGAACCTCATTAATTATTAACTTGCTTAGTAGATAGAGCATCCTTCTTCACTCACTTTTTTTTAGTAGCTCATTATTTTGTGAGATCCACACTCCATGCTCCAAGGACAGTGTCTTCCTCTGTGCAGGACTCATCTTGCAAGAGACCAAAGTGATTTAAATTGCCTTTGCATATAAAGCCTGATTCACCAAGAGTGTGAGGAAAGTTTTCTCTGAAATCTTTAGTACCTCCTTTTCCCCATGAGATTTTTCCAAGTGTGAGTGTGATGCCCACAATCTACTCATGCATCACACTTTGCTCTTCTTGAGTGAAGTTATAGGTGCTTAAATGCTTTCATAAAAGCATATTTGGAAAAGTTTACATGAGAAGTACCAGGTAAATACTCAGCTTCTGATTTATGAATGGTAACAAAGGCCCCAGCCTGGGCACTTGCTTTTAGTTTACCAAACAAAGGTCAGTGGGAAATGCAGAAGTTGTGAACATGCAGAAGGGAGGAGATGGTCAAGGTTGGTACCCAAATCATGTCACACAAAACTTGCAGAAAAAAAAATTTAAAAAAAAAAAAAAAAAAAAAAAAGAGAGAGAGAGAGAGAAGACCCCATGTTTAGTGACATTACAAGCTTAGCACTTCTATATTAGTATTTAAGCAATATGGGGCCCCTTCTTGGCTTTCTAATTTACCTGCTAAAATTCAAACTTGCTCAGAACAGCAAGTAAATCTCCATCCTGGGTGGCAAGATCTGATCTACTGAAGTCAAAGTAACTTTTCCCTCTTAGATACAAATTCAAGGAGGATTTCTTCTGCTTCCAGCATCAGGCTCTTTGGTCTAACTGGGATTTGGTCATGCTTTTACATTTTTATGTCTGAATTTCAGCCTTCTTGGAAGTCACACATGGTCCCCAACTTCAAACCAACATGCAGGTTTGGCAAGTGCTCTATCTGGCCTAGGATCAGAGAGCCCAAACTCTCACACCTACTGTGTCCTCTGCATATCTGTAGGCCATCAGAGCTACATGGCTGATATGGAATATTAGTCACACTAACAGAATTTAGGCCAACACAATCTTGGGTTATAGAGCATTTTAAAATATGATATATTTACATGTGATGGATTGATGTAATATGTAAAACGCATTAACTCTCACTGTATTTAATAAATGCTGAAAGCTAGCAATATCAAGATAGATTTATGATGTCCCTCATCCTTTATTTTACTGGTGATAATCAAAAAAGACTACTTGATTTAGATCATTTAACTCTTTTTTGTTCATTTTGCAGTTAATGTATATTTTAGTATATTTCTTTCTTACTTTTCACAGGATTGTAAAGGTGTGGACACACACATGAATCACAAAGTTGCCTCATTCCTTATTTCATCTTTTTGGCAACACGTTGGCATCTCTCTATTCTGGAGAACATTTCACAGCTCAGTGATGGAAAATAGTTTGCACTTCATTTGTGCATGTACTAATTTTAGATTAAACAGGACCACATAAATCCTGCTGAAAAATGATGCAATTAAGTTGGACCTATTTGTAAAAGGGACAACATGTGGCTGTAATTATAATGGCTAAGCAGTTGGTAACATGTTGACTTATTAGTGCTCTAAGAGGAGTTTGTGCAACCTGCTGACTAAGTCTTTACAGGAATAAATCTTAATATTCCCCCCCAAAACCCATTAAAAACAATCCTCTGTTGCATTTCTATCAGCCTCCATGGTGATCTGCTTCCCCAAAACGGGCACTTTTGTTTTAAGTGTAACACTGAGGATGCTCTGTGTCTACAGTTATGGTGTGAAGTACTGGAGTTACTCAGCTGGCTCTTTCTGAGCAAAACTCCTGTCCAAGGGTGAGTGGCATATGCACCACACCAAAGCCCACAAGTATATCTATGTTTTAAGTGACCAGTAACCTGTAAGGATTTACAGTGCTCATACTTCAGTATGACATTGGAGTTTGTGAGCATTTAGATTCCTCTGCACATTTCTAAACCCTTTGAAGCCCTGCAAGACTTATCAGTCTTCAAAGTAAGATATGATAATGGCTACCACCACACAACACATTCCCATCTACCTATCCATGAGCACAAAGACCATATCCTCAGTGACCCTGTGATGCTGGGTGGGGGAACAAGATAAGTTTAAGATGAGTGAAATCTCATTTGTTCACTCTGAGGACAGTCAGACAACTGGAATGGTCTCCCAAGGGAAGTGGTGGATTACACCACTTTGGAAAGTTTTAATGAGAGATTTCATCTAAACAGTAAGTAGAATTCTGTCTGTCATGTATGAGAAGGATCTCATTTATTGTTAATCTCTCTCTCTCTCCAATTTTTCTTAAGGATGCTGTGAATGATAATCTGGGAGAATGCCAGTCACCAGTGGAGCATTTAAAGGTAAGAAAAATCCCTAAATGTAATTAAATATAATTTTTTTTCTTGCTTTCAATCTCCAGTCCTGATTTGCTGTGTTCTTCTCCAACACAACAGGAAAAGCTCATTTTCCAAGTCACATACCTTCCTCTGAACTAGATCACAAAATCCCTCTCATCTCCAAAGGGCTCATTTCCTTCAGAATTAAGACACTGAGTCAGTTGTTTCTTCAGTTGCAGTGACCTTTCTTCCCCTGCTAGCTGGGGGGCTTGTTTTTTCACAGGAGAATATGTAATATAAATATAATCAGTCCTTTCACATCATGTAGCTCTTCACTCGAGCAGAAGCTTCCTTACTTTGAGATTTTTTTTCCCATATATGCTCCCAACTATATAAGATCAATCTATGGGAAGGAAAAAAAAAAATACAAAAGGACCTTAACTGCTAACATACATTCAAACACCACTAGAAGTGCACCTGTGTCTTGTCATTTCAAAATTAATACAAGGGGAGGTATGTGATGCCTTTTGCTAATTAACACAGCCCTCTCAGATTCCCCTTTCCCCCTCATGCACAGGGAAAACCTTACACAGACCAAGAGACAAAATAGCCACAGGACTCCCTTGTTGAGCAAAGCACTTGCAGGAGGCAAAGGGGCAAAGTTCTGCCTCAGTAAATTTAAACACCTGAATGCCTGGAGCATGCAGGTGTGGAAGAAACGTTGCTGAAGTGATGCAAACCTTGAAAAATGCCACAACAGTTTGCCTGAAAATTCAAAATCCTCATTAGTCCTGTGAATAATTTATCAGCCATCCCACAAGGAGGGAAAGGGACACTTTTCTTGTCTACTTGACTGACAATGAGGTCAGTTACCAGCAAAAAGGGGAGGGAGGAGTGAAAAGTTTCTGAAAAATGGAAATTTACTCTCTAAGTCTGGTCAGTTCTTGCCAGAACTTTTACAGAGATATCATAAAGAGACCAGTCATAGAGGCACAGGATGTTCCTTCCAAAGGAGGGAAAGGACTGCTCAAAGGAGTCAATACACTTTCAAGAATTACATTGACTTTAATCCACCTCTTATTTGGTTTAAATGGCAAGCATGGTGTGGGCAGACTTAAAGAATAAAAAACTTAAAGAATCCAGTATTAGTAGTTAAACATTCCCTAAAATGGATTTTAAATTTACTTGAGGAAGTCTTAAAGTACTGTAAGGAATAAATGTTGCTTTTAATCTTCCAAAGCACAAACTGTAGCATTACTGTTATCTTCTCCTGCCAAGTGTAAGAAGCGTCCCAGTCTTCAGGCACCCAGTGGTGTTTCTTGGAAGGGCAATGAAAGAGTGGATGGCAAAAGCCTGCCAAAAGGAAAATCCAATCCATACCTGCAAGCTGCAGTGCAGTTCTGGGAATCCCTTCAGACTTTTCCTTTTCATCTGTTTGAAACTGAAACTTTTAAAAAATGCTGGTGTGGTGCCTTAAAAATCACTTGTACTTCTTAAGGCCAAAAAACTTGGATGGAAGGGAGAGAGGAAGGAAGGGGGAGAAAAGGTAGGGTTAAATAAAACACAAACCTCCCAAAACACAAAAAACAAACAAATGAAACCCAAACAAACAAAAAACCCCCAAAAAACCAAAACAAAAAGAAAACCACCCAAAACAAACAAAACAAAAAAGCAAAAAACAACAACAAAAAAGGAAAGAAGTAGCATTAAATGCACTTTGATTGTCCCAAAGCAGTCTCTTCAGTGGAAAAGAGCCTTAAAATGCAGGAAATCTGTCTAACCCTCTAACTATTCCCACTCAAGCTGCCCCATAGCCACAGATGTTACTGATTCAGTTGGATAGCAATTCCAAGCTCCCCAAACAGATTCCAAGTGAGAAAATGGGAAAAGTCCTTGGCTGCTATTAGATACGCATTCTGGAGTAAAAAGAAGTATAGGCAGGGAGGAATTTGTGGCCTGGATTAGAGATTCCACAGTAATTAAAGAGCAATGACAAATGGCATCCTTGCTGACCTATGGAGTGGGTTTAGGAGCTCAGGCTGCAGTGAAAATTTCTAGGGAAATTATCAGGTTTTTTTTTTGGTGCTGTGATTTACAGATATGTTTAAGAGGAATGAAACCCATATAGGTCTCTGAAAATGTAATGATGGCCTACAGAGATTAGATAGAAAACTGGGGAATTTAGCAGGGCAAGCTAAAAGCCTTGTAAATGGTGTGTTTAACTGTGTAATTAAATCCCATAGCAAGGTAAAAAAAGGTTAAAAAGGTGGAGGAAAGTTAAAGAACACCAAAGACAAGAACACCAAACAGCATCCTCTGTAACAGCCCTTGGATAAGTCCAACCTATGCATCAAGAGCAAAAGCTCTGCTTCAGAACATGCTGCACAACTTCATTCTGTGTTAAGTTCTTGTTCCACTTTGTAGCTTCCAATCAGCAGCTAAAGAGGGATACTTTGCATGATGCTTCATGTTAGTTTGTATATTTATATTACAAATTTTGGTAGGTGTTCATAATAGGTTATTTGGATGCTGTAGGTACCCTGGCAATTAGCTAGACCCACAGTCCAATTGGAATAAACACCTGGCAACATAAAGAGCCTTCTGCACAGCACAGCAAATTCATCTGGCCAACAAATAAATCAAGTGGCAGAATATAACCCCTTCCACCCAGCTTCAGATCCCATGGCATCAGTCCTCCTCCAAAGCTGTTGCATACAGATGGTTTTTTACATCATGCCTGGAAGGGGCAGTAATATTTAGGCTGTTTCACACCACTGGGGCTGGGGACAGGCTCCAGAGCCAATGGGCATCTGCAAAACATGTTGTTGGCAGCCTTTGCCCTTCTTCCTCACCCTTCAGTGAGGGTCTTTAAACTGAAGAAGGCTCAGTCCTGTAGCTCTTCACTTCCAACTCAGCCAGAACAGTGGAGAGTGGCTTCATAGAAGCTGGAGAGACATTAAGTACACACTCAGAAGCCCTCCTAGTCTTCTAAGTCCAGGACCTCTTTAACCATCTTTAAGCTGGTTTAACTTCACCTAATTATTTCTCAGATATAATTGCAATGGAAAAACCAAAATCTTGCATACAAACAGTCCCCTGACTGCCCAAACCAGTTCCACTTCTCTCCCTGTGAATACCCTCATTAGTTGAAGTTTGGTCTGCAAAAACACACACAGCAAACTGCAGGTCTGTGAGCAAGACCAGCATTTGCAATATTGCTGCACCAGTAACAAAACTGTTACATCTTATAATAACCATGACATTAATCAAAATTACATACAGTGACCAAAATGGCTCTGAACACTTTTAGATAATTATAATCAGAAAGCTTAGTTGAACTCCTTTCAGGAGTAACTTGGACTAAATTGTCCTTATCTTTCACACTGCACCACCAAACTAGCAGGCTTGTGTCTGCATGCTGGGATTTAAAGGAGGAAATGTCAATGTGACCAATACCATCACAGATAAGTGGTAATTCCCCTAAAGGGTAAAGGGTTAACTTTGTTTAGTCAGAAAATGTTGGATTAGAGATAGGCAGCAGCTGAGCTCCAGGCTGCATGGTCAGGAGGTGTTAAACAGCATCAGAGCTAAACACAACCCTCCTATCTTCTTTGTAAGGGCAAAGCAACCACTCTACAATGTATTGTTTCCTTCAAGGCAGCAAAACCAAGGCAACAAAAGGAAGAAAAATGGATTGAAAATGAACTAAATGTCCTTGACAAACAAAAGACAAGAGGGATGGTAAACTTCACATGATTCTGAAGCTGGGGACGTGAAAGCCCACCCAATATTCATGTGGTTTTAAAAAAAAAATATCCTCTGTTTGAACAGAGCCTTGTGCTCCCAGTATCTCTCATCAAATCCCCAGTTTTATGGTTAGGATTCACACAGACAGGACTCCCAGCAGAAGCCTGCCAAATCCTGCTGTCCCACATGCAGGCAACTCAATGGTTATAGGAAGCAGTTTTATCATAATGCCAGGCAAGTTTCTTCCCTTGTCCTTAGGCTCACCAGAGTAGCTCCCCAAAAAGCCCCCAAGTATAACACCTTTTTAAAAATTGATGTGCAATTAGGTTTCAGGAAGAGAAAATGTTGCCAGAATAACCAGTTGGGTCCTGCTCAATGAAAGCTCAATGCAAAATTCAAGTGGAGGCAAGCAGACTACACAGTTCATGCCCCCTCTTAACATACTAAAGAAGAAACATGAAAGCTTCAGAGGATACAGAGAGAACATATTCTGGACCTAAGCTGCATTGAGACCATGTCTGGGGAGCCATCCTCCAAAATATCAAAGGGGAAATGGAATTTTACCAGTTCCATGCTTCTTTACAAGGACCAATGATGCTGGCAAGTTATGCAAATCTGCATTTGTGCCTCTGAAAACTCAGTGTACCCAAGGCAGCCTCAGGCAGTGAAGACAAATCCTGAAGCTGGGAAAAACGAGAGGGTTTAATATCACCACAATGTCCCAGAGCAAACTGGGGTCTGCAATACCTACTGCAGCCACAGTGGGATGGCTCAAAGTGGCTCATCCCTTGGGGTGAGCAGACAGAATATAGGACCAGGCTGTGCTGGAACCCCATGGCTGAAGGAGGGCAATGCTGAGTCTTTCCTAACTATTGAGGAGGGAATCACCATTTAGCAATGTGCAAGGAAAATGTGGTTTTATAAGCACAGAGCTTGAAACTGACTGATTTTTGGTCCTTTTTGCAAAAAAATAAACAAGCTGGCTTAAGTCATGAGTTGGGCAATGTTAAATTCAAGAAACATAACTGAATTAGTATTATACCAATTTAACTATTGGGTGACCTGTCAGAAATAAGTTAGCACTGCTCCAGCAGATGGTTTGAGATGTACAGGGTGATTAACATAACAGATCATGCAATGGCTCCATCTTCTCTCCTTTTCATTTATTCATGTGGAGAGCCAGGCAGAGAACAGAAAAAGTAATTAATATATTTGGCTTGGAAAATGTTTTGATATTAGTGTATATTTTATTAATACAAACCTGTCCAAGTCCAAGAGCTGGATGAATAATGGGCATAAAATGCTTTACTTACTGGAGATACAGCATGAAATTTATTGCACCAATCTTCTGACAGATACCTTTTAGGCCAGTTTTAGCAAGGTGGATACACCAAAGGAAATAAAGGAGAAAAAAAGAGAAGGAAGGTAATAGTGCCTGACTACTTGCTCTCTTAAAAAGATCAGACTGTTACTGGAAAGCAAAATTCTCAGCTGGAGAATGATCCCTGGCTGGGGACCAGATCAGCCACACAGATGAGACAAGAGACAGAGCAATGTTGGCTGGGAGTTCCCTCATGGCAGCAGTGATTTACCTGTGGTGCTGCAGGTATCAGGGACAGCCTGAGGCACCAGTTTCACACAGACCTGTACAGACATCAGCAGGGAGAGCTGGCTGTGCCTTGTGCCTTTCCAACCAGGTAATTTTTTCCTGTGTCACAAACAGACTCAGAATACAGAATGAGGGAATAAATAGGAGGAAACTGACACCTTTAGTGGTTATGTATTACCTATTTACTAGCAGGTAATGGCTGGCCTGCAGGATACACTGAAGAAATACTCAGCTAACTCCTAAATTAACAAGAGTTTCAACTTCTGCTGCTGAGATTCAGAAATCTCAACGTTGTATCAGTCAGTCTGGAACCAGATGAGCCTCTTTGCTGCTGCTGAGGAAATCACAGTGTCAGATGAGAATGTTCTGAAATCAGAAAGTGCAGCAACAGCACATGGCAGTCAAGGCTGCCTGGGCATCTTGACTGCCTGCATCATGTAGTTGGGGTTCATGTACCCAGTATATAAAAGACACAGTTATTCTAGATTAATACTTGTAAACAAGCAAAGTCATCACCTGACAACTTCAAATTCATAGGAATACCAAAAATCCAGACATCTTTGAATACCTCCATGTGGGCTTGCAGCTGATGGCCCTGCTCAGAAACCTTCTGGCTTTTCCTTGCAACCTGATGAAAGGGCTGGTGAGGTGCATCAAGTCCCAGCTACATCCCCTTTGCTCTAACTCCCTTGTGACTTGCCCTGCCATTCCAAAATTGGCTTTCTTCAAGAAAATCTGTTTTTCAAGGCCCAAAGGCTGTTTTCCTGTGCTGTCACTATACCCTGAGTTCCATGAACAGAAAGCATGGAAGATCTCACTTTATGTAAACCAGAGCACAGGGGAGTGTAACAAACAAGCAGGGTAAGAGGCAGACTGTGAAACCAAAGCAAATAAAATTAGCCCACATGGCTGCATAATTGAGCTGGTTCCTGTTTCCAAGTCTTATCAAGGGTCTACTTTTAAATATGATTACTGTAAACTATAGGTAGTGATGCCAACCTATACCCACTGCTTGTAGGCACAGCAGAAACATGGTCATGGAAAGAGCCCTGGAAGAGAAGAGACAGCTAGCTAGAGGATTTCTGGAAATAGAGAAACCAGGCCTGAAAGTGTTCTAGGAATCCTGTATCTGGCCCGGTAACTAACAGAGTCAGATTAGGTCTGCACTGGCATATCCACAGGACCCCAGCTGTTAAGAAGAAAAACCTTTTGATAAGGTTCAGCACTCCACCATCCTACAAACTCTTCAGGTCCCAGCTTCTCAGGGTTTTTGCTTCCTAGGTTGATTCATATATTAATGCAGGTGCTGTTCAGGGAGAAAAGAAAAGGGAAGAGGCGGTCTGCAGGCATTTTCTCAACTCGAAAGCCCAGTAAGATGAACCCTGGGATGAATATCTACACAGCCAGCATGAAACAGCTCAAATTCTGCTGATAAATGACCCCAGCAAATAACAGGGTTGGTTTTCATTATAGCACAGCCTGTTTTGCAGAGGAAAAGGTCTTTCAAGATCTGTTGCAGAACTTCACAGAGCATCTTTTCTCTTCTTATTGTTCTATCTGCTGCACTGTGATGCTGATTCAAGGCCAGAACTTTGCTAACCCTACATGTTGGATGATTAATAACCTCTTACTCCAACAAATGGCTGGTTTGCACCCTTCAGCAACCCCCTCCTTTGCTAAGCTTGGTCTAATGTTTACAGCAGAGATTCATATTTTGCATGGGATTCTGCTTCAGGGTATCTGGGTTTCCAGTTTCTATATCATCATTTCAATGCAACCAAAAGAAAAAAATCCGATTTTCTTTTAATTCACAGTAGATCACATTTCAAGTATCACCAAGAAAGAAATGTCCTGCAGCTCACTTTGTGATTTATGACTACCCCTTTCAGAACAATTACTATTTATACATTCATTTATCCTCTCTCTTGGTGTCACATTTTTGGCAAAGTCACCGGACAATGCAGTGTGTCCCAATTCTCCTTCCATCAGAAAACATTTAGCAGAACTGCCTTTTAATAAGGATACTGCTTTTTAATTTTCCAAAATGAGAATGTGGATTGTACCACTTCATTCAGCTTTTCATTTGATTAATGGGAACACACTTCTGCCTACAACAAATGAGGATGCAAGAATTCTGGCCTGAAACAATTCCAATGTAAAGTTTCAAGTATTAAAAAAAAAAGAAAACAACACAGGAAACTTGGAATATATTGGCTGAAGGTAGATTCAGGGAGAATTGAAAGATAAGAGTAGAAAGGTGGAGGAAGAGATTCTGTTGGAAATAAGGCTGTTTACTAGAACTAAGTAAGGACATATGTATTGCTTGGATAAGAGAAGAAGAAAAGAAACACTCTGCTGATAATGATAACAGATGATTCTGCTTTGCTGCTGCCTTCCATCATAAACAAATGGCATAGGCCAACAGTTAAACATCATCTATTTTAATTAGTATTTAAAGTATTTAGCTATCCATGTACTGAGTAAGTGCAACAAAACTTTGTCAGGCTGGAATGCAAAGAGGGGAGTTTTGCAAGGAAAAGGAATCTGATCTGTGCTCATTGTTGTGGCATTCCTTTAGATACCTAGACACTTACATCCTAAATTCCAGCTGATATTTCAAAAGAAAAATATGGAGAATAAAACCAACAGATATGAAGGAATGAACTCTTTGGTCCTCAGCTTTTCAATGACACCTCCATGGGTCAAACAGACCTGCACATCGCACAAAAACCATCACTGCACAACTGCTCTGGTCAAATAATGCATGAACCAATTGATAAATGTTCACAAATATTTTATCATGTTCACTACTGAAAGTGTGAGGGATCAGAAATTTACATTATTTTTTAATCCATTGTCGACTTGCAAAGTATTTGTAGAAGTCATCAGTATCCAGTATTCCAATTAGGATTTTTTTGGGTGGTGATAGAGGATTACATTGACCTCTTGCTGGACAAGCTTAACTTTGCCATAAATGTTTGCAATACCAGAACTGATGCTGGTGAATCAATCACACCTCTGTGAAATAAGCTCTGCTTTGGCAGCAATCTGACTGTCAATCCACAGTAGTTCAATCTTAACAGGGAGGTGGCTTTTTGCCCAAGATGTGCCCTAGTAGTCATGGGTTAGAAAGTAAGCCCAACACACTACCTGGGGAGCTCATTGACACATGGCAATTGTCAAGACCAAAAGCTCACTGTTTCCTGGAAACTGCACCATAATCTTGCAGAACTGGGACTTTTAAATAACAACTGAACTAGGTCAACCTGCCTTTGTGAAGATGAAGTGACGTTGTAGTAGAACTGAAGCCAAGAGGGAACTCACCAGCTGTGACTACTGGCATTGGGTTCATCTCCACAGCCTAAGAGATGTGATCCACTGGCATTTATACTCTCCTTATCCTCAGTCTTCCTGGGATCCAGGCAAACAACTGTGTACAAAGCTAGAGAAGAAAATAGGAACAGGGTCTTGTGGCATTTCCTATGGAATTAAAAAAGAAAAAAGGTATTTTTGCTCTTTGAAAGCAAAAACATGGCAATTAATGATATGATTAATGCGATTTCCTCAAATTTAGGAGGTTAGGACATGAAAACTCATCTGGGAGTTATGGATGCTCATTTTGCTGTATGTTCTAGGGGAGCACATAGAATCATAGAATCATAGAATTGGCTGGGTTGGAAGAGACCTCAGAGATCATCAAGTCCAACCCTTGAACCACCGTTGCGGTTGCTAGACTATGGCACTGAGTGGCACGTATGGCACATATGGCTCTCTTTCTAGGGGCAGGAGACACACTAAGGAAAAGTTGGGCTTAGGGGCACTCAGCTGTGGCACTGCCCTTTATGATTCAAGCACTGCTTCCACTGTATCTTCTGAGGAAAGGATGGAATCAACAGCCAAGTGCCCACTTCATCTTTCCCCTCCTCCAGGCTCTCCCAGAGCAGGCACACTCATTTTCTTATAGACAGAAAGCTTCCCAAATGTTCACACCACCAACAAGCATGGAGGTGTTCAATGTCCATCCAGGAACCAGCATCCTCTTCCTCACACTGATTGTGCTGGGTCTGGATACACATCCCCTCATACCTCACACCTGGGAATCCAGTGGGATGTAAGGATCCTCCCACCACTAACCCATGGCTCCATCAGCCGAGAATTGCCTTTACAGATTGAGGATTCAGTGTTGACCAGGTTGCTTAACTCTGCTTTTCATGGTGAGCATCCCTAACTAATGACCATGTTTTCAACAAGCCCAGGAAAAGCCTGAACTACACTTCTGAGTGTAAACCTGCTCTGAACAGCTTGCCTGGTAGTGGAGTTATTGAAAATGTTTACACATGTAATTTTATTGCAAGAATAGACACAACTGTGCCTTTATTGATAGCTCTCCTAGTTATAGAGGCATTTCACTGCTTGAAACCCTGCAGCCTCCCGAGCTCTATCATGGACCATTTAATGCTGTTCTAATATTAGCAAACCTTTGTTTCCACAACCTGGATTTTCCATATTTTCATCTATGAGACCAGCAGAAAGCTCATTGCCAAGTAACAATGAGCTCATCTCAAATGCTTATGCAGCCAGTGCCAGGTGAACAAATTATCTATTATTAGACTTTTTCATGCACTAAGAGCTTTTGTTCCCTCCTTGCCTGTCTTAACACCTGCTGTTGCAATGTATATCAACTTTCAAACCATCATTCACAGTAACAACAGAATATAAAATGTATTAGGGGCCTGGCTCATACACAAAGTGATTAAGGTTTGTAAAGGGAGTTTTGCTGAGCAAAAAAGAAGAAATAAGGCATGTGGTGGTGGAAGCAGGGTAATTATGAATATAAATGTTCACTGAATCAATACAGCAAAAAGACATTCAATTGCAGTAAATTCATTCAGCAGCATTCAGGAAGACACTAATAGTTGTGAGAAAGGAATTTGTATTAGTAGTAGTAGTAATAGGAATTTTTTTCCTTCAGTGAGTTTCACACAAATATAGAGTGTTTGACTGGTGTGTGAAAGTGTTGATGGGATTGTGTGGGTTGGGCATATGGAAAAGGTGTAACCCAAACCCAGCAGCTTAAAAAACACATATATAGATATTTAAAAATATTTAGTAGTGTGATCCAAGTGTTAGAGAAGGAAATTATAATTAACAGGTTATAAGGTATGTTATGAGGAGGTCTGGCTTTTATTGGAACAAGAACAGTTATTGCTTGTAGCATAGAAGTGGACTACTGTTCTTACATGAAATGGCTTTTTTTTTGCTTTTTATATTTTCCTTCTGCTCAGAAAATCACACGTAAGTGGTTACTTTTACAGACATGAAACAGAGAGCTGGAGAGATCAGTGTGACCTGGGAGTGGAGGTTTAGCAACAACTTAGAGTGGGCAGAATTCCTACCTACAGCTGAATCACTTGCCCCTCTCACCAATTCAAATATCCATTTATGATAAAACTCTCTGCTATCCAGGTGTGACATTGCTTATTCAGATAGCAAGAAATCTTCTCACAAATAACCTCTCAAATAATGCCTATAAATATAAATAAAATATAAATAAATAAAATTTTTTTAACAAACATTTCTCTACTCTTCTTTCCCAAATCACACACTACAAGGAAATGCATGCAATGTGTCTCCTTCTACACAAGGCATAACCTCATCCCATCATACTGGTACAGAGAGTTCTGTGGTTCTGGCTGCATTTGGATTTTACCATTCCCAAATCAGAGTTAGGGAGAAAGAGAGAAAAATGATTCATTACTGACCTTTCTTGCTGCTTATTTGAAAATATTACTTGGCCTTACCTGTCAAAAATTATGAAAAATAGTATTTACAAGAAACAGGAGAATTCTGAGCAGTTTCTGCTAAAGAAGGAATTACTCTGCAGAAGGAGTTAGTCCAAATGCATCTGCTAAATGAGGAAAAACCAAAGTTAAACATGCACTCCACATTTAAATTCAAGGAAAAGAGTTTTTTTGGAGCTGTAACTAAGGAAAGAGTACATTAGAGCCTTTGTCACACTGCTAATAATGAATAAGAAATCTGAAGGCAGAAATTCAAGTTGTTTAAACTTGTTCTGTTACCTGCAGCCACGGCTGGGTAGATGCTTTGGCTGCTTGTCCCTGACCAGACCTCTGGTGCCACAACCAACCATTGTCCAGGGACACTCCCATAGAATTCTCTGCTTTAGAAGTTGTTTAAGGTGCTTTTGCACCAACTTTGTTCTGTCAAGAGATAAAAAAGTCAGAGGGGGATGGTAGGCCCAAACGATGCTCTTCAGAACTGAGCCAAGTTTAACCTACCAAGCAATCACCAGCTCAGAACTCCATCAGGACACTGCTCTGCTCAGTGTTGACAAAAGCCTACATCAAGTGTTGGCTGATAACTTGAATAAAGATGAATATTCATAGCCCCTCCTTTCACCAGGAGTAGCCACAGATCTTAACAAAAGCAAACATTAAAAACCAAGAAAACCTCAACCCACTAATGGAAAAAATGCTAAAGAGCCAAATAAAGAAGTAGAGCTCAAACTGTGGAAAAGCAAAAGGAAGAAGTTTCATTTAGATGGCCCAGGGTCTTCCAGAGCTACAATAGTTGAGAGGTCACCACAATACAAAAAAAAGGTTGGAAAAAACAGTCACCCATACCAAAAATCTCCTGAGTGCACAACATGAACTCTTCCTGCTCCCCATTTCACGTGCAAGATTTATTCTGAGCATTATTACACCTCTGCACATCAACATAAAACACATATGAAAGCTAGCAGGCAGGGTAAGTCACTCCTATAGATCATCCAAATCAGATTTGACACGGTCCCTTGAATCAGATGGCCAAGCACATCTTTCTTCTACGATCTTTTAACACACCCTATATCCATCAGCATAAAAGAGACATTTCTGCCCCTGGTGTTGCACGCTGGTATCACACGGCCGCTGTAAAAGAGGTTCAAGGGGCTCATGAATCTGCCTCAGCCACCAAAGATAAACAAATCTGGAACTCATTAGTCTTCACACGGCAGTGTTTTGGCACACAGAGGAAAAGGAGTTATCAAGACTAAATTCAGAAAGGTTGATATATGTATCTACATCTCAAAATGTCTGTTAAACTGCCAACATGCTTCACATAGTCCCTGTGAGGTTTGTATTTTTTCCTGCATTGTTTAAGCTGTCAAATGTTAATGTGTTTCTGGCTTAATTTATTACACTGATATGACAAGTTATGAGCAAATGTATTCTTGTTTACTACTGTTAATATTTTGGTTATACTCATTAAGAGCAGTTTTAAGATTAGTCTTTTTTGTTATTTTGCATAGTGGAAATGAAGCAAAACTCCTCAGCAAGGACTGCATCCTGCTGCAGCTTGCAGCACAGGCTTTCACAAGGGAGTTGTCCAATGAACTATTAAAACATCCCCATAGATGAGGACCTACTGAAGGGGTGTCCCACAACCTCTTTGGTGGATGAGCTGTCCTGCTGCTCATGAGATGTCCCCTGGGTGTGAGAGATGGACACTTCTACTAAGTGAAAACCCAGACTGTGCTCACAGGTAGAATGGTTTTCCTCACTAGCAGCAAGCTGAGATGCACATAATTTGCTTTAATGTCAGCAAAGTCACCCTCTCCAACCCCAGGGATGGCACAAAGTATTTCCCAGAAGTCCCTCTGTAGAGTCCAGTATCTTTGTCATATTTAGACATCCTTAGTCTCTTAAGCCTCCTAAGAGAAAGTCCATTTCATTGGAAAGGGGATGGAAGAGTCACAGTGCAGATGCCATGCTCTGGTCAAAGTGGGAAGGTTTCATGGAACAGCACATGGCATACAACACAGGGTCAATAAATTCCCCAGGAACACCTGGAGATGTTCATGCAGCTCACCAGTCTTGCAATGCCTGCCTTAGCTTCAGATGACACTGCCTCTGTCAGTTGCTACAAACTCACGGACAAAGGTAACCATCAGCTCTTGAACAGCCCATTTCAGGAGCCCTCATGTCAGAGATGCCCAGTGTGGAGCTGAGAGCACCTACCAGCACCTGTCCATTTGTGTGGATCAAGCACACCAACCCTCTCAGTAAAAATCCACCATGGTCACCATCAGATTTCAGCTCTCACAAGCACAATACAGCAGGCTGATGAACGAGTGCACTGCCTCACCCCTACTACTACTTTTGGGTTTTAGCAAATACCCATTTTCCCAAATACCCATGTCTGCTGGCAGAACCTTGCACATCTTTATACAGACATGGCACTGTGATGAGCACTTTTAATGTCAGGCTGTCACTCACACAGCATGATGCAGCATGACATAGCTCAGTCACAAGCTCTATTGTGACACGATTTAGAAGTAGAGATGGATGAAGATATGCAGTTCTGGCACAGGAATTATTTTAATATTCCAAAGTTTGCTTTCAGTCTGATTTGGAGGGAAAAGAAGTAATCTAGAAGATTTGAACAAAATCATCAATTTGGATAAATTTCTAATTAAATTCCACTTGGTTGAATAATATGGAGGCAGGAACTTGGAAGTCCTAGATGAATGGGAGACTTGGGGCTCAGGAGCCAATGCCCCTTAGGCTGCTGGCTTCCCATGCATACAGAAAGCTCAGAGCTTCAGCATCCTGCCCTTCAGCATCCTGTTCCCTGAGAGCTCTTCCCCAGAATACAGCCACAGCAACAAGTTATGGGAAAATTTACTTTTTTATACAACTGTGTCCTAAAAGGTTTGTTTAAAAAATGAGATGAGGTACATGCTAAACTACAGTAGTTTTCACATCTGATGTGTCATTTACCATGACCTACTGAATCACTCTGTGCAAGTCCTGTGCCATCAGGCTGTCATGTGGCCTCTCAGCTTAGACTCTTCTGACTCCTCCACTCTACATTGATCCTGCTACCAGGCCTGCTCTGATCCTCACAAAACAAAATGTTCAAATAACTTTCTGGGAAATCAGCATCTGACTGGGCAGGAGCAAGTCTCCTGGCATGTGTGACCTCCCCAACCTGAGAGCATCCCTGCATACGTCCAGAAACAGAGTACATGGCATCATGATAATCATGAGAGTGATCCAAGTACAACCAAGACAATGGTCTTTGGCAAATAATTTCAGTTGCCTTTGGACCAGCAGTCTACATCTACAAACACCTTGTACTATTTTCTACATATTGAGAAATTATTTGTAGAAGCAATAAATTGCCTACAAAGTCTTAGCTCAGAAATATTTTCTTACTTGGCAAGGTTTTTTAGTAGTCAAGTTGAGATTTTTCTCTTCCAGTAGCTGAATGAGGCATTTGGTTTGATTCAGTGTGGCTACAGACAGAGCCGAGGCAATTCTGGGGCCATGTGTAAAGAGCCTTCACACCAGGGCTCAAGAACAGAGTGGCTCTCTCCCTCCTCTAACATTCAACAGCTGTCTCTGCTTGAAGAGCACTGATAAAATGATGGAGAGTGTAGCAAAGAACAACCAACCAATTACTGGAATGATTTCTGCAGAAGCAGCTCACCTGGACTTAAGGGCCTGGTATGCTCTCTGCACCTGTACTTCATGCAGTTCATTAAAGCCCAAGGGAGGGTTTTGTTAACTTGGCCACTTTTCTGCTCCTTTGCATTATCAGCAATGGTTTATGTGTGGGGGCTTTACTAAATATGAAATGCTTTACAGTCTTGTCCCTCCAATGTCTCCCTGGATGTATTTATTCCAAGGACACAAGAAAGGCACCTAATGGTTAGGGCACACCAGGCCTTTTTTCTAGTATTTCCTCAGGTAAACAAGAGCAGATGAGCTCCAGGTCTCTCTTCTGCCCATATGTGGAATAATATCCATGTGGAATAATGGGGATATAGTTTTGATTGAAGGTGCTTCTTTTTCCACAGGCTATGGCCCCTTTTGGAAACACACAAACAAGAACTCCACTCTTATGTATCACTATGCTCCTCCATTTTCCACTGACTATGACAGCATTACCTGCCTATTTCATTATATTTCACCCAGAGCTGCAGCCCTAGGTGTACTCTTCTTACCACCCACCAGATCCACAAACATCTCTCTCAGTGTAACAGTTCTCTGAGATGCAGTCTGAAATAAACCAAACTCCTTGTTGCTACAAGCCAATTCACAGATGTCACCTACATATAGTTTGTCACATACACACAGATTTCCTCAGTTATTTTCCCCTGTAAGCAGAGGTATCCCAACAGCCTTGGGTTACCCAGATTTCCAGATTAGAATGATGAGGCAATCAGACTACAGACCTTTGCTTGTTTAACCATGAGAGGCACAAGACTTCTCAGCTGCATACAGTAAATCATTGGTACAGCTTTGTCATGGGTTTTCACTTCCCCTCTTGGCCTACAGTGTTGACATTCCTTCTGCCTAAACATACCTTCCCCTTTTATTTCCTTTGTTATGCTTCCTGTCATTTTTATTTTCTGGGTCACTCCTCCCTCCCCCAACTCCACTGCATATTTTGACCAAAGTGATAAAAATCCTTACATCAAACTCCTGCAAGAAATGGACCCTTTGCTTTCATCAGTGAGCTCTACCCCTGTTTGACTGTTCCATTTTCAATAGCTAGAATATGTTTCAAGGCAGAAAAGCACATTGTTTTGTACACTTTGGAAGGTGGGTGATGATGGGTAGATCTCAGCCTGTGTTGGAAACACACTACCTCTCTAACAAGTTGTCAATCTGAATTAAGACATCAACATGTCAAATTAAGAAGGTATGGCTGCACAGCCTATTGTTGAACTGCATGTCAGGTGAAATAAGCACTAATTATACACTTAGCCAAACATGTCTATTCAATATTACTTCAAAACTAAGGTCACTGAGTTATTGTGAAGTGGTAGTTTACACTATTTTGGATCCCACCAAATGGCAGGTGGCCATACAAATATGCAACTCAGCATGTTCTGCTTGGTCCCCACAGCTGTGCTGCCAATCAGTTAAGGATGGCTGCAAGTAAATGCTAATTAGCTTCTGTTGATCTGCATATTCCAGCAGCCTCCCAGGATTCCCATTTTGATATGCAAGATTGCCAGTTGGGTATGCGATTGAATTAAGAACCAGAAAAGATTTTATCTTCCATGCAGGAAAATGTGGGTCTGAATCCCCAGCAGAGGCTGTTATCACACTGATTTATGTTTGGCAGTGCCTGTCATTGGAGTGGTAGCAAAGGCTCGGTGCTAGGGGGTGCTACCTCCCTTCTTTTGAAGGAGGAAGAACCTCCTTGTTAAGAGCAAACACTCACCATCTGGGGTCCGACCCACTCCTGGCTTTTACACTTGCAAGGCTTCCACATGCCTGCTTCCCCACTCGGGGTTCAGCAGATGCTCTTCCGTAGGTTGATTGGTCCTCAAAAAAAAAAAAAAAAAGCCAAAACCTGAGGGGAAAAAAAGAAAAGAGGGAAAGAATATTAAAGAACAGAACCATTTGGAGTTGTTGAGGGTGGGTTCTGCATTGGTAGGTTTGCAAGAGGCAAAGAAAACCTCAAGAGATTTACTAAAGTTGTCAATAGGCCATTAGTAGCTGGCTGGTTAAGTTTGCAAGGATTGCTTAAGAAAGAAATGGCTGGAAAGTTGCACTTCTGGGAGCAGAGTGTTTAGGTTTTGCACCTGTACTTCATAAGGGGGAAAAAAAATATGATCTCATTATGTAAACATTACAATGACAATTTTCAGAAATTTTGCTTGGCTCTGCTATTAGTGAGTGCTGGTTCCCTGTAGTGAGGAAAAGATATTTCTCAGAAACTGCTCACCACAGATGACTGCAAAATAAAATTTCTCATCTTTGTGATTTTACTCTTTCCATCTTGATCAGATGTTGGAAGAATAATGATTATTTCATTATCATGCCAAGTTTCTGTAGGTTGTGATCATATGGTTTCTTGACTTGAAAAATAAAAGTCAGAAAAAAGGTTGGCTGCAGGTTGAGGGAACATTGTGTGCTGCCTTAAAATGCCAGGAAACTGTTCTTACCTAGAGAGAAGTTATTTTCTTTTTCAAATGATGCCTTTCCCCCATTCATAAAGTCTGTCAGCACTCTGCTGCAAACAAGACACCTAACTACATGAGCAATAGTGCAGTTCAGTAGAGTTTATAGATGAGATTTAAGAAGGTCAGATTTTGCTACAAATTTCACTAGAATATTTAATGTACAAAAGCCTGAAAATTAGATTAAAATACACATTTTAAAGGGCACTTCAGTTCTCTAACACAGATGAAGTTGAAAACCTCATCCTTTTTTAAGTGATATCAAGAAATAAATAGATGGATTTAGATTCAACACTAAATGTGTCTGAAATATTTTTGGATTTACTCTATTTATGGAGATGTAATGAATGATGAGAAAATGGAGGAAAACTATTCAAAACCAAGACAACTACTGAGAATTCTAGGTCAAACAAGATTTGTTATCTCCTCATATTCCACATACAATTATAAAGTCAAAAGGTGTATTGGGTGCAATTTTGGGAATAAACTACAAATATATACATATATAAATATATACATATTTTATACATATATGCATTTGCGGGATGAAAATCAAGCTTCAGTATGGGAAGAAACAGAACCTCATATGTGATTCCATCAGCTGAGAATTTATCCTAAGGATAAAAACTATTTATGCTTTTGTGTGTTAAAGGGACACATTTAAGAAAAAGGAATTTTTATAAATGACACTGAACACTGTTAAAGCTCAGAAAGCCCATGTTGGGAGGTGTTTTGTTTGACCTTTTTGCTGTGACATTGTAAGTGTCAGAGTCAAAAGCAGGATTAGATTTTGACCTGTAGATGCTGAAGTTCAGAGCTGCTCTGTGCTACCCTGGGAGCAGACTTCAGCACCAGTATTTTCCTGTGGATGTACAGAGCAGGATGTTGGAAACCAAAACCATGAACAACATGTTCAGCTCATAGAGTACCTAAAATGTCTCTCTTCTCCTCAAATACATTTGGGTAAGAACATCTTTATATTTAGGTTGCACAAGCCCCAGGAAACTCAGAAGCTAACACAAAGTAGAAGCCTGAAAATGTCACCAAAAGTGCAGCTTAATCTATTTTTATAGCTTTTTTACTATTGATGCATTTCATAAGAAATTTTTTAAGCACTCTCTGGCCCCTGTTTGTGAGATCTCAGTTACTCCACTTGCCCTGAACAGACATGGGCTTTCCAGGCCAGAAAGCAAGCTAGGAAAGGAGAAATATTGCCCAGCATAAAATCTAAATCAATCAAACATTTTTTTGTGTTTCTCACAAGACTGCAGGGAAAGCCACCTAAAGAAGTTATCAGGCAACTAATTTAAAATAAAGAAAATAAAATGCCTTTTTTTTTTGTAATAGACATGTGTGATAGATGAGGTAGAGGTGATAAAAGGTAATGAAAAAGTACTTGGGGTGGGCATGCAGTGAAGCTCAGGAAAATTCTTTGTTGCTTACATTAAATTTATGTACAAAGACAAGTGACAAGCTCAGTCTATTATATTTTGGAATAAATTACCATTCATCCATTCTTTTACATCAACTGAACTGCTGAAATAGTGGTGAATGCTGCATTGCAGAAAAACTTGATATACTGTTAAAATCATCTTCTCAACATTTCATTCCTTACATCAAAATAAGCTTCTTGTCCACATGTCTGTAACTCACACTTGATTTTTGTCTGTAAATGAGTCTGATTCTCCTAGCAAAGTAGAGTCTGATTTTCATTTATATTAACTAAATCTACACAAATAAATCTGAAATTGCCCATTAGAGTAAATAACAAGGGAAAAAAATGTCTTAGAATAACAATTATTTACTCCTGGGTCTGTTTTCTATAGAATTATTTTTTTTTTTGAGCTTTTACAGTTCTGTGAGTTTAATTGTAGCACAAAGTCTTACTGGAGAGGACACACACCCCTGTGTGTGAGAAGTCTTTGTGGTAGAAACACTGACAAATGAAAGAAACTAAATGAAAGGGAAAAACCTTAAAATGACAGCATAAATCTCAGTCATCACAACCAAGCCATATCCAAGCTCAAATTAGTTTCTCAGGAGGCTGGAGTAGACAACATTCAAGCAGGAACCCACTTTATTTGATGGATATGAAAGAATAAAATTCCTTTTCTTAGTTACAGGGTGACTGAACTAAAAAATGAGGCTGCAAAGCCATTGTTATACCCTTCCAGAGGTGGCTTCAGTATATCAAGAGCTCTAAACAAGCAACACATGCCATTTGCTCTCAAAGTGACCAGAAATGGGGCATTTGAAAACAAAATCAAACAAATAAACATTCCAATTTCTCAATAAATGTGTGTTGCAATTTAACTTTTTATTTTACCTTTTTCCTGGATCCTGGCCCTTAAAACTGACCAGTTGAGACCCAAACTTCTCTGAATGCTTCTCAGTTTGGCCCCCAGCCACCCATCTCCCAGTGAGAACAATGAGGGAGGACACTCAGCTCGACAGCGAGGGCGTAAAACTCCCATTCTTTCCTTAAACACAAAAACGATGAAAACATTTATTATGAAACATATTTTCCATTACTGCATTGTAGAATGTAAACAAGTTCTCATGACATATGGGGCCATGTGTTTCCTTAAAGAGGTGTTATGTATGTCAGAAGCAGCATATGTACCGTGTGATACAGCTACCACCATGGTAAGCATTTGTTATTGCCTAGTGAACAGGTGCATAAAATCCCCATGTAAACAGATGTCATAGCTGCACTGACATCCCATACTTGTGTCTACTCCTGCAGGAAAATGAGGGGGTTTGTTTCCCCCTCTTGGGTGTTTAATGTGGATGGCCTTGACTTGCATATTTGCATCTTCCCTCTTTCCCGGCTGCATCATCTCCTTCTTGATTGCACAGCAGCTTTTTGGAAGAAAAACTACCCAAAGAAGAGCTGTTTTCTTTAAGAGACTCCATGATCACAGCTCTTTCCAGAAGTTTCCATACAGATACTCACAACCAGTTTCAAAACCAAACTAACTCAATACAGAGTCCTGAAAGGCACCGATTTTCACTCGATTCATCTCATAGCCCCTAGAAGACAACTTTGCCCCATGGAAAAAAAAATGAGCAAGTGTAGACCATTAGAAAACCTCAAACCATGGAAAGTAGGAGGATGCTTGACCAGCTGGATTTTTAGGTTAGAGTTAGTCAATGTGCAAGGTGATGCTCACAAGAGGACCAGTGTGACCCAAGTGGGACACAATGGATCTCACTGGGAAGATTCTCTATAGATGGAGCCAACCCAAACTCACTCAGCTCTTGCAACAAAAGTGCCTTTCCCACTAAAAACCTCAGAGTTACCAGGCAGTCCCAGTGGTGTTCCATTTACATTACTGTCAGAATGCCACACTCAGTTATCATATCTTGCCTTGACAAGAATGACAAAGAACTTGTGCAGTTTTTTGTACTAAATCCCTGAGCTCCTTAGTGGACTCCTGAGTACCCCAAGGAGTAAATATAAATAGGGCATTTCCTATTCTCACACACAAACATTCAAATCAGGCTAAAAGTCTCAAAAGCTGAGTGTGGTACAGCCTCATGCAAACACATAAGAGCTTCTGTGGCAGATCTGACTCTCTCACTCCTTTTAAAAAGAGATTTGCCAGAAGTTTCCAGTGCAAGCCAAGGCTGTGGCTCTCTGCTGTTCTCAGACGTGTTCAGACTTGTGCTTGTCCTTGCCTGGTGTATATTAAAATAATAATTTTCCCTTCCTTTCACCCTTTGAGAGTACAGTAGTCTGCTTTTGCTCACATACTAAATTTTTAATGCATTTTTCATTTTAAATTCCTTTAGCACAGTTTGTGGTTCTTCTTGCCTTCCTTTCCTCCCCACTCCCCTTAGCTATGGTTTGCTGCACACACAAAAAAAAGCCATTCTCTCAAAAAATGAGAAAACCTGGTATATTATGACCATTAATCCAGGCCTTATCCAAAGCCTGGAGGAGACAAGGCTGTTCTGTGCCTTTATTTCCATCAGTCACTCCCTCCTCAACAGAAGTCTCTCAACATATACACCCACAATCATTTTGGTTGGAAAAGACCCTTAAGATCACCAAATCCAACCATTCACCCAGCAATACCAAGTCCACCCCTGTACCATGCCCCTCAGCACCACATTTACACAACCTTTAAACAGTCCAGGGATGGCAACTCAACCACTGCCCAGGACAGTCTGTGGCCAGTGCACAGCAATCCTTTTGGGAAAGAACTTTTTCTTAATATCCCCTCTAAAACTCTTCTGGAACAACCTGAGGCCATTTTCCTCTTGCTCCATCATTTGTTAGCTGGGAGAAGAGACCAACATCCACCTTGTTCCAGCCTCCTTTCAGGCAGTTGGAGATAACAAGGTGTTCCCTCAGCCTCCTTTTGTCCAGACTAAACACCTCCAGTTTTTCTCAGCCAATCCTTGTCAGACTTGTGCTCCAGACCCTTCACCAAATTCATTGCCCTTCTCTGGAAGAACTCCAGCCCCTCAATGTCCATCTTGCAGAAAACTGAACTCAGGATTTGAGGTGCAGCCACACCAATGGAAGGTAAATCTGCTGGGGATCACCTAGAAGTGATATGAGAGGAGAAACTTCTCCTTCCATGAAAAGACACACATATAGGGGAGAAGAAAGCAAGAAAAGTGGGGTGTGGAGGGTGGGTATGGACACAACTAGAGGGGGGAATTGAAAGATCTTTCTCTAGCAAGTCCAGCATCTCCTACATCAACACTGCCCAGGCAACTGCATCACCCAGCTCAGAGCACTCCCAGTGTGAAAAAACCCTCACTTTCATTTTATACTTGTATGCAATCATAGTGCTGAAAAAATAAAAGTTGATTTATGAAAGCTAAATTGAAGGGACTCACAGACCAAAAGATTGCCCTTTTCAGAGCAGCAGTTCAGGACATGGAAGATCCAGGTCATGTTCTTCCAGTGCTAGAACTGTTTTTACCTAGTCCTGGTCAAGTTGTCTCATCACACCAGTCCCAGCCTGTAAAGTGATTTGGTTGCAGGTGTGGAGCCAGAGGTGACAAAATTCTTCCCAGCCCCAGCTAACTACCTTCAGTCACATCTCTTTTCTGAAAAGATCTCCACAATTTCTTTTATATATATATATATATATATTTTTTTTTTTTTTTTTCCAGGAACACCTCTCTGCCAAGGACTGACCTGATCCGACACAGCTGAGCTGGAGATCAGACAAGATCACAGCCTAGAGCCAGTGGTACTGCTGCAGGCTGTAGCAGGATTTGAAGTGTGCCCTGGGAGTGGGGAAACCTCCTCCTTTCTCCTCTGTTTCCTTGTGTTGCCTTTCCAACATTCCAAGCACTGCTGCAGCAGAGAGAAAACACAGCCTGCTGGGTTATAGTGATATTTACATTTCCATTATTCAAGTACTGTCAAGAGATGCTCTACAGCCATTTCCCAAGGAAGTGTTTCACAATTTATTTCTGAGCAAAAGAGCAAGTTACTTTTCAAGTCTGAGCCCAAATGAGAAAAATAATCATATCCACACAACCCTTTATTTCTCCCCATTCTCTGGTCACTTCATTAAAATATGAAGGAAAAAAAAAACATCTTTAACTGATACCAGGAAGCTCATACCAGAGCATTTAAGAGAGTAGTTTTTGGATTCGTATCAAACCCAAATGCAATATCTAAAATTAATATTAAATTTTTCCCTCTGTGCTGCCTCTTTGAATATCCTTCCTGAGCTCTCCTCGTCTCTCTGGAAACATTTTCATTGTGAGAAATAGATTCCTCCTCATTTTCCTTTGTGGCAGGAAAAATCAGTGGCTGGAACAAATGAAGGGAATCATCTCAAGACAAATTCTGCTTTCCATCCCACCTCTCCAGGAGTACTGAACAGGGACAAGTGGATTCACAACTTGAAGTCTTTTAACTCAATCCTCAGAGACTGAGGCAGAACAAAGGAGAGAAGATTATTTCTGAGGAGTGAAATAACTTTGGGTCACAGCAGTTACTCAATTTTTCCACTTTAAGACAAGGATAATGTAAATGCAAACTTCTATTAAAGAAAAATGGCTAAAAGGATAACAGACCTCTTGAAATTTGGATCCTAAACTTGGAAGTTTTAGGACAGAGATTTTGTTTGCATTACTTCTGTGTATTTCTGATGACTCCCCTTAGGATCTTTAGGAAAGGCGTGGTAAAAAAGTAGTAAAAATACAGATGAACCAGAAGCAGAGAATTTGCAAACCATTTTGCTATTGTAAAGCAAAACATAAATGGGTTAAATAGTAGAATTTACACTGTCAAGTTCATAAACTACAACTTATTGGGGGAAAAGGAAGGACAGAAAATCAAATACTCCTGTTATTTAAGAGTTATTATTTATATCCTGGCTTTTTGGAGGGATGAAAGTCTTATAGTACATGCTAAAACATGTTGCATCAAGCAAAGTCTATTAAACTGTGGTTCTAGGGACCAGATTTTATCTTCCATCACTGCTGGTGTTTGTTTTCATTGAGCCTTGGCTTGCTCTGCAATGCCATTACTGATCAGGGTCCCTTAAGAAACTTGATTCCTCTATTTTATTTATATCATTTGCTTGGGTGATTAATTTATGAAAACATATTTCAGTCTTTCAGTTTGCAGCACATATTGCATTTCACATGACATGGAAAGCAAAGAAGTATTACTTTGCAGGGGAAAAGGGGTTTATTACTCCTCCCTTCCACCTACCATATTTGATAAAATAATTTCTTCTTCAACTGAGCAGGGTCCCAGTGAGGTTCTGCTCTATCACCACAGATTCCAGCCTGGTGAGGCAGAGCCCCTGGGCCAGGCTGCTAAAAGCTTCACAAATCACACCAGGACCTCACCACACTTCTCCCAAACAAGAAATGATCCAGTGTCCTGGTATTTCACAGCACCTACGTTATCCCTTTAGCCTCAACTGGGGTACAGGGACAGCAACATGAGAAGGAGTGTTCTGACTTGAAGTTTTTGGTGGTTGATTTGCACCCCATGCTGTGCTGAAGGGCTGGATGCTGATACACATCAAATCAAACAGCACAGAGGTAAAAAGCTACATGACAGCTTACCAAAAAAAGTAGGAGAAATAAAAGAGAAATAAGTGATCCTTCATTTCCAAGGCCTTCCGTGTCTTATCTCTCCAGAAAATTGCTACAGCTCCCTCAATTATTGCTTTCCTGGGATGTCTTGTTTGTTTCCACCAGACAGAAGTAATGTAAAATTATGTAAATCAGCTTTCTTGAAGTAAAGAATCATGGACCAGTCAATAATGTTTATGCATTAAGAAAGGGCAGCTCCTCCTGGAAGAAATAACACAGGGAGCCGATCATAAGTAAACATTTCTAAACAGACAAAGGGCTGGTCCCTGCAGCACAATATATTATCATATTTCCACATAATTAGTTTGTTTTCCACTTGAAATCAGAAAACGATTCGACATTGCATTCTGTGCCTCAGGATGGTGCATACAGTACAATTCTCATGTGCAGGTTCATATGTTGAATAATTAGTAAGAATTAATCTGTAGAAATTAAAGTTTGGAATATTATAGAACTCATGAATAGTGCATGGAACAATCAAGTAAATTAAACCAGAAACGGAATTTAAGAAGCCAGACAATAGCAGATGACTGCTAGCAATCTGTTTTTTAATCAGGGAGTTACAAGCCAGAGGGATGAATATTGCTACTGACTCTGGAAATAGTGCAAAACCTTAGCAGGCACAATAGAGACGACTTACTAAGTAAGCTAATTTTTTATTATATTTGTTGAAGGAGGGCACTTCAAAAGGATCTACTATCTAAAGACATGTACCTGCTCTCCAGGATGCTCAGAAAAAAATTGCCTTACAAAGGGTTCTGTACTTCTGGTCTGCACTAAGGACTCCTGAGAGCTCCATCGCAGCCTGTTGTAAAGTTGTATCTGCCTACCTGGAGCCAAAACTATGTAAGTTCCTTTTTAGTTTCTTTAGAAGTAAAAAAAGAGTTGCTATAAATCTCAGGCAGCACGAGTCCAGTGTAGCGACTTCTCATTTTAAGAATTCAGAACAGTTACCCTGCAGTTCAATTTGCTTTTAAATCCATCTAATCATTATAAAGATTTTCCTTTTTTGCTTGCTTTACTGTGAAGAAAACTCTGGGCATGTCTTTAAAAAAGATGAGAGCAGTCAAATCCTGGGAAGACTATGTTGATTCAAGCTGAAATTTATATATTCTTTCCCTTGAAGAGAAGAGCTTTAAATCTCCATGCACACTTGACTTTTTCTGTTGTGTATGATCCTGTTAAATTGGAAAAGGTTTCCAGATCTATTTGAAAAATGGCCACTACAGTTAGCTGAAACTTCAATCTTGAAAATGAATGAATGGAGCTGGTCCAGTACATTGGCTCTGGACCAGTCTTTAAAATACAGCAGAACAATGAATAACTGAATTCACAGCCAGCTGGTATCATAGTTGGGCAGTGAAAGTGTCAAAATATTAGTGACTTTTTTACATTTGTCAAAATCATTGCCAATATGGGAAGCATGGGCAGCTTGCAAATGTGAATCTTCCACCAAAATAGTTTTTAAATCTTGCCTTAAGAATGGGAGTGCAGCTCCTGGTTTTATGTCATCCATCACGAGAAAGGCAGAAGAGAATAAAATACCTTTTACTTAGAAGATAAAAGCTATTATTGATTTATCAAACATCAGCTATTCATGTGGTTGAATGGTTGCTATATGCCCTGCAGTGATAGTGGATTAACCAGCATTCCTATGCATTATTTTCTGGAGTCTAAGAAGTCCATTCAGTGGCTTCTAGAATGCAGCATCCAAGGTTTCCCTGCAGAGCGTGCAAACTTCTCTGAATGCTCACAGAGAGATCCTCACAGATTGTACAGGAGATGGAAACAGAGGCTGGACATCTTTCAGTTACAGAAGAAAAATCAAAAAGTTATTGGAGAAGAAATGTCAGACACCACAAAATAAAAAAATTATTAGAGATATTTACACTCTTGAGAGGAAAAAAAAAACAAACCTACATGACCAAGTTATTCCACCACAGCAGAATAGAAAGCCACTGCATTTGTGTACTGAGTTTATTCTCCAGCAAGATGCTCACTGGGATTTTTAGTGCCCCCTCTGATTGCTGTGTACTTTGCCCTCACTGTCTCAGAGCAGTTTGGGTATCAAGGCTTCATCATCCTTCCCATGAGGCTGTACATGGCAATCTAGGACCCTTCAAACCAAGCCCCAACACAACAGATTTTCAGCATCTTGAAGAGCTGAATCCACTGGCAATATATTGATAATCTATCTCTGAAAGCCTGTTGTGCAAAGTCTGTGACCAGCTGACTCTCTTGACCTGTTACATGAGCATCTATGGAAACAATCACTGAACTACAGAACTTGAGAACTGCACCATTCCATCATGGGCAGACAGATCTGTGGCAGGATGGTACAAAACTTTCACCAATACATCAAGGATGCAAATCAAAAGGCAACTTTTAGGAGAAAAGGACATACCTATTTTTTTCATTAAAAAAACAAACCTCATTTCAAAAGCAAACAAACATGGCTATATGTGGAGGTACAGTTTGTGTAAGCAAATTCACTGCAGACATTAAAAGAAGCTTTTTGTCCTCTCTGCACCTAAATAAAAATTCCTTTTTCATTTTTCCTTTGGATTCCATTAGTTAAGTGAACAATCTGTGTCTTCCTTTATTGGTTTTATACTGCAAAACAGGAACCTCTGCTATTTTCCCCTGCTCCTCTGCAGTGTTCTTGTTTCAGCTAAGTAAGGTTTGAGCTGGAAAGTTTCCCTAAGAAGATTTTCATTTCTCATCTTGTCTGATGCAAAGTAAAGAGTATGCCAAGCACCACTGACCTTAACTCTCCTGAATCAAAAATATCTGATGTGATATATAGAAAACTTTGATGTGTAGATATGCTAATCAGCAGAGAAATGTCAAATTTGCATACATTTCAAGTGACCCAACAATATTTACCTTAGAGCTAAGTTTCATATTTTTCTGACAATTGCAGCATTGAACAAGTGACTCATTTAGCATATCTAAGCAGCATTATGTCACAGGGATTTACCTCAGAGTTGTTTGAAAGCATCAAAAAGATGAACATCACTGTCTGAAATTAACAACAAGCCTAATTTGATTTGACAAATGATGTTGATTTAGATAGGGTCACTAGCTATTGAAGATGCGGAGGACAAATAGTGCCTTGAAGCCTTGATAAAACTGAATATTTAAACAGTTCATTATGCAAATTTGCCCTCTACCTGTCAGTAGTGACTAAAGTATAGGGTTAGAGTGCTGGAGAAGCTCTGTGCTAAGGAGACAACCAGTATACATGTACCTGGCTCTTCTTAAAAACCAACTCCTTAGACATTTCCGAAGTGGATGTGTACCAGCATCCTCCTCCTCAGCTTTGACAGTGACAAAATAGACAGGGGTTTGATTCCTAAAACTTTCACCATCAGTGCAGAACATTTGACTTCACCAAGAGAGCAGCTAGACATGGACATTGGCCTATGGACTGCTCAAAGCCTCACTCTCCAACTCTCTCAGATTCACATCCTGGAAGCTCAGTGGAGTTACCACTGTAAACATTGCTGCTGCTCAGGATGAGGATGCTGGATACCCTGTGGTGTCAGTAGACTTTGAGATAGGATCCCATCCATAATATCCTGGATACCATGAAGGTCCAGGTTGCTTTATAACCACGTGCAACACCTTCACATATGCCCTTACCATCTCTCCCAGCATCATTTGGCCAACTGGTATCCATTACCAGTAGAAAGAAAATCTTGTCCAGGATGAGCCCTTAGGTTTTGAAAAGGCACCTTGTGATATTATTGCTCATTTGGACTAACAGGGCTAACACTTGAGGGCCCATGATAAAAAAAATGAGTATTTTTAGGCTGCTGAGAACACAAGTTACATCATAGGATTATATGTGTAGTAGCACAGAATTTGATCTTTTAGTGGATATTCAAGCACTCAGGAATAGTTAACATTTATATGTTCTAAATCTGATGTGCTAGTAAATACTATTACTACCCAGTACTCAATCTATACAACAGTGACTCCTTAAAGGGGATTCTCATGCTATTTTATTTATGTTACATGCACAAACACTGTGGATTAAGTCTCTAGTAGACTTCAATTTCCTAGCATACTGAATGGCCAAGGGTCAGCAGCTTTTAAGATACCACCTAGTACATTATGTCTGGTTGTGTTTTGCTTTACAAAGCAACTTTTTGGACAGCACTTAGTGTTTTTCTCAGAGCTCAGAAAAGCCCACTGGTGTAAGACAGGCTGAATTTTGACACAGTGTATTTAGATAAGTGTATGAAAATGACAGTTTAAGTATTGGCAAGTAGATAATATTGAAACAGCAGACAGAAGCTATTTAATTAAAAAAGTATGGCAGAGCAATAGCTGCAGAGAACAGATATATGAATATCCACTCAAGCTAGATCCCAAGAAAGCCTTGCATGCAGTGAGCTCTGCCACTCATGGGGCAGGGTGCTTGTGCAGCAGATCAGCTGTGCCATAAACACTGAGGGGCTGTCACACCAGCAGCCACCCTACAACCAGAGGTCCTGGCAGTGGGGGTGAAGGGGCCAGATGTGCCTCAGCACTGCTTTTGCTCACAGTTCTGTGCCTGAACACAGAATTTCTTAAGGCCACAGAACCAGGGTAGTGTTTGTACCATAGGTGGTTGACTTGTGCTAAGGTATATCAGAGCAAACTGTGTAGACTTCCCAGCTAAGAAGCTCCTTAGCATCATTGAATCTAAGCCAAAAGCATAAAAACCTTTTCCAGTTTATGCTTGTATCACACAATCTTATTGATTCATTTACATGTGTTTTGTAGTATCTGTGTTTTCTTTATCCAGGTTATCCCATCTCCCCCTTGCTGGTCAGACTAATTGAGAGATGATTGTATTTACCTTTTCACCGGATCTGAGAAAAAAAGCCTTGTGAGCAACCTTGATTTGTTTATAAACTACTCCCCTAACTCTGCTGAGCTTGTAAGTTCTCGGCTAATTGCTCTCATGGCCATGAAATAGGAGAAACCCAAGTCCAAAATACATGGAAACAATTAGGGCAGTGAAAAAAAAAATAAAGAAAGGCTTACCCTGTAAACAGATGTCCATGCCAAGATACCCTACCTAGAGGAACTGGCACGTGGTATGTTTGCAGATGGATCCACAGTAGGATCTAGCCACTTATATTTAGCATGCAGTGTTATTTGTTTTAGCCAGCCAGCTAGCAATAGGCAGGAATTGGAAAGGGAACACATCATTTTTACACAGAAGTATCAACAGCCCTCTGGTACCTATCACATACCTTAATTCTTAATTATTACAAATGCAGCAGCCATGAGAAGACTATTCCCCTTTTCCCTTTACAATCAGAAGGACAGAGAAAGTTGTTTGAGAGAACATAGGTAATATAATTTGTAACGTCCTACCCTGCTCCATTGTTCTTCTGGCATTTTGTTCACATGTGGAAAAATCAAAAGAAAGAGCAAAGTTGCAGCCTGTTTCCTTATGTTGGTAATTTCCACTGCACACATTTACTGTAAACCTCAGTTATCAGGCATGCAGCAATTCAGCAAGCTAAAGGCCAGGAGGGATCATCTGTGCATCTATCAAGATCCTCCTCCATATTCCATACAACAGAACTGCCCTGTTAGTCCTCTGACTGCCCTCACCTTCATACTGAGCTAAAATGATACCAAATCTTGACTTGAATCCTGCAAGTGAGGAGAAAAATCATTCCCTTTCCAGAACTAGATAAGAGAGATCAAAGTCTCAGAGATCAAAATTTGTCACTTGAATGCATGGATTACAAAATCAGAGTTGTCTTTGGATTGATTGTAACTGTAAAATGATGCAGTACTCCTGAAGCAAAAAGCTATTTTTTTTTTTATGAGAAGAAAAGTAATTTCAAGAGACTAAGAGCACTGATATATCAGACAGACTTGGTTTTTGGGCTTACATTCAAAACAAATAGCTAAATTTCTATGACCCACAAAGCAAAGCTAGATGATCACTTTGGCCCTTTCTGCCCTAAATTAACCTACAAGTTTAGAAGCTGTCACCTTGAAATGGTTCCTTTAACAAAGTGCCATGCAATGCCAGAACAGGTACAAGCATTTCAACCTTGTCAGTTTGCATGAGTATTAATATGAAGGTTTCTTTCTTATAGAAACACATTCCAAGCACCACTGATTTCCAAGGTATTTCTGTCTCTGTGAAATCAAAACTGAAAAGCTTTTTCCATAGAAGGGTGGCAATTGAAGCAACTGTTGTGATGGAAAAAAAAACCAAAACAAAGTCTAGTCAGCTATTTATATATTTGGATGAAGAATTCATCTGCACATCCTGCTGAGAAAGCACCTCTGCAATCTCTGAATGAAAACAAAAAGGCCACTTTAAAACATTGCAAGATTTGAGTTATTGCAAATGCCATAATCCAGGAATCAATGACTGAAACCACTTCAAGGAATTCACATTTTGTGGAGCCCAAACTCTTTTTTCCCCAAGCATTGTTATTTAAATATCAATAATTTTACAACTGAAAGTAAGTGCATGGTTTTACTTGTGTAAATCCCAGTATCTTCAAAGTACATAGATTCTTTTGGGCTCTTCTTTTGCCATAGATCAGGTTCTCCAAGTTCTAAATGCTGTATCTACTACAAGTGCACATACTATCTCTGAGACCTTTCAGGGTACCTTACACTGAAGCTGCTCTAATTGCTCATTGTTGCATTTCTAAGCATGGGCAGGGTAGGTGAATGACCAGTTTCTCATGCTTCAGTTACATCAGAAAAATGGGATTTTTTTTTTGGTCATTTCTAGAACTCTCCACATGATAAACTTTTTCTCTATAGGAATGGAAGTAAGAGTAGTTCATCTGAGTATTTCATAATGTAGGAAGATAGAAATATATAATCATACTCAGATGCTACAGCCTATTTGGGCCTGCTTTGTGAAGTGTAAAGAACTGCAATGGCTTGTGAATAGATCCAGGTAAATAGCTTTCATCATTAGAATTCAGGTGTTCTTACTATAGCAAGCTGAAACCACATTTAAAAAAAAGAAAAAAAAAAAGATACAGAAAAGAAAAAGAATATCTCAATTGTAAAGATAAGGACAAACAACTGAAGAATACCAGGAGGATGAACAGCAAGAAGTGGCCTTAAAAATATCCCTGGAATGAATATCAGTCCAGTGACTGGATTGCTGCCAAGACTTTTTATTCTGTGTTTTTAAAAATGCATAGACTAGGAGAGTCATGAGAGAATGTTTTGTCTCTGGAATATGCTGGAACAAAAGCCAGATATGATTAGACTTTGACATGGACATTCATCATGTCCCAGGCTGAATCAGTTATTAATTCTGAAAGTATTAAATATGGGATGGGTTGAGTGTCTAACAAGTCAGCAATATTATTCAATTATAACTAAAATGTTAGACTGAATGAATTTGCAGAAACATCCTCCTGTGTATTAAGTTGTGAGAGTTCAACCAAGCAGCACACCCTGTCCTAGTCTAAGAAATAAATTCCATGAGGACCTCCACCACTTTGTCTGACAAGATAAAGTGCCAGGATTATTCTCATGGGCATGGGATGGGCTTCCACACAGAGCAGAAGATCCATGTAAAATATAAAGAAGCTTCTCTTTTGGAAGCTTGCTATGCATGGGTCCTCTCTCCTGGGAAAACTGGCATCTTCCTTTGATAAGTGCTCTAGTGACATGGCTGCAAGGTTGTCACAAAGTTCAGCACATCATCCATCTATTTTTCTCTCCCCTCTGGTACCAGAAAGATAAAGTTTCTCCTCTTGAGTCCTCCACACCAGCTTTGGGGGCTCACACATGTAATTATTGCTGATATTTAGTTATATTGTTCAGCATTTCCCTGCAGGAAGTTCTTAGCCTCCATGTACTGACCCATGTAGACACCAGTATTATATTTCATATATATACTTTGAAACCTGCCAGCAATTATTGCAGTGGCAGTGTGGGCAGTAGTGCTATGAAATGCTGAAGTTCCAGTATCAAGCCACTACCACAAATTCTGTAGCTCAGTGCCATTGCAATTCTCACTGCAACATTTCCACTATATAAGAGGAAAATGGGAAAACACTCCTTCAGCTGTTCATTAACACCATCCCTCACCTTCAGGAAGAGCTTCTGGGGAGGAAAAAAGCTACAGATGGAGGCACAAGAATGCTTAAGGACATTCCCTATCTTAGCATAAGCCTTCAACATCTCTACCCTTACATTCAGAAGGCAAACACACCTTTGTAGGCTAAAAACTTGCTCAATTTTGATTCATCCACACTAATTTTCAATGTAAGGGTATATCCCACAAAAAAGGTTCATAGACATACAACTGCCTGCTCCTCCTTTCATCTTCAGAAAGAAAAAAGGAAAAACCCACAAATTGGGTTAGGTCTTGGTTAAAAGTTGGCCAAGAGGCTCTGGCAGGCTCTCTAAGAACACTCTCCTCCATTTTAAAATCCCCTTATGTGATGGCAGTAGCTGTGGTAATAAATACTGCTATCTTTGCTGGGCAGAGTCATCAGTGAAACCCACTGCACACACTACAGGAGTGGAGAAGAAGCAGTTCTTCTGCAGGAGGACTTTACCTCCAGTCTTAAGCCACAACTCAGCCCATTGCAAAATGTATAAAGAAAAATAAATCTAGTGAAGTCCACCATCCTGTGGACATCCCAGGATCAGACTTTATTTTCAAGGAATCTTGCTTTGTTGACAGCACAAGGCTTCCTTATATTGCTTTATACCCCTTAGAGGGGAATCTCCACACTAAGGAACATCCTCCTCCTGCCAGAACTCTTTTCTCAGAACAGGAAAATCCATACATATTAACACTGCCTTGGACTCTATTACCAGAGGAAAGTGCCTTTTGAACCATGAATTCCTGATACTGAAGAGCAGCCATTGGAAAAAGCCTTCAGCTTTACCTCTGACATTCAAAGCTTTCATTTATTTCAGTAAGCACACATGTAATTTTTAACTGGCAGAAAATGTTTTCTTATGCCTACCCAATGCAATGAAGTAGATGGAAGAGGACAAAAGAAGAGTTGTGCTGCTCTGTGTCAAACTGAGCCAAAAGGTTCTGCTATTTCCTCTCAGTTTTAATACCATTATAGTAATAACAGCTGGAGTCCATTTCTCTCCTCTTCAGTTTTAGGCTGTTGCTGTGCAGACTCAAGAGCATTTCAGCTGCATTTAGTGATGTTCAAAACCAGTTTGACTAAATACTTGCTGGTTCTCTGTACTGCCCCTCATTCATATGATGAAAAACTTGTTTTGTTTAACCGTGTAGATACCAAATCCATTCAGCACAGGGGATGCTCTGCACAACAAGGAAACCCTTACAGAGTGTCTGCATAGCCTCCAGTTTTTGAAAGTCAGAATAGGCTGAAAAAAGCTGCCCTTAAGCCAGATGTGAGCAAATATATACAGATAAGCAATACTCAAAACAAAGCTAGGTTAAAAATCATGCTTTATCAAACCAGTGCAAGGTTGCTTTTAGACAATGGCTACTAAAACTTGCTACACCGTTTTAAACTGTTTTCTAGTAACTTTTGAGCAAGAAGCTGATGCAACTGGTGTGTGGCTAATATGAATGGCAGAGCTGTAAATCCCTCACAAGGGACTTTGTGGGAATGCTGATATATCCAATGCCACCACAGCAAAGTGCTGCTGGGCTCTTCTGTAATTACAGCTTCTTCAAAGGGAAAGTACATCATTTGTTCTGCAGAAAGAAGCAGTGAAAGCCAGCACAAGAGTAGCCTGGATGATTTGTCAGAAGTCCTGGTGCCAAGGGCAAGAGCGTGTTGGCATCCAGACATCCTCACCCAGGTCCCACAGCAGCAGGGAAAAGCAGCTACACCTTCCAACTCCATCCCTTTCCTGCTCCTCTTCCTTATTTGTTACACCCACATGTTATTTTGTAACCCATGTTTCCCCAACACCCATCAACACACCAGTCATGCCTTCCCTCTATATAGCATTTCCATCTGTAACTCTCAGAGCATTTTGCAAAAGGCAATAAACAAGCTGCTTGCTCTGCCCAGGGTCACCCAGCAGATCAGTTCTGACTCCAAGAATTGAACCCAACCTCTCAAGACCTGCAGCAGGGATGGGACACCATGTACCACTCATGGCCACCTGTTAGGGAACACCACAGCCAGAGTAATTGCTGAGCTCTTACAGGGTGCTTGACACTACTCCAAATCAAGTAAAAATAATGAAAACTATTTTCTGTCCACTTGAAGCACTTGCAAATTACCATTCACTGTCATATCTAAGTGCCAAATGCTATCAGACATACTGACAGGCTCTGAAGGCTTCCAAGATGAGGTGGTATTAATACAAGCCTGCCTCTCTACAGTACTGCAAGAATTATTCAGTGGATACTCAACCCTTCAAGCCTCTTAAGTACAATTTAATGCCTTGCAACCAGTAATAACCATGCCCTGGCATGGAGCAGGACAAGCAGGACTCTAGTATAGGGTGACTTAGCTCAGCACCATCACATCCCTGTATGATCATCCAAGAAGAGCACAACATATGGATGCTGTACTTACATCTCCTGAGTTGAGGGTGGCACCAAAAAGATCCCCAGGAGCAGGTGGCTATTCCTGAGGAAGTGTCTATCTTCCTGCTAACACAAAGTTCAGCTGGATCTTGATTGTGGTGAAGTCTGCATCACAGATCTGCTAAAAGCATTGTGGTGTTGACCTGTCCACTTCTGGTCTTGTCTCTGCATTGCAACTGACCAAGGAAGAAAACCTCCCTGATTCACATGCATGGAGAAGGGGCCTCCCTGAGCCCAGCTCACTGCCCCAGGGTCCCAAGATCAACCAAACTGCAAGGAGTCTCTAACTCTGCAGCAGACATCAAGGAGTAATCAACACCAGAGGATGGTAATTTGGGACCTGCAGTGGCTGTTCATATCACTACTAGATGAAGGCATCTGAAAGAAATCTGCACTTGTGTGTGACCAAGGACAACCCTTTATTCAGAGAGAGTCTTTAGTATGAAAGATAAATCCACATTTTGCCATCATGGCTCTTACTCAGGTCCTGAATCCATGTTCATGTAGTACTGAGCCTTAAGAGGATTCACAGAGCCTGGACTCCTTGTGAAAACACAAGATTTGCTTTCATGCAAGAACTTGAACATTTGCCCCTCTGTCTCAGACACAGCCAATTGCTGTTGGGAGAGAACTGCCTTGGACCAGAATACAGGAGTAAGAAATTCTATTTTAATGTCTAATCACAGTAAGGCTGAGCAAAACTCAGGTTATAAGTAAGGCTCTGTGGTTTTTACTGATCATTAACTGAATAAATTCAACAATTCTCTGCTCCAAGTGTGCATGATTTTTTGTCCAGTCTATAAAAAATTCTGTTAGCAAGCAGAGGCAAAAATCTTCTAGAGATTACCAGGTCTTACAAACAGCCCTGTGACTGGTGTGGAGAAAAGCTACTTCATATCAGAAAGCCTTTATTATCAGAAAGCTGAACTTGGGTGTGATAGAAGTTAAATGTATGAAAATACATCTCAAACAATATAGGATAATTTTTTTCCACCAGACTGAAATTATTACAAGACCTGCTCTATCTTAGAGAAATCTGACCAACACTTGATTGCCAACAGAGCCACAAAGGGAGATATTATGCTTTGTGAAGGATATAATTACTTGTTTCATTGATTGACAGTAAAAGCTGAGCCCCAAAATTTCTCTTCAAGAAAAATGCTTCCAAAAATTAACCAAAATATTCCATCAGATCGTTCCATGTGCATTTTGAATTCAGATTCATTGTACAAGCAGCTGAAAAGTAAAACATTGAATTTTTAAGTGTCCAAATAAGCCACTTAGACATTCCTAGCATATTCCTTTTTCCATCACAAAAGGGAATATACAAGTGAAATTTCTGTAGCCAACTTGTTTGGCAGAATTGCCTAAAAATTCAGTTACTCAGTGGGTTTCCCCTCTCAAGAAATATCTGATCAGCCATCCTACTCCACTACATCTGTAACTTTTCTAAATCCCTTTCCATTTTAAAGTCATGGATCAGAATTGCTTCTTCCAGCAGCACAGGCCTAGAAAGTGGACACCTCTAAGATGAGCACCACTGTTTGCAGTACTTACCATTTCAGGCAAATTAAGCAAGGATTGAATAGAATGCCAAACACCTCCACACTTCCAAGAAATGGTCCTGGGACTGTGTTTAAGTCTTAGTTGCTCCTGAACTGATTTTGGCCCCTTTCACCTTATATTTACAAACTTGGGCCAGGGGATGGTGGCCACCTGGATTTTGGCAACTAAAAGCCACATGTGTCTACATTGGGGCAGTTGTAAGTGGTTCCATGTGCAACTCTTCCTGAATATTACTCAGAGGCTTCAGTTTTTCAATGATTTGACAGTGGAGCAGCACAAGTAAGTAACTCCTTGTGATCAGAGAGCTGACCTGCTGCTTGCTGCTGGGTGTCAGTCCATCAATAAAACCTCAGGTGGGTTGGAGCAGAACTTCATTACAGATCACTTCCCCTCACAGCTCCCAGGCTCTGAATTAAATGCATCTGCTGGGTTGCATGTTGATGGAATGCAGGCTGATGCTTCAAGGGAGGGGTAACCAGATGGTTATTCCTTGCTGGCAGACTAGCTTAGCTTGACCTTCAGAGAGCACTGTGGTGTCCTACCCAGCATGGCATTGCTGAGCTCCAAGGCAGAGTGTAAGATGCATTATCAGGTCAAACACTCACTTGGCTGAAGACCATTGTGGAACTATTTGTTGTGGCCAATTGGGGCAGATTGTGCTGGGCAGGGATGTTCTATAATAAGCACATAAGTGGCACATGCCAAGATCTGACAAAGAGGGGTGAAGAACATCAGTTAATACTTCACTCATCTGTTTTTTTTCTGGGTAACTACACAAAAGGCTTGGAGAACTTCTACCCATGCTACATCCAACCTGCTGGAAATCAGAAACCTCTATTTCCCAGCCTGGAACATGAGCCAAATCCACCCAATCTGTTTCAGCTGCAAGCAGAAAAAAAACCTGACTGAACTACGTAGGGTTAAGCACTGGCCAAAATATCAGCAGAAGCAGGAGGCTTGGGTGCTTTGAAACTCTGTTCAACATATGTCTACAGGATTTTTGGGTCTGCACAAAACTGTAGTAAGAGGGAAGATTGGCAAGGCAGATGTTCATTGTTTACTGACCCCTGATGAAACCTGCCCTTTCCTCTACCCGTTTGAGATGTTCAATAGATACGTTGGTGCTGATTTTTAAACCATGTGCTGCCAAAAATCTGGTGTATTTCTACGTCCCTGAGAGTTTGAAAACAAGAAGTACACTAGACTAGTGTGAAAACACACTTCCTTATGGCAGGTTTATAAGCTGATCACTGGAAATGAATTTCTTGCAAAGTAACATGTTGAAAACCATGACAGGCTCATTGACAACAAGCAAAGCCCTCACATTTCTATCTCAGGAAGAGGGTCAGTTTGCAGAGCAGTCACCAAGCGATTGTTTATTGGAGCTTTTGCAGAAAAAAAAAAGAAATTTTGCCTTCCGGGTATTTATGTGGAAAAAGCTGATACTGTCACAAACACAAATAACACAAAAACAGGACTGTGAGAACTCCCAACCACACTCAAGCTTTCCTTTCCACGCCATTTTTCTATATGGCTAACATGGCAACATTGGAGCCCCAGCCAACTTGGTAACATTTCCATCTTTTGAAGAAGCCAGCATGTTGCTTTGCTTGATTTTTTTTTTCCCCCCCACCTGTCAGCATGTCTTGTCCAAGAATATTTCCCAAGCAGCTGAAGAGATGAAGGTGCAGACATGACAAATACAAATAATGATACTTTCTAGTGCAGCTCCTCAGAATGGCTTGGGAACAGCTAGCAACAGCCCTCAGGACTCTCATTCATGGGAAGGCACCACCATGGCAGTCCCAGATGGAGCAACTCAGCATTTACTAAGTCACAGACACTATTTCTATCACAGATTCAGTCCCTGCTTCTGGAGTCATGCTTATCTTAGCTCCCACTTAAATTCACAGGACTTGCCACTGCAAGAAAACAATCCTCAGAGAGGTAGTGGTGTAAAGTTGTTGTAATGGGGGCATAACTTAAGATCTAAAACTTTATGGAGCAAAGTGGGATTAAGTAGCATCCTGGAATCTCAATAAGGAACTGTCATCATCCCATGAACCCTGAGATTCATCTACTCATCTGAGCACACATATCCAGATCCCTAGGCTTGGGTTAGAGAAGGTACAAGATCCTTGACTTCAATACATGGTGCCTGAGTACCATATCAAGCTTCACAAAGGATACCCCACACTGCTACATATCACATACAGTGCTCCCATTTAAGCAGCACATGGGGCACACAATTAGCTTTCTTTTAAAATACTAACTAGATTAAATGACATACTATGAAAGAACAGAGACTGATAAAGGGTGACTTTAGAAACCCCAGCTAACTTATCCTACTACCAACAAACTCTCGAGCAGGGAAAGCTGCCTCTTCTTCAGACAACTAAATGACCAGCACAGAACCAGGCTGAAAGTAAGGACTGCAGGACTGCAACAAGAAGGCACTATCCCAGTTTAAGAACACCAGAGAGAGGAAAAAAAAAAAAAAAAAAAAAACCAACACCAATAAAAAACAAACAAACAAAAAACCCCATAAAATGTCAGGGAAAAAAAAAAAAAACAACATACCCAAAATACCCCACAAGCACATATTAAAAAAAAAAAAAAACCAAAAACCCCAACCAAACCAAAAAACCCACCTCTAGAAACTCCTGTAGCTGTACTGACCTGAGATGGCCCAGGACCCCTAGAGCTGCTGGGCTGCAGCAGGGACTGTAGGAGGAGCATCTGAGCTTTATAGGGAGGTAAAGGTGGGCCAGGTGACAAAAATGGACCAATCACAGTGCTCCTGCCCAAGGTGCTCAGTATAAAATGGCTCCTTCAGAGCAGAGTCTCCTCTGGTCTCTCCAACTGGGGTGGGGTCTGTTTTCTTTCTCTTTGCTACTGGGGTTCTTGTAGGCTGTTTTCTTGTTGCAGAAGAATATTGTTCCCCAGGATAAGTCATCTCCTGACTCTCTGAGTAGGACCAACTCAGCTGCTCCAAGGTTGCTGTGGGCTGTCACCAGGACCCTGGAACTCAGGTACCCCCCATGTGTTATCAAGCGCAGTTGGGGACTTCTCTGGTGGGGAAGATTCTACCAAGAGAGGAGTACAGGTTCTGTGTTAACTGTATGGCTGTATGTGTCTGTATGTAGTTCACCATCATTATTACTTCCTTAAACATTCTAGTTTTTTTCTTCAAACTTAGTCTCTTTCCATTATTCCATATTTTATCTTCCCTAGAAGTGTAGTGGCCCTGGGGATAGCAGGGAGCATCTGTCACATGGTCATTGGCTAAAACTGTGACAGCAGAGATCCTGCATCCTGAGCCCACTCCTGTTCCTACATCCTTGCTCATCATTGGATGGTCCATTTTTCTCCCTTGGCAAGCACAACTCCTTGTAGAAAGGCTTTGAACAATAATGAGGGGCACTAGAGGAGTCCTGTCTCTATGCCAGTCTCAACATGTCCATACAAGTAGGGGAGTTACCTGTTTTTTACTGGTTAGCAGACAGCTACAATACCCATCCCATGCAGGAAGTTTAATTGTAATTACACAAAGGAAGTACCTAGGGATCTGCCATTTGGCTCAGGCTCTTTCTTGCACTTTGTGTTCCAGGTAAAGCTAATGAGGGCACAAGCAAGCAGCTGAGAAGCAGATCACTGACACAGTCTGCAGCAGATTTGTTGGAGAAGGATATAAGCAAATCTGGGGAATATTCCCTATTCTCTCATATCATCTTTCCATCAGTTCCACAGATATGAAGGGAACAAGCTACCAAACACCTTAAGCTGTTGTTTTCAAGTTTTATTAATGTATTCCTGCTGCCATTTGCAGCTCCTAGTCAATGTCTTTGATAGCTGACACATCGTTTCTATCACATCTGATTTTGCTGAAGGCATTTTCCAACCCCCTGAAGCCTTTTCACTCTCAGCTCCAGTGCACACTTCTGTGCTAATATTAAGTGACCTTTTTTTTTCTTTTCCCTAGACCTGCTATTTAAATTTAATGAGATCCCAGGATTGTACCTGTACTTACCACCACCCACAGGAGTACAGTCTCCCCTAGAGATACTGTAGAGGCTGAAGTAAATAAGGAATCTCACAAAAGAAAGAAGGCTTACAGGAAGAATAAGGCCATGGGTGCCACATTCCTGCTTCCTCTCTAGCAGTCTCTTGCAGGTTCTAGATCCTTGTTTGTATTTTGTCTCTCTGGCACATCTGGGGGTGGATAGAAAGGGGAAATGACTGAGCTCTTTGCTGAATAAGTCATTTATAGCACATTCATAGCAAGCAGCAGCACAAATACACACTAAATAGTCGTAAGAATGGGATTATGGAGAAGCAAGTACAAGATAAAAGCAGAGACACAAGTATCACATTAGAGTTTTTAATGAAACTTGTCTTTTGGTGTTGGAGTGGTTGGTATTCACCAGGTTTTGTGCCATTTTCACTAAGGCCAGGCAGATATTTGTGAAGTCCTTTTCAAGCTCCTTCCTTTCTTCAGTCCCTATAGCAGAAATTACATCAGAATCACTCCCTAAAACCTGCAAGGTCACACATCCAGCACTGAGGCCAAACACATGGAGATCCACAACCTTAAAGTTCAGTCCCCTTCCCACTGGAAAACAGGGACCCCACACCTTCTCCTCCAGCTTCCAAGCCATCATGGAACTAGCAGAAGACCCAAGTCTTCCTACCCCTCCCAGCTTCATCTCCCTTCCTTGGCAGGCAAGACTCCTACAGCTTGCTTCTCCAACACCTCTCCACCTACTACTCCTATTCCTGCTGGGCTGCAGCCTTTTATAGCAGCTGTTTTTTGATTGGCACTTTTTCACAGATGGGGGAGGTAAATAGGTCCTTCATTAACCCTTTTCAGGTTGCTGCCAAGTGTGTGTGGGGGTTAGATGTCATTTTTGTTAATGAAGTGCCTTCTGGAATTGAACCCTGAGCTCCTTTTCCATAGCTGTGTAGGTCAGCACATCTAACTGGAGAGTGGGAACAATATATATTCTTAGTCTTATTTATTTTCAGAAAAGAAGGCAGTGAAGTGGCTGGTGAAAAGGCATTATTTTGTATAGTTTCCTTTAATCAAGGTAAAATTTAAAGATTAGTAGACTTTGGACAAGACTACTTTGTCTCAGTTGTTCTTGTCTTTGTTTTTGTCTTTGGTTGTTCTTGTTCGTTTGGGTTTTTTCTAAATGAAGTCTAGGATAAATAATAAGGAAGGAAAGAAGCTTTTCCTTTCTATACCTTATATCTTTCCCTCAAAAAGAAGTCAATGGAGCTCCAGTTTATTTGGATCCATAAAGTAACACTCAACATGTGTTTCCAGGTGAAGCCTCCTGTGTGCTGGTAGCATGGGACAGAACTAAGCAGTGTCTGTGTGCAGTTTGTCTGCCTTGCCCATGCCTTGCTTTGCTTTCTCTGCCTTTGCTTTACACACTCCTGGCCCAGTGCCCCACAGGAGAAATCCATTTGAGAAGGTTTATTAAAATAAAAGGCTCTCTGCCCCACATGGTGCTTTCTGGAATGTTGCTGTTTGTGAAAGATGAATGAGGTTACAGAGAGAGATGTGAGATTTAATGTGATTTAAAGCAGAAACATTAATTTATTTTTTCTAATCTGTAGTTACTCAGTTTTCCTCCTTGTACTGTGGCTGCAGCTAACCAGGGATACATAATCTACCTCCTGACCACTTTCCAGAACTTCAATCCTGTCCGTTCCTCTTCTTAATGTGGGCTTAGGGACGAAGCCAGGTGGCAAAAGACATGGAAAAAAGACAAAGTACTCCAGCTCCTGCTTTTGCCAGTGAAAGGTGGAAGAGAAATTACTGACAGTGGCCAGAAAAGCCTTCTGCCTCTTCCCAGGATCAACCAGCTCAGGCTTTCTGCAACCATGTGAAAGAGCTGATTGCTTAATGTACACCTTGAACCAGCTCTGTGGCTGGTTTTAAAGGGACAACTGTTTAGACTTCTTTAGACTCTGTCTTCCATAAAAATGTTCTCTGCCTGAGGTACCACTACTCAATACCACTGTAAGCTATAAACCAAGTACCATGTTGTTCCAGGTACTCGTGAAAGCCATTAACACAAATAGTCTGTTCTACCCAGCTTTGGAGGGGAAACTCAGCTAATAGTTCAACAGTTCAGCAAAAGCATCTGATAAAACATATTTGATGTCTTCTGCATGATGATATAATACATCAAAAATCTGATTTTAAACTTTCTGACAAGTTGCCCCAGGCTTTGTATCAAAATTAGCCTTGTGCTGCTGCTGGTGAAAGGAAGGAGGAGGGGATACAGTGGAATACCATGCATTAAGAAAATAAGCTATGATACAAAAAAGATGCTCAGTGGAAGTGGTCTCAGTACTCAGAGGTGAGAGCAATCTGCTCACTTTCCAAGGTGGTCAAAGCTTTGTGGTTACCATCATGCTAAGGGGAAAGCCCTGCCAGTGACTGAATATATGAACTTGGGCTTGGTGCTGTGTTGAAGCAGCTACATGGAATCTGGACAAATTGGAACTCAGGGTGAGGCTGTGTTTGGGATATACTGAGAGATGAACTCTATGTTCATCCATAGGAACAAACAAAGGTCTTCCTGAACCATCTCATTAAGGAAAAGATGCAAGATGCCCTTTAAAAATTTCACTTTAAAACTGAATGGACAGGCTAGAGTTCCCTGCAAGAAAGGATACATGGAGTGCACACCAAGACAGGCTTTTAAAAGGCCAAAGTTGTGCTTTCTCCAGTCTAGATGTACTGCAGACTTTGTGTGCTCTCTCACACACATGCAAAAATGTCTCATTCCTTGGGACATCCTGAGTTTTGCACCTTAAAGGTGAAATGACACCAGGAGGCTCCAGTGCTGGCATTCCTGATGATGGCTGAAACTGAAGAAGCTGCACACAAGGCTGGGGCTTAGAAACTGATGCTGGTTTCCTCTTGTTTTTGTTTGAAATCCTTCTTGTTTTGGTGCCCTATGCAGAATAATGGAAGAACAACTAACATACTGCCACTACTTAGGTCATGCTGACTTTATACCTCTATACCAAACTATGTTTTGGGAAATTAATGTTCTTTCAGTGATGTCACTCACACCGCCAAACCTGTGAATTGGTACTGCTGCATTTTTTTCTTAAAAAGAAGGGGAGAACCACTCATTTCTCTGAGAACCTGAACCAGGACACCTGTATCAAGAAGTGGCTTGGTTTCCTTCCCTTGATTTCATTATGCTCCCCAGTGTAATGCCACATTTCCTGATGTTAATCAGGAAGAGAAGCATAAAAGCTGAAACAGTATTTAGAAATATTTATTTTTTGTAAAATCAGGAACAGGAAGTATGAAACATCTTGTGAGGGAGCTTGTTCTCCTCAGGCTGCTCTACCTCAGTTTATTAAATGGTTTTGTATAAACATCTGGAACAGCTGAGTGCTTTATCCCATCTTAGCATTTGACACCCATCTGTAATAGCAGAGTGGTCCTATCGAGGATTTAGATCCAAAAGGAATTGATCTGCATTCATGAATGCTGCCTGCACTGAAACTTCACATCCACAGACAAAATCCACAAATTGTCACAGTGCCCAGACAAGTTACTTGTCACTACTATGATCTGCAAGGCATCCATATAAAGAAATCATTTTGACTGAGCTTCATTCCTCAAGGACAACGCCAAGGTTAATTTATTTGTTATTCACTTTGAGTTGGGGGTGGACAGTCCCTGGAAGAGTAGCAGTGTTTGCCAAATATGTTTCTGGGAGTATTTGCTCACCAGCTCTGCTTCTATTCCACACCTTCCCAAGTGTCTCCAGGAATGTAGGCTATGTTCATAAGCTGTTTGCTCTCGAGGTTTCACTCCACTCAAGTGGCTCCTGACTTAATTTTCCAGGATCTGAATTAGTGAAAAGTGGGATAGGTAAATATCAGTGACCTGGGGTGTTAGAAAGACACTAGGAAATGGAAGATACCACTTCAGAGAGAAATGCTAACTGGAGAGATGGAAAACAGAAAACTAAACACTAAAACCAAAACAACTCCAATTTGTTTGGGGTGTAAAATCACAGATTGGCTGAAGAGGAAAATCCTCCCTCCAAGAACTGATCTCTGCAATAGAGGCAAAATACTTTGCCTATCTCCATTCCTTGTTTTGGTGATAGCTCATTGTCTGAGAGTCTGCACAGATAGTGGTGAAATTTCCTGAGGTTCTTTCATCTTTGAGCCTTTCTAAGCTTTCTATCTGATATGATCTCTAGGTCCATATTGCAAATTATAGTCTCTTGTACAGTCAGATTGTGTCTTACATGACATGTAAGAGGTTTCAAGAATACTTCACTATTTTTTTCTAACTCTTCAGAATATATTTAGCTTCCAGGGTTCAAAGATGAACTCATGGGTGTATCCAGGTTCTTAAAGAACCATTTGCTCATAAACCTTTGGCTGTATCACCATGAAGGACAACCTCAGCTCCAACAAGCCATTTCCAGAAGAGAGAAGTACATATTGTAAAGCCACATTTACTTAAGGGAATTTAGATTTTAGAAACATTGACTGCAATTTGAACTCACTGTGCATTTCATCACAAGAAGCAAATGTCTCTCTTGGTAAAATTCTCTTTTCTGGGGCTGCAGTTTGGCAATTAAAGACTAGTCAGTGCCTGAAGTATTTTAGTCTTCCAGTCCTCATAACAGGATAGCAGAGTTCAGATATTCCATAGATAAATCTACAGTGGCAGAAGAAGAAAACATAAATAAGAGTAGGCAACCTAAGTTAGAAATACAAATGATCTTGTTCAAAAAGACAAGATATTTGATACAATTTTCATCCAAAAAATTGATATTGAAAATGGAGCTTGTAATCCAAAATAACAATGCCAAAACTCAGCAACAATAAAATATCCATGCCCCAGACATTTGAACAAATATGGATTTGGACCCAAAGCTGTCCTTAAAATTGCAGATGTGTGTTTAGTGGTAAAATGATTTTTTTATTGACAGTGTGTGTCATATCCATTTACATCCTGGCCAGCCCTTCAGTATTGAAAACCATATGGCAGTTGTTTTAAACAGGCTGAACTCTTTTCAAAATCCATTATAGAAAGTGTCCTAAACACCAGCTTTCTGAAACAAATGGAGAGTTTATTTAGCCTGATTTACATAAGGACTTAAATGTATAGGGTGAACTGATGGCTGCTGAGGGGAGCCAAACTTCCTCATCAATAACAGAATATTTTATAGGACCACAACAGGCAGATTTAATACCCTAAGAACATGGAGAGTTCAGGCTGAAATGGAGGCTTTTCACTGGGTCTCCATTGAGTAAACAGGAGGAGGAGGCAAAGGGAAACCTGGTCTTAGGATGGTGTTGTGATCCCAAGTACAGGACAGAACTGGAAAGGAAAACAGGTCCCAGTGGCTGGTAAAATACCTCCAGATATGTCAGGTTCCCTATGGCTTGTTCCTGTGTTCTCCCACTGACCAGCAGCAATAATTAGTACAGTTAGTTATAATTACATGAATAGCCAACAGTGATAGCTGATAATCAAAATCTCTCTCAAAGAAGAGGCTTTCCTCAGCTGACTTTCTCCCTACCCCATACAGCATTCCTGTGCCTAATCACACAAATTCCCAGGATATCTGAGTGGGAATTCAGCACCTCCCAGCCCTCCTTGACTATTTATTAGTATCTTTCTAGTGTCTCACATACCTATCCCATTCCTGCAGAGCAACTCTCTTCAAGCCACTACTCCCAGTGCATTAGAACTGTCTGGAATAATCTTGGAAATTATCACTAAATACTGCATCTCTCATAGACATACAGTAATTTGGGTATTCTTCTTAATGCTGAAGAGATCAAAGATAGGACTGATTCACAATAGTCTTGTAGATTTCAATGGGATTGTTTTGCCTGGGCTGAAAGGAGATTTTGGCCAATATTAATTTTTACACCATGTAAATGGCAAGGTGATTATTTTGAAACTGCCACTCAGCATCTGGCCAGGTCACTCTCCTCTTTTATTTAGTTACATCCTTCTGCAGTTAATTACAGGTCCCAAATCCCTACCATGGAAAGACACAAGCAGTGCAGACACCAAGATAGAAACCCATGCTTTACAAGGCTCCCAAAGAGCTAGAAACTCAAGTTGGTTGTCTCCAAAGACTCACAGGGATAAAGAAGAAAAGAAACCTGTGCCAACAAGGGAACAATGCATGCTGGAGAAGCCCTGACTTCTTGCACCATGATGCTTTGTGCAATACATTAATGTTAACCTGACACAGCACATAACTGGAGAACTCAAGTTAAATAAATGAAATCAGCTGTCTGACTTCTTTAAGATAAATGATGTTATTACAGCATAATTGTATAACCCCATATAGCTTACAGCAGCAAAAGGATGTGTATTTCACATGCCCTACCATAATTACATTCCCATTATAATTTTGCAGTTAGTTGCTATGAGCTCTGGTCATGAAAACATGCCAATTTTGTATGGGATTGAAGTCTGCCTAATTTTAGCAAATTGAGAGCTGCACAAAAGAAAAGAGATAAATACTATGTTGTTATTTTTCATTAGAGAATTGCTATATTAAGAGGCTGTGATCCAGCTGTGTTTGTTTAAATAAAAGTGTGATTTGAATACCTCCTACAGCTATGTTCCTGCCAATGAATAAAAGATAAAATGCTGCTCTGGTTGGATGGTAGTCTCTGAGTTCTAGCTGACTCAGAGATTTATTGTTTAACATAAGGAAGTGAAAAGCATGTAGAGCAGACCACACACAGGGCTCTTTTGTGTATTGTTTCAAGCCATACCACTAATAGATTTGTTCCACCAAGGCTTGCAGCAATTCAGCTGTGCTAAAATGCTCCACTTAACTGTGAAAAAAAATAATAATAAAATAGTAATTATGTCTAGATGGCAAATGCAGCTTAGACCAACACCATGAGTAACGTAAACAGGAACTAATATAATTCAAAGCTGTATGTTGTCATCATTATGATAATGAAATTAAGCTTTTATTTCCAAAAAACAAGCCCTTTAACATACTACTCAGTGTCTGTATAAACACAGACTTCCTCTCATAGCCTGCCATGACTCTGATGTTGCTGAGCTAATATCCTTCTTACAGTATATACATATATATCTACATATAAATACATACACATAATGTACAGTGCACTCCAGTAGCCAGCCTGAAACCTATAAAGACAACTTGGAATTCTGTGTGTGTTGAAAAAGCCTTTTACAAGGCACAAAAATTGATACATATAAATAGCTCTTGCTTTGCAGCTTCCTGTTTTGTAGCTTCCTTCATGGTAATCTTAGATGGAGGCACATCATTCTCAGGGAGCTGATATGTTTGAATGGATTTAATTACAGGCAAGTGCAGAAGTGAGTGGCTGAGTGCCAGTCAGAACTGACTACTGAAGGGCTTAGGTTGTCAGAGGACTGACTTGGGCTGCCTGAGTTCATTTAAACAACTCAAGCATCTCCAGTTTGGGGGGAAAAAAAGGAAAGGCAAGAAAGGAAAGGAGGTTTCTTTCTACTATGATCTTTAAATACCTTTACATTGAATTTACAACTATAATGGGTTGATTTTACATACATATGTCTTAGTTCAGTGATGGATATTCCACACTTGGAATGATCTGAATTACCTAGCTAACAAGAAAGCCATAATTTCCTTGACTAAAACTGGCCAGAGAGCAGAGTACTCATAGCCAAGAGGACTTGGGATGATCACTGTGAGACTTTAGCTATGTGTTTGGGGAAAAATCTTGCTCTAACCAGGTGAGCTGCACATTTTATTGTATAATTGAAAATGGAGTTTTGTGCTCAATCTTTACCCACTCTGGGATGAGGAGGAAGATCAGAAACTCAAGTCTATTTGCTGCCCTCTGGGCAAACAGCAAAGTCAGCATGAGCACAGGAGAAGCAGCAGTTCCTGGTGCAGAGCAGGCAAATGATATGCTCTCCTCTTCTCTCCTCACAGCACTGAAGATGCAGATGATGAGCTCCAACCCAGCCCTGAGCTGGAGTCACCAAGTCCCTGGGGCAGAGTGACTGACACACTGCTCTTTGCTCAAGCCTGCTCAGAAAGAACAGCCTGGAGCCTAGGAGTACACTGAGGCTGTAATATGTGTGTTTTGAAGATACAATCTCAGCTCATTCTACAGGACTTTATGCTTCAAACTCTCAAGAGTCTTAATAACAATATCCTGTCTGCGTTTTATGTAGCACCTGTCAACCCGGAGGGACCAAAAACACTTCAAAAACTCTGCGTGGTTGTGGTTAAAAAACTCAGGAATCACTGCTTGAGTTGCCTGCAGGAGGCTGAAATGTAGGATATTTAGCATTAAAGTAGAGCAAATAATTAGCTATGAATAATTTATCCCCTCAAATCAGCTTCTTTTTGACTTTATTGAACATCTGCAAATAGGTCTCAGCCTCACTCTTAGCTTTGACAGTTTTGTTTCACTTTTTCTTTTTTACATTACTGCACATTTCTATGAACCATCATCTACCTAAAAACACTGAAGGAGCAGAGCAAAGATGAGCAAAACCTAAATTACCTGCCTATAAACATGACAGGAGCCTAATGTACATAATGAGGCAAGATATATATATATATTAATATTACAATGGACAAAAGAAACATTGAGTTTGGGGTTGGAAAGTAAACAAGACATTGATTGGGGTGAACTGTCTGGAGGCATCTGGACAGACATCTTATGGAGGGATTTGAAAGCAGTGGTATTTTGAAGCTCTAGGCTGAAGGGGAGAGAGAAACTGGAATAAATGCAGTTGTTTTGATATGCATGTCTGAGAGCAGACATCCCAAAGGAAGCTCTAATCATTAGGATGAAAGGAAAGGAAGGTATGAGTAAAATTTGGGGAGGGAGACATCAAACCTGTGGCATGACAGAAGCTGTTTCTGAAGATTTAATTAATTCACAGCTTAAAATGGATGGATTTAGACTTTTCCCCTCCTACTCAGAACTTGTCCATCAGCACACTTTGTTTATTTAGAATTGTTGAAAAGTTTTCTGAAAACTTGAGTTAGAGGTTGATGACCAGATACTTGGTTTCACATGTTTTCAATTAGGCAGTGTCCATGGTATGTGATGGGATGCCTCAGCCATGAGATATTGATGCTTTCCTAAGCAGGAGGAGAGAAATCACAGCTTACTCTGCAATCACTCTCTACTACACATGAGCAGTGCTGGAATGAAACTGTACCTGTAAATATGCAAGATAAGTACAGTGTGGAAACTGTTGGAGGCCTTTTTAAAATCAGTATACATATGGTTTTCTCATAGGATAACATTCAGGATAATTCTTGAGACAAGGAGAAGCAGATTTAGAACGATAACCTTAATAAATGCTCTGAGGAGGGAAATGGAAGAAAGAATTGCTCTTGACTTCTCTTAATTTCTAACAAAAGGCTTCCAGAACTGTCCTGGGAGTTGCTTATGACTGGGTACTGTCCCAGGGTCCAAATAGCTTTCTTAGATTTGCTGTTCCTGGTTGTTCAACATGATCAGTTTTGCTCTTTGTTGGTTTGCTAGGGATCTGCTACCAGCACAGTCATGCTGACGTTTCATTCTTTTCTGGCCCTTACTGCTTCAACCCTTCACCTTTTCCCCTCTTTCTTACTGCTGGAAAGGTTTCCTTGCAGTTGCAAAAATACCAAGGAGCTGATTTTCTAGCTGTGACTGAACTTAAATAAACTGAAAGCAGTGGAACTATTGTAGAATTAAAGCAGTTCAACAGTTTACAACGTGAAATGATTTAAGTTTTGACACTTATTTCCTCAGCTATCTTCCCTTATTGAGATACACCACAAATAACAGCTCAGAGAGCTGGCACTGGCAGCACTGCTGCTGCCTGCTGAAGGTTATAGCAGCCTTTGCAGGGATCCCATTAGCTGAGCAGCATCTGCCAAGCACATCCCATCTGGGCTGGGGTGTGTGGCAATGCCACAGGGCCCCTGCAGCTGTGGGTAACCCCAGCAAAGATGCTGAAGCCAGAACAAACCACAGCTCCTCCATTTCATGTGATGTATTTGGCTGCATCCAAAGAAGAAGAGACAGGGGTTGAGGGAGGTGATTTTCCCCCTCTGCTCTGCTCTTCTGAGACACCACCTGGGGTGCTGTGTCCAGTTCTGGAGCCCCCAGCACAAGAAGGATATAGAGGTCCTTGAGTGTGTCCAGAGGAGAGCTACTAAAATGCTCCAAGGGCTGGAGCACCTCACCTGTGAAACCAGGCTGAGGGAGTTGGGGGAGTTCAGCCTGGAGAAGAAAAGGCTCCAAGGTGACCTTGGAGCAGCTTTCCAATACTTGAAGAGAGCCTACAAGAAAGCTGGGGTAGAAAGCAATGGTTTAAAACTTGAAGAGGAGAGATTTAGGCTAGACATTAGGAAAAAATTCTTTCCTGTGAGGGAGGTGAGACACTGGAATAGGTTGTCCAGGGAAGCTGTGGCTGTCTCCTCCCTGGTAATGTTCAAAGCCAGGTTGGACGGAGCCTTGAGCAGCCTGATCTAGTGGGAGGTGTTCCTGCCCATGCTGCTGGGTTGGAAATAGATGAACTTTAAGGCCCCTCCAACCCTAGCCATTCTATGATTTCTATGATTCTGTGACAAAAAAATGCCTTCTGAGCACCACAAGCAAGTTTTGGGTCTTTAATGTAAAAGAATGCAGTTCCCAAGCAAAAGGTCAGAGGACAGAGGGTGTAAAGATGGCAGGTGAATATGCTGAATGGATGGACTAAAAAATGGGCAAAGGGTGTGAAAACAAAAGGAGACCACAATTAAAAGAGCCCTGGGGCACAACAAGGAGATGAAAAATGACCAAAACCAAGATTGAAAGAATAAAAGGAAAAAAACCCCAACAAACCCAGAATATTTCCTGTTAGAAAAGCAATGCTTGTCCAAATTTGCTCTCCTGTGTTCTAACTTTATTTTTCACTTGGATTAAAATGTTCCCTGCATATTTAGTTTATTGTGTTTTTTTTTCTGTTTGGGTTCATAATGTTACCTGCTACGCTCCACATAAATGATTCCAAAAAATCCTACTGTACTTTATACATCAGCTGATCAAATGCATGAATGTTAGGGAATGGAGATAGTGTTCAACAAACATCTATTATTAATGTTCTTGGATCACCAATGCAGAACACAACAGTTATCTTAATGTTAAGGTTTTATCTCTCCTCTTCTTCCGCAGAAATGGGAAGGTTTCTCACAGGAAAGAGCCCCAAAGCAGGTTCAAGACAGAGCCTGGCTGGAAGTAGGTATGGATTTTGGATACAGTTTTGTTATGCCTTACTTCAGCAGAATATCCAAGGCAACAAAGAGAAAGGAAATGTGAAACCATCCAAAGCACTGGCTGAGCTGTAGCGCCAGGGGGGGAAGAAAGCGCAGAGAGACAGAGAATGCCTGAAATGTCTGCAAAATGTAACTCAATTATCAGAGATCAGCCATAACAAGGAAAAAATCACATAAGGCTGCAGGAGCTATAAGTATCAAATAGTTACGTTTACTGCATTTATAAACAGATATCTTTTGGCAGGAGACTCAAAGAGGCCTCCACAAGGCACGAGAATCTGGGCTTGAATCCATTCACTCTGTGAATTAATTGACTTGGTTTGAACTCTACTGTTTTCAGTTGGAGAATTCACTGTGAACATGTTGTACATATCTCAGATATCAAATAGCAAATGTACTGAAGCCAGATACTGAACTGGAGCCAGAAATTTTTCATTAATCAGTATTGTATGCTTTCTGTGAATAGGAAATAGAACAACAACAAAAAGCAGACAAGAATGGGGAAAATATTTTTCTCTCTCTCCCTGTTTCTACACCCCCACATATGCTATTATTATTACTCAGTATTTACATTACAGTCACACCCAGTGGTTCCAACAGAGGCAGGAGCCCTATGGTGCTAGGTAGTGTACAAAATAAATAGACTTTAGGAAACAATGGCTGCTCTTAAGAGCTTAAAGTCTAAACAGATGGGACGGATGAGAAAGTGGTGTAGAAAGATGACCGAGTTGGCCAGAGGTCAGACAGTGGGTCTTTGGAAATGCTGTGAATCCTTTTCTGGGGAAATATCCCCAAATCACTGTAAAACCCTATACAATTTAGGGATGAAAATAGTTCAGTCCATACACCAGCAACTGAGGCTTGTGCCTTATCCACCTGCCTTCAGCAGCTCCCCAGTGCTGCTGATCAAAATCCACTTCTAGGCAGAATGGGTAGAGTAAAATAACAATAACAGGTTATATATAATGTCCCACTCACATCCCTATCTGAAAGAGCAGCTTTGGCAGGGAACTGAGAGTATGGTAGCCCTCACCACCATCTGACACAGAAGAGGTTGCCCCCCTTCTTGTGCTCCCTTGTAAGCCATTAGCTTGCTCCTGATTTACTCCACAAAGAGGTCAGACAAAATATATCCACAACCCAGGAGAGAACCCAGGTAGGTTCCATTCCAGTTTCTTTGCAATTCTCCTTGGCAAAGCACAAAGAGAGAAGAAGCACCCTCACAACTGGCATTGATTGCAAGTCCAGCCACTCTATTTCAGGAGCAAGGCAGAAGCTGAACATTTTGCAATGTACCTCTTTTTGCTCAGCAAACCCACTTGTTCCTTCTGTGCAAGGGTGAGGTGGTACCTGAGCCTGCAGTCGCTGTGTGTTCTCTTCTCTGCTTCAGTCTCATGTCCCCCATAACCTGTCCTGAATAAAATTTCATTGGTGTGCATTTAGATTTTGATATGCAATGGTCAAAAACATTTCACTGGAATTGGTGAGGAAGCCTGCAGGAATATAGCCTAAATGCATGAAGAGTCTGCTGGAATTTCAGGATGGCTTCTTTGTCTTGTCTCAGCTTTTTAAGCTACCTATTTGCAAGCCAAATATATACATAAAAGAGAAAGCATATTACACAGTTGCCGGAGGGAAGGATATTTCTACTTATACAAATGAGCAAAGGGAAATGGAGACAGAGAGAAGAAGACCATAACCAGGAAAATAAATGAGCAGATGGAGAAAACAACAAATGAGGAAATAACACCAGGCAGAGTCATGGCTGTGATTCCAGACGGCCCACCTGCAAATGTTTTATGGTGAGCATGCATAAGAAGAATATTTCCATTGGCCATCTCAGTGTTTGCCTTCCATTACTGGCATATCCTACTTGCCCTAAATCCTGATGAATGCTGGAAAGGACACAGAAGCAAGTAAAAATAACAACAAAAAGGATTTATTAATGTCTTTGTGACTTGCAAGGCTGCTGCCAGCAAAACTGAGGAAGCCTCTCAGGGAAGCCACTGACCTCAAGGTCTCCTCACTTCATTCCCCCCATATTCTCACCCCAAGCATCTCATTATCCTCATATCCAACTCAGCTGGAAATCAGGGAAAACTCATAAAATAATTTGACTCCTTAAACCACCTATCTTTGCAATCCCATTCCTATTATTCAGGCTCAGTCCAAAATATCCTGATCTGAGCAGAAATATGTACTGTATACAACATACATAACAGTATCTTTAGCCCAAGAACTAGTACCATAGTGCACTATATATAGATTCAATTCATGGTATCTAGAGAAGGATCTCCTAGGAATTAGCTCATTATTAACCTTGACTATATAATGCATGTTAAAATTGAAACACTTTGTCTTCAGCAGGATTTTAACATTATCTCAGGCTGGCTTCAAAACCACATCTTTTTCCCCACCTAGATATATGCAGCATTTGAGCAATTGCTGGGAGAAATCTATCCTGTAGTGCAGATCTCATTGCCTGGGATTTGTTAAAGGTGATTCTACCTTATCTGGACAGGAAGCAAGGTTTGCTTCTAACTTCTGAATGTTTCTGGCTTCTATAGAGTGCTTGGAACACTCACAGCCATGTGTACTCTAGTCTCCTGAGCAAGAAAATGTGTGTTGGCTCCCAGTCCTCCTGCCCAGCAGCCTATTTTACAGCTTTAGGGAGGTAGAGGAGCACCAAGGTAATACAGAAAGAAAACATGAGCACTTTTCCTCCTACCCTTGCCCTGGAACTGCACATTTCATTAGGACAGGCAGGAAGGAAACCACCATTTCTACAAATGTTCAAAGCAGAACTCCCACAGTTTAACTTCACCCCTACTCCATGCTTATGAAGCTCCTGTTTCTCATTACTAATGAAAATGATGGACACATAAAAATGCACCTTTAGCATGTAATAATGTAAGAAAAAGGTCTTGGTTGCTTTGTGCAGTAGACTTCTGTTTTAATGCTCTTTTTTTACTACATTGTTTCCTTTTTTCCAAATGGGCCCCAAAACTACCAAGCTTCCTCAGGCAAGAGGAATACAACTCATTAAGAGCTGAGATCCTAACATGGTAAAAGACTCTGACATAGCTATCTGACATGGCTATCTCTGCTCATAAAGAATGCAAACTGCATTCTTCCTTTCAGCACCCATTTAGTCTGTTCCAGAAATAAATATATTTGCTTGTAGCAAAGTCTGAGGAAAGTACAGTCAACAGACAGATGTGTTATATGTTTTGTAAGAGAGTCCATTTCCTTTCCTCCCATTTCTGGTAGTTACATGCTTTAAATAAAGTATGAGTAAAATCCCTTATTTGGCATGGGGAGATTGCCAGCTGTTGAATCCAAAGCAGTTTAACTTAATCTAAATGACTGCTGTCTGGTTCAGATGAAATATGAATATTTATTGTTACTAAATGCATGAATTATTTACATTATTTATATTAGCCAGAAAGAGTTGCAAGCATCTTTAAAAGAAGAGATAGCTATGCTGCTGACTGTAAAGAGAAAGAAATATAAAAATATTCTCAAAATATTTTATTTATAGATTGAACATACACAGTCTGCATAAAAATCTAGTCTTGGTAATATATATATGTATACATATGTATATATAAATTAGCCCAGAAGAACTTAGAGAAGGGCAATGTTCTTGTTTTGGAGGGGATCAGAATGATGTAGGATACAAGCCAAGCAAAGTATGAAACAGGAAGATGATAATAAGCAAGAAACTGGGAATGGGGAAGGGTTTATGGTGCAAGTGTCCACAAGACACTGAAGAGAGTGGAAGAAAAAGGAGAATTTAACAGGGCTGACTTTAAGGGAGAAGACACAGACCCTCAGAAAGTGTAATTTGCTGAAGTACAGTAAAGTAAGAACCAGAAAGAAATTTGAAGCTGAGAAACTTGTTATAGGTGGTGATCCTGAGAAAGGGGAGCTTTTCCATTTGGTCTGCATAGCAGGCAGACAACTGCTGATAACAGCCTGTCTAGAATTTGAAGGGAGGAGCAGGGGTTGCACGAGTGAAGGCACCCAAGGATTCAGCCTGAATGAGAATGGCTGGAGCGCCGGCTGCAGTCACAGCATAGAGCTACCCAGTGCTCCTGGGAACAAATACGTTTAGTTTTGGAAATGTGGAGCCTTCTTGTGTTATTATGCAGCATACTGTACCTACTGAAGTGTTCAGAGCCAGCCTTGTGCCACTCACAGCACAGAAGAGAGTGATGGCACAGGGAAACAAGGCAGAGCAAATAGGCAGCGCTGCGATGATCAGGAGAGATGGACACAGTTTGAGCAAGCAGAGGATAAGGGTTTGTCTGCATCTGGACCCCATTTATTTAACCTTGTTTTAACTCTTTCTCCACGTTCTCATGCTGGTCAGTAATAAAACACATTGCCCACAGAAGAGACATTATGCACATTCCTGATCAGGTGTAGATGGTTGGAAGGAATATGGGGTCTTATTCCTGTATCTGGGAGATGCTGAGAACAGCCCCAGCTAATCCATGTTTTCCTTCTCTTAGCAAGCATGTGAGTTGTTTGGTGAAAACACACAACACAGTATGTAGCTGCTATTAGTAACAGAACTCTAGGGCCAAAACTAAAAAGGTCAGATTAATATTAATTCTTATAGGTATTGAGTTATATGCCACGTATATTTCTACTAAAAGGTCAGTATGGCATTCCTTCATTTTACATCCATCTGCTTCATTAGGTAAGGAAAAGTAAGCTAGATATAATGGATTTTTTTGGTAGGTTTAATCAACAAATTCATCAAAAGTACATTTTTCACCTGTGATAAGAACATAATGAAAAACTAGATCAATACATTAATTATACCCACTGCTTTCTAAACTCTTTTTTAAAATTAATTACAGTAAGTGTTGTTGTGGAAATTGGAAAGTAAAAAAAAAAACTATACAACTAAAAGATATTACTTTTCAGTGCCAAGCAAATGGGCTCAAAAATGCCTGCCTATTTTTATTTTTCCAAGACTTTCATTATTCTTTAGAGAAGACCAGAAATCAGGAGACCACCAAATGTAATGTCCATGCACTAGCAAATAAGCAGTGTAACTGCTTCTACTAGCACATTACACAGAACAGGATGAAGTAACAGACTGCTACATGACAGACATAACAACAGTATTATTTTTCTGAGGAAAATCCAAAATTCTTATTTCATGGGAACTCCTCCCAAAGATTCTCATCTTCTCCATCCATCTGAGGTTCTCTCACCATCACAAAGAGAGAGGCAAGGCAGCTGTCAGAGCTGTAGGGAAACATCTCTGCAGCTGGGATGTTTTATTGTTAGGAAGACCATTTCCATACTGAAAGACTTATTTTTCTTCCAGGATGTTGAGATCTATAAGCCTGGAAGATGGAAAAGAGCTACAAATCATCTGAGATTTCTCTACAGACCTTAGAAGGGTTGAAAAACATTTTTGTCTCCAGAGAAGGTGGGAGCTGCAGTCCTCCCCAGTTTGCTAGCCTTGCTATCTCCCCTAGTAACACACCTCACAGCTCCTCAGATGCCTTCTCTGTGTTTCATTGTACAGTAGATCACAGTGCAAAGAGCCCCAAGCAAGCACCAGCCTGGGCCAGTGAGTCTCTAGATAGTGCTTACACAAAACAAATCCATTTATTTTTTCCTTTATAGCAATATCTCTAAAATAATTTGGTAAAAAAAAAAAAAAAAGACCCCTCTTTTGGCTGGTCTTTTTCCAGCTCTGGACAGTACTAGCAAGACTAAAGACATAGCATGGGGTAGATTCAGCTAAAAAAGGACTCAAATAATCTAAGCTGGTAGTTCCTCCATACCAAGACCTGTTCAGCACCATGCTTTGGTACAGCTTCAGTTTTTCTACCTTATTCTCTTAGTAACCAAAACCAACACATCTTTATTTCTTAATGTGCACACATATTTTAATTGACAGCTTAAAAAGGAGAGCTGAGCCCTACACTATTATTCTTCTTGCAGGGCTCACTGTTTCATTTTCAAAGACATCTTCCTTCCAAGCACTCCCTGAAGCTTTCTGATGCAGAAGTCTGCTCCATTTGGGGAGCTTTAATTTCATAGACTAGTATCACATGATCCTTATCCTCTGACCCAAATGACAGGTCAAATTTGACAACATCTGGGACTAGATTATCTTCTGGTTGTGGGGAAACAAGATAACTGATTCTAATTTCTGGACTGAGTAGTGAGGGAAGCCTTCTGCAAGTATTAAAGGAATAGTTGTGTGAGCAGTGGAATGAATTGAACTGGTTTCTTATGAATCTGAGGTTCATGAAAGTGGGATCTTGGACTGAAGCTTTCCTGTATAGTGATGTTATTTACTGCAGCTCTCACCTCCTTGGATTCTCTGGAGCCTCATAAGGTACAAGTTTATGCTGCAGGTTTGCCTCAGCTGGGCAGCATCAAGTTTTTTTGTTCATATATCTGTCCACTTCTTTTCATGAAATGTATTAGAACCCAGTTACTTTGAAACTTCTGTCATTTTGTCACACATGGTTGGGAAAGGCCACTAGATTAAAAAATTATTAGGGGGTACACAAGGACAGATACAGGCACAGAGACAGCCTGATCACAGATGTCTTGTTTCCATAGGAAACCAAACTAAAAATAGACAGTTTCCTAAGTGTTAAAGATGGAATTTTTATTTGTTTTTGCAGTAGAGAACCAAACAGACTATTCACATGGCTCTAGCACATGAGAAAATGGAATGAAAAAGTAATCTATTATCAATTATTGATAGGTACCTCAACACATGTAATACAGTGCCCAGTGACACAACTACCAAGTTTCCAAAGGCTGCAATCTGCTGGGCTGGGTGACAGGTTGTCTATATGGCAGTATATATGAGAATTATTTTTTTTTTCCTTTATAGCAATATCTCTAAAATAATTTGGTGAGCACGGAGAACTCTACTTGCTAGAAAGGCAACACATGATAACATCAGTCTTTGTAAGTTTAATTCTTCTCAATGATCCAGGCACAGGTAAGGTCTCTATTTGTTTTTTCATTCACCAAAAAATGATAAAACAGATGTTAGCAATACATTTCCCCCTCTTAGTTGCTAAGTATCAACCTCAACATGGCATGTGGTAGCAAATGATAGGTAGGCATACCACAAGTGAGAAAGCACAGCTTGCTTTTGTAATCAAAATAATGTGGTCATTACAGCATGCATGTGAGCTGTGCAATGCATCCTCAGAGGAGCTGACATTTTATATACAGATATCTTTACTGTATCTGAGGAGTTTGATCTGAATCACTTGGGGATATTATGTAAAGAATTACATAGAAGTGAGGTAAGCCTCTCAAGCAGTGGAAAATAGAGATGGAGAGAGTGATTGACAGTTCAAGGCTATCTGTGTATCATCCAGCTAAACACATAAGGATCTTAGGACCACAGGAACTGTATAAATACAGATAATCTGAGAACACCAAGGGGTCTCAAAACAGAAGACTGTTTTTAAGGTGTCCTAACAATGTAGAAAGAATAAATTCCATGGCATCTTATATGGCAGTATGCGAGAACATTGCATTGAAAACAACCTTCTAAACCCACTTTTCTTGGGACTGAAGCTGTAGGTAATGAAGCCTGGTCATGTCTATTTCTACCACCACATCTCAGGTGAGATCTAATGACCAATAATTTGTGAAGAGGCAGAGCAAATCCTTACAGCTCTACGGAGACAAAGAATTTTACAGAAAGTGGTGTCATGGCATTCATGTACTTACCTTCACACAACAACACCCAGCAGCATACCACAGCATGGAGGTGTGCATCCTAAACTGCCAGGCAACTCCAACACAGCTGAGGTTCAGCTTCCCTGGGACCTCTTTCCATGTCAGACCTCCTCAAGATTCTTTATCTTGCTAGAAAACAACAGGGGACCTGAGTCCTGAGAACCATATTTGTGGCTTTCAAGGACAGGGTTGGATTTGGGGTTACTGTGTGTAACAGCCCCATCCCTCCCCCAGCAGCCACAGCAAAGAAGCTCCTTTGGCTGCTTCCTCCTCCCTCACAGGGCAGGCATCAGCACCCACAGGTTTCTAGTGCCAAACTTCATGTGAACTTCTATTATATAGCTACATAATAACCCTACACCAATAAATAATAACCCTGTGTGCGCTGCGGGCGCCCTCAGGGGAGTTGGCTTACCACAGGAGCCGCCATCTTGTCATGATCTTCCTCACCTTCCTGCTGCAGCCTTGCTTTGGGTGACAGAAATCCTGAAGGAAAAAAATGAAAACATGAGGTAAATGAAAGACCCCAGGCCAGAGGGTGAGTAAGGAGATGGTGAGGAGAGGTCTCCACTGCCTGCTCAGCAGGATGGAGGGAGCCAGAGCCCTGAGGGAGAGATGGAGCCTGTCCGCCATGACGGCCCTCAGGGCTCGATGGCCCTCAGCTCCCTGCGCCCCTGCTCCTCAGTAAGTTGAAAGTCCTGTCTGAAAACTTAATTTGTGCCACAATTTGGAGGCTGGGTAGAGAAAAGGTTAGGAAGTGCTAGCTTAAATCCAGGATGGAGTTTTTTCAGGGATAGGTTGTTACACACAGATTGATGCCACACTGTTGTCAACATGCCAGGGGTAGTTTGAGCTGTCAGCTCTGTCAGAGTCTGCCAACCAACTTTAACTTGTTTTCTGACTTTTCCAAATGTTTTCCAAGTTTGGTTTTTGGTTTTTTTTTTTTGTTTTGTTTTGTTTTGTTTTGTTTTTTTGCTTGCTGTGTGCTGAGGATTAAATTGTCCCTCTGTTTCTGTAAAACCACATTTATTTACTTGTTTCCTCTTCCTTTCAATTTCTTTCTGTGGTTTCCCCTCTTTGGGGAAAGAAAAGAATCGGCCCTGCACCTTTGCCCAGACATAACATAAACTCAGCTCCCCAGAGCTGTTTCATAAACCTTAAGGTTTCCCTTTTCTGCCAGTGGTCACTCTTGTGCAATGCACTCTTGCCTCCCTCTTCATCTGGTATCCTCCACCATGGCCCTGCCGGGCTACTGACAGCACAGAACATGCAGCTGCTCAGGAAAAAAATCTGTTAAAGCAGCTCCTTTTTGTTATTTCCTCCAGGTGAAGGCCTCTTTCTTTTGGATTGGACATTTCTGAGGAAGAATCTTGCAGTTTGGTCAGAATTATCTGCCACGTGTGCAAGAAATTTGAACAGGTGAGCTATGATCCAGCAGATTTTTTCTCCTTTCCATTGCCTCTTTCTTCCCACTCTGGTCTCATAGTGAGTAACTCCCTTTGGGAAAACAATTCTCTCATGGCAGACAGAGTAATTACAGTGAAATATCACTTAAGCAATGTTAAAAGGACAGGGGACTTCAAAGACTGAAACATAAGAAAGCTGAAATTAAGATTGCATAACTTCTGTGTATGTATTTTGCTACATTTGCTTGACTGCATGGAGGTTTTTTTTGTTCACATAAAAGATAGATGGTAACAGGCATACTTCTGTTTTTCCTCACAGTTCAATGTGTGGTCCCAAGCCTTGTTTTCTTCTCAGAGTTATTAATTACCTCTTTAGGTCTTTTACAGGACTTTTACAGTAACATTTACATATGTGACAAAATTTAATTTTTATTTTATACCACCAGAAGGTGAAGGGAAATGAGGTACAGAAAGGAAAAGAGAAAAGCATGATAATGTAGGATTATAATTATTTTAGAATACTTAAAATTACATCATTTTAATACACTAATTTGGCTTAACTACAGAAAATGGACCCTGTGACTATTATTTTAGTAAAATAAGGCAAGGTAAAAATATGAAGGAGTTGGATCACCTGAGTTATAGTAGTCAGTTACAGAAATCAGCCATTTTGCTGCTGAAATCACATATATAATGTGAACGAAAGAGAATTCTAGATTCCGGCTGCTTTCTATTTTCACTGTATCTTAAAAATAGCACTGTATCTTATTAATGGCACTTAGAGAATCCAGATCTCAATCTGAAATGGATTTAAACTTCCCTATCACTTCCAGGAAACTCTACCTCATTTATTACCTCAAGTTTCTCGGTATGTGGAGATCCGGTGTCTACTTCACTGCACAACCTTGATTCATGCCAGAGAAGGTCAGAACTCTGCAAGGAATACAGGGAGAGACTTACATAAAAAAATAATGTGTTAATATGTTATTTAAAATATGATGCATACGAACAGGGAGAGTTCAATTTTAACTAAAGAAGTAACATTGATTCTCTAATCTCTTTCCATAAGTCCTCGGCACTGAAGTATGTGCAGTCTTAATATAGGCCCTGCCTGTTGTCTTTCTAAAAGCCTCATAAATAAAACAGAAATAAGGTCTTGCATCACACTTGACATCTCTGTGGGCCACTCCTGCACCTGGGACCTTTTGCACCATGGCATTGACCTCTCTATCTGAGCTAACAGAGCAGTTAGCAGAAGTGGCAGTTTTTACACAGATTTGCCCTGAAACATGCCCGAATTTGCCATTCAAATTTAAATTAATTAATTCTGCTAATTTTCTTTTTATGTCACTTAAAATTCCTATAGACTCTTGTCTTCTTTCCCATCAAATTTTAAATGAAAAATCCCTGTTTCTGAGGGAAAACTGCAGTTTGATCTGCTTACACCCTTTCCATAACTGGCATTTTCCTTCTTTCACCTTGTGGTGTTTCCTTCTGTATTAGGTCCCAGTTCCTCTGTCAGTCTGCCTTTTCTCTCTACTAGAACTCGGTCTTTTTTGGTCTTTAACTCCAGTTCTTATCTACTTGGTCTCCCTGCACCTCGGATCTCAGTTTCATTCCTTCACCCAGCACTGCAGCTCTAGGCTAGGACGCTTTTCAGGCTGTTTTCCCTGGTTACTTTACATGAGAAAGACTCAGGTATTTTTCTGTGCTTTGAGCTCAGGCAGGACATGAGGCTGTTCTCAAAAGGGAAAGTTGCTAGGCAAGAGGGATGGATGAATGAATGAGCATTCCTAACTTTCCATTTCACTTTCATTTAATCTTTTTAATTAAAAGGCACAGAAAGATTTACCCTTGAAATACCTCCTTCTAATTGCCTGCATCAGCCTCAGTACAAACAGCTCCAGTCCTTTGTCTCCCTTCCTAACTTGCCAGACCTGTTTTTTTCTAACCTGAGTGCCTCAGAGTTAGGGTTTGTTCAGTGAGAGACTGGAAACAAAATCTATAAAAGGCTAGAAAAGAGGGAGCCTTTCTTTCTAGCACAGTACAGAAAGTTAGGCTTGTCCTCTCAGTTATGTCTTGGAAGATTAACCAGGAGGAATTAAAAAAAATGTATCAATGTAAAAGTAGTGATGGAGGGTAGGGACAAAAAACCCCAACATTCCTGTGTGGATTTGAGAGGAAAGTTGGTGGACATGAACTGCCCTGCAGTAGTTGTCTGGGTGCTTGTATGTTACTCCAATATAATTGAAATATAACATAGCCCTCTGTGAACTGAACTATCCCACCTTTGCCTCTACAGACTTGCTTGCATACAAGCTGTAATTCTAGTTAATATGCTGTAAAGTCACAATGAAGCCTGAGTGACTGTAATTTATTTTAGGCCTTTATGAGGATGAAGTGTCCTTATTTGTACGTGCTGCACTTTGCAGGCAAGGTCATTGTCATTCTATGTCCCAAAGTGTTTCATGAAGGATAACAGATCCACTGTAAATTCACCTTTCTTGTTAACTCCAATTTATTTTCATAAACATTGCCAAGTAAAAAACCACTTTTCCATCTCTTTTAGAGTTCTCATCTGTGGAGGAAGTTGTCATATTGTGATTCAGACCCAGCAGTGGACCTATCTTTGATGGCAGTGGTAAGTCTAAGACAGACCTATCAGTGTTTTCTCACTCCCAAATCATGTAGAGCTGAACTACGAAACATTCAGGAGGAGTTTTTTCATGATATATCACAAAATGTGGTTTGGCACCAAGCACAGCAACAGTTTAGGGAACAGGCTGTTCTTTAAATAGTATGCTTTTGTTTTCATGTTTTAATTCTTCATGCTGCTGATTTACCACAAAGGCTTTTTTCTTCAAAAAATGCAGACCCACATCTAATGCATCAAAACAGTTCAGTATGTTGTTTCTTTGTCAAACTTTTCAGTAAATCATTCAGGTTTCTTGGGGGTATTTGTAGAATTTGCACTGGAATAGGATTTTGTTTGGGGCTTTTTTCATTTGAACCAGGGGCTGGATTTTCAAGGGTTGATATGTACAGATGAAGAGGATTAAATTCACATGCCTGATTTTGAAAATCTGATCTTAAACACAAAGCAGGTAAGTGAGTGATGTCAAAGACTGAAGGAAAACTTCAGGGTTCATCTAAAAACATCAAGAGTTGTGACCTCAGATGGTGCCCATCACCAAACTTTACCAGAAAGCAAGGGAATTACTTGTAGTTAGCACCTTTTGGATTTGATGTCATTATGTAGCTAAAAGCACACCCAGGAGCTAATCCTAAAAAAACTGTGGCACTTAATATATTTGTCTGGTTTTCAGCCTTTCTTGCCATTCATATGGAAGGTTTTTTTCTGACTGTCTTACAGGATGATTATGCTGAAGACACTGTAATAACTCTTGATCAATTCCAATATGTCTGACATATTTAAAGGTAGTAGTAATATTATAGGCAATCAGTTAGCTCAGTATATGATGAGAACACCTCAGGTGGGGTGTCTTGTTTGATCTTGCCACTATAGTCGGCTCTGTGTTTTTCTGTTTGCCATATGTTGCAAGAAAAAGCTAAGTGATCAATGTTTTTTACAATGCCACCACAAAAATAAAAATTAAAAATCACAACTAAAACAAATTTGCCCAGAAACATCACTGAATTTCTCATTCAAATTGAAATTAATTATTCTGTTTTGCTAATTATATCACTTAAAATTCCTATAGAATCTTGCCTTCTTACCTGTCAAATTTGAAATGAAAAATCCTTGTTTTTGAGGGAAAAATTCTAAAATACTCTTAAATAAAAAGGTAGCATTACTCCTGAAATCAAAAGTTTATATTTTCCAAAGGATCAGAAATTTTTTTTTTTGCCATTTACAGTATTTTCTGCCTTTTTTTTTTTCTTCAAAATTATTGACTGAATCTGTTCTACTAAAAATTAATTTTACTTTCTTCAACACTGTCAAAAAAAAAAAAAAAAAAAAGCCTGGTTCTATTTCACACATTGCATCTGTGAGTAAAAAAATATAGAACAAATTTTTATTTAAAAATAAGCAAGGAGAAGAGAGAGAAGACAAAAAGTGAAAAGTATTTTCACTAGATGAACCATTTGAAACCATCTTCTCCTCTGTCTTGGAAGAAATAACTTCCTTTTCACTAAAATGTGGTGAAATGTGGTAGGGCCAAGGTCTTCAGCAGTGCATGGGATATTGCAAGGAAAACATGGAAAAAATGGGGCTTGCAGGGAAGAGTAAAGGGAAGTGAGTGAGTAAATGACTTATTTGGTAGACTAAAAGCAGTGAACAACCACCCAGATTGTTAAGCAAAGTGGAGACAGAGTGTGAAGGAAGAAGAAACATTCAGAGCAATAAAAACTACTTGGGCTAAACCTTGTTGGATTTGATGTGACTTGAGGCATCTCCCCTCACATGAGTTCTCCCCTTCCAAAGTCCCTCATGTTGAGAAGCACTGCTTATAAAACAGCAAAATGCCAACCATTGTAAGTGTGGAGGGCAAGGGTGAAATCCTGGCTGTGCTGACATCATTAACAGTTCTTCCATTGACCTGAATTGGGTCAGGATCAGCCCAAATTAAAGCAGTCGCCTTGCTGACAAAAGACCAGCAGTCAAAGGGAGGCCAAGTCCCTGGGTTTGTCACTCCCATGTGTTATATTCAACAAAGGTCAGCAAGATGGAAGGTCTCAGATTTAGATCTCAAGGAAGATAAGCATGCCAGGCTGAAACAAGACTCCAGAGAAATCAAGGGACAGCATTATTTGAATATTTGTTATATGGCTTGCTCCAGAATTTTTAAAATGTGCTTTCTCCACATTTAAATCCAGTATAAAATGAAGTAGAAAAATTGATCTCTGTGGGAAGGGGTCATGGAAACAGTATCTGTGCACCTGCCTGCAGATCTATGCAAGCATTTTCAAAAGAGACATTTTGGAAACAGCTACTGCTAATCTATTATTGTTTCCATGCAGCTATTTATATAAATCCTCCTCTTGTAAAGTGCTAAATATCCTGCTTAGCTTTGAATACAGGGAGAAGCAGCCCAACTTCAGCCTATATAAATAAAATTTAAAACTTCAGTGGTTTAGGGAGTTAATAGCAACAACTGTGTTAGAATTCTCTATTAATTATAAAATCATTAATTCAGAAGGATGTGTCTTCCTAATAGTGCTTGTAACTTTTTTACTGACTCTTCAACATTTTCTGCTTGATTGCATTTCCTTTCAGAAAATCTAAAAATGCAGTATTATCAGTAGCCACAAACCTATCCTATCAATCAACTCTATCTGTTAATTTAAGATCCAATCACTTGAGCACGGTTTGATAATACCTGCTGTAAAGCTGTGTGTGTGTGAGAGAGAGAGAACACACACGTGTTCATCTGCACACACACTCCTTCATTCTCTTCCCGAGAAAAGCACTCTTTGGGATGATATTTTAATTTATTACTGTGAAAGGGATGGCAACTGGTTTTTAATGGTTACAGAATGGTGACTCACAGCCCTGTCCCAGATGCTGTCACCGTCGCTATGAGAGCAGATTTGCAACATCTTGTCACAGGCACACATCAGTGCTCATGCCTGCTGCCTCCATCCCAGAGGACAGCCTAACACCTGCTGCTGGCACTGTGCCGGCCCTTCAGGGAACAAATGTTCCATTGCTGCTGGGTGATAGGACAGGACAGACTTGAGATTTCAAGTGAACTGGCTAAAGGCACCCTAGGGCTTGGTGCACCCACCCCAGCACCCAGATGGTTGCCATATCTCTAGGAATATTAGAGTTTGAGTGGTATGCCCATAGCTGTCTCCTAAAAATAAAGGACAAGAGAAAAATAAACAGCACCCTGGCTGGTAAGATTTCTGGCACTAGATGCAGTGGAAAAAAAGAAAAAACCACAGCATTTTCCCAGTCAATATTACACTGCTAGAGTAAAATATGTCTACTCTGAATTTATTCACATTAGAAAAATAGAAGAATATGTTACAGATTATTTTTTTACATCAGAATATAAGTGCAAACACACTCCTGGAAGGAAGATGTGCTTCTTTCCTGCAGAATATCTTTAGCCTTATACAATTTATAAATCCTAGAGAAGAGAGATATAATTTCTATTTTTCACATAGTGTTCAGCTTCCATACCTTAACGTTGCCAGATGTGCTAATTTAAGATCAGATGTAAGAACAAAAACCAAACAAACAAACCACAAAAATAAAAAAAGAAAGAAAAAGGGGGAAAAAATGTGATAAATGCATTTAACAAGTGTTTCTTTAACATTTTTCAATACACCTATCCCCAAGTTTTAAAATAAGGACTACTGTATAGAACCTCTGGAGAGCCCAGGTTTCATACTGAGGTCAAGGAGGGCTAAAAGGACTCATGATTTGGAATAAGCAGCTCGGTGCATTTTAGGATCCTGTCTCTTCTCAGATGGAATGTAATGTGTTTCTTTCCATTTATTAGCACTTCATGGCCAGTGGGGTGACAACAGGAGCGTTATGATGTCTTCCCTTCATGTGGATTGAATAGCAGGCTATTAAAGAGGAGGGGGGTGGTTTTTTCAGCTGTTACACTCAAATTTCAAATAAGGCCATTTTTATTCTCCACTTTTGAAAAGGCTTTTTGTCCACATTATGCTCCAAAGCTGAGATCAAAACCATGTCATGTTTCTGAGAGAGGTACAATCCAGATTGCAGTGCATTAGTATTTCAGATCCTGCAGTGCTGCTTTGATACTTTTCTGCATTTCGTTTTTTTCACAGGTATTTACTCCTATCAAAATGTGATCCCTTAAAAATGAAAAGTTTCACCATATCTTTATAGGAGGGTGGCATCTAGATTGTTGCAGTTTCATTCAGTGCTGTTTAAATCACTGAGCAGTGGAGCAGAACAAAGGTGATATTTCACTTGCACTGAAGTATGCTGCACTTTTCTGTGACAAACTGATCTTATCTACACCACAATACACTGAGCAACAACCTTAACTACCAACAGGAGAATTCCAGGTGACTTTCACCTATTAAAAAATTCCCTCTTTTTCTCATGATAGAGAGGTAAATGGTTGGGATATATCCCTGTGAATTCTCAGTCAAAGCAGCATCACACAAACAGCATCATCTCTCCTTATGGTTCTTTGAACACATGTTCCTATGTTATTTTTATTAATGGTTTCTAAACAAAGTTTTCAGGTAATACCAATTCATAATAATCTCCCTGTTAGTGATCCCACAGTTGGCCCTGGGCAAATCCCATTGGGTTTTTTTTGTCCTCTGTTTCTGTAAAATGATGCTAAGAATATCCACAACAGAGAGATGTTGGGTGAATCCCTGTGCCTGCAGTGGACTTTGAAGATGAAAAGGCTTGTTTAAATGTTACATATTGCCACTATTATTACTAAAGATTAAGAGTTCATTCTGCCCTCAGATGGACATGTGCAGCTGCTGCTATTCCTATTGTCTGTGTTTACACAAATAACCCTTCAAGGATGCAGAGATACACAAATCTAGACTGCAAGTTCAGTAAGCCAGCTTCACTGGAGCAAAGACAAGGATTTTATGTGCAGATGGCAGGCATGCAAATTTGGTATGATCACAATTTAGAGGTGCTTGGAAAGCATTTGTGCCAAATGAACTCTTTTCAGCTTCTATTTCTATGCTGGTATTAACTACAAAGAGAAATAATAGAATGAAAGAGCAAGAAAATTATTTATGATAAACCTTTGGATTAATCTACTAATTGGAAGTGGCCAGAGCTAAGGAAGTCCTGGTGACAGAGGCCAGGGTGCAATGCAGAGGTCAAGCTGGGCTCTCACATCATATTTGGGTCATGTTGTATGAATCTTCTCTGGCTGCAAGAGAAGATTCCTTGTGAACTGTGGAGTATCCTGGGTCCTGATGTGAGAAAAGAGCCCCAAAGGTTTCATGAATCTTAAAGGCCACTTCTAATCTGGAGTTTCTATTCAACCTGGGAAAAAATGGAGGCCCTGTTGTTGCTCAAACATTGCATTCCACTTTGACATTGTTAAAACATCCTTTTTCACTGTCCTGCATATAGTGTTTACAGAGAATTTACAAGCTGACCTCTCTCTCACTCTTGTGAAATTCAGTTGTAGTTCTATAATCACATTGCCTTTGATCAACTTGCTAAGTGTAACAACAGTAAAATTTGGTCTAATGAGTAGAACCTTATCCAGGTAATCAAAGATAAATCAATACAAGAACCTCCCTAAATAGATTGTCATTTTTCACTTGTCAGAATAGACTGCTTTGTGTTTAACTCCCTGTTTTTTTGGTTGGGTCAGCACACTGATCATCTGAATACAAAAGGAAGAAAAATGCCCCTTGGTTGTTGTTTTAAAGGCAGCGTTGTGTTGGCAAATACCAGAGATGCTTCTTTCACTAGGGAAAGCTGCATTTGTTGCTTTATATTCAGAACATTCTGTGAAGTGGGCAGAAATGAGACTGATCCATACAAAAAGTCAAAGAAATTATCTCAGAAGTCAAAGAAGTAAGCAAATTGCTGCAGTTAATGATACCTTTCAGTGTACTTTTGAAGATACATGCATCTTCAATACCCAACCACCACCCAGACCTGCTTTTTCTTTTTTTTTTTTTTTTAATAAAAAGATCAGAAGTGCCTTAGAGTTTGAGAACTCAACGTTTCTACTGAATAGCTCAGCAGTTAGATAAAGGAAGCCAGAGAGTGTGGGCAAGCTTGTGCTTGAGAATCTGCATGTGTGTTCAAAGGGCTCTCCTGGCCTTTTAAAGTTTAAGACCAAAAAAAAAGGAAAAAAGCAAATCTTTCATTAAGGCTCTGTTGCCCTGGATAACCAAGGACACATTCTGAGGGGTTCCCATAAAGTTTCTTTTTAGGTTGATAGCTGGACTCATGGGTACTTTTCCAGCACTTGTAGGGGATGAAATGACACTGAGTTTATTTCCTTTTTTTTTTTATTTTAAATAAAAGTAACAAAAGGGACAGCTAGATCTCTAGACAGCCTCCTTTGAAATCATCACTATTGGATTTTTCTGCATGTTCTATGTAATATTATGTATTTGCATGGTCTGGTCCTTGTTCAGGCTACACAGCTGATCTTGGTAACCTCAGCTGCCTCGCTTGAGCAGAGCAGATTGTTTGGGCTGGCTCCTGTTCAGGAAGGTCACTGCTAAATGCAGAGATATTTAACATTGGTAAAATATGTGACCTGCTCCTCTGGCTTGTCAGGAAGTGTAGTCATCTACAATCTCCAAGTCATGTTCTCCTGCACTGGAGCTACCACATAAAAATGATACAAAACTAGTATGTGACAACTGCTCAAACCATTAGTTGAATTGGCTACTTGATATAAAAGGTCCTCAAATGAGCCAGATATTTGACAAAGCTGCAAAGAAGAAATCTTGAGAACAGAGAGGGGATTTTTCCTGATGCTCCTTCAAAATATTAATTATTTATTTTATAGCCATTTGTTTCTTAGAAAAACCATTCCATACATAGGAAAACTTTGGTTTCATGACTGTTGAAGTTTTGAGCTTGTTGTTGTCTCCACATGATACAGCAATACCACCCAGTAAGATAACTGCCCTGCACTGCCTCCCATTACTCATTATCAGTCCTTAAATAGATCTTCCCTTTCCAAAACCCATTTTAGAATTCTTTTGTGAACTGACCTTCCTTATTTGTTGGAGAAAAATAAGCTGATATTTGATCATCTTCAGATGAACCTACAACTTCTGGATTGATGTAGGTAAGGGAGGTCTCCCAGGTGCAGCCAAAACACCTGACAGTAGCAATAGAAAGATGGCAAAAATGGGCTGCAGAATCCGGGCTGTGGCTTCCTTTAGCCCATCTGCTGCTGAAAGAGGCTGTGTGAAGAGGGACCTCTGTGGCAGAGTGTTCATGCCCTCAGTTGGTACCCAGGATGCAAAGCACAGGATATAACAGCTGGGAAATAAAATCAACATCCTACTGCAGAGATTATGTGGAAGTACATAGATGGAAAAGGCAGTTATTAGCTCTTGATTTTTTCAGTGGACATTTAAACACCAGAAACATGCACTTCACAACCTGAAACTATTTTAATGGCTTTCAGCCATGCATCACTGTGGTTGGGTCTAGACAAACTGTTCTTTAGCACTGCTGAGCATTTCATGCACAGCTGCATGGTGTATATTCCATAACTGCTTGAAAAATTCTGTCACTTCTGTGAGTTTCTTCTATTGAATGAAACCAGGTTTAGTAACACTCAGGGCTGCTATAATCCCCTGACTCATCAAAGCATCCTGCTGCACAATTGGCTTAATTATCCCTTAACTGACAGTGTCCTTTCCATTGTGTAAAACAGGACACACACAAAAACCAACTCCATGAGGTCTGGAGCAGATTACTACAAAGACAACAGGGAGCATTGATCTGCAGAAGGACAATTGAAGATGCATCTCAGTCAACCTTACATAATTAGAGTCAACACAAAACAGGGAGAGACAAAGTCTGCCATCACCATGTCAATTTTACTCTTACATGAATACATATGAATACATGGTCTTATCAGTAAAAATCTCAGATAACTGGAAAGGTGAAAAATTGTTATTGACAGGTCAAAAAAGCATAGGCAAGAAAAAGTGTAAAAGTGTTTGTTGGAACATACTGGCTTGAAATTTAGAAAGAAAGTGCCTTTAATAAGGGGCATTCTCAGAAAATAGTCTTAATTTGGAAACTGCCTTTAAGGAAACAATTTATATTCTCTTGCAATTGATTCCCAGCTGACCAGATTCTGGGTTGCCTTTCCCAGATGCTCCTTCTTTAGTTGTCAAAGAAATGAGGTAAATATCTGCAGTTTGCAGGTGTTTATTTTGACATAAGTGAACTTTTATTTTCAAAAGAGAAAAATTCAGTCAGGAGAAATAAGATTCTTGGAAGTTAAATGTAGTCTAGTGTCTATTTTTTACATTTCTAGCACTGCTTTATTATTTATTGTAACAGCACTAATAATCAAAGAAGAGCTCTGGGGTACCTTTGAGATTAAAATACTTCAATCCTCACTCATTGGGTCGAACCAAAAATAATTTCTAACAACAATTGCAAACGTATCAAAGAAAAAATTGCAATTGGACAGAAACTTGATTCTGCATTCACCTGCACAGACATTAAAAACCTCCATGAAGCCAATGATGACTGTGCCACAGCCTGAGATAGTTCAAGGACACTTTCCAGCCCAGTTATTATTCAGCCAGGAGATGAAGTCTCAGAGAAATCATGATCTGATCATGGAAAAATTATAATCAGTAAAGTAAAATCAAAGCAAGAAAGTTATCATTATTTTCCTGGTTCAGAAGAACATAAGGCAACCCTTTCTGAGTGCTTGATCCATCTAACCCAGCATCCTCCCTACTGCAGGGGTCAGAAGTGAATTCTAAGAGCAGAGTATAAAAGCAGCACTAGTGGCCTTCCCCTGTTACAATCATTCTGGTCCTAAGGACTCAAGGCTGCAGCTGGATCATCCTGTCTGATGGCTACCAGTAGATAGATTCTCTGATTTTGTTTAACTGCTTTTTTTGTATCATCTGATTTATTATTCTTCAGAACACTGATGGGGCTTAGGATTGGATCATTGCAGGAGAGCACTTTACATTATTTATATTCAAAATGTTTAATATCTACCTCACCAATATAGCTTTATTTTTTCTAAAATTATATGGTTGAGTGAACATACAGTTGCTAGTTAACAAAAGTAACATCTTAACTGCTTGATTGCAATTTTCCAGTGATCCATAAGATCAGTTTTTCCAGGCTCTCTAAAATCTTAAGCTGAGCATGAGTTTAGCTTCCATCATGGAGAGAGAACAACACAGGAACTTACCTAAAAGGAGAGAGCATAAAACACAAGCATAAATTTAAATGACTCTAGGGTGAAGAAAAAAAAATTATCTGGACACTTTTAAAACACAAGAGGCTGAAACGAGAGCTGAGAATGACAGAGGGGGCAGGTACTGACCCCCATACTAAAAGATGTGCAACAAAGGCATTTGCTATAAGTTCTCATGGAAAGCCTTTTAGACAAATTAATTAAGCAATAAGACATGACAGGGTGTGAATCACTTGGTAATGATTTACGCCTATTGTGTTGTTGGGCAGAAGGCCAAAGGCCGAGTGCTGTCAAATCACCTAGGTGTAAATTATCATTTGATAATTTGAGCCCTGGAGTGCATTATTGTAATTAGAAGGTGTTCTATCATAGAAGTTTGCTACTTTGTTCTATTTTTTTTCCCCTTCTCAGCTGCATTTGGATACTTAGAATTCCATCACTAAGAATTTACCTTTTTTCGCAAGATTATTTTTGACAACCAATTCCTGAGAGGCTTTAGTTAACAAACCCTGTCATATACCACAATGCATAGCAAAGAAGTCAATGCAGACATCTTGTCACTGCAATTTGATCACTGCACCTTCATTCATAAAGCCACTTACAAGACAAAGGGAGGCATTGGGGCTATAAGGGAATGTGCAATTTAAAATTAGTTGAAGTTAGATGCAGTCAGTGAAGAGAGATGTAGCAGATGCAGATGACTTTCACTTTTCACATTAAGTAGCAGGAAAAAAAAAACCAAACAGGTGAGAAGATAAATACATGAATTATTCCAAATTGCAGCATCCAGGATTTTCCAAAAGGAAAAGGGAATTTGAAAGTTATTTAAATCGAGAGAAGCAAAGTCCAGCAAGGGCTGTTCAACACAAAGCTGTGAACACCATCTCTGGCTCTGGAAGTTCCTACAATGCAGATTGTCAGAACCTGGAAGAAGGTATCACTGTCTAGCTGTCTGCTTTTTCTGTTCTTATATGCTACTTTCATGTGCTCATTGCTATTAGAGCTTGGACATGAAAGTAGCAGGGTCTCCAGTCTGATCAGTTTGTTCTTAGTTGCTTACAGACCTTAGTTCCTTTACACATACTGAGCAGAAAAAAGGTCTTTTTCAAGTCTGGCATAGATATGGATTTCATGCCAAGCACTTTTTCCCTCCTATCTCATCAATCGCCTCAGCATAGTTAGAGAAAACTATATTACCAAATCCAACCATTGCTTCCTAGATTTTAAGCAAGGTTACAGTCATATGTAATGGAACATTCTTAAGGGACTTGCATGACTAGATGGCAACAGCCTTCACTGCAGAATTCCTAACACCAAAATGATTGCCAGCTGGAAAGAAGCAGTCCCAGAATGCAAGTATCCAGTCTGAAATGGCAAGGTAAATCAGGAGAACATCTTTCCAAGCGTTAGACATACTCAGAAAGAGAATTACACCAAGCTGATAGCTCATTGGTCAGCCATGATTTCAAAATGAGAGAGAACACATCTTGTTGGTGATGTAACTGTAAAAACAGAATGTCTCAAATCTGTTCTGATAAACTACTGGTCCTAAAATTATTTTTCTGGAGTTTACTTTTCATGTTTGCTTATTGATAGCATATGCTCCTTTTTTGTTGTGATTTTTTTTTGCATCTATTTTTTCCCCTTCATTTTGTGTTGTCACAAAAGCTGCCACACATCCTATTCTATTTCTTTAATCAGAATGATCCAGATAGTGTGATAGCTGGTTTTACCACTTGTCTAGCATATTATTAGTAGGTTAGGGCTTGGAAAACTGACAGAGAAACAGATGTTTGGATTATTTTATGTAGCTTGAATACCATAATGATATACAGTTGTCAGAAGCTTCTATTTTCCTATTTTAGGAAGATGATTATTTTATGGAGGAAATGGCTCAACTTTTTACGAGCCAGAGAGGAGAGAAAATAAAATAAAAGACCTAAATGAAAAAAAATTGATGGGAAGAGTGGTGAACGTTTAGACTGTGCCTAAAAGTCTGTGCAGAACATGTGCAATTTATGAAATAGGTCTATGGAAATAATCTTGGCTGTGCCTGTTTCCCTCACAGATACATGTCTAATAAAATAAGGGAAAATTAATCTATAGTCTCATGATTTGCATATCCTCAGTCTGCTGTAAAGTGTGACAGGAAGGAGACAACACCTTTTGTTAGCTGCAGCTTAATAATGTACCATGTGGGGGTTTTTCCCTTCCTAGAAAGGAAACAGTAAGCTGGAAAATAAAGAACCTGGACATGCTTGGCATGTCTTCATTCCCTTTTAGCTATGGTTATCAGTCACAGTGGGAAAAAGAGATCTGGTTGATGTCCAAAGGACAAAGGTCAAAAAAACATTATTTCCCTTTTTTTCCCACATTTAGTGTCTTTCTATTGGACTGTTAGATATGAAATAACAAGATTAAAGAGGTATTTAATTGCCTGTGAGTTTGCTTGCTTTGTTCTCTGGACACCCATTCAAATTAGATTTTAGAAGGAAACTGATGGACAGTGGAAAGTAGTGTAAAAATGTCAACATATAATATTGAGTGCTTTGATGCATACCTCTGAGAATGAATATTCATTCCTACATTTCTTTACCTCTAATTCCTCTTTTTCCTATCTCATGACTGCATGTTAGTGCCAGATGTGGCTAAGAGTTCAGTATCTGGGAAGGCAATTATATTTGGTCCTCATCTCTATAATTTAAGCCTAATAGTTCATGCACTCAGCTCCTTCTGGAGGTGAAATAGATCTCAAAAATGAGTTCCTTGAGCAATGGGGAAGCCAATGTCTCTATTTTTTTCATGCAACATTCATAATAAGGGTCTGATACTTCTGGCACTGACATCAGTGGGAACATCTGACTGGAAAAAAAATGAGGGAACAGTGGCATGTGGATTGATGTGGCACTTCATTGAGTGTAAAGTATAAAGCAAGTTTCAGATTTAACAGAATCATGAGATAGTCTTCATGGCATTCAGTTTAACATCAGCAGAAGCAGAAATTTAGCATTCTTAAATAATTAACAGATTTGCACTGGGAAACACTAAAAGACAGCAATCATCATGACACAGATTGTTCTGTATATTTGACCCACAGGTACATTTTGTAGATGAACTGATGTCAGGATTCTGGCTGGCTGCTGCACTGGCCTCAAAATACAGCCCAGCTCCCTTGCACTACTTGCAAGTAAATCAGACAGAGAATATTTTGGGGGTTGTAAATGAGCAACATCTATTCCCAGGGTAAGGCAAGTATAACTATTTCACAAGTTACTTTATGGACCATATGGTTATACTTGGTTACGTTCAGTCACATAACATCACATAAAGCAACTTAATCCAGTATATTCAGATACCATGCAATGCAAATGGAGCATAATTTCCAAGCTTCTTGTCTTTTCCCTTGGGGAACATGGTGTAGACTGTAGTTTTAAGTCAAACTTCCCATAAACTTTTAACACTCCAGTCTTTCAAAAAAGCATGTCAGGCTCCAACCTAGTGTGATACAACTTATTATCTGTATGTCTGAATATAAAAAAGACACTCTCGTGTTCTTCTGAAAGTATGCTGAAAATAGAAAATGAAATTGCAACCAGTGAAGAGAAGACAGAATTTGTTTATGTTTTTAGTGTGGTCTTTGCCAAAACCAGCAAAGCATCCCTGAGGCCTCCTTATCCAGTGTGCTGATCTGATGTCTTCTGGAAACAGCAGGCTCAAAGGCTGCTAAGCCAGACTCTCTCTTGGATAAGTTTAAGGCTTATAACGAGGACATTTTAATACTATACAGAGAAATAGTCCTTAGCCTCAAACTTTACAGGTATTGGATGTACCTGTGGGGTGAGCAAGACAGAAAACATTGCTCAAGTGGTAAGGAAAGAGTTAAGCATGATACACTCGAAGGTAAGAGTCAGTCCCAGGCTAAGAGCCCTCCAACACAACTTCCCATTGTTCCCAGGTCTGGTAAGCTCCTGGGGTAAAGTACTTTTTTGGCTGTTGATGTTGGGAATGCTATCACTTTTGTGATATAATTTGGGTTTCTGTGTAATTACATCCTGGCACAAGCATATTTCTAATAGCACAGCTAGTATGTTCTGTTTAAAATGCATTGTTGACTTTACTCTGGAATGCTGTATTTGGTTACATTCCACCTCATTATAGAGCTCTCTGTACATCCCAGAGCACAATAGCGTTATTATGCACTACCTTGGCCTCCAGGTCATGAACTACAATTATCTCTTTTCATGGCAACAATCTTTATAACTTAGAAACTACTCCCAGGGACAACATTATGAAGAAGGATTGGCATATGCATAAATAAAGATGAATAGATATTGGCACTCCTCAGAGCTTTTGCCATCGATTATGGGATGTTGATTAATGCCATAATCACTGCCTCCCCTCGTAAGCGATAGCGGCATTTTGTGCTGGCTTCACTTCTCTGTCTTCACATCTGCTGCTTTCTCTCCAGTCCCTGGCTCTTGTCACCCATCTGATTCATCCTCGTAGCACGATGACAAAAGTCACAATGTTTGGTTGCCAGCGAGAAAATTTCAGAGGAACAATTTTGAATCTGATTGTTCTCAACTAACATGCTGCTCCAACGGATTATAGCACTTTTATATGCAGTTGCTTTTTGCTAGGTCCATCTGTCTGCTCTCCAAGCTGTGCTCCTAAGATTTGACATTTCAGGCAGTTCTGATTCTGTTTTCTCTCATTCAGTTGCAGATTTTAAGAACAAAATTCCAGTCAGGAAGGTTGTTTGGGAAGAAGGAAGCAAAAAGGGTGATTATTATTAGCACTCTTTCACACTATTAACCACAATGCTTTCTATTTCTTTGCAATTACTTATAAAAAATATGTCTACAACTCATCTACAAGGCAGATGAGTAAATAGCACCTGCACTGCATGTGAGTAACTTGAATCCAGGCATCAGACATTCCATGATATACAGAAAGAGCTTATGAACCCTAACGGCTACTCCCAAAGCACTGATTATTACAATACTCCCCATCCTCATTAGATCAATTATTTGGGAGTTCATTTTTACTTCCTATAGGCTGTGTGTGCCTGCATTTACAGGTGATGAATGACTTGTGAAATGCAGTTGTGTTTTAACAGATGTGGCCACACAGACTTCTCAGAGCATGATCAGAATTGCCAATGATAGAGATTGTTCAGCAGGAAGGGAGCTGGGCTAGAAATGTATGTCACAGTAAAATAATTAATTTACATGCATTGTCATTTTATGCAACATATGTTCATTTTTTAAATACTTGCCTTGCCAGAAGCTAAGGAACCAGCCATAAAGATAAACTAAACCAGACAATGTCTGGTAAAGTTTAGAGTAAAAATCGCTCCAAGTCCTACTGCACAGTCCTAGTTGTCCTCCTGTACCATATAAGATATATAGTCACATTAAGTTGATTAGGTTATTCCAAGCAGGCTAGATGAAAATTATTTGTTATTAGTAGTAGGGAGGTCTTCTGATTTGCTTGAGAAGCAAATGCTTGAGGGGTGTTTGTTAGGCAACACCAGCCTAGATTTGCCTACACGAATGTCCAGCAGGGTTTATGTGTGTCTACATATTCCGTGTATCTGGGATAAGTAGAAAAAAAGGAATTTGTTCTTTTGTGCCTCTGTTGTGTGCAAGGTTTCAAAAAAATTGCATTGTCCAAAAATGCCAGGGGTTGCCTCTTGCAATAGTGTAGCAAGGAGCAGGAAGGGAGTAAAATGCAAATATGAGAGGTGTAAAAATATGTCAAAGCCAGCAAAAATGAACCTGAAGGTTTTGTCAATTGTAGAGAAAGATGGCAGAGAGAAAGCTGGGCCCTGAAACTACAATTGCTCAAATAAGAACATTTAAAGAGTAGTATTTGATTTTTAAAATCAAAATATTGTTTTTTTGGTTTTGGTTTTCTTTTTTTGTTTTTTCTTTTTTATGCATTGGATATGTAATAGCAGGTTGATAAAAGGTTTTATGAAACCTTTCAGACACAGAAGTAGAGGTTGTACAGATATTATTGTTTCTCTTTTATACTGTAGTGGCAGAAGGAAGAAAACAGTTATCAAACCAGCAGTTCTGCTTCTCTGGAGATATCTCAGTGTGCAGTTGTTATTTTTACAGTTTTTGTGTCCTAATACAGTAATGCAGCATGTGGATAAGGAACCCAACCATTAAATCCTGGTTTTCCAAAAGGCTTCCAAACCCATGGCAGCGTGTGGGCTCTGTGACATTGCCCATTACTGTGAGCCCCCAGAACATTCAAGCCAAATTCTTTTTTAAGTGGGAATCTGTCCTTCTTGAGACTTGCCCAAAGCTTTGGGTTCATGCAGATATAGGGGGAAAAAAGCAAGGAAAAAATCCTCAAGGTGTTTTTAAGTACATTAGCACAGGAAGTAAGTCACACTGAGAAGGACTCCCATAGAGTGGATATAGAGGAATTCTCTTTAATATTTGCTGCCTGCAATCCAGAGGGGTTGTGGAACATTCAGTGTATCCCCTCCACCATGAGAGCATCAGGATGGAATGATAACTAATGTTTTATTTTATAAAGTTCACATCAGAGCAAAGTAACTGCCTTAAAAATTAGTAATATCAAGGACAGTTTAATTGCAGAAATGAAATGGATGAAATGTAGAAAAGGACTGGCACAATAGGGAGAACAAGTTTGTCTCATACAGTAGGGAGCATTATATGCTTCCAACAGCTGACAAACAAGACAGGAGCTGCTGTGTCCTCAGACTTTTTTCCATTTTTATAACTGCATACCCTCAGTGAATGCAGTTTTATATAGAAGGAACTGCCTCCAAGAGATAAAAAATCTACTTAACATCAACATATTATCTGCTTCTGTGCTGATTTACACACAAGAGAAACTGCAATTCCCAGTAAGGTCTGCTGTCTCTTTAAAGAATTCATGTTTAATGCCTGAACTTCAGGATTCTTTATCTGGTGAACGATCTTCACTGAAAAAATAACATCTGAACTGAGCTGACTTGAACACAGTTATGCCCGAAGAGAATCAGGAATTCCTCCCATATTCCCTTATTCTGAATAGAGGCAGAAAATAATTAGATCCTTGTTTTCACAGGATGCCTATTATGGACTAATATCTCCTAAAAGAGAGGCCAGAAAAGTACCACTTAGTTTAGTGAGAGACTGGGTAGGTGAGCTCTGTCTGTGTGGCAGCAGAGCTGACAAGAGGATCCCATTTGCAGTGAGACAGCCAAAGAGCAACAACAGCAGGGATGATGGTAGTTGCAAAGTGCCAGCAGACTCAGCTTTGGAACAGATTGGCCAAGGCTGCCACACCATGTGATGACACAGATTCCATGCTGAATGCACAGTGACATGGAAAATGTCTCCTAGTGGTGTCCAGGCTTTACCAGTTGACTCCTCTAATAGCTGCTCTCCCCTGTCTTTGTGCTGTTTCACCAGCTGTTGTGCATCTCCTGTTCAGGAGGAGACCCTGGCCAAGTGGAAGCATCATTAGGGGAAAGCAACAACATATGGATGGGAGAAGGGGGTGTTTTAAATAATGAGCATGTGTGTGTCTGTTGCAGTACACACAGGGAGTATCATCTTAGTTATTTACTTGAGCTTGGTTTGCCACTTGTACCATTCTGTACCAAGGAGCACTTGGAAGCACAGGGCAGTCTGGAGATTAGAACAAACGCACCAAACACAAAATCAGTTCCACTTGGCAATGCAAAGAAACTCTAAGGTGGAGAAAATTCCTGCTTGCTGAAAAATTGCAGATTAGTAATCCAGCCTCATACTTCACTCCTGGTTGTCCTCCATGGCTGCAGATGTACCCCTGCTGCCATCATGATTTTAAGTTTGCCACATCCAGCTAGAACTGCCTCTCAGTAGCCTCAAGATCAGAGAGCTGAAACAACCAATTCTGTGGGAATTAGAGCTCAGAAAGACTGGAATTATGTGTAGATTTATGTCTTGGGGTAACTCTCTTAGATTATTCAAGATCAGACTGAGGCTTTTCAGATGCTGGCAAGGAGTGATGCTCTGAAGATTCCCTGACATTTAATAACTATCAGCTTGTGTGAGTGAAGCTTCCTTAAAGCATCTGTAGGTTGCCCCAGTGGGGTCTTTCTCTTATAAAGAAACACTGTTATTTATCCAATCTGGAGAAGCTTGGTGGCCCTTAGAATGTGTTTGAAATTCAAAAAGTATTAAAAGACATAATGCAGACATAGTATGCCCCACCGAAAACCTGTCCCCTCAGGCACCTGGCTCTGCAGGTCTTGCTCCTGGATGAATGGTTGTTAAAAGCAAGGTAAGGATGATTTTCACTTTGCTGCCTGGTTTTGCCCAGTTGGTGGGCACCCTGCCTGTAGCATGTGAATCCTGGTGCTCTTTGTCCTGGTGGTCATGAAACCCTTAGGAAGATACTGGTGTGATGAAGACTACCAAAGCAACTGCACTGCCTTTTGCCTTTCCTAGGGTCTGTGAAATGCTCAGTGTTTCCAGGCTGTCTTGGGACCAAATTCAGAGATTTTGAGGTTTTATGGTCTCTAAGTTCACATCCAAAGGGCAGACTATTTATTTGGGCCACAGTAAGTTAAAGCCTTTTAACAGTTTATTAGCATTTCTCCCAGGCTTTCAGTTTATAACTGAGATAAGGATGCATTCCTACATTCTGCTGCACACCTGCCTACTATGTGTTTCATTATTAAAAGCTTAAATTTGTAGATTCTCCCATGAGATGCACACCTTAGAGACTAACAGAAATCAGGCAGTCATAACCTATCCAATTTGATGTTTCTTAAGAAGGAAGTTTTAGGGTTCCAGCTGGTATAGTAAAAAATCACCAGACACATCACCATAAAAATGCATTGAAAAAAAAAAAAAGAATCATTAAAACAATGTTAACAATGCTGGTATCCCACACAAGGTTTCTTAGGTGCTTCTGCACTATCCTTAGCAATCTGGCAGGATCAGGGCAATCACTTTAATTTAGAAAATGGTGGATTTTCTCCTCTTAGTGTAAGAGCTTTCATCCAACATCCTCATCAAGTTTATGAGCACACAGACAAAAACATTCATTCTTCTTGTGTCAGTAAGGCAGTGAGGACAAGTAATTTCTGTCTGATGAGTGCACTCACCAGGGTGTAACTCACTACTGAGAACCTTTAGAGATGAGGCAGCACGAAGACCTGACTAACAAAACTTCTTATCATGGTGTTTCTCCATTGACATGGTCAGAAATAGTGGAAGGGAGGAAAAGATGGAGGAAAGCTGATCTGGTCATTCTGAGGAAGGAGATTATGATATGGTGAATGTAATGTAAAGCCTGCACAGTCATGGACAATTCATTTGTTTTAGGCTTATATGTATTCAGATCATGACACAAATTCAAAGGGCAGTGGATCTGATATTCTGCCTCCTGACTCTTTTTCTAACATTCACCTCTTCTGCAAAGTAAAGGAAAAATGAATGTAAAATACTGCTCAGAATCCTGACTTGCTGTTGATCTCACACTAGTTTAACAGAAATACCTCCATACTCTTATTTTTCCTCAGTTGCCCTTGCGTGACAGCAGCTGAATGACCCCCTTTGTCCTTGTTCTACTTACATGTAGCTTATGTCCTCATCAAACTGACCCCAAACCTCCTCTCTTTCTATAACTGCAGGTCAAAACATCAGTGCTGGCAATTCAGCTGCCCTCTCTGCCATTTGGAAGGAGCAAGGTGGAGACAGCTGGCAGTTAGGGGAGCACCAGGAAGCATATGGTAGCTCTGTACAGTGTTGTCCAAGAGCTCGCAGGACAATAATTTGTTTGCTTCACTGGTTTCTAAAATGCACATCTTTTTTTGTCTTTCCTCATAAGCCCCCAGGATAGGCATTGCTTCAGCAAGGGAAGAAACTACATTTTGAAAATTTGTGGTTCTCTCAGTGAAAGAAATTATTCTGCTCCTGTAAATGACTACAGAGAAAATAAAGTGAATGCTAAATACAGGGAACTGTCCAGAAACAATTTTTCAGAGACTAAAGGCAACAACAAAAAAAAGAGCTAGAACTGCATCTTAAATTTAAAGAATCATGTAGCTAAGCATTTGCAACTTGTCTTTTTAACATGGCAGCTGGTTGGAGGGTTAAGAAAATATGTGGCCATGCATCTTTGGCTGAGATCCTGCCTGATCTTGAGAGTTAAACGCAGCCAAGCCCTGTAGTGTTGGATGGGAAACTGCCAAGGAAAATCCAGTGATTCAGTAAGTGGCATTCTTCCTGCACGATTACAGCAACCCAAGTGCCAGCATGGTGCTAGGGGATAGTTTTGTTGGTGGCAGTGATGTTTTAATATGAGATGTAAACTTGTTTAAAGATCTAGTGGTGATTTGCACAGAAGTAAGAAAGCTTAAATTTCTGTATTGTAATTCTACCTTCTGTGTCCCTTTGTTTGGGGTTTTCTTTTTGATTTATTCTCTTGACTGAATGTGGTCATCACTACAATAAAACTAATGGATTCCTGCAAGGAGGTGACTACATTTCTGCAGTAAATTTTGTATATATATACTGCCCACAAAGAATCTACAGCATTTGATGAAATGTATAATCAGAAGTTTGTACCTGTGTAAAGACATTTCAAATACTCTCCAGTATGAGACAGAAAGTTAGAAAGTTTTTTATACACTTCTGTGATATAGTTTCTCTCCTTTCTCTACCCCAGTCATTCATTCCAGCTTCTGAGCTCCAATGCATTACAGTAATATTTGTGTTGATGCAGCTGTGTTGGCTGCTTTATTAACCAGACCAGTAAACTGACTTGGACTAGAAAATCCTCCAAAAGGGGATATTTTAAAACTCAGATAAGTTCTGATCATGTTTGAGGTATAGCCATACAATCTGTTTCATTAGCACAACAGTGGAGGCACTAAGGGCCAACGTGGGCCAAAGTGTGGTGTTTATACCAGAACACACAGTCTGCTCCACGTTTTTACCATTATCAGAAGAGTTACACCCATTCTAAGTTTTGAAGTTTAGCTACTAAATATGATTCTCCCTTCTTGGTGTACCTATGTTTCCATTCTATAATTAGGAGTTTGGAGTTTATAAAGGAGATACAAAGTGCTTTTAGATCTTGAATTATAATTATCTCCTGTAATACTCCAGATAATGCACAAACGGGAGTGCATAAATGAACATTTTTGCAGAGGTCAAACTATAATTTTTTGTTATTTCACTTCACGGTTTCCATTTGAACTAAGATTCCATTACACATCCAAATCATTATACACAAGAGTCTATTCTAATAGTAGCAGGCTCATAAAAAATAACAAAACCAAATGATAACTGTCTCCTGACCCATGGATATATTTACAATAGAAGTCCTTTAATAAAGGTAGCTACATCCTCTAGATCCCCAGACCTTTATTTGAACTCTGCTGTAGCATAACTGACTGATGGAATTAGAGTGTATATTAAGACCTGGAACTGAACTTTTTCAGGAGGCTCAGCCTCCCCAGCATCACTCATAATATTAGAAAGAATCTGTGAGAATCACATTAAAATGATGCCACCCTGACACAGATTAAGGGACTATGCAATTAGATTTAAATGCTGTACTTGGAACTTGTTGTTAAGTGCCTACTGTCACTTCTCAATTCCCCTCAAGGCAAGTAAACCACTTCTTCCTTTGCTCTATAAATTTAATACCATATTCTGCACACAGAAAGACCTGGTATTTCATCAAGAGCATTTTGTTTGCCTCAAATGCTGTGAAAACACAGGCCTTGTGAACACTGCAGGATACAAATCCATCCTGGAAAACGACTCTGTTTTTTTTTTTTTAAAAAAAAAAGGCATTTTGCCATTTCATGCTTATGAGGACAACCTGATTCTCTGCATTTGATTATTTCTTTCACCTGAAAGCTGTTTTGAGCTCTAGTTTTGTAGGCAACATTATTAGGAATAAAAGTCTTGCAGGTGAAGGCAGGGAGTGATCAACTTAACAAGGTCCAGGTGAAGCTTGTTAAGGCCCAGGGTTGCACCAAGATTTCCTTGAGGGCCTCACCTTGCACAGTTTTTGCTCTCGGTGGTGTGAGACAAAGGAGAGCTCTATCATCTTCTTGGAAGAGACAGGACTGCAGAAGGGGTAGGTAAGAAAAAAGTGGGTTTTTTTGGTTTGTTTTTTTTATGCTCTTAGAGGAAGGTTTGAAGGGAAATTTGAAAGAAAAGTGCAATGGAATTTTCTTGTGTGCCTCTCAGGAGAGACTCCGAGTGTGTCTGTAGCTTTGGGTGAAACTGTTGGCTGTTAGGTGCATACATGTTTTATTAGATTTAACTGGAATGATAGGTATCCCAAGGTGTCTTGCTGTTTGTGTTAGCGTGGGGTAGCATCTCCCATGCCTCAGTGTGCAGTGCTAGCAAAGTGTTAGTTAAAATTTGAGAATTTTGTCCTTCTTAACTAATAAAACCAACTGAAGCTGGACCTCTATTTTTCCAGCACAGCTTTGATTAGCACTGCTTTTCCTTCATGTCCATTGCCCAAATGACCGGGACTTGAACCCTTTTGAGAATGGGAAAGTGCTTTTGTGTTGTCTCTGTGCCTGAGCAGTCCTAGAGACCTGAGCTCATAGCCCATGTCTGGTATGTTGGCTGTGTGTAAATCTACAGTGCTGACTCTTAACTCACTGGAAGTTTAATCCAAGTTATCTAAGTTCTTTTATGCTCAAAACCAGCAATATAGAGGTGCTTTGAAAAAGGCTGAGTAGAAAGTGGTAGGAAGGAAAAGGTAGGGGCTTTTTTATTATTATGACTGACTAACTTTACTGTGGAAATTGGGCTGGGATGCAGTTAGATACACATCCTCAGTGGTGTTGCTTTTCTGTGGATTGTACTTGTGTTAATTCTACATGATGTCTCCAGGCCTCTGGGTGTTTTAAAAACAGTGACTAAAAACCTACATATGGATGGCTTTAACAAAGATATAAAATGCTAAAAACTGAGACCAGGTTGCTCTGCATTGTAAAAGAAAAATCTTCCTATTGGTCTGTTTCCGTTTTCTGTTTTGCAACCATGTATGATTCTCTGAATCAATGAACTAGAAACCAGCATACCCAGATGCTACAAAGGGCCCTTGGCTCTTTCACAAACTTGGTCCTAAACAATGTTTTTGCAGTGTGGCAAGTGCTAGAACCCCACATGGTGACCTACATGGTACTGGCCAGAGATTTTCTTGTGAATCTCATCCAACAAAAGCAGCTGTCTCTACACTAACAGAGCTGCAGAAGCACTAACACTGTAGCTCTGCTGCTCTTCTTCAGGGAAGGTGATGGTAAATGTGAATGTTTCTAATGAATGCAACGCTCATGGAAATGCCAGCATATGTGTTTTCCTGTTTTGTGCTTTGGTTTTTTTGGTTTTTTTTTCTTTTTCCCTGATGCCAGAATACATACAGTATATATAGTTTCCTCATCTGGTGGAAGGTAGAAGCAGTGCAACTGAGAACTTTTGAACAGCCTCTGCAGTTGCTACCAAGAGAGGTTGGCTTATGCTGTGTATGATAACCATCATTGTGGTTTAATGGCATTATTCCTGTTATGAATGTGACATCTATGTTAATGTCGCTTATTCATTTGAGAATATTCATTTGATGCAAACAGTAACATGAAAACATACAGCTCCTGTTGAGTCAAAATCCTGTATGTTTTCCCTGTGCCTTTGTGCCAAGGTAAGAATGAAATTTCCAGGAAGCCCCAAGCACATCATCCTTCAGTCATCCTTTGTAAAAGCTTCCCTTTACTTTGGAGTCTAATAGCATTGTTAACTGGTGGGTTCTTTCCAAGTGTTTTCAGCATTCCCCTGCAACAAGGATTCACTATTAGTTTATCAGAGTTTGCAGCCCTGGCTGCTGCTTTCTCAGACAATATGGGAAGATTATGTAGATTTAAGTCCTGCCCTAAGTTATCCAAGTAGTTATCTCCATTACTGAGACAACTGAGGACATTTTAAGGCTGGTTTTGTTTTATTGCACAAGATAATCTATTTTGTTAATTAAATTCTTTCTCTCGGGTTTCCCTGTAGAATATGTAGAGTGAAATGCTGGCCCTAGTGAAGTCAGTGGCAAAACTCCCATTGCTTTCAATGGCCTGAGGTGTCACCCATAAAATCCAAAAGGAAGAGGTGCAGGCCAATGGGTTACAAAAATACTGAGAGTCATTTTTCAATCTGCTGCCATGGCTGAAGCTTGTGTTTTGGAAGCAAGATGCTTAATCCCAATAGTAGGTGACAATTCATCTCTCCGAGGAACCAGTGGAAGTGCTGGTGAGGTTTAGAGGTTGTGACAGGCCTGCTGTCCTAATTAATAACTTGTCAATCTCAGGATGGAGTTAGGCTATTTCATCCATGCAGGACTCCAAACCTGGGGACACACAAAGGAGGGGTTAATTGAAGCTATGCACTAGCTTAAAATATCACAAAGTTTGGGGGGGATTGAAGCATCTGGCATAAACTTCTTATATGCTGTGTTACTTCATTAACTTCAGGGTGGCAAATATCACTTTATTACAGAAGAAACTGGAGTTTCTAGATTTCCTCACACACCCAAGATGTGACTAAAGGAACAGATACATCATAAAGTATTTTATATCTAGTAAAAGTGTTTTAGGGGTTCAGTGGTTGGGAGGATAAAGGGATAGATTTACTAACTATAGTGTTGGGAAAGGTAAAAATCATGTTTGAATACTGTGACCTGAAACAAGATGTAAGAACAACTGACCAAATTTTGCTTCAAATGTTTTAGTTGAGAGAATCCAACTGCCTCACAGAGTTAATTTTTTTTTATGCCTTTACCAAGAGGCATTGCTACCCCCATTTATACACAGAGGGCAATGGAAGCACAAAAGGGATGTGCCAAAGAACATAGTAACTACTATGACTTTGTAGCCTACAACCCCTGTATCCTATGCCAGCCTTCTAAAAAGTAAATAGAACTGTGTAAATGCTCCAGAAGCTTTCAGTCTAGACATCAGAGAAAGAAGTATTTTGTCTTTAATTGGCAAAAGGTTGCCTAAAACTCTCTAGGTTGCACCATGCACACTGCTTCAGACTACTGAGACTTGTGCAACTCTTTGACTATACCATACACTGAAGATGCATCCTCCTTCATCCAGAGTTTGAAAACTTCTGTAGCTGAAATTTGTCACTTAAATACCTGTTGCTGAGGTACAGTTGAGACTTCTGTAGTTACTTAACTACCTGTTCCCAAAAGCATACTGGCAGCCCTAGGGAAGTTCAGATCTCAGTCAGCACCTTTCAATTCATCATCTCTAGTGTATGCTCCAAGCACTCATTTAGATAAATGTAGATTTTTACACATTCATCATCCTTTCTTCAAGAAGATTGTCCTCATCTGGACAGAATCTGCCAGCCATTTGGAAAAATAAAGAGGAAGCAAGTAGAGTGTGTGGTGTGTTGTCTGCAAATGGTTTAGAAGTCATCTACCTGTCTTAGCTTTCCTAAATTCACCATCCTTTGTAGTTTCTGGATTCCTTTAGGGAATTAAGATTAGTTTTAGTACATTATTCCAGCAGCCAGCCAGAAGGGGGAGATGACAGCCAGGTTCTTTAAAATTTTGAAGGCCAACTGACTCTTACCTGATGGATGTTACAGTGGAATTAGCTCTTGCTATCCATTCTATTGCTTGAAAACCAAGTAGCCATAACTAGCAGAAATAAAGTATGAATGGAAATAAGGAAAGAGGATGCTTGAAAACACTGGCAGGCTACAGGGAGTTGATTTAGGGTGAACCTAACTTCTGCTTGCCCCCAGGGGAAGCCAGGAAAGGTGTCCAGATGGAAGAGTTAGAATTAAAGCTCTGTGTGCTGTATAAACAGATAGCATGAGGTCCACTTGGATATGGGTAACTGTCAGATCTGATGCTTATGACATGATCTATACTCCTATGAAAAGAATTTTTTTTCCATTCAGGCTACTGTCTGTCATTTCTGTGTTCAGCAAGATGTAAGAAGATTAAATGTCAAGTGCATATAATCTATTAAAGCTAGGTGTGAGGATCTATGAAATTCAGTGAAAAAGTTGTATACACATTAAGTGTCTTGTGCCTTGCTAGTGCTGCTTGCTTCTCCTGCTGACATTTTGAATTATTTGTTGACTATTTTAGGACTCTTTCAGCTAAGATTTTCTGTGTTACTCTGATAAAAACATTCTATTTGATAATGAAGTTGGGAAGGAACAGTGACATAACAGGGGACTTATCTAATGCTGAAAGTGGCTATTTGTAAACAGATGCTGCTACTAAGTGCTTCAACTGGATAATAAATGGTACCTATCTCATGAATGTCTTTCACTCCATTTAGTGTGGTGTGCAGTCTGGGATTTTTTTCCCCTGCTTTTAGGATGTTTTAGGGATGCAATTTGCTTGTGAATCTTGCACAACTGTCACTGATTCAATGCAGGCTTAAAGGGATTTGTTCTCCTGTAGAAGGTCCCAGGTGGATTTTTTTTATTAACCTTTTGGGTAATAAACATTTATCTCATTTTTACAGCAGCATTTAACACTATTTATGGTCAAATATCTGTAAATCCATTACATGAGCTGAAAATGCACCTGCTTTGGAAAAAAAGCTCTCAAGAGAACCCACAGCAGGCACTGATAATTGTAAACAAAACAAGAGCCCATAAAATAAAAATAATAGTATTACCTTGTGTATCATGTCTTACAGAATGACTGCTTTGAACAAAAGCCCAATTATTATCATAAATTGTCTACTTCAAGAAAACAGAAGGGGATGATTGAGGTAGTGTGAAACTGAGGTGGATGCTCCTGTGCCCCAGCCACAATGACTGGATCTGAGACATTGCGTGTGTACCAATTGAGTGACATTGTGATATTAATATATTAGTCTGTGATCTATCAGACATTAGCCTGCCTTGCTGCTTATGAATTTATAGCCACAGAACTGCTTTGAATGCTTTGAAGAAATAATACAGGCAGTGGTGAAAGCAACCTTGGTAAATCCTGCTGTAATCTTTGCTCCCAAAAGCCCTAGAGAATCAAAACCTAGAGAGATTTTGAAAGAGCATGGGTGATAAATGAGTGGAGGAAACTGTGCCAGAAGAGTGCCTGCCATCTGAAGAACATCTCCTCTTGCTGTGTGTTGTGAGTGTAGCTAAGCCAGAACAGAGAGGGTGCATGCCAGGAATTTTTCAGGGAAATTTTGAGTAAACATCAATATCATTGTCACCTTAGCTTCTTAAGGTTAAGCATTTTCTTAAGAGCTTTGAATAAGTAATGGAAATAGCTATTGCCATTTGAATTTTTTAAATAAAATCGTGGTTGACTCTCAAGGAACAATCCTACTCTTCTTGCAGGTCTTTTGGGTCTTTTATGATTTTGAAACCTGTAAGATTGAGCTAGCTTTAAGTTTGGATTTAATCAGAGTTGGGTTTCTCTTTAGTTGTTAACTGCTGAACAGCTAATACCACATGGATGTCACCTTTTTGGAAAAGGTGACATTTTTTTGTAGTGAAATGAGGCAACCAGGTGCCACTAATTGCCAGGGAGTGAGCATGAGCTTGTGTCAAGCCCACCTGTGCCTAATTAGGGTGGGCCCTCACTGCACATGAGCAGGACCAGGGGATAACCGTAATTAGGCACAGGTGGGCTTGACACAAGCTCATGCTCACTCCCTGGCAATTAGTGGCACCTGGTTGCCTCATTTCACTACATTTTTTCATCTTTTGGAGCTCTACAGTTTGTCTTACTTCCCATGTTATCTAGAATTTATGTAAATCTGACTGTCTGAAAAGATATTTTACTGGAGCAACATGGCAGGAGGTGTACAACCTGAACAGGAGGAGTCAACCTGAAATTTTGCCACTTTAGAAGTGGAGGCATTTTTCAACCTGTTGCAGTAATTATTTTTTCAATATTCCTCCAACATTCACCCTTTCTTAAATACAGGAGTGTCTTGTATCCAAAAGGTAGAAACTGGAGTCAAAAGAATTGCATTACTGCAGCATGAAAGCAAGGAGGACTCTTTTTTCTGGGCTGATCAAATGAATTATGCTAAATAGATGAAAACAGAGGGAAATGAAACAGAATTAGCCCTTCAATTGATGCTCAAGGCAAAGTGAGAAATCAGTCGACTTCAGAGAGGCCCAGTGATATTTACAAACCAGGATCTCATGCTGTTCCCTCTGGCTCTGGCTGACACCAGTTTCTGCTCCTGGTACAGGTTTCTCTTGCAGAGGGTGAGAGCTGTGAAGTTCTGGGATGCTGCTACCACTAAACATGCAGGAGGTTTTTTTTGAGACTTTTCAGCAATTACTAATGCTGATTTTGGATCTGGCATTTACATAATGCAATTTTCTTCTCCTGTAAGTGGGAGCTAAGAGGTTCCCAAGAATTCTTGTGTTTGGATGGAATAGATAAGGGTACATCAAGCTAAATTTCTGTAGCATGTGCACCTGTGAATCAAACAAATGGAATGGAGGAAGAGGGAGTGGAGAGGGATTGTCGTGAGTCTTCATTTATATTGAAGTAAATAACTTTATTTCCAGTACTGAATCCATTCACAAGGCAGTTTTGATTTAACTTGAGTATTCATCCTGCTGCTCTCAGTTCTTTGAAAATTGAGTGGTCAATTGCCAGCATAAAAGACATGTGGTTAGTACTATTAAATTAATCATATATTTGGATTAAAATGCTTGTGCAGTTGATATCAATAGTTGCCTCTTTCCTTACTGGAGTTTTATATAGCAAAAACTTAGGAACAAGTAAAAATTTTCATGTCAGCTACTGCATTTATTAAACCAAGAAATGCTGTAATCCAACCAATGGGGCACAAGGTTATTCCTCTGGGGCCATTTTTCCATTTTTTTGGAGGTTTTTTCCATTACAGTTTTGGTCTACCTAGAAGCCACTCAAAGACACTTCTCATTGTGTTTCTGCCTAATTTTATATATTCCTCCTTAGGTGTTTGGTCAAACTAAATTTTAGAACTGCTTCAGCCTTTGATTGACTTTAGAGATGTTGAATCCCAGCTGAAAGATGGAGAAGAATTCATGGTTTCTTTTCCCATTCACAGCTGCCAAGTTTGTTTTTAGCACCTGCACAGACCAGCACACTCTGCTCCAGCTGAGTTCTGACTCCAGAACCTCTCTAAAGCTCCTATTTTGGGCTAAACCAGAAATTGCTGTTGGCTTCAGAAATGCCAGCTCTTCATGTGAGATCTGGATTTGCTTTGTGTCTGCTCTGACTGGAGCAAGAATGTGTTCTTAGCTGGTGAAAATTAATTCAAATACACCAAAGCCATTGATACTTTGCTGCTTAACATCCAAGAAGAATCTGACCTGCTTTTGAACCCTTCACAGGACTATATTATTGGCTGTCTTCCCAATCATATATTTTGGTTTACAGTATGGTCAGGTGAGCTTTTTCCACCCTTTAGCTTATGTAGCAAACGTGTTAAATGTATGGAAAGTGTGTTGCATTTCCATCTGTGCAGAGCAGCATTTGCCTCTGAGTGGGCATGGCTTAGATCAAGTTTAGCTTTGCAGGGCCAGTTTCAGTCCCTTCAGCCAAGCCAAACTTTATGCAAAGCATCCTTTGTAGCACAGCCCCTCTTCAGAGGGCAGTGTGCATTTCTGGGCAGTGTTATCACTGGTTATCTGCTTGTTTTAAGTTTTGATAAATAGCAACCTGTGTGACTGCTGCTGTGCTGTAAATCAGGGCCCAGGGGTAAGTCCTGACTACGTGTGAATTCTTCTAGCAAGCCTCTCACTTCTATTCACAGCCCTACACACAGAAGTAGTTGAAAGCCCAGTTAAACTACTGAGGTCAGACATAATCTCAGCTTCTTACAATTTAGCTGTTAAAAGAAAAGAAAACAAGGAATTTATTTGTTTAATTTGAAGAGTTTACCTACACTCTGCAAGGAAACTTTCCCAAGTTTTGTATGGTGTTGCAAGTCCTTTTGTTAATATTCTTCAGGTGAAAAAGTTAAAGCATTTAGCTGCCTCTGTTTCTATTTATTGCAAGTACTGGGTACATTCTCTTGTCTGAATTTTGGTGCCAAAAACTGAGCCTCTGCCAAGGTACCAATGCATCAGCAGGACCATTAACTTCTCCTTTGACATGCTCAGTCCTGAAGTGGTTGTTATTAAGCAAAACATGCTGCAAATATTCTCAACAGGTTCTCTACATCTATTTTCCTTCCTTTGCTGATGAGGTATGGTGTATTATCTTCCCTCCTGTAAAGAGGAGCAACTAATATAAATACTTTAGAAAAAATCAAAATAGCTGTTTAAATTCAGGAAAATACTGGTATATACTACTATAATCTAAATGGATTTTTTTTATTGTAATCTAATTTTGCTGAAAGTTTCTGAAGTTTATGAAAGTAGATAGGAAAAATTGCTCACCAGATAGAACACAAAACTATTTCTTTCACTAATTTTTGAGAAAGTGTAATTATATTGAACTGTCTTTTTAATAGGTTTTCAATTTTGACTGGAAAAATTGTTTTTGCTGGAAATTCAAAAATGCTGGTACCTTTCTTTTTTTTACAAAATAAAATATATCATTTCTAACAGTTGCAAAGATCTAAGTATACTATCCAGTATTTTATGAAATTTTGTAGTACTCTTCTGATTTCAGCAGTTTACCATGAAGGGCATGCTATCATTTTTTTTTGTATTCCTATATTAAGCCATATTGTAGAATACCTAAACAGAAATATATGCAAAGAGGATGTCCCAGGCAATATTTGAAGAATTTCTAATTAGAGTGGGGAAAGGAAGCAGAAGGATAATGTGAAGAGGGGTAGGGATAAGGCTGCCCTCTTTTGCTTGATGAGACAAGGTGGCAAATTCAGCAGAGGAAAAACCACTGGGAATCCAAGCCAAGTTCTCCCAGCCGTGGGGCTGCTCCTGTTGGAAGCAGTGCTGCCTTTTTCAAGGCTACCAGAGCCTGGAGGAATGGTTCTTGGTCTTTCAGTAGCCCACATCTTCCTTTTTCCTGCCAGCAGCTCTGGCCCTACTCCCATTCCAGTTGGAGCACAGTGAACGGGTCTGTAACCTTGGTGGAGAAGCTGAAAAGTGGTGGTAATAGTAAAAGCACCAATTGTCACGTTACACCCCATCTGCCTTGGAAATGACAAGGTTCAAAGGAACTGCCCTTAAATAAAGCAAATAGTTCTTGTCTGGAAAATATGCAGCAGTGCAGCCACTAAACAGCAAGGTGAAGGAAAGTGCTTATGCAGAGGAATGTCTGTAGAGCTTGCACGTTATAAGAGGTGCTCACGCAGTTATGGGTCTAAAAAACCTGATTCAGTAGATATCAAACAAAAGCATCTTCTTTCCAATTTTTATTTTCTGGGAGGCATTTGATATGACAATCAGGAATAGATAGACCTGAGGGGTTTCACAATGGAGAGGGAGAAATTTCTTCAAATGTTGTCCAAGTGCAGGACCTCATGAGGCAGGGGCTTCCCTTTGCTCAGAACTCCTTTCTCTGTAACAATGTTTAGATAGTGAAAACTCCTTCCACCTGCACTGTATCCCTTTGTAATATCCATGAGAGTAGAACAGGGATCTAAATCTGCTGGAATTATCCTCTGTGCCCTCACACACACACACACACCTTGTTTTAAATCTTCCAACATCAGGCACAATGCATGTGATTTTATCTCATTTATAGTGTTTAAAAATGGAGATTTAAATTAATTTAAATCACACAGCCACATCAAGTTTTGGGTGTGTAACTTTAAGAAGCATATGGCAGAACACAAATGTATTAAATTCATCAATATTTATGGGGCAGGTAAAATGCATATTAGGCAGGCTAGATGCCATCTGTCAAAATAATCTTGATTCCAACTTGCTATCTAAAATGATGAAGACTAATTCTAGGGCCAGCTTCTTAAATCAGGTTAGAAAACAGTGTGTTCCTCTGCTAACAAAAGTGAGGTTATCACACAAATGAATGTGAAAGGAAATCCTCATGAATTGAGTCACTGTCAATTCCAGACAGGTACCAAAACCCTCAGACTCTGACCACATCATGGATTAGCCCCTAGGTATGACTTTGTCAAAGTAATTTTTTCCCTCAGACCTGAGTGTTAATTGTTCAGAAGTGTTCTGGGCAAACTACACCAAAAGTAAATTAAGCAGTGACTCAGTATCCCATTTCCTAAATCACCTATTGGAAGACTGGACCATGTAAGCACGTTGGTGGAAGAGATTAATTTAAGTAAGGAACAGTCTGAAATTTTCCCCTTTCTAGATTAATTCCAGGAAGTGTTTGGATTTAAATATTTACAGTCTAATCGTGCATAAGCTTATGTTAATAAAACTGTCATTAAACCCAGAGGAAGAAACTTTAGAACCTCAAAGGTAAATTTATTTTAATCCTGTTACACAGAGCTGCTTAATGTTCTTCACAGAAATCCCTAAAATAAGGCAAAAGTGACATGTTTTTCAGATTGGGGGGGGATTTTTTGCTTCACACACACCAACCTGAAGCTCTGGTTGTCTTTGCCAAATTGGCTAGAATTCTGACTAAGCTTAGAAAAAAACCAAACTGAAGTAATATCAGGGGTTTCATGTGGTTTACAGTTTCAACCCAAAGAACTTTAAGATTCCTTGGTTTCATTCAGAGCAAAACAAAGCAAACAGTAATCTGAAGGAAAGGAAACCTGAATGGTGGTGCAGCCCAAGCAAGTTGGCAGCGTAGGAGTAGAGGGAGGCTCCTTCTCCAGTCATTACCAGCAGTAGGTGCCAAAATCTTTCTTTTCAGTGTTTAAAAATTATTTATCTCTGCATATGGTATGAGTGGAAAAGCATTTGAAATCCTATTGGCTCTGTGTCAGCTGCCTTTTTCCCCCCACTCATTCTTAAAAAAAAATCCAAGTGTAGACATTTTCCATATATTTAGAGAAGTTTTAAAATGCCAGGAAATGAATGTCACATTCAGTAACCAGTGGACACTTCATTAGTGAAGCTGTTATTAAGCAACACACAGCCAAAGCCCCTTGAAATCAAAGGGAAAGATTACATTTACACCTTGAACCATGCCTTTAAATACAATCCAGGTAGTAGAAAATCAGCTCTGATTATTAAATTTCTTATGAAATGCTTATGTCCTCTGTTATTAAATGTAGACTGCCTGATCAAGGGTATTTTTTCCCTGAAATTCATTCCCCAAGTCTATTGTATGTCTTGACAAATAGCCAAAGAATGTTTCTTTTGCTGATTAAAATTTGAATAGTATTTAATGAAAGTATTAAAGATGAAAGCAACAGTTTAGTGTTCATTTTTCCTGCTACTGCTAAAGCCCTCTGCTTTGTCAGTGATGTGAACAGGTAGATTGTTGGCTCCACAAAAGAACTTGCAACCTTTTCACTTTTACTCAAAGCCTTGGTCCCTTTAATAGGCTTCTAAGTTGGGGTATTAAGTACAGTGGGCTCTCTGGTTTTCCACCTTCAGAAAGTATTTATGTAATAGTAGGAAACAACAACTTGATATTCCAGCTCACAGGTGGCAGGGAAAAGGCCACAGAAAGCAGAGGATATTTGTTTTGTACAAGCAGATATTTGTGTTTTGACTTTTGATCCTTTAGGTGAAACCCTTCCTGCAAAGTCCCCTCCATTCTGCTGCTTCACTGAGAAGTGGTGTTACTGAGCTCCATCAATAACCCAGACCTGTATAAAAATGTTCAAGGAAGTCTGATTGAATCTATTACCTGATTGTGCAAAATTGCTTAACCACATCAAAGAAGCAGGGAAAAGACCTGGGGAAGACCTTGTAAAAGAGCTTTCAAATGCAAAATGCAATCTTACAGGTGATTCAGTCATGGGAATACATTGCTGAATGTGTACTTCAGTTAATTTTCTAAAATCAAAACAATGGAACCATTATCAGAGATATATTAGACCCATTTTCCTTATTAACTCCTCCTATTAGAGGATATTAAGCCATCTACTCATCTTTCCTTTTTCTTCATTTAATCAAAGCATTTTTAAAAGGATCCCTACTAGAAACAAAGCATATTCCAAGAGTCAGGAGGCATTTTAATATTCCAAGTTGTTTTTTGGTTTGTTTTTTTTAACAAAATGTTTGACTATTGACTGAAAAAAGGGGCAGAGGTAGAATTCTGAATGAAGTGGATGAAGTTAAATTCTGAAGTTTCTTCCCACAAACTCCAGTACTTTTTGCAAGAAGGAAGTATTTCTTCCATACCCAGATCTTGCTGCTCTAGTCACCATTTATTATTTAGTGGTTGAAAAGATGTTGGTATCCTGTTATTTCTTTTACACAGTGATTGGAATGTCTCTCATTTTATGGTGATGCTTGTAAAATTCTTTGAAAAACCCCTTAGCAGGTTTTAAGTGGTTTGGGGTGATTTGGTAATTCCTGCTTCAGGCAAAACACCACCATGAAAATTACCATACTTCAATAAAACTCTGCCCAATTTTTCTTTTTCTTTAGTCAGGGATTGCTGCTTCAGCACAGGAGAGGAATAGTTGACACAAACCCAAGGAGGATGGCTCTAAGACACCTGACTCTTTCTGTCTTTTGCAGGCTTTTGATTTGGCGGGGCATTTATGTTTATTGTGAGAGCAGAAAGGGGATGTTAGGGTTAATAACAAGACCTTGGAGGAGCCTGGCCAGCAGCATTCCCCAGGCAGAGCCTTGAGGGTCATTGCATAGAGCTCCTCCTCCTCTCACCTGCCTCTGACCATCCACTGGAACACTGTGATGCAGTCACATAACCAGCCTCATTCAGGATACCAGAAATCTTGATGCAGCATTAATTACTGAGGTTCCAGCTTGCTGACATCCATCCCACACCATCTGAATCACCTGGATCCTCCTCTAAAACTTCATTCAGAGGTGAACTGAAGCATAACCACCTCCTCCAGCTCAGCAATGACTGATGGGGGTCAAGTGCCCAGGAACAGGGAGTTTCCCTCTGCACCAGTGGTCCCCATCCTGCACCTCCCACCTTGCTCATAACCACAGAACATTAAAAAGATAAACTGGAACTGACAGGGAGAGCAAAGATTGTTACCTGCAAAGTGTGTTGCCCACAGTCCAGTTCTGCATGCAGTAGTGTCAGGAAGGAGGAAGGCAGAGCTCAGGTGTGTTTTCCTGAAGCATTTAGCTTTTGCTCAGAGCAAAGTCTAGATCTGCCTCCCTCTTTCCCAGTAAATGTGAAGCTGGGTTTTAAAAAAAGTGTTTAAAGGAGGATCTTTGTGGGATTTGGGATTCCAGGACTCTTGTTCTGAGGAATGTTTGAAGGCAGAGACATGCTGGTATCCAGGTTCTGCCAACCTTGGTATTGACAGCCAAGATGCCATTTGATTGCAAACTGATTTGCAAGTACTCTGGAGTGGCAGAGCAAGACATTAAAGCATTCTGACTGTCAAATATTTAGGGCTTCTGGTAATAGCCTTCTCAGTCCTTGATTAGGTCCAGAACCTAACAAGCCACTTACTTTATTTAGCCTTTTACAAACCTTTTTTTTTTTTTTCCAGTAAGCTCTTGTGATTAGCAAGTGATGTGTAGTTTGTAGCTTCTGAGAACCACATGTAGTAGTGCAATAGTTAGATGCTGAAGTGTTTAGGTACAAGCCCAGATGTGAAGGTGTTTCTGGTGTTCATGTAGAGAAATTCCCAAACTCCAGAAGCCTGCATTCACTGGAGAGTGAATTTCTTCATCCAAGTCAACGTGGTGCCCTGAAAATAAACTTACAGGTATGGCAGCAGAACACTTGCAGTGCTGCAACAGACTCAGCTGTGCTTCTGCCAAGAACACCTTGACAATACCATTTGGCCATTGCAATGCTTTGTTACCTCCAGGTTGCTGCAGCTCAGTTGAACAAGTGCAGTTAGCAAAGGTGTCATGATAACTTTGCAGTGGGCAAGAGAGCAGAGTCAGCCTGGGTACAAGCAGGTTGTCCACATTTCTCAGTGGATGAGGTTGGTATAATGTTGTCCACATTGATTTGTATTTAAGTGCAGAGAAATTCTTCCTCTGGTTTTAGTTAATTGGAGGAAGCTGACTACAGCTGCCAAAACCACAGCAGTCAAATGCCAATAATTTAAAGCTAAAAGTAACTGAAGAAGCAGACACACTAACCTACATATTAGAGAAACTGGGTAGAATGTTGATAGTGTTTTCCAATTCTATTTTAAGCCATATAAAATTATCACTTCATTAAAATTCCTGAAACATCAACTTCAGGGGCTAAATTTAGCTGATACCAACATAAATCCAAATCACCTCTAGTATCTACTATATCATTTTATATGGGTACACCTGAAATGTAATTCATCTGTTTTTCTGTAGTGATGGCAGTAGAATGGTGACTTTGGCCTTTTAATAGCAAAGCTATTCTACTTATGACCTTCATGTAAAGAAGCAATATACAGAGAAAGAAGAAAAAGGAGTTTGAGGGGAGCCTGTCCTTGAAGAGCAAGTATTAGAAAATATTAGCATACTATTCTCAGCTTCTGAACCAAAATTGTAGCATCTGGAGTACTCTGCAATGTGGAGTCCCAGCTCTTGCTTCCTCAAGCAGTTTTATTTGCTGCCCCAAATTCTCCCCTTTTTTAAACTTCATGAGCTAAGAGCTGGTGAAAAACCCTGGTACAGCATATTCACAGCTGAGATATTTGAGCTTTCCAGACATCAGTTAGTCTGGACCTTTGGTCTTTGGCAAGTAGGAATTTCTACTGGAAAATAAGTACCAATGCAGACTGTAAACAGTTTATCTACTCCTGTAAGAGCAGACTGTGGTTCCCCCTCTCACCCACAAAAGCACATAAAGTTATTGTGTCTTCCTTCTGTTCTTTCTGGTGATTCTCCAAGGATTTTGATATTTTACATAGGCTCTTGTTTGGAATTGGGATTTAAAAGCCTCAGTTTAGTTGGTGTATTTAATGGCAAATAATCATCTTTCTATGTGTATTGAGCTGTCCTGAGGGACCTTAAGCATTAACTTGCTGCTAGATAGTAGACTGGGAAACCTGAGAGGGAGTGTTGGTCTGCTTCAATCCTTTTTTTCCTCAGATACTTCTAATGCAGTTCTGTTTTCATCCTTGTAATGTAGGGGTTTTTTCCATAAAGAATAAAAGTTCCAGCAATGACAATTGTGCTGGAAATAGACTCTGGCTGATTGGTAGTGTCAAAATGTTACTGGTGGAAATTTTGACAGGAAGGTGATTAAAGGATTTACACACAATCTTTTTTTTTTTTTAATAAGTTACACATTATCACTAGAGAAAAAAAAACCTCATGGGTACGAGCATGAACAATAGCATAATTCTTACTTATATATAAAGGCTTTGAACAATTAGTGCAGTGGGTTATCTGAAAAAAAGGAGTATGTGAGATGGTGCAGAAGCCCCAGCACTTGCTGCTTTGGATCATGTGGTGATTCTGGTCTCCAGAACACATCTGGGTCCATAAGAACTGAGCTACAAATTGTAGCCAGTCATTCTGCATATGCTGCTGCTTATGAATCCGCCCAGTGGCTAGAGATGGTAGACTTAGAGCAGGAAGCATAACCCTCTGCCTCGTACTAAAGAGATTCTTTGTGTTTAACAAGCTTTAAATCTTTTCTTTCAAGTTGTAGCTGCTCTGTTACCTGGGTGGAGGCAGCCACAGAAACATACAGAGCACACCAAGGAAAATACTCGGCTTTGGGGAGACATGGATGTGGTCTTCAAGCTCCAAACAGACATTTTTGTTGCCCAGAGCCTGTCAATGACAGAGCAATATCTGACAGTCCAGAGCTTTTATCAGTATTTGCGTAGTGTGGGACACAAACAAACCAATTTTGCAATTTGTGACTGCCTAATTATGTGTTTGGAGGCCAGGCCTGTTGCAGATAGCAAAACAAGTTCAATTACGTCCCACAGCAAAACCTTTTAAAGTGTTTTAAAAGGTTTTACAGCATTAAAAATGCACTTAATATTTTGTTTATTACTGGACAGGAGAAATTAGTCTGCTTTGTGTATCTTAACCAGCAAACTTCTGGATTGTTTGGGTGATACCTGGAGTAAGGAAAGGATCTGTCCCCAGCTGCCCCCAGAGTGTTTCATGGCAAATGACCTCTCAGAACTTCATCTTCTGCAGCTGGTGGGAGTCACTCCTTTCACCTTCACGTTGGAGCTGCTGGACTTGGCACATATGGAATGGTGTGGCTACCAGGGGATTTTTGGAGGGAGAGAGGGGGAAGTAGAAGATAGTGGCTTTTGCTCAGACCACTGCACTGATCAGAGAGGGGATCATACAGTAGCATCTCAGAGGGGATTCTCCATCTAATTTCCCTCTAGAGTCAGCTGACAGCCAGTCACTGTTGTCCTCGCCTTCTCCTTCGTGTTCCAGGGAGGAAAGAGGTGGAAATGGAGCAGGAGGCTGCAAGCAGAGTAATTAAAGAAGGATGTCCCAGCAGAGGACATGTCACTGTGCTTGGCCTCTGCCTTCAGCAGTCTCAGCTGGCTCCACTACACCCGGGTATCAGGTGATGCTGTGACAGATGTGCACACCTCCAGCCCTGTTAAAATCCAAATCTCTCCCTGCTCTAACTTCTCACAGATGGGTCTCATCTTGGGTAATCTCTGTCAGTGAATGCCACAGGGAAAACACACAGAAGTGGCTGTGGCACTAAGTATTTGGTGGTGAACCTTTCTCCATTGAGTGTGTCCTACCTGGAAAGCTGCTTGGCTTCATTTATATCTGCTTTTTTTTCTTTCAATCTTGCTTCTTTTTGGACTATTTCTTATCCTTTTTAAGTGAAGAAACACTTGACCTTACCTCCAAGTCCATCTTGTCCAATGTTAGCATCTCTGCTTGTTGCAATCAACTAAAAACAAGGGCAGTTTGGGAAATGTAGTTATAGTTGTTTCCCTGTATTGGTTGCTTCTGGTCTGGATGTCTGAGTTTCAGATTTGGTGCAGTGGATTCCTCCCAGATAGAAGCTGGCAGCAGCAAATATAGCAACAAAAGAACTTGCTGTGAGCCATGACCCAGAGATTGAAATATTCTGCTTTGTGAAAGTTTTCTCTAAGAGATGATGTGCTAATTTTAGGTGAGTAGCAGCTGTCTATTCCTTTGGCAAAAGAATAACTGAGTTGCTGGTTAAGTTTTGTCTGGTGTGATGGAGTTGTTAGCTATGCTGTGAATTAGTCTCTGATTATTTCCATGATTCATTTTAAATATATCAGAGGCTGAGCTCAAGAAAATCAGCCTAGGGGTCAATGTTGTTCAGTGTGTTGGGAAGTTGAGCTGCTTTCCTGTGGATGCCTCAAGAGAAGGAAAAAACAGGGAAATTTGAAGTGTATAGGGAGGAATAGAAAAGATGCAGGCAATGCTGCTCTCATTGCAGCATCTGCTGACCCAAATGCCCATTGTAACAAAAGGGTGCAAATATGAGTTATTAGAGAGGAATCCCCACATGTGATGCCATGCAATTAGCTCTTGAATCACTTCTACCAACTGGAAGGCTGGGAAGGGTGCTAGGGGGATGAGTCTTTTTTCTTCATGTTAATGTCTCTTTTGCAGAGTTGCAATAAATGGGGAGAGAAAGTTAGTAAATGAAATTTAGTCCCACAGTAATGCAAATTGTGTTTTCTGCAGAAATGTACAAAGTTGTGAATGCCATGTTCAAATTTGTCATGTTTAAATGATGTGCTGACTCAAGCACAAGGAGCACTCCTGTAAGTGATATACAGCACATACAAAGGTAAAATGTTCCAGTAATGGTCTGCAGAAATATGGTTTTCAGTTTAAAAAACAAAAAAAAACCTTATCAGTCTTGAAGGGGAAGGAAAATTTCTATCAATAACTACCTAGAGACAGTTTCTCCAGTGCAGTCAGGAAAAAAAATAGAGGCTGACCATCTATAAATTCAGGGGCTCTGGATATTGTCTCCTTCACCAGGATGGCTTCCAGCTCTGAATTGCCAAGCCAGAGTAAACATGCAGCTTCCAGCCCACCTTCCCAGGTGATGGTGTCTGCCCCATGCTGCTCCCAGTCCAAAGCCAGTACAAACAGCTTTGCCTTCCAGTCCCCATCCAACTCGGGGTCAAGCAGCCACCAGGGGGAATTCTTAGAATAAGGATCACCAAGTTGTGATATCAGTCAGATACAGGGACCTCCTCCTGGTCACTGCTACCTTGTTCTCACCACATTTCACAACTTCTGCTCCCAAAATATCAAAATAATATTTTGTGACAAGATCCCTACTGTCCTCCTTAAAGAGCAAGTGTCTCCCAGGCTGCACTTACTGGTAGCTGTAGTTTACTAGAAAATGCTCCACTATTTTTACAGTGCTGGGCACAGTGAAGTGAAAAATAATTAGGGGTAGGACATATGACCTGCCTTAGAGCTTATCCACTCCATTAAATTTTGATAAAAACTTATCTTTAACCTCTATCTCTAATTCCTCTCTTGGAGAGGGTTTTGAGGCTTTTTTTTTCTTAACCCCAAGTCATTCTTTACTTAGAGAAGAAATACAAAATTGATAGAGAAAGGAGTTTTATTCTGCAGCCCTTAAAGAGGGCAAGGGCATTGTAAGGAATGGAGATTGAGAAAAGAAAATTAAACTATAAGGAAGTACTTGACAGTGTCTTGTCTGCACTTATTGGAATATGCTGCCCAAGCTGAAAAAAAGGGCAAGAGGTAATCTTAGCTCTGCCATTTGCTTTTAATATGATCATAGTTTTGTTTTTAGCTACATCTAATGCTGCTTGTATCATTCAAAACCACACTTTATTATCTCATGTTAAACGTTGAGCTGCTGAAAAACAAATTGTAGTCTCTGAGGTTATAGTATTCAGGAGAGATGCGAGATCAAAATGTTTGCAATCAGTGGTGCTACTGCCTGCTAATGTATTGATATGTGGTTTGTCTTGTTCTTAGTCATAAATACTTTTCTAAAGCTTTAAGGTAGCAAAGCATAGGAGGGGAAGTTTTGCCTGTCTGGGTTAGCGCTTGTTCTGACATAGAGCTGGGATGCACTAAATGTGTAGTCTGCAAAATCAATAAATTAAATTTTAACTTAATTGGAGCTTAGTAGGTCTCAAGTTTTCTTCATATAGTAAGTATAGGGCAAATTTGCAAATCCTGTAGCTAATTTGGACAAGGGTGAGGGAGAAACTAGGTTTCACTCTAAGCCTTGTTTTCAGGGATTCAAAAGCTAAGTCCAGGTTCAATGCAGCCTTCTTGAAACCCTGAACAAAATCAGTCTTTGTTCTTCAGTGAAACTTATCTGCAGAGGAGCTGCATTGCTTCCTGTGAAATACAGCCCTGCAGATGTGCTTTGCCAGTCATCCCTCTGCTTTTGCTTTCCTTGGTCAAGGAGTCAAGAATAGACACTTTGTGCTGGAGTGAAAATGATGCTGCCTCGTTTGCCCTTTGCTGAGATGGAGCCCTGCTCACCAAAGGGCCACGACTTCCTGCCAGTTCCTCTGCTGTTTGTTTATTTGTAAAGTGTAATGAGATATCACTCCCTGAAACCCAAGGCTCCCTCCTTCAAGCCTCAGAAATAGAGGCAGCAGGTTCTCAAGCAAGTGCAAACAACCTGAACTGATGTTAAAAAAAGCATAAATGGAGGCAATAAGCAAATGGAGACAGTGGATGTGGTAGACAATGAGGGCATAGTTTAGCTCTGAGAAGCATGTGATCAGAGTTCAGGAGGTAGCTGGTCCCACTTTTAATGAGTCAGACTATGAGGAAGTGAAATGTAGCAAATTAAGACTTTAAGTGGTTGGGTTATAAAACAGAAGAGAAATTGATTTTATAATGGTCTTCTATACTCCAAATATCCTTAAGTGCTTTATGTTTTAAATAGAGTAAATGCATAGCAAAATGAATTGCCTATTATGCACCAAATAGTACATTTGTTATTAAATCTTAGGACAAATTTAACAGTACCTTTTCTGTAGCTATTTATTTAGCATAAAATTTATTCTGTACTATGAAATTGTCCAGAAACCAAATCCCCACTCATGGCTCCTTTTTGTTAGGTACAGTATAAACAGAGTTTAAAAGATCTCTATCCCAAGTAATCTGCATTTTTAGCTGGCAAAAAGCACAGAGGTTTGTGAAAAAATCTGGCTTTCTGTTTGTATATCTTTGTATTATATTTTCCCAGTTAAGTGGGATGAAACAAGCATTTCCTGACTTGCAAAGTGCCAGAGAGGTGGATTTGCAAGCTGAGGGTGGCAGTAACTTTGCTGCTATTTGTGGGGCAGGATGGAACTGCAGTCTCAGGCCTTTGGTTTCTCTTGGAGTTTCTGTTTCACTGAGTTGCATGCCTGGATTCAACACCAGTGGCTTTTACCAATTCTATCCACTCTTCCCCTTGGGAAGCATGTCTGGAAGCAACAGAAAGCCAACTGGTTTGGATGGGGAGCACCAATAGACTGGACTGAGGCAGGGCAGGGGAATACCAAAATGTAATGTGAGGGAAAGGAAAACAAATACATGGAGACTGCAAAGAGGCATGGGAGGTTTGAGCAGAAGCCTGGATGTGTGGAAAGATGGGAATACCTATGGGATGAGAAGTCTGTGCTGCTACTGCTTGGAGCTGAGACTGAGCAATGGGATCCCAGCTTGGGGAAACTTAGGGCTGCAGATCTGTGAAATAACGGAGTGCAGAAAGTGGAGGACAAGGGGATGTACAGAAGGGAGAGGACAGGACTTGAAAAACATCCTACCCCTTCCTCTTCATCCCCAGGGAGGGTAGCAGCCTGCTGCTGCCATAGAGAGATTGGCAGAGGTGTGAGTGGAGAATATAAATCCAGACCCACTGAGGTCCTGGGGAGCTGTCAATATAATGCAACCTGAGGAGACCTGGAGGGGGGGGAGAAGGTTTAATTTTCTTATTTTATTTTTCTAGTTAGTTTGTAATATAATGACAGTTATAGCAACATATGTCCACAGGCTATCCAAATGGTTTGCATTGTTTGATACATAATACTTGTCCATTTTCTCTGATTTCTACATTAGTCCAGGCAGCTTTCCCAATAATGTACTCTTGGCTCATCTTTGCGGTGTGACATTTTTGATAAGTATTGTCTGGATTAATCTACTGTGGAATAATCTTTTGCATTTTCCACTGGAGCCCTGATCTTAAAGCACAAACACAAACAAGCTCTAGTTCTCTTTCCCTTTAGGAAAGTGATCACTATGTTCTCAGGTGAAACAATTTAAAAGAAGGAACCTGATTCTGTGGTTGTTTATTTTAAAGACAAAATGAGGTGCTGTAGGCAGAATAGTATCCATTCCTGACTGTGAAAGTGTCTGTGTGTATAAAGGTGCTATGCTATTTTTCTAGAAAGACAAAATGAGGTGCAAAATAACTGTCTGCTTTGTTTGGAACTTATTCAGGTCCTGTAGGTTTGGAAGTCTGATTCAGTATGAGCTTTATGTAAACTTGTGAATAAAGATCATGGCTGTGTGCCTGCATGTCTACATTTGAATGCAAATATATAGAGCTTTTGGTGGGTATTGGTAACATGTTTGCTGCTACAGCCATGCTGCCACAAGGTTCTGTTGCAGTACTTGCAACAAGCTTCTCTTTAGTTAAAAAAACATAATTATTTTAGTTGCACCAGAGAAACCCATGAAGTGGTACTAGCCTGGTGAACAGTAAAAACCCTTCATGAAAATTAAAGATATTCCCTGCTTTTTCCCATCCTTTGATAAATCTCTTTCTGATGACTGTTTCACTTCCAAGAATCAAATCCAGGAATTGTCCTGTTGCTCAAAAGTATCTAATTTGTAGGCATCTCATTGCTTAATGTTTTGTCTTAATGTAAAGTGCCAAGTATTTTCAGGCAATCCTCATGGTATAATAGTAAAAGTTCTGATCCTGTTAAGTGCCCAGAAGCAAGACTGTCAAGCCAATGTGTAGACAAATAATATGCAAAACTGAATAAAAAACATGTTTTAGTCAAGAGTATAGGTGAAGTTTTGTGGCAAGAAAGGAGGGGAAAGGCAGCAGGATCCCAGCTGACAGCTGACAGGCTTCTCTTCTTTTTTTTTAAGGATAATTTTCTAAAATTTCCACAGCAATATTTTTTAATATTTACTTGTATACTTCTTGCTCTTTCTGGTCTGTGCAGGGCTTCTTTAGTATCTCCTTATTTATAGAGTGCAAGAATAATTTTTATCCAGTGGAAAATAAACCTTGTGACTGGCTTTGCATCACCTTGAGATATTTTGACCCAGAAATGAAAGAAAGCTGGGAAAAGGGAAGGTTGTGCAGATGAGAGGGTGTATCTCATACAAGCCAGGACAAAATGTCAGGGCCACTAAAGCTCCAGCACCATCCCCAGAAATCTGCTCCCTCCCCTGCCTACCTGAACATCAGGTTCATAGTTGTGAGACTGCAAGAAGCCTGGGACTTCTGAAATGGGACTTGTTATATGGATCCACAGAAAGCTGGTGAGGAAGGATTTGGATTCTCTGTTTTACCTTCTGGTGTGAGTCATATTGTTATCCCTGTATTATCTTCTTAGCAAATAGTTTCCTAGTCATGCTTAAATATACAGCAAGCTATTCTTGATAGCCTTAGCCTATGTGCTAAGTGTAGGACATGAAATATGCTTTTACCTACTACATGTAGCTGTTTCTCTGCATTATCTAACATGGACAAGAAAACTTTGTTTTTTCTGCTACTTGCTGTTTCAATAGGTGACTTATACTGAAGGAACAAGCACTTGATTTCTTAGTCCTTGGTCCCCTTTCCTGAGGACTCAGCACCTGAACTAAGTTGGATGGGGTTAAGAATGTAGTTAGACCCAGACAATTGTTTGTCTCCTGTCTTGACAATAAGAAAATCTGAAAAAAATTAAATGTGATTTGTGTCCTACTATAGATAAACCAAATGCTACACAGGTAAGAGAGTACCCTATTTTGAATTCTGGAAATAGATTGCAGGCCATTAGGTGCAGGATAGATTTAGAAAGGAAAAGTAAAGGATTACTGTTGAGGAGCAGAAAAGGAAAAAGCAATCTCCAGCCACAGTGTCTGGATTTTCCATCTTGAGATGAAACTATTTCTTCTATAAATATGAGGAGACATCAGTATTACTTGGCAAGATGCTGTACCTTGTTTTTCCTGCCTTTGAAAATCTCAAGAAGGCAGAATCTGACCTGCTGGAGTTTCTCCCATGATAACAGAGATCCAGTGGAAAGTCTGGGTCTTCTCTTTCTCTCCACCAAACCTTGAACAGTTGGGAGGCAGGATAAGGAAGGACCAGGACACTCCTCATTCAGTGTATCACATGGACTGATGCATAATATCTGTAGAGCCAACTAGTGTAAATAAAGACTTTCTACTTCTCAGGAGTGGTGTAGCACACAATTTCTGTGCTTTTACTTTTTTTTTTTGGCTGCACATGGTGGTCAAACCAACTTGGTCTCTCTGGGATGTCTGCAGCCCAATAGATAACAAAAGCAAATAACCTTCCCTGGTGAAAGGGACTTGTTCTGGCCATTTGCTTTGAGCTGAATGGTAGATCTCAGAAAACATGTCTTTCATTCATAAAAAGAAAAAATAAACAGAAACCAAGCTACTCTCAATACTTTCCAACATTATCCTCTGGAGCCTTGAGGGCCATGTGTCACACCCCTTACTTTGTAGGTCTTGCTTTTACAGACTGTTTTTCACTCCCAGAGATTTATTGTCCCAGTAAAGAAACAGTCTGGATATGCCTCTGCAATGGCAATGTAGCCATGTATTTGCTAAGAACAAGCCTGTGGTTTACCAGAATATTTCTGTTTCCTTCTGAGGTTTCCAGCTAATGAAGGGGAATTTATCCAGTACATTTATTGACATTAAAATAAGAGTTGCAGTCCATAAATAATCCCATTGTTTTTTTAGCTTGCAGTTTAAAACATTTTGTCAGCAGCATTGTCATCTACTATGACTCAGCTTGTGCTTTTGCTTGCAGGATCAGAGCACCTTGGTGGTAACACAGACATAAATTCCAGTTATTCCTACCAAGTAGGCTTCAAAGGACATTTTGAAAGCATTCTTGAGCTTTTCATCTCTGAGCACATCTGTTCTCCACCATGGAGATAAGTTCACACTTGCTCCTTACTTGATATCTATGAAGATAACCCAGCACCTTGAGTGATTTCTGGGTTCATACAAACTCCTGCTAAAGAAGAGCTGGGAGAGAGACTGAGGGACAAGTGATGTGGCAGTGTAAGGGCCACCACCTCTGTTTTACCCACATTGCAAGTCAATGTGAAAAGCTGTCAGTGCTGGCCAGAAAGAAGTCATTAGGCTGCATATAGGGGCAAGTTATTCCTTAGCAACTCCCAAGAACATTGCTGGCCCTGGTCCCCTCTACAGAAGCTTTAATAGACAAAATTTGTCATCTACTTAGTGATGAATCTCTGTCAGGGCAAGATTGCAATTTAGGTATTCTGTTACCTCCCTGCATCCACAGCTTTTAATCTGCATCCAGGAGTGTCAAGCAGTGTTTTTGTATCTGCCAGAGGTATTCTTTGCAGAAAGAAGACCCTTCGTACAAAGAAGAAAAGTCTTCCAAGTAAAGGCCATAAGGAATTAAGTTTGGGCATATTGTCTTATTTTAATGGAAATGTCCAGTGAATACAAAAAATATAAAACTTAGTTTCTCTATAATATTATTTTGGCTGGCAGTACACCATGTTTTGAATTAGATTTTATTTTCAGAAGTCTAGAATTAATGATTCTATGACTCTAATCAAAATTTATTACTACAGGCTCACAAGATATGAAACTTACTTGATTAGTTGAAACTTTCCCTTCCTCCATGGGTTGTGGATTTTGATCAGCCAAGACTCCAACAGCTTTTTAAAACCTGTTTTGAAAAATAAAAGGAACCACACAAGGAGACAAGTGCTACAGGCTTCATCTCCAGAGTTCCTCTGTATGACCAGTTAGCTGAAGAAAGGATGTTTATAGTGATGTGTTATGAATAAACTGTTGAGAGATTGCTCTTCCATGATGTGACAGCCAGTGGCATGGATTACACAAGAGTGTAAATATATCTTACAGTCACCAAAGTGTTATCTTGTAAAATGTTTGATAATCCACAGCCACTTCAATGGATTATACTGGGCTTGCTTGTAGAATTTACTTACATGCAGCTCAGCCCTTCCCAAAGCTCTTCTCCAGGTATTTACCTACAGAGCTCAGCCTGCTGGCTGCCGTTCAGCTGGGATTATCAAGAGGACAAGTTTGACACTCAAGAGGTGAAGCACAGAAGTAGGCAGGTATTTAACCTGATACATGAGCCAGCAAAAGAGGAGTGGTTTTAATATTAGTAGCATTTTAATCTTTTTCTCTAAACAAAAGAGGATTACTTATTCATGGCTCAAGAATTACAAATTAATGTGTGGAACTGCAGTTAGTACTGAAGGCACTGGAAGAAATTCATCCGATTCAGTGTATTTATTGTTTTAGTTGTTCCAATTTCCTTTGCTTTGAGGCATTTGGTCTTTGAGATTAATATGATGGTCATTGCCACATCTGTCTTGGATTCCTGATTCCTCAAGAACAGCCCTAAGCAAAGTGTTACAGAAGTCTCTCATTAGGAAGGAGTAGTCACAGTCTTTTATGTAGCTATAGATGGTAAAAGGCATCGATTTAGCACTGCTGCCTGGAAGTCCAACCAGCACTGCTGGGCTCAGTAGGTCCTATCCAAGAAAGCCTTTAGGCACTTCTCTGTCCCTCCTGATTAGCAGCAAAATCTTCTTTCCCCACTAAAAGCCACTGGCAGCAAATCCTTATCAGGAATGGGAAGAATAAGTAACAATCAAAGGCATAGATTCAGAGATTAGTTTCCTACAGCACGTGACACTGCAATCTTTGAATCCAAAAGCAGTCCTTGGTGCTGTGGCATTACCTACAGACTCAAAAGGATGAGGGGTATGAGTCTTGCCTATGCCTGTATGAATAAATTGTGTATCCTGGATTTGTAAGCACTGGTTTTCAACTTTCAATCAGGATTCTTACTTGCTGGCCTCTCACTCTTTCATATTCTGTAGATCTCAAGTATAGAAACTGCATGGAGAAAACCGTAGTTCACAGTTTTATTCTTTGGGTCCTTCTGTTCCTTTCTTCATACTTCACCTATTTGGGAGCAAGGTTTCATGGAGGGAGGCAGTGGGCTGCTTCTTACAGCACCAAAATACCTAAAATCTGTTTTACTTGGGGCAAAACAGGACATCCTAAAGACAAGCAACATATGCAGCTATAGCAGATGTTTCTGAATACACAGAAAAAAGTAGAATGAGGTGTTAATATCAGCTATAGCTCAAATTAGGAGAAATTTCTTCCTCAAAAGGATTGCCAGGTGCTGGAACAGGCTGCCCAGGGTAGAGGGGGAGTCACCATCCCCAGAGGGATTTAAAAGAAATATGGATGTGGCACTTAGTAAGGACATGGTTTAGTGATGGCCTTGGCAGTGTTAGGTTTGCATTTGAACTTGATGATCTTCAGGGTCTTTGTCAAGCAAGATGTTTCTATGGTAAATAATATCCTACAGCAACAATCACCAGTGTTCCATTGCACCTCCAAAGACACTGAGGAAAGCCCAAACCCCAAGAAAAGGCCTCATCTAGTAATAAGGTTTCAGGTGATTCAGCAGTTAATTTGTTTTATCAGGTACTCACAGCAAGTTTCAGATGTGTAAAAATAGATTGAAAGGGAAAAGAAAATAAATGTAACAAACTATTGTGTATTTTATCACAGCATTATTTTGGAGAGAATAAATGATTGGGGGATAGGGTGGTGAATGATTATGGCTACATTCAGCAACTGTACCCTCCTTGGGAAAAAGCCTAAATATTGACTCCCTTCTGCTATGTCAGGAATCTGTTTCACGATGATAATTTACTTCCTCAATTATCTGCAATTGATTTGCATAAGAGTCATATTGAGATTATTATATGACATGAAAACTGTCAAACATTGTTAATTTAAACAAGTTTTTAAATCAGCCAATCTTAAATCAACTGTATATTATATAGAATTCACTATCAAAACAAAAATTCTGTCTTCCTGAAAAAGATTTTTTTTTTTCAGTTGGCTGGCACAGGGAGCAAGTTTATCTTATATATGCCAATTTACAAATATGTCCAATAATAGTAGAGGGAGCAACTGTTCCACAGCTCTGCCAGTGTTCATCAGACACAGTGACAGTAGCCACATCATTAATCTCATGGTATATTAGAAATAAAGTCACTGGAATGGAATGGTGTCAAAGGATAAATGTTTCCCCCTTTGAAAATAAACTTCTCAGTTTCACCTCATTGTGTTGCTTTTCCCTCCCACCCCTTTTCCACCCTCCCTTCTGTAAATCCTTTGGTTTCACCTGGCATTTAGGTAACAGTAGGAGACCAATATCCTATGTCAGAGCTCATTCTACAGTTATCAGTTTAGCATACCCTTAAATCCCCACAATTGCTGTGCCAAGACCAATCCTTTCTCTGGGAGGTTAAACATATGCATTACATATTGAAACAACGTAAGTAGGATGTAATTAGTGTTGTTTATGCATTCTCACTTTAAATTATACTTTAAAACCTATGAGGTTTTTCAAGGCACTTAATGTTGGAGAGACATAAATGAGCATTCATCTTGTCATTTTTCACTTTATTCATAAATAACACTCTGAATGTATTTGAATGGTTTGTTCAGTTAGATCCCCTGAACTGACATACACATTCTTCCCTTAGAGGATAGAGTTCTTAATAAAACATCCTTTAAAATTATGAAACCAGTGAACATGGCAATTAAATTTACAAGCAGTGCCATCAACAACTTTTAACAAAAGATGCTTGAATAGGGAGGGTGTTTGGGTCTGATTTTTTTCCCCCCCTCCTCCTCTTTTTCCTTTTTTTTTTTTTTTTTTTTTTTTTTTTTTTAAGTCTTGTTCCATAAGGATTATAGCTCCCCTGCTGTTTGGAAAAGATAATTTCACTTGTAACACTAATAACTTGAGCAGGGAGAAGGCTGGCTGGGTGAATGGAATGCACTTCACTGCACATCTTGGCTTTGCTAGAAATCGGAAACAGATGGTCCTTGCGGCTGGCTTCCCACTCGGGCCCGCTCAGTGCCAGCCTGTGGTCGTTGGCTGGTTGCTGCTGGCACTGTGTGACTTGAACATAGTAGGACAGTGGCAAAAGAAATCAAATCTTTTTCATTGAGCAGCAAACTGTAATGAAATTTGACAGATCTGACATTCTATACCCAACATCTAGTTAGAATATATTAACCTTTTAGTTTTCTTGAGCTTCTTTCCTGCTATTTATGAAGCTCCTTATTAGAGTTTTGCGGTGGCTCCGGAGAGGAGGAATGCAGTATCTGCTGGATGCCCTCTAATATTAGAGCTAATATAAATATTTCAAATAGTAAAGGAAACGTGGGGCTTTGAAATCCTCCCAAATTCTTATACAAGAAAAAAGATACCAATAGAAATAATAGCTAGATGCTTCTGTTAAAATTTCATCCTAGGAAAAAAAAAGAAAAATAATAGTAAGGTAATGTTCTGCCTCAGTTTACACAAGTAGAATATTTTCCATGTAAATTCTTTATCCCCACCTCAGTGGAGTAAGATTGCCTTTGACCCAGCTGCAACAAAACTGAGTTTGTGGTTTGGATGAGTATTTTTAATTCTATGAGTCTGCATTTACTCAGACGTTTTAGATTGGTCCAAGGTAGGAGTCCTTTCCTTATGAAGGCTTCTCCCAGGTATGAGCACTATTAGCTTTTTTTCCACCTTAATCTCTGTTTAGTGCTTAAGAGGTTGTGCTGGTTGTCACATGGGCCTTGAGCCAGCACAGCACTTGTTCCTGGGCACAGGTACCTCTCCCAGCTGAAAAGCATGTTGAAATGTTGTGCTGAGTTATGGACACAGACTAAGAAATAGTTGGTTAAATTTAGACTTAAAAATCAAATTGGTTTATGCTCAGTTACATTTTGGGTTAATGGAGAATAATTTTTACTTACTTAAAAATGTTTGTATGTGTCATTCCTTCCCTTTCACTCCTTTCATCTGTTCCTCCTGCTTCTTTCAGACATGAAGTCACAGCCCTGTCTGTGATGTCAGTGTGTTTCCATATTGACAGACCCTTCTGTCAGAAACAAGAGCTTGATGCCTGTTTCAGATGAGGCAAAAGGGGAATACAGATGGCAAGAAGAGAATCGGAGGAACGAGAAGGGAGCAGAGAGAAATACACACAACAGAGCCAGAGAGGGAAATGCAGAGTCCAAGGATAACTTTCCTGCAGAGGGGAAGGGATTTCTTTTCCTGGGTTCAGCAAGATTGTTTGAAATGTGTGTGTCACCTTTGCTGTTCAGTAGGAGCTTCAGTGTTGCACTCGTTTTGGCTTGGAAGTCCTTGAAGGTGCAGGAGCAGTGGTCACATGCTGCTTCTCTCCTTGTTTACGCCTTCAGCAACAGCAGATCCTCTTGACTGAAGCCAGGATTATAGTATTTCCAAAAGCTAGAACACACACTCGTTGTCAGCAACTTTGCATAAGTTCAAAGGCTGTCCAAAAACCAACTGCCTGCTCTCACATGGCACTTGAACTAATTGTTGCTGTTGGAGATAAGGAAATCCTCTTCGTAACTCATCTAAGTTCAGGCTTCCCGAGGAAAACGCCTCCCAAATTAGGAACAGATCTGAAATCCCACTGTTGCGAACAGCTGAAAAGGTTGAGTGATTCCAACTGAAGAAATAGGGGGAGGCAAAGGGAATAAAGGAAGGGTTAATGAGCAGTAGAAACCACACCATTAATAGATAATCTAGTAAGGAGTAGTAAGATCCTAAAGATGTGTCTAGCGCCAGGAGCCGCGCGCAGTTCTGCCGCGTCTCTTTTCCCGACGTGAATAGTAAAAGCCAACATTTGGAGAAACCACCCGCTATGCCAACATTTCTAATGCTCTCATGCATTCAGTTTCCAGTAGACTGTAAAATGCCAGCTTGGTATAGTCATCTGAATTACTATACTTTCTTAGCCTTTTTTAGCATTCATCCCCAGTTTCGTACACTTGATCGCAGCAATGACCTCATCCCAATGTGCTGCTGAGGGGAGCTGCAGAGGGCCCTGCTTGCACCCTTTGTGCTGCAGCAGGTAACTCTGCCCAGCAAGGAAGGAGACTTTTTTTGGGGGGTAGTTTGCCACTTTTCCAGGAGGAAGTCGGAAAGCAACTGGCGAGTACTCCAACTCATTGCTTGAGGCCTAAATCTGTTGGAAAATAAATCTCTTCTCCTGTAGCCTGCAAAGATGTACACCTAACTTATTTCCAACTTGAAATATCACTCGTATTGCACCCGTTTTTTATTTTGCAGCTGTGTCTGCACAAACGTCTATGCCGCACGAAGGCTTTGACTTCGGAACTGTCTGATTTAGAAGCAAACATTTTTGTGGCATATTAGTCTTTGGAAGGCATCGTTTTGTCCCAGTACTATTCACAAGAAGTATTGTGCAGAATGCTGATTGACAAGAGTTAAATTCAAAACATGTAGCCATTTTCTGGTGTGTGGTTTTTTTCCTGATTGAAGGAAAACTACTTAGATGTTTGTTTCCAAAACGGCATCTGTCAGCAATCAAAGGGGAAAAATTGCATAAAACAAATGCAATTGTTTGGAGTAGCATTTCCTGGATCATGTTAAATGCTTGATTTGCTCCCCATTATGCTCACCAAATAATTTTATTTTCCACAATAATTGCAATATTTAACATGTTGTATTTAATCTTGTTTTAATGCTATTAACAACAGCCGCTTATGAAAGGCGTAATTGCTCTACGGGTAAGAACCCACCATCCCCAGCATCAGAAAGAACAATGGCAAAGTTAACTGCACCTAATTGTTCTGAATTTAAAATGCTGTTAACCAACAGCACTCCTCATTACTTTACACATAACTACTGTCAGGATGGAAATGGTGTCATGTTCCAATCATTCATAAGTGTAGACTCTTCCAAAAATATTTATTGGGTGTGTTTATAAGTAATATTGGGAAGTAAAGTCATATATTGGCACAGGAATACCTAAGCACTCTCAGAGCAGTGGTTAATACAGCAATCAAGAGAAAGTTTGTCAATAGATCTATAACTATGTCAGGTGGTGGAAAACCCTATAGACAGAACAGAGATTTATCAGAACTTGACTGGAATGACATGCAGCACAACTGGGTATGAAATACTAAATAAATTATAAGGAGGGTGGGGAAGCTGTTTGGTTTCAGAGGTAGGAGCAAAGAGAGCAGCATAAAATTGAATCTGACACTGATTCCAAGGCTGATAGTTACTTAAGCAGTTTACTTGATATTTTGCATGATAATTTGGCTGGAGGTTTTTTCAACAAACCACAGAAGGTATAGGTAGTGGTAACAAACCTGCAGTAACAGAAGATAAATGCTTTGGCCAGCCAGTAAAGGGACAGTTCTTGGCACAGTGTCCATCTTATTTTTTTTTATTTCTGCACTCAGACTAAAACTTAACACTTCCCATGCTAGTCAGACCCTTTTCCATAAATCCCAGTGGGACCATACCTGCTATCTGGAGCAAAAAAGAAAACTGGGATGCAAAATAATTGCATAGATCATTCACTAAAATATTTTTTGTGCAGTCCAGATTGGTAAGGTGGGGGTAAAAGTAAATACTTCCCCCTGCATGTTACATTAGTAGTCTGAGCTTACCCTTAATCATTTGCTTATCTCGTACATCACAGAAATCTGAAGGTATAATTGAAGCTCAATGAAAGTCAGCTCTGTCTTGTACTGAATGACAGTTTTGTAATGTGTGCAGACCAGGATTATAATTTTGCTGTAGCCAAACAGTTAAACAACAGTTAGTATACAAAACAATCAAATGAAGAATTGTGCACCCACGAGCTCCCCTTTTTTTTTCCTTTTTTGATACAAGCATAAATGGATATTGTTTAAAATAGAGCTGATATTTTTAATCCATTTTCCTTGTGTGCAAACTGCAAAGAAAGAAAAGCTTTGCAAAGTGTAGCTGTTTCTGCCTGAACAAGTTATATAATCCATAGCTCTACAGAACTAAGAAATCTTCCTGGTGAGAGTCTGTTTGCCAGTTGGGAAGTTCATTTCTGTGAGTGCTTAAGGAAGGGCTCCACTGCATGGCTTGAAGTGCCCTGGAATTAAGTGGTGGTGGTGGTCAGAGCCCAGTGACCATCACTGTGTGGGACACGAGGGGCTGATTTAAATGAGAAGCATTCACTGCCCCTTTAACAGTCATCTGTCATAAGTTATACTCTGGTTTTATGGTGCACCAGAAGTGGGAAACAGAGATAGGAAATTATATGATTATTTTTTCCTTTGTTTCCCCAAATGGCTTTTAATATCAGACAATAGCAGCATGCCATAACTTTTCAATTCCGTTTGTCTTGGAGTTGGCTTTTTCCAAGTCACCTCTGGATTCCTCGTGTGTATTTTGAATGTTGCAGAGAAGTTTTGCAGGACGAAGAAACAAACCCCTACGTGACTCTGGTTATCACCTGCTGGGATTAGGGAGAGTAACGTTAAACAGTTTGGAAATTAATACAGTAACAAGAATATGCTTTAAAAAAAAAAAGAAAAAGAAATTGTTCTGTTCTTGGGGAGTACTTTAGTCATTTGAGTCTTCATATGAAAAGTCATTCATTTAAACAATAAGATCTGGTATCTAAAATCAAGGAGCAATGAGCCAAAACTTGAACATTAAAAAAAAAAAAAAGAATATTTGATTCCTTCAGAAAGCTGCTGTCACTGAATTGAGAAATAAACTTCAGCAGCTTATGTTTTGCCTTTTGCTGCTTATATTATTCCATGCACAATAAGAAAAAAAAATGCAATCTTTTTTTTTTTCCTCAGTCTTATTTTTTTTTTTTTACCCCCCCAGTCACGTACATGAGAAAAGTAGCTGCGATAAACAGATACTGAATCGGACTGAAAGTCTTCAAAAAAAATAAAAAAACAAAAAAAACACACACCCAAAACATTGCATGATAGTCTCTAAGCAGTTCCATCTGTCAAGCAGAAATTTTAGGCTAATAGCCTGTGGCGATCTCCCTCCGCAGTCCACTACCTGCCTTTGTCCTATTAAATCTCTTTATTCTTCTTTAAAAAGAGGAAAGGAAAGTCTTGCAGACCAAAATCATCTGAGTGATGAAGCCCTAATTTTGACCGCCTCTCTTTGATGTTGAGCAGTGGGTTCTTATTTAAAAAAAAAAAAAAAGAGTGAGAGAGAGGGAGAGGGGGAGAGAGAGGGAGAGAGAGAGAGAGAGAGAGGAGAAGACAGTGCTTAGGAGCAGATGACTTTTCATCTCCACTTCACCTTGCCACTGGGTCTGTGAGAGATTGGTTCATTGTCAAGGAGATTTTTTTTTTTTACCCATGATTCCATATGGTATGGACCGGGCTACATGTTGCCCAACATGCCAGTGCAAATGTTTTCTCAATTAGGTGTCTTATCTCCCGTGAGTTAGCATCAGATGAAGCTTGCTGACAGCATAATGGCAGGGAAAACCTCCGACGGCTCCATCAAATGGCAGCTCTGCTACGACATCTCGGCCAGAACTTGGTGGATGGTGAGTTGGCAGCAGGACTGCTTTTTTTTTTTTTTTTTTCCTCCCTTTTCTACTTTCCCTCCCTCTTTGACAAAATGTCCCAGACCTCACATTTATCAAATTAACATTTGATTTTTTTCACACTCTTCAGTAGAGCAGCCTCACACTTGTCCCATTTGTGTGCTTTCCCCTGTGTAACAGGAGACCGTTAATGTGCACTGCAGCTTCCAGAGGGAAGCTTTTTCAATTCTCCTTAAGGGGTAAAAAAAAAAAAAAAAAGAAAGAAAAAAGAAAAAAAAAAGTATGCAAAGAAGTAGTTTGCAAAAAGCCTTGTGCAGAGTAACTTGTCTCAGTCGGCTGCCTAACGCTCAGTTTGTTTTACTTTATCTGCTGCTTTCAAGCGTTCGCGTGCGTGTGCATTTTTTCCCATGCGATATTTTGTGAAGAGGGGAGGTGGAAAGTTCAGTCCGATACAAAGCGAGACGGTTCCTCTGCGAGCCCGGAACGGTGCGGTCGTGTCGTGGTGGAAAATCATCACGTGTGAGAGGAGCATGTTTTGCGAGGTGCTGCCTTTCATCCAAGCCCCCCATCTAAATTTTTTTTTTTTTTTTTTTTTTGGTCCCCTCCGCTTGTTTACGTTAGAACAGGTTACGGGGCTGTGCTGACCTGGAGCCATGTGTTACAGATCCCCCAGAGCCTGGCTCTGGCTGCTTTGGGGCGCAATTAAAGTTTCAATAAAGTCCCAACGTGCTCCGTAGAACGAGTTAACTAGCATGTCATGGTCAGCCGGGCCAGACAACCTTTGACATCTTGAATCTATAAGAGGTATAGCGAGTTAGGAGGATGCACAATAGCCCATTGTAGCAGAAGATGCAAGTCCTGTTGTGAGGAAGAGAGTCCTCAAATCATTACTGCCCTCGTTAGCGTGTTGTCCGTTAGGGATTAATTCGTTAGCAGCGCATTTTTAGTTTTCTGTAATTATTATTCTTGCGGCAAGCGTGAATTCTTCCAGTGAGAGGAAAAGTTTGCTGCCAGGACAATGAATGTATTATCCGCTCCTAACTGGACCGTGAACCTCAGCTCGTTTCACATAGATATCAGTTAAAAAAGGACTGGCGAGTGGAATTACAAAACAAGGCATGATCACTTTCATTGTATGATACGCTGAAACAAGTCGGGGGCTTTCCCTCCCCCTCGCCGCCCAGGACCAATTTTGGTATCATTTGGAAAGTTTAAGACCTCTGAGGACTTGAAAGACTTTTAAAAGTGAGATCCGGAAGGTTTTTATTCTGCAGCTTGGTGGTGGCCATTGTGTCTATCATGTGGCTTGTATTTAAAGGTGTTTGGGCTCGGGTTGGGTGTTGTTTTTTTTTTTTATTCTGTTTTGTTCTGTCTCAACTCTTAATTTTTTAAACCGTCTATTAGAGGTTTGCCAGAGGTTGCCAATGAAATGTAACGTGCAGGTTTTGGTTAATGGGAATAGGGAAGGCAAACCACTTTACTTATAGTGCTGATTTTCCAATTAGACTTTCTGCCAGGGAAGTTGGAGGGGGAAGGGGATATTTGCATGCACATAAACTGTTGACTATTCATGTGACTTTTTTTTTTTCTTTAGCTTGTTAAAACCCTGTAAATAAGTCTATTGATTCTTAAGTTATCATTTTCAAAGCAAAGTTTTCAAGTGCCTGTTTTAACCACACTATTTGTAGCGTGCTGTGATTTTTGCCTTATTCTTGAGCCATTTGTAGATTTTATTACCACTCCTCTTTTATTGTCCATCGGCTGCTCTTATGATGAGGTATGTCAATGTTTAGTATTTAATAAGTATCCTTAAATCTTATTAGGCAGTTATTAGCACCCTATCGAAGGTGTCTGAGGAAGTTTCAGTTCAGTCACATTTATTTCACAGATGTTTTAGTACTGTGGATATAATATGTAAAAATGCTGGAAACATTTAGTAATGCACTTGCCTAAAAATAAACAGTTTTATAACCACACATGCTGGTGTTTAGATTAAGCATTGCAGAAAGTTCTCCTTAAACTTGAACATCACATCACTTATTTTCTAAGAGAACAACAACAAAAAAAAAATCACTAAAATAGCCTCTTATTGTGGAAGTTGTGCTAGATGAAAGACATTATTTTTAACTGAAATGAATAATTCAAAATCCTTACAATAGATGTGTTAATTGCAAATAATTTTGCTCAAAGTTTCAATTATTGATGGAGTAATAAGCAGTTTTTCATACAATCTACGAATCTAAAACATACAGCACAAAGTACATACATCTTTAATTTGTTTACCCCCAAACCTCAGCGCGTTTGCCACGTTCTTTTAATCAAAAATAATCTAGAGAGCAGATTTCAATGTTTTAAAGACAAATAAAGCTTTTAAAATTACCTCATGCATCATCTGGCTGCACAAAATCTCAGCTGCACAGTGCTAAACTTCGGTTTGGTACTGCCAGCATACAAAGAGATGAGTGAATACCCCTTGCACCCATATGGACTCAGCTGCCAGCTCTGTGATATGCAATTTTGCTTTTTAATGAATCGTAAACAATTTGTGTGTCAAACGAGGGAGTTTGTTTTCTTTCTGGAGCAGGTTCTAAATCTGTTTGAAGCTATAGCTCTATCCTGTACCGGCGTATTCTGCCCAAATTTAAAGGTTCTGTGTCATTTTGATGAAAAGACCTGTTATAATGAAAGAAACTGCTTTATAAAAGGCTGGGTGTAGTAATCTCTTTCTTTCTTTCTCTTTCTGTCTCTCAACCTCACACTCTCCTTCTTTCACTCCAGTCTATAGCATGTTTATAGCTAGCTAGCTGGAGATAATGGAGATTGGTTGATTGCATGATTAGTAAAATGAATGGTTTTTTGCATTGGGCAAAGCAGCTTGCATTTTTGAAAGGTGACTTTAAAATGCAGAGTTCTAATTTTGACCTTATTTTCTTTCATAGATAATCTTTATTAATGCTCCTTTAATTCGTTTTTCCTCATCACAGATAGTTATTCTCTCCAGCCATCTGATGGAATAGCTAATATATTTTATCTTACTTGCCAAAACAGCAAGAGGTCAAACTAAAAGAAAAACATTATTTTCCCTTCTTGTAGACAGTTATAAATGTTTCAAACTATTGCAGTAGAACTCACAGGATTTGTGCAGTTTAGCTATAATTACATTGCTCACCACTGTTTTAAAACAGTCTTTTGATACTTAATCTATTTTTTCATGCACTTTGATTAAGTAAATGCTAAAAAAGTTAATATTTTGGTGACATTGTAGGTGAAAAAATCCCCCAAGATGCTGCAAATTTGTGTGAGGAGAGGTGATATACTTTATTTTAAAAATTTATTTTTGTAATAGCAAATACTGTAAGCTGTGGAGCAGCTTGAAGAGGTTAATTAGTTTGTTGGGAAAATAATCATTACTTTGCAATCATTGGAACTTTTTATTTAAATTTGATGCTGTGACAGGGACACTAAAGGGTTAGTCACAGAAAGTTTCAGTCCTCTGTCTTGCATTTGTAACAAATATGTGCAGCTGTACTACTTTTATAAACATTTATTTCAAGCTGATTATTTTTTTTAAATCATTTGCTCCAGCAAGCCAATATGAAGTGACTATCACATATGTTTAACAAGGGATTGTCTTCAAGATTCCTTTGCACGAGGTTATTGAAACACAAGTGCAGCAAAGGTATATCCTGCAGGAAAATTCTCTATAAAAATGCAAAACTAAAGACCTTGGGCTAAATTCTCAACTTTTATGCTGCTATCAACCCCGAGTCGCTGAGTTAGGAGGAGTGAATCAGCTCCAGGTTTACTTACCTGGGCCACTCGGAGCCAACTTTGACCCCTCTTTTGAATTCTCACTCCAAAGAGTTTCAAACCCCAAACTCTTCTCTTTCGTGAAATGTCTGAAGAAAAAAAAGCCTCTATTAATAAATAAGAAGCATTTCCAATGACTCCATGTATGAGTTTGCATGCAAATTGCTGTTGTGGAATATGACAGTTGGAGCACATCTTTCAGTCAGTTTCTGAAATTATTATTATTACTTTTATTATCCAGCAGCTCAGTGCATATACCTTTAGTTTCTTTAAATACCATAAGCTAAAAGAGAATTTATTAAAGATAGTAGGACTGGAACTGCAAGTGGTCATTTTGTTATTTTTAAATGTTTTTTGGAACTCAACATCATTTTTCCACTGGAGCTCTTGGTAAATACTTCTTTCACACCAGAATGGCTGAAATTGCTCAGGTAACTTAGAGGAAAAAAAAATTCCAAATGTTATTAGCGTTTCCATCAATTAAGAATTAATATAATCCTCCCTATAAATCTCACTGCAAATGAGATTTAAAACATGCATCTAGTTAACATGTAATGTCATCATATGGAAAGCTGATTGTTCCTACCAAACTTAAAGTGCAGAAACATGAAACACTCAAAAGTAGTATCTCTTATTGAAATCACTGTTTCCATACATAATCTCATCTAAATTTATCATGGTAATCCCCACATGCTGTTGAACCATACATGGCTTTGATGATTTCTGTTTCCTACTTATAATTTGCTGTCTGTCAGAAAGCATACATTTATTAATACCATCCTACTCCTGCCCCTTTAAAAATAAGTGTAACATTGCAGCAGGAGTTTTCTTTGTTTTATACAGTAACTCTGTTCATACACAGCTCAGCTGCTGTGTAAATGATTTAAATAAAATTATTCCTTCTTTCAGAATTGCTAAATTCCGTGTATAACTTGAACGCTTATTCCCGTGCATCGTTTCACATACTTCAGAGTATCTTCATTTTCTATACGTGGCCTCCTTTTGCCTAAAACTCTTTGCCCTACTTGTTTTCTACTTTTTCCTTCACCTGTCCTGAATAGTGGCATGAATGTTTCTAATTTAAAGCCAGAGAAGTCAGTGGCTGATTAGAAGACAGGAAATTGGAGGATTAAACTGTCTGGTTGAACTTCCTTTACTTATCAGTACTGTGTAACTTACACTGGATTATAAACTCATTGAGACAATTTCTACAGTGTATCCGTACTTCTGTTTTCTTAGTCTTTATTTTTCTGCAGAGAAATACAGAAAATAAGAAAACGGGTAGTTTGTGCCTAAAAAAAAAATACGTTTTCATGACACTGAGGCACCGTAGGTTTAAATGAAACGTGTATTAAGTGTCTTCAGATACAAGAATTCTTTCAGTTCTGCACCATGCAGGTCTAGAATACATATTTTAAATTAATTTTAACATGTAAACAACCAAGCAACAGATACTTTCGGGGAGGGGGAGGGAAATGACATCATTTTGGTAAGAGGAGAATGCACCACGTTAACCCTTGTTCAACCCTCTTCCCCTCAGACTTTCATGTTTGTTGTAACACGATGGTGTAGCTGTAGGACACCCGGAGGAAGGGTGAGAGAGAACAGACAGGTTATCCAAAAAAATTACTTGGGCTCCCAGTGCTGCCCTCTGATCCAGGAGCCAGAGAGCTGACATCATTGCCTGACATTTACTGGGGGAGAAGGATGGTGAGCAGGCAGCTGCCTAACCAGGAGGAGAATGGAGAAGAGCACAGCTTTGTACCCTTGTGGGCCAGCTCATTCTGACTGTTAGTGCCCAGGTATTCTTTTCAGTGCTCATCATGGCCCCTGGTTAGAAAATAATTGTGATAGTTGGGTAAAGCAACAATTAGTATGATCTGGAGGACCTCTCTTGTGAAAGATAAATAAGGAGGACTTCTAACCTCAGCCTGTGTTGTACCTAAGGTGTTTCTGTGCCTACCACTCACCATCATTTAATTTTACACACTGGATTGAGAGCTGGAGGTGTCCAAACTGTACTGAATACCAGACCATAAGAGGAAAAATAAAAAAGACCTAGCACCATAGGTCTAACACCTTGATGTGAATCCAAAAGCTGCAAGATTAATCATATATTCCACTTTAAACACCAGGAATGGATTTTTTAAAGTTGGTTGGGCTGCTTGTGATGGTTTCTGGCAGTCTGGTCCTGCCATGTTAGTCAAGCCCTCCACTGATACTGGAATTACTTGAAAACAGAGGTGAAAATAAAAGCATATACTGAAATTTTTCTCTGGCACGGTCTTGTTAGTTTCCATGCAAATGAAAAACCAATTTGAAACTTTTTGTAAGTTAGTCAGTAAATATTGGCTTTCCCAGCCTTCATAGGAAAGGAAAAAGGCAGAGTTTTTGGTTTCTTGAAATGTTGCCTGTGTTTTAATCTCAGGGTGAGTGTCTCACTGCTGCTAGGAGCATGGTTGACTCCTCTCCCTCGGATGTGGTCACAGACACCCATTAACATTTAATGAGGATTTTAGGATGAATCAGGTTGTTTCTTTGATACTTGAAGAAAAAACTGTGAGTTCTTAACAGCATGGTTTGGACTGATAATGTCTGTTATTTCCATTAACATCACTTGGAACTTCTCTTTCACAAGCATCACAGGTAATAGCTACAGAACTCACTGCAAATGCTGGAGCTCTTTGTAGGTACACACAATGCACTTCATCCTCCCACAGAAACCAGAGACCTTGCCACATTCCCAAGAAATCTGACTGACCTTGGAGCAGCAGGAGCCGTTCTGCTTGTGGTGCCTTCAGAGAAGGTGCTGTAGAAGGCTACGAAAGCTCTTTGTGCCCAGAGGTTTTAGAATTTATGTTCCCTGTGATGAATATTTCTGCATTTACTTTCCATAGAGGAGAATATTGAAGAGCAGTTCTCAGTAAGATTTAAAAAACCATTAGATTTCTCATCTGTTTTCAAAGACGAAAAAGATGTCAGCAAATGGAGGGAGATTCAAAATATTTTGTCTGTTATAAGCATGTCTGTTGTTCTTTGGTGGGTTTTCATTTGTTGCTTTTATTTTTTTTTTTTTTCAGAGGCTGTGAAACGCATAGTTAGCAATACAACTAGATATGGGTGGAAGTGTTGGATAGTACAGATGGCACTGTAAGCTTGTAGACTTTTACTACCAATAATTGCAATGCCCTTGTTTTCAGAGGAGTGTAGGTTGCCCTTGATGTACACAAACAGTCCTATTAATTTCACAACTCAATTGGAATCATACACTCTGATTGAGGTTGTCAATAGTAACAGTGGAAATCAGAGTATAAATGATGCTCTCAAGTAGGCCTTTCTGCTTTAAATGTGACTCGAAAGACGTGGGGTGTATGTGGTCACTAAAAGTATTTCTGTAGCTGAGGGAGTTTGTGAGTAAATTAAAGGGGAAGTTTTCCATTATTTTTAATCCTGAATTTAATTAGGATGGAAAGAACGTACCTGATTCTGCACGGAAATAGGTTGGTATGCATAAGTAGTCATCTTCCCTCTAGTAGAAGAAAATGGAAATGCAAAGTAAAGACTGGTTTATAACAAGGAAATATAAAAAGTATCCCAGAGTGACCCAAATTAACCTTTTATATTTTGTAAGAACAGAGAAAAACTGTTCCACTTGATCATTCAGTCAGCGTGTCTATTCGCTCTTGGGAATGAATAGACACAACATGCATGTGCATTTCTGCTTGCCAGTATTTTTTTTTTACTAGAAATATTTTTATGATTCTATTTGAAGAAACCAGTCAAGAAGCATAGGTCAAACACAGGTTATTTTTGGGCTGCGACTGAAAGGTGAACTGCCAAGGTTTTTACAAGAGTGCAAACAGAACAAGTTTTCAAGGATTACAAGCAAGCACACGTAAAACTCAAATTTACTCTTGATCTGCTGCTAATGAGGACTTAGTTTAGACAAATTGCAATGTACATAAGCATTGCATTAAGACTTGTTGCTTCCTCTCCTTTTATCTTGATTTCCTAAGGAAATGAGGCTTAAAAGATCAGCTGCCTCTCTGCCATGCGCAATGAAGGAAACTGTAGTGTAAGACATGATTTAACACACCCAAGGAATTCCCTGATGCTCAAAGATTGATGAATAATTCTTAGACAATTTAAAAGAAAATAATGGCTTTCTTACAGGTTGTAACTGTCTCACCTGGTTTTATAGGATACAATGTTTTCACTACAGAAACACATAGAGTGGCTGAAATTTATTATGTTTCTCTGGACACCCATTCTTTTCATTCTAAATGAAGCTTTTTAAGAGTCTCCCGCAGAGAAAGGAAGGAAGGTGCTTTTCACAGGATTTTGTGGAAGGGGAAAACATAAGCCTAAAATGATGCAAAATCCTTGGTATGAAGACCTAGCTCCCAACAAACAATGACATTTGCTAATTTCTAGTCAGTTTGTGTCAAGAAGACAAAGTCTGAAGAATAGAAAGAAAAGGCCTGACCAAAGCGTGGTTGTTCAGCACAAGCACTGGAAAGGAGAGAGGGAGGAGGGCAGGCTTTGGTATGAGAATGTTTCCTGGTGTTATGAAGAGCAGTGTCCAATAGCTCATACCTAAGCAGAGACAATCACCAGGTTTCTTCTCACTCCTCCAAATCTCTCTTTGAAGTTTTCTTTTTCCTTACTTCAAATCCCATTCAGTAACATATGGGCTACCAACTGCTCTGGTCTTCCAGGAACTGGACCATTGCACATTCAAATAACTTTGTGGGTTTATTTTCCTCTCTTTGTATGCAGAGGCAGGGTTTGAATTGCAGATTAGGAGCTCATTTGCCCAAACTCTTCTGCACCGAGGCATCTCCATAGCAGGAAGCCAAAGAGCCAGAGGACAACAGCAGTGGCTGAACAAACCAAGGCTCAGTGCCAGCTCCATGAGATGTCCCCCATGATCAGCAGTGCAGCCACTTTTGATGGCATCTGCTCAGTTCCAGCATTTCAGGGAACACTTCAGGGGATTTTGCTGTAAACTCTGGTGAAAACCTGAGAAAAGGAAAACAAAGAAAAAAAAGTGAAGATCAGGCTGACAAAGTGCCCCTGTGGCACCAGATTCAGAGAAGTCTAATGCTCTGCTGTTTGTCATGAACCACAGCTCTGCATCCTGGTGTCTTCCACTTGCAGCATGACAAGGTTTGTGGTTTAACCTTGGGACCTATATGAATGTATGGAACCAGCTGGTCCCATCTTTGGTGCCATTCACCTTTCTGTTACTTGTCCTGATGCATCTAGTTTCAGATCTGCTCTGTGATCATGGAACTGATCCTGCAGAAAAAAAAAATGGTAATATGCAGAGACACTGGGAAGGAGCACAAAACCTTAGCCAAAAAACTGCTGATCTGGTCAAAAAGTGAATCATTTGCTACCTAAGAACTGAAAGATTGGTGGGCTGGGAATTGTGAATTTCCTTTTCAACAGAATAAGAGGCTAGAGACCAAATGACTGGAAGTTGTACCCTGAAAAATAGTGTGAGACGAGGCCTTCTGGAATATGTGAAATAAACAGGCTGATAAAGGTGGGGTGGTTAAGCTGTAGAATTTGGAGGATGGTGACAATTTCAATTTGATGCAAACATCTGTTCATGTGCTTTGGATTGAAATAACCAAACACCTGCACTTCCATCTATGTGTTCATGCTCGTAGTTGTCTTTGTTCTGAGCAGCTTTTCTGGGTCCATGCTCCAGGACAGGTGTGCATAAGCATAGTGTAAAACTATTATTTGTGTGCTGTAGGTGTTTGCACCTGCAAAATGCAGGTGCCTGTTTAAACATGTGTTCTTGCAAGCAGATCTGCAACGTGTTTCCCTTGGTTTCTGTAGAGGTATGCCAGATCCAGCACTTAAATTTGTCTCACCCTAGCAGAAAACTAAAACTCACTTACCTCAAAAAGGGTGTTAGGTGTTAATTGATGGGTTTCCAACTTTATCTGGAGACAGATGCTATACTATAATTGAAGTACATTATTTTATTTAAAAGTTACTTTTCAATATAAGCTCTTAGAGAATGAGGGGAGCTAAAGGTAGGAAAGGCTGTGGAGCCTTTCCATCTAGCAGCAGTCTGTTTTTTAGTGTTTATTTATTGCTGACTTTTATTTTGCCTTTAAGCCAAACACTATGGGTTACTCATATAGCATATGCTTCTTCACTCTGCACACAAGTAAAAGCAGTGATCACAAAATCAAGATAATATTCTAATAAAACTTGACTGAGGATGCCTGAAGTGGTACGTATGCTCACACTGTGTGAGAGACAGAGATCTCTGTGCATGCCACTGTTTCATATTAAGTAGGAGCTTGGTAAATTGAGTGGATTACTGGGATTTCATTAAAAATTAAATGTACAATTATTTAGATGAATTTTTCACATATGCTTGTGGGCAAACAATTTTTGATTAGTTGTTGACATATAGTACACACAGTGTGTGTGTGTGCGTGTGCACATGTATATTTACATGCAGGATATATAAATAAAATACAGACAGTAATGTAGTGTTAGTAGAGTCCACTGGTAGTCATTAATTTGACAAGTCTTATACAGGGTAGAGAGAATGATGATCCTCAGCTTGAAAAATTGTTTTCACAACACCACATTAAGACTTATTTATCCAATAAGCAGTGTAAGAGCTCAAGACCAAGCACGGTTCCTCCCAGCTCTCTGCTCATTTTATCTGGCTCTTGGAAGAAGTTTCTCTTCCAAATGCTGCCAGGGAAGGGAAGCCATGGAATGGCTTTTACTGCAGTGCCTGTCCCTGGCCTGGGATTGCAGGATTTCCACCAGTGGAAAGAACTTTCTCAGTTAGATTTTAATTAGAAATTAGGTAGTAAAGCTAGGGAAGAGATTTGTAAAGATCTGAAGTGTCTGAAGAGGAGCAGCTTGAATAGCACTGTATTAGTCATGAGGCAAGGAAGGAAGAATGTTGTCATGATTTGCAAGTAACATTGTTCAGTAAACGAAGATGTGTGAAGCATTTGCTAAACTAAATTAGTTCCAAGGTTTGGTGCACATTTGTGTAATTCTGTTCATTGAAGCTTTGAACAATTGTGAAGGAAAAAACAAACACATCTCTTTAAAAAAAAAAAAGGGAAAAACAAAAAAACTTGAATTGTTTTCTGGTGGTGTTTATCTTCAGCAATTCTGCTGCCATTTTTCATATTTCAGACAGAATAATTAATCATCACAAATAATGCATTGTAATCCTACCCTGAATTTTATTTTGCAGTGTGGACCTAACAGAGACTTCTCTTTCCCTGACATAGGAGTTGTAGAGAAGTTTTAGGACCTTGTGTCTCCTAAATTTACTGTAGAGGCTGTTCATCAATAGGTGACCTTTTTCTAACATGAACTCAGTGTGCAGAAAGGGTAAATCTTATGGTTTGAGTGTTCCCCATTAAGTATCATTGAGTAAGTGTAGCCACATACTTTTTCTTATATTATCTTGTGATTAAGTTCTCTAATATCTCTTCACAGGGAGGGGGGATGCTGTGTGCACTCTTAAGTCATGTTCTCAACACCTTCAATGCACCTCTGACATTTACCCTTCTAGCTGGGATCTTTAGCTTTGTGCCACTATACTTGTTGCTGTCTTACTCAGTTAAGAAGTACAAATAGCCCCAGCATTGCCAGATGCAGTCCCAGGCTGGATCATTACTCCAGATTTGAGGTTAATCAACTGCAAATTCCATTAGCTTCATACAGAGTGAAAATAAAGAACAGACGGTCTCACATGTGAGCCAGAAGTCAGGTGCAGCACAATACAGCCAGCCTTCAGGTAGAGGGATTTTTTCCCTTCAGCAAACATCTCTGAGATAAGACCAAAGGATCAGATCAAAAAGGCTTTTCATGAAAGTTTTATAGACTCCCATCCTTTTTATTATTTTTTCCCCCTTTTCTTTCCACTTCCAATCACGAGTGTTGGTTCTTCTCTTTATTCTGGTGGGGGTTTCACCCCTTTTCCTCCTGAACTCTACAGAAAGTCACTGCCAGGAACTCTATTCTCGGGCATCTCGTGTTCTTTACCTACCTGTTGATTGTACCAGCAACTTGCTTCATCACTCAGGGAAGTTTGGGTCTGATATGGGGGCAGTTTTCTATTAAAGACCCACTTAGTAAGATCCCAGGCTTGCAGATGCTGACATAGAAATGCTCCTGGTGAGAGCTGCCATGGATTTCAGAAGGACTGACAATATCAGAGCTGGACACACAGGAGAGCAGGAGCAGGAACCACGTCCAGACACTTCCCTGCTGCTTTTACTCTGTGCTCTGTCTCTCCCTCCCCCCACACCCCTTAGTGGTTTTGGCTTCTCATTGGTGGTTTGCTCATCAGGCCCTTTAAAATCTGTTCAGCATTCCTCCTCTTTTTACGTTTACTACAAACAGTCAATATTTAGAGGGGTTTTTTAAAAGCAATGTGCAGTTGTCTGCAAATAATGCCTCTGATAGAGCTCAATTCTCTAAAGCAGAAGCTTTCCTATCAAACAGGAGGAGCTATAGGGAAGCCAGGTCTGTGGCCAGAAGCTGAGCTACTGCTGCCCAGGGAGCACAATGCACTTCCCAGACTGAATTCTGAAAATTTATATTAGCAATGTGTTTGCCAAATGCTGTGAGGTTTTGTTCTTTGCATCTTCATCGTTTCCCCCAGGTTTGGTGGGGAAGGGAGGTGCCTGTGTGTGTATCTCCCTATATACATATGTTAGATTATCACTGGCACACCATCACAAAAGGTTAGGGAAAATATTGCTGCCAACAGAACTAAAGATTAAATAATCCAATCTCTGGGAACTGTAAACTAACAATCACTATCACAAATGGGCCCTTTCTAATCATAGTTTGTGGTGGAATGAAAGATGCAATTGTCTGGAATTGATGAATATGGGATCCATGCTGGCTTTGGGGTCAAAGGTGACTTCATGCAAAGGTCCCTTTCTCTCTGGCACTGCTTCCTTTGTATAGCATAGCTTGGCAGCTATCTCTTTGCACTTCGGCTACCTGCCAATGCAGCTGGTACTGTGCAACTGTCTGGTACAGACTACAAAGCATCACTCAGCAACCAGCAGCTCCGCATGGGGCCCCTTTTCTAGGATGACAAAGAAAGATGGGCTATACATTCTGCCATCTATGCCCATTAAAAAGACTCTTAAATTGCGTTGCTACAAGTTATTGTTAATTATGTAGTAGTCACTGGATCTGTATGATCCTTTTAGGGGTTGATAATCTTTACTGTATGCTGGCAGCGTAAGTAATCAAGAGGAGGGGGAAAAAAGATCAGTATTTTGTTGTGTAAAAAGTAAGAATGAATATGGTTGGTTGCTGACACATGGACATATGAATGAAAACTTCATTTGGATTATGTGTGCTACAGGTTTGCAGCATATGCAAGGGAAAAAATGGATCTAACTAGGCAAATGACTTGTGAAGTAGTGTCCTTATAGTTTCAATATTCACGTTTCAGTTAAGCCTGGGAAGTGTTTCTATTGGTAAGCGTTTATCCCTGAAAGCTTGGTGGTTGTGAAAATGTGCCTTGAGCTGCAACTGAGAAGGAAAATAATGTTCTGGTTATATTAAAATAAACAATTTCAGTTTAGAAATAATGAAACTAATCGGTGTTTAAATTATGGGATTCTAACAACCTTAGTGGCATCCTCACTTGGCAGACTGGCAGGATGCTGATTGTCTTCAATACTTTTCTCCCTTGGTAGTGCTTTTTCTTCCTGTTCTTAAGAAATTGTTTGTAGTGTGTCCAACAAAAGGCAAATATTCGTCCCTCCTAAACTGAGGTCCTGCTTCTCTCCTGAAGAATGGCCAAGCCACTTCTGTTCTTCAGTTCAGGAGTGATGAACTGTACTGCAAGTAAATCTGCAGGCCTGATTCCAGTGGATATTTTCCAACTCCTTTAAGTCCATCAGTGTTAGCAGAACCCTGGAATAACAAATCTGTGGCAAGTGAGATGGGATGGTGTAATTGCAACTTGTCTTACATTTTTACTTTGATCTTACATTTGGTTAAGATGTATAGATGACTTACTACATAGATCCAAGTTACTTCAACTTCAGTATCTTGGGCCAAATGCTTAGATCCTCTCAGCTGGCATAGCTCCACTCAAGTTAATGGAGGTTGACCAATTGACCCCTCCTGAATATTCTTGTTTTTTCCCCAAGATTTCAAGTCTGTAAAGAAAATGGTGGTACCTGTTTACTCATGGCTGGGTTTTTTCCCCCTTTTCTCTTTTCCTGCTTTCTCTGCACTATTTATGAACTTGCACTTGCATCCTGTAGAGCTGGCAGACGTCCTAAGATGTACACCAAGTTCTGGGGAGGAAACAACACTATTTCTGTGTAGTACCACTCTGTGAGTGAGTCTGTTGAACCACTTTTATTTCCTCTTTTGTTCAAATTACACACAAAATCTGAGAGACACAAGGTACAACAGGAGGAGACGAGAACCTCCAGTCTTCAGTTTCCCTCTTTCCTCTTTGCGTCTAATATTCCTTTGCTTGCCTTGTCCTGATATCAGCTATTTGAAATAGTTATATATAATTTAACATTATACAAAAGTATTGTCATATCAAACATAGTGAAATGGATTCCAAAAACACCATCTGGTATTTGGGAATGCACTGTGAGTTGGGAACGTGAGAAGAGATATTCTTTGCCACTTTGCTTGGGACCCAGCCATTAGCAGTGTAATTGCCAAGAAAAGGTGACAGGCTTCAGGCTTAATGCAAGTGGTTTTTTTTTTTTTCCCCTCTCTCTCTTCCCCAGCCTGTTAACTCTATGAGTCCTAAGCTAAATGCAAAAGGCACTGTAAGGGCAACACAATGGCAATAAAAGAAAAAAACAAAACGAAAACAATAGGCTCCCTTAAATTAAAAGGCAGGGCAGAAAATGAAAACAGTAACTGGGCTCCTATAAGAAGACAAGAATAAGTGAAAGGAAAATAAGCTTGTTGAGAGGAGGAAGGAAAACAAGACATATATGCTTTGAAGCTGCAGTGTGCTACATAGAATCGTTCTCTTAAGTAGTGGATTTGTAATGATTAGAATTTCCCAAGCTTTATCCAAAAGCTCATTTCAAAGCCATCATTAGTTTCCTCTAATCCACCCAAAATTGCAGAACGCATATTGTGAAGGTCATCCGTGACCATTCTAACCCTGGTTTATTTGATATTATCTCACTTCTTCTGTATCTCCATCTATCCCTTTAAGGAGAGGGGGATAAGAGGGAGGGTTTAATAAATTAAAATCTCAGATTGATTTCTATGGGAATATTATTCTGATGTGTAAGAACCCAAAGGGCATGCATACTGCAGTTTATGTAATTTTGTGTTGCTTGCCTGCACGCTACCACTGGCAGGTGTAATTCTAACAAGTTTTGCCAATGTTTCTCACCTGAGAACCAGATCAAACATGAGGGAAGTAAAAAATCAGAGCTATTTGAACAAGGATCAAAGCCCCTGCGTTACATGCAGAAAGGCAAACTTTGCAGCAGAGGATGAAAACGAGTGAATGGCACAGGAAGGTTTTAATCTTTATTGATTTCCATCTAACATTTGAAATACAGCTTTATTAATTCTGAACTTAAAAAAAAGGCCGCATTGATTTGTTTCGGTATGTCAGAAACTGCCATGCCACAATAGATCTGTTATTAAATTACACAAAATAAAATGATTTCTGGTGGGTGTATCTAATGCCTGCCAAATTAGATGAAATGAAAGCTAACCCTCTGAGTCTAGCTGTTGTTTTTAAATATTTATGTCTTTAACAGACATTTGTGTGTGCCATGAGGGGGACTAGAAACTCCTTTGCTATCAGTCAGTTTATGTAGACATGCAAAATTCTTACAATCTCAGTACCAGACTCGCATGAAATGTTCATCACCACAAGTTCTTTCAATTTATTTGAGATTAGCTTGCTGATTCCCCATGCTGCCATGTTGGCTCCCATTACTTATTTATTTACTGCCACTGCGTTTCGCTGTGAATGAGTTCTGAGAGCAAAAATTGACTCTACAAGGTGTAGCACAGATTTTCAGCCAGGAGCCCCAAACCCCCTTTACTGCAGAAAAGGTGGTGACAGTCCCATGGGTGCCAGATTGCTCAAGGGGCTGAGAGAGAAGCTGTGAGCCCAGAGCTTGCCCTCTCTGCCGGCAACCATCCTCATGATGCTTTGCCCTGAAACAAACAGCACAGAGCTGGGCCTCGCCAGGCATCCAAGAGGGAAAATTAGTCAAACATCACAATAGGATATTTTTTTTGTTCTTTGTGAATGTTTAGGACTGGGGTGGGTTTTACCCTGGTCCTGCTCAACCTGCCTTTCAGCACCGTTTGCTTCTGAGATGGCAGCAATGGTCTCTGATACGTCTCTTATTTAGTACCGGTACCAGGCAGTCCCTGATGGTGTCCCAAACCCTGCTAAGAACCCGACCTGACTGCAGCCCAGAAGAAAGATAAAGTTCTGATTTCTATCTTAGAGAAATAAATGCACTTTTCAGGCAAATTCACTCTCTGAGTGCTTTCTGAACCTTGTAGTGTAGTCAGCAGCTCTGACTGGGGATGTGCAGCTTGGCAGGAGATGGGGTGGTGAGGGATGCACCCTATGTGGAAAGAAACACAGAGGTTTTGTGTCTGCAGACACTGAGGCCCTCAACCAGTTCAGTGACAGGGGGACAGACCACATGGAGATTCCTGATTCCCACTCAGAGAAACACAAACAAAACTTTTGCAATTTAGTTTCTGAAGTGTCGTATTTACCTATGAAAACTTTCATACATGAGAGAAAGATCTTCAATAAAAAAATTATATTACTACTTGCAGAATTTCTCCTTTAGGAGAAATTGTGCCAATTCTCTCCTTTTTGTCTTTGCTTTTCTTTGACCTTTTCTCGTTAAATAATCAAATGCTTATAGAATTTGTTTTACAAAATTTCAATCAACAACAAATCTGTATTTTTATTTAGTAAGCTAATATTACAAAAGTACGTTTTGAATCTCCTGAGCAGCTGCAGCCTGCTCAGGGTTTTGTGACCCAAAACTTGCTGTTGTGGTTAACAGCACCAATACTTTTATTCAGCACAATCCACTCCCCATCCATCCCCACTGCATGGTGCAGGACACCCTGGGTGGGTGCAAGCTGGAGTATCCTGTGCCCAGCTCTGTCCTCAGGGCCCTGCTGCCACCACCCAGGGATCCAGGTCTGGGCACACAGATGCTTACTGGGGTGGTGATGTGCCAGCTCCAGCAGCTCATAGCTTTTTATTACCTTAACAGATACGTCCCACCCACAGCAATGTAGAATTATTAGATCTTTCTCATTGCTTTTTTTCTTTCTGCATCAAGGGCCTTGCCTGTTCTTCCCTTCCTAACCCATGCCAGGCTGGGGGTTTGTTTTGCTCTCTGGTGACATGATGACAAACTGCAAACGAATAATGAGAAGCAATCAGAATTAAAATGGCAAAAATATTATTAGTTGCTGTCCCCCCCCCCCACGCCCTTACTCCCGCACCCCTCTCCTGTTTTCCCCTCCCTCCTCTTTTGATGGCAGGCAGAAAATGCAGATGCCAAGGCAGCGGAAGATATTTTTAAGCAGGAGCATCTGGCTCCTTGGCAGACTCCACAGGCAGTTGGTTTGGTTGTTTTGGAGTTGCCTCTGGGTCTGTCACATGTTTTGGCATCTGACTGATTGTCTGGGCTGCCTCCTCTTATTGGACATATTTTTTCTTTGACTCACCTTTGATTTTGAATTATCTCTTTATTTTCCTTTGCCAGTGAACAGCAACTTTAGCTGATCCTGGGCTTGCTTATATAGAAATAGTCCCAGTCAGTCCCTGCCTGAGGCTCACAGGAGTCTCCTCCCTGCCCCGTCCGTGCTACCGAAGGTGCTGGCTGCAAGCTTTGCTTCCTTGGGATTCAGGTCAGGCTCCGAGTGCTCCCTGGGAAGGAAATTATTCCAAGGAGGAGAATTTCCCGCATCCAAATATCTGGCCAAAAGCACAGAGACGTTGCTCACAGTATATACTTTATTTGTGTATGTTTTCTTTTTTAATACATATGTGATTATTATTCCAGGGAGAGGGTTTGTCTAAAGAAGTGTAGTTTCATAGATTTTAGCGGCAAGTGGGAAAACCTGCTTGCAATGACAGGTCCCTTCCCTGCTGTTTAAAAGAAAAGTTAGAAGCTTAGCGTTGTTTTTCTCTTTCCTTAGCACAATAACTCTTGAACCAAGCTACTTTTTCATTCAAAAAACCCTTTTTCCCCTACATATCACGATGAGGCAGCCTGGAAGCCTCTCCCTGAGACTGCCCCAGCCCGAGGAGTCAACTCGGGGTTTTTCGCCTGCCGGAGCGGTGAGGATGGCAGAAACAGGTGGGCTCACAGCGGGGAGCAGTGGCTAAAGCCCCACCACAAGTTCTGTTGGGATTTTTTTAGGTGGCTAAACTAAATCTAATTAAACCAGAGCATGTTTAAATGAGCTTTGTTTAATATGTGCTTCGTATAGCTCCTTTATCCATATCGGCGAGTTCTTGGTTTTATTATTAGCGAATTAATTTTTCTGTCTTTCCTGATATTCCCAGGGATTGAATGGATCATTTCTCTGAAAGGTTGAGGTTGGGTTTACATTTCTAAAATGTGGGGTTTATATTTCTAAAATGTTGGTTTGGAGAGGTCCTGTGAACCAGTCCTTACTGTTCTCCGGAGGCACCACAAAGGCAAGATGTAAATCTGTGCTTTCAAGCTAAAGTGAGAAAATATTCCACAGAGAAAGCATTTTTCCTTTAAGGAGAAGGCAAATATAATGGAGAAAAAAACCTGTAGTTTGTAACACTTGTAGTTTTGAAAGTAACCTCGTAAAAAAATAGTTTTTCCACTAACCTGACGTAAAGAAGGCATCACATAAAATGTGTGCTGTTTGGAATTGTTTCTTAATTACACCAAATAAAACTAAACTCATCCAGGAAAAGGGAAGAGAAAAATACAAATGGTGTTTTTAGACAAAAGGTGCCAGTATGTCTTTTTCACTGGAGTTAATGTAATGCCTAAAATGGAAAGCTTGTCTCTGACCTATCATTTTTGCCTCAGTCAGGTACGTGTTTAGAAGCTCTCTGTATATTATCCCTGTAAATAGTAAGGATGTCAGAGTCTGGGGACTTGGCAGATATGAAATAAAGCTATTTATTCCCAGGGCAGGACATTTTGGGCAGCCAAGCTGCAACCTTGTCTCTTACCCTGTTCCTTCCTACCTGTATGCAGTAGGGAAAGGCAGAGTAGCTCCAATTATTCTCCAGTTCACAGACAAAGATGACAAGAAAGATTTTAAAACATGAAAGAAGCTTTTATTTGCCATTAATTTGTATGTGTAGAATGGAAAAAAACCCAAAACTAATTTTAATTCATAAACCAGTGACTCAAGGAGCAGGTGGAAAAAAACTCATACACGTGAGCACACACACCTTACATAAAATTACTTTTACCAACTGATCCTGAGTCTTGGCATGACTGATTCCAGGAAAAGTCCCAGACCACAGATCTGTGCAAGAATATTAGGAAATGTTTGCACTGAACACAACATTGCTTAAAAATGAAAGTTAATTTTCAGCTCTTGCGCTTGCAAATGGAAGCCTGCGAATAAAGTAAACCCCTGCGCTCTGAAATCTGAAAAAGAAAACAACAGAACTACAAAACCCCTAAATCTACACTGTGTTTTTAAAGTCATCTGGGTATTCTAGGGAATGTGCATCATAAATTTTGAATAGATGGGATTAGCAATATCATGAAGGGGAATCCCACAGGACATATCTCCAACCAAAAAGGAATCTTGTAAAAGACATTCACAATAAATCCTTTCAGGGGCCTTGGCACTTGAAAGTAACCCCATAGGCTCCCTGTTAGGTTTTCCTATGAGGGGAAAAACCCCAGGTCCTTTTGGGCTTTCAGTTCTGTGAGTCAGTATTGTGATCCAAAAGCACCATACGGGTTCTTTCACCTTTGTTTTTGAGCACCTGCAGCATTTGGCAGATCCATGGCAAAGCAGCAGCAGCAGCAAACACATTGTTACTGGGAGAGGAGATTCTGAACCCTCTGTCCTCTTGGGGTGAGCAAATAGCAGAAAGCAGCTACAGTGCTGTGCCAAACTCGTCCTCTGGGATGCTGTGGTTACAAGAACTAATTTTTAGAATAGCCATGTTCAAGCTACTTTAAGTCTTTGCACAGTCTCTTTGAACAAGAGATTTGATTTTCAAGGGCACAGCTTTTAGAGTCTGAGATTTAAATCTTTGTACGATGGTTACAGTCTCTGGACATGTTGCAGTTAAAGTGCAACCTTTAACACTTTGGTTTGGTCTGGCAAGCCAGTTCAATACATATTTCACACCAAGATAACTGACTTCATTACTCTTCTCATTATAAAAATATCCTCAGTCAAAATCAGGGATGTCTAACACACCCCTCCCTACCTAGCTGTCAGTGTTGCATTTTTTTAGACTTCAGAACAGGTTCATCTGCCTTGCTGTGTCCTTTTCTGTGGCTTGTTTTGCAGCAACAATGGGCTTTTGATCTCTACAAGACTGAATGAAGAAAGATTTCCAAATATACTGGGTAAAATAATGAAGTGAGACACTTCTGTTTGGCAGGGAAAGGCAGTCTTCAGTTTACCAATAGAGAAAAAGAGGTCAATTGATTTGTTAATATCAAACATCAGTCAGTACAAGACCAAGACTTGTTCCATCAGCACACCAAACCTTTTGTAGACCCTTAAACATCTGAAAATACATTGTGAAAGTTGAATTATGATCTTGTCTTCCTCTTTTGCCAAGATTCTCCATGTCGTGAACTTCAGTGATTTGAGAAAGGTGGTTCCCCTGTCTTTGTACCTTACCTAGGAAACAGATTCACCTGGTTTCTCTCAACTCAAACAAGTAGAGGGAAAAATAAAAACCTATATAAAAACCATTGCTCATCAGGGCACAAAAAGATGTCTAAGGTCAGAACTAGGACTGAACATTATCTTAAAATGTCCCTGGAAGCTGTGGTCAGTTCTGCTCTTGCCACCAACAGGCTCTGAGCATCTTGATACTACTGGGAGGTGCTGGGAGCCAGGTGAAAGTCAGCAGCTGAGGAGTCTGAGCTTTATAAATCTTTTTTTCCACTTCAAATTGAAAGGTGCTACTGTTTTCAAACAGACTTTCCAAAACAAGGACGTGGCTTGGCCAGAGAGGAGATGGATTTAGTCTCCCAGAAAAGTTATTTTCTCTGCTGCCATCTGACAGAGGTGGAGCTGGTGCCAACGTGGCAAGCACAAATTACATCCAACGTGATGCAGAATATCTTGTGCACAGACCTGTGTAGCTGTGTAATTGCTTGGCATGGCTTTGGCCCTTCACTTGTCCCAAGTGATAGGTGTGTGAATGGGTTTATAGAAATAATAATTCTCAAACTTCCAGCCAACTCTTTTCCTCTCTCCATTACCCTGCTGGAAAAGATTTCACAGCCCTTTGCATTTGTTGCTGAAGCCCACGAAGGAGGTGAAGTTAATCACAACTTTGGCTGTCACCCTGCTCCTAGCAGAGGTTTGGTTTTTTTTTTTTTGGAGCTGTGTTTCTACATTCAGAGAAATAAAGCTCACCTCATTTTTAGAAGTAAGTAAGGTAAGAGTTGACCTGTGACAAGGAGAAAATAATCACTTAAGATCTGGATCATATGGAATCTAATCTGATCCATGGAAACAAATCCATGGACCACAAAAAAAAAAAAGAAAAAAAAATCTCATGAACTCAGAAGGGTTCTCTCACCTCTTAAAGTTCACAGAGAAATGTGTGAAATTGAAAGGGCAAACCCTGGTATAAATTTCACTCACCTGTTGTGGCTTTGAGCTCACTGATACGCTGAGGTTATGGAAATGAATCCTGAGGATTCATTGCAGATGACAGCAAGGAATATCAGGTGCTTTCTGCTTTAAGGTTATAAATATAACGCTGGAATACAAAGGGAAGCTTAACTGTAAAATCTGAGATGGAGTACACTCTCCAGATGCACCAAACACTTACTTCCAGAGCATCAATCCCTTTTTCTCTTCCTTTTTCATGAAATAGATCATATTTTATTTTCCTGTTCAGTGTTTTGATAAAGGATTTGTGCCTTGGCATCCTCCCCCACATACCAAAGCTCCTAGTACCAAAGGGAGAACACTGTGATCCCTTTGCCCTGGGACAAGGCTCTGTCTCCTTCCATAATAACTCAAGACAGAGGCAGAGAGCTGTGAGCTCTGAAAGCCTAAACACAGCTCCATGGGTTTGGTTTTGTGGGTTTGTGTCTAATCTATGAACTTCACTTAAGTGTAGATTCTCCTTGTGGTTTAGTGCAAGCAGCCAGAGGTTGAATTCATACTGAGTTCTCACAGGTGAAACTTTGCTGACTTGTGCCAAGCAATATATTCTGCATGTTCCCTGTTGTCATATGAAATCTATGGGGTAGAAGTGGGCAAGAAGTAGGAAATCTCCTATTACTTACACACAGTGAGAAATAACATTTGATGGGTGTATCCACTTTCTCAGGGAAATGAGCTGTCCCTCCTTTGAAGGAACATTTTAATAGAAGGGAATAGTTCAAAACAGAAACTGCTGTAGAAAAATTCACTTCCCACTTTCTTCCAGAAAACAGCATTTCTATTCCCCAGACAGGACTTGAATATGTTATCATTGAGTTGAAATCCTTTGTACACACAGATTTTGACCTTGCTGGACTGCAGAATCTACAGTGAACCATTTGTTCACAGAGATTGAAGAAAATAACTGAGGCTTTTTTTAGGGTAGGGAAAATGCTTTGTAAGCAGCCCAGAAGTGTTTTGAAAGATGAAGGTGAGAATGAGCAGGGAGTTGTCAGTATTAAGATATCATAGTGCAATTTAAAAACAATGTTTCTATTGGAGCTCGTTGCCATTTAATATGTGAAAATATCCTCATTCTGGAATTTTACAATATTTCAGCACACCCCCCCCCTTTTCTCCCTATCCAGAATCTCTAACATCAGGGACTAATATTTATAGTTTTGTACAGCAGTGATGATCACAGTAGGCTTCTGGTCCATTCCTCAGGCTCCCAAATGCTGCTCTAGTAAATACAAATAACTCCACTAAGTTTCAGTGTAGTTTTAGAAGTATTTCCTCTTGCTGAGGACTTGTCTGGTTTTAAAGAACTAAGTGTCTGCTTTGAGAAAGCAAACAAAGTGGAAATGACAGACTGCTTCAGGAGAATCCCACTGATGTGTAAGACCTTAGATAATTTTTGGCAAAAAGTGAAATACCTTTCATTGTTAGTGTACCAGTGTTCCACACAGCAGCCAGCAATGAATGCTTGGGGACTAGCTAGGAAGTTAGAAGTGTAAAACCTGCTCTTAAATGAACACCTTCCTTGGGAATTTTGAGTGAAAATTAAAGGAAGGCAAACTGAGGAAACAGATTTTTTAACCAGTTCCCTGGTTCACATGAGTTCAGTTCTTCCCTTTCACAATAACCCTGGGGAGCTCATTTAGTCTGTTGTCACTTTACCCACACTCAGAACATCAGTGATAAAACCTGGCTGCTCTGTAAGGATGCTGTGAAGGTAAAACCAGTGAGAAGAGCAGCAGATAAACAGTGGTGTGAGCAGGTCCCCCTTTGGCTGGTGTGCACTGCTCTGCATTACAGCAGTCTGCAAATACAGAGTGCTCTGAGCTTCTTTGGGTAAGGAGCCTGTCAGTGAAATTGAATTCAGCAGTCAATAAGTGATAGGGCTGCTGTGCAGTGTATTAGTGAAATCAGCTGAAATGCAGCTCCACAGCTGTGATAGAAAGTTGAGAATTTCCCGTTTTCTTTGCATGAGGGGAGTCCCAAAGTACTTATAGACTTGAGTCAGACAAGGCTGAAAAGATTTTCCTTTGAAATGGACTATCCTAAAATCATGTTATCCCATAACAGGATTATCCATGAAAAGGCAGAGAACTGATACCTTCATCCTATAAAATGACAGCCTTAAAATCCCTCCTCTTGTTAAACTGCTCACTGTCTTTGGGGCAAAGAAGCAATGAGTCAGCTGCCTCACCCATATCTGTGTTTTTTGTAGGAAGAGGCACATACAAGCCCTGGTGTGATGAGTAATAACACATCTTTGACCAGCTAGAATGTTTTAAGAGCTCCTGTAATAATTTGCTTTCAGCAAAGGCAGGAAAGCCCAGGCAGCCCTGCTCAGCCAGTGCTATGGAAGTGTCTGTGTCACTCCAGCTATGCTGTGCCTGCAGCTTGTGCTCATGTGATTGATGGATCCTTGAGATCCATCCTGACCTTGCTCTTCATATCAATGGGCATCCTGTAGGAAACCCCAGGGCTTCTGTCACGCTGACACCCTCACAAGCCCATCACAAGTTTCATGCTGCAAGTACTTCTCATTGAAGCTGCAATCCCTCTTTATTTAGCCTTCCCCAAGCACAGTTGTTTTGTCCACCTCCTGTATTGCATCAGCAAACACATCACTCTGCAAACTTCCTTGTGAGCACACACCAAGGCAGTGGGACAACAGGGCTTTGGAAATCAGCAACTTGTTTTCTGTTGTTGTTCTACTTGTTTTCAGTTGTTCTACTCTTTTTCTGTTGTTGTTCTATTGTTCTATTTCTGACCTGACCTTGACTATTACAAATTTCTCTTCAATATATTCCTGATCTCTCTCCAGAGTCATGGGTATAATAACATAAGGTTTAGGAGATTCACTTTCTAACCTGAACTCTGGCCAGGGGATGCTGTGTCTGATCCAGAAGGTGCAGAGGATAACAGAGAGTCCAAGACAGAGCAGAAGGAGTGGGAGCTGGTGTCTTACATCCAGGCTGAGAATTAGAGCTGTAAAATATGTTATGCCACAGAAAACTATGAAGAGAAAGCAGGGCTCAAGTAGAGCAAGTAGTGTCCCAAGGGATTATTTCTGCTTGGGCCAGCTGGGCTCCTGATGTACAAAGATACATTGTGGTCACTGACCCAGGCACCCAAGGTCACCTTGCCAGTGGTTCCAGAGCATTTCCTTTGCACTCTTCAGGCTCTGTTCCAGCTTCATATTTCCCCCCCCATCAACAGCAATCCAGGTGAAATTGTGCATTTTGCCCTCTCACAACTGATAAATGTAGAGAAAGATTTTATTTCATTTTTTAATTGTTTCAACACAGGGAATGGTACCAATAAAACAATGAAGCTCTTACCAAACATGACATGATTCTTTGAGGTCATATCATTCCCTTCCTAGATAGCAGAGCTGTTCTGGAGCTGCCAGACCATTAGTCTGATATGTTTGTCATGATAACCAGAAAAATGCAGTCCTAGCTCAGAGAGAAATTCTTTCCTCTTGAGAAAGCAAAGCTTTATGTCTCTTATGTGCCCTGAGCCACAAGAAGAGGTGACTGGAGCCAGAGCAGTTCCTACAGATAGAAATCTTTACCACTTTAAATCACTTGGTGAGTAGCAATCGACTTCTTTGTCTCTAGAGACATTTAATAAAATACCCTGCAACCTCTCTGTCATCCATTAGTCAACAGATATTGGACATCCCATTTTAAAAGCACCTTTTTTTTTTTTAATAAATAGCCTATGGATGGTCTATATTTTACTCCTTTTTGGATGGACATGCTAAAAGGATAGTCATACTTCCCAGTCTGGACAGAAAGTGCTAAGAAAACCCTGTTTTATGTAAAGATAATGTAAGAGCAGTTTCTTGCTTTTAGCTGATTTGCCACAAACTTTTTGTTCTACCTGTGCCAGTGCTTAGTGTCACAGACTTTGCTCCTCAAAGGCAAAAACTACCTAAGGTTGAACCTGTCATTGACCTGAGCTTTGGCACAAAGTAAAACACAACCCAAGTCTTCCCAGAGACAGAGCAAAGCTTGAAAATCCCAAGCCTAGAAAGCCCCCAAAAGTCATATACCAAATAGGAAGGACGTTTATTTAAATGCTGCACTTCAGTCTCCTGATCTTCCAGTCAATGTCATGGGTTCTGTGGGGTCTGACTCATGGGTTTTAACATCAGGAACACTGCTGTGCTCACAACAAGGTACTGTTCAAATGGGCACTTTGTTGTAGGACATCTTGTATCGCTGTGTAACTGGACCCCAGCTCCCTGGGAAACTTTCCATTTTTAGCTGTTCCCTCCATGGGCTGATGACACCAGCATTTTCCTTCTGGACCAACTTCTTTCTGATTCCTTACACTGCATCCCAGAGTAAGACTTCAAAGATGTGCTTCCAGGGCAGGGCAGGTGGAGACCTTGCTGGTACTTTGCAATCTGCCAAACGTGGTTTTAGCTGCAGTTACTCATTTTGTGGAATGTGAGTGTAGACAGGACTGAAGTGAAGGTTGGAGTGGTGAGGAATGCCTTACTTGATATTTGCAATTTTCAGTAAATAGCCTGATATTCACCATGACAGAGTTTCATTTCTCTGGAGTGCTTTATTACATGTCTTTTATTGGCTCTTTGAGTTCAGATTCTGTGACTGGTATATTAATTTTATTTTTCTATTCTATTTCCTCCTTTTATGTTCTGCAATTACATTAACTCAGCCTTTCCCGATCAATAATAGCGGCAAACACTTTGCCTTTCACTGCACATACAAAATCTGTAATAATGGTCTTCAAGTCTTCCTAGTTTCTTTAGTGGTGTTAAATTTATTATACCTTATTAGCATGGAAAAAGGGATCAGTAAATGACCTGCTACAGCAGAAGGTAAGCAGCAGACGTAGCATCCACTTGCAAAAAAAAAAAATAAAGTACTCAAGAATTGAGAGGGATAAACAAACCAAAGCATTTTTGTTTCTCCAGAAATTTGTAACAGAGCTGTAATTATCAGCATAAATTCACTCTGGTAGTAGCTTTAAAAACCTGTGCAAGTTCTGTTTAATTTCTCAACCATGCTACTGGTTTCTCCATCCCTTTCAGCAGTGGATGAGGTCAAACTGGATTATTGTAATGGTCCTTTCTGGCCTTCAAAATCAAAGGCAATTCTGGAAGGGCTTTACTATCCCCAGTCCTGGCTTGATTGCCCAGAAAAGGCAAAGTGCTGGAAGCTGCTGTCCTGCTGCTCCTCTGGTCCATGGTCTTCTTTTCACTTAAACCCCAGCACAGGAACAGGCAGAGGATCCCAGTGCTGCTTCCTTCATCCAGCAGAGCAACCGAGAAGGGGCAGAATCTTGGACACAATATGATGGGTCACAGGGCTGGGTGGCTGGGGATGTCCACAAAGTCCTGTGGCACCAGTGTGATGGCCCCACATGGAGAGCCAGGATGAGGGTACCTGGTACTGACTGGGGGCAGTGGGCAGGCTGGATCCTGCCCCACAGACTGTGCAGGGAGAGGAATGCTTGGCTTCTCCTCCTGGAGGGGAGAAGGATTGTTCATATTCTGTAGGCTTCAGCCTAGGTCTTACTCATTTTATTTACAGGAACACTTTCCAGCCATTGATTTGAGCAGCACTACTCATATGGGTAAAGGAAACAAGAATTTGGCCTCATGACAATTTCAAAGTCCTGGGATTTATGTTCTTTGCCTCCCTCAGCTATGTTTGCAAATGTTGACACGTACTCCTAGATTTTCACTCATAAAAATGCTGCTTGTGTTTTGGGGTTTCTTAGAAAAATATTTTTAAATCACTTTCCACCCTTAAGGGCCATTTGAAATTCACACTCCCAAGGCAGTAAAACAACACTGCAGGCTTGGTTTTAACCAGGAAAAGGCAGGAAGCTGAGATTTAGTACACTGTTTTCTGAACAGTAGGTGATTTTGAAGTTTTGGTGTCAGCTCTGAATATCCCATCTTGTACTGGTCCAAACAAGACAGATTTTTTTTTTTTTTTTTTCACTTTGGCTTCCCAACATTTAACTTTTATTAGCTGGAAAAAAAAAAACAAACAGAATAAACTTTTAATAAACTTTTAATGGAAGTGTATGAGAACTGACACATCAGGAGCGATTACACATACCTGCCATATAACATCAGTCTTTATAAACTGAAGGCTTTGGTTCTCTGCAGTTTAATGGCTTCAAACATTCTTGTCTACCAGTAAAAAAGCCCCAAACATTTTGTTTTCAGTGTGATGTTTAACTAGAAAACATGGATGGTTTTTAGTGTGACTCTTTGAGTAGGGATTGTATCCAGTGCCTCTCTTCCTGAAAAGCATCACCTTCCCTTTGAACCTGATGGTTGCTGGTGGAGGTCCCCACTTCAAGGCACTCCTGAAGTGAGTTATAAGGAGTCCTCCTAAAGCTCACTGGGAGTGTGTGTGTGCAACCCCTGCTGTCCCCAGGGGATTAGGCACAGGGCTGTCACAGCTTCTGTAACCACAGTGCTGTGTCACGCTCCCTTTGGAGCTGCAGTGGGATCCCAGCCCTCTGATCTTGTGAGATGTTGTAAATATGAGCCAGGGCAGGGATGTTGGGCCTAGGCCTCCTGGGTAGAAGAGGGAAGGGGTTGGGCTGGGCTGGATGGGGTAGGGAGGGAGAAGAGTGTCCCAGTGACCACTGTGTCTTTCAGCACAGGGTGAAGGCTCAGCTTGCCATAGTGAGGAGGTCAACTAGGAAACCATTAATTAATGGATCTCTGGTCCACACACTTCCATTCCCACAGCTCCCTGTACCACCCTTAGAGCTTCTGTAGTATCTTCACACTTGCAGCATGCTGGTTCCATGAAGGGTTTGATGGATTGTTCCTGGCACCCATTATACCACTTATGGTTGTTACTTCTCAAGGTGAAGCATCTCTGCCATTTTGCCTTTGCTTCTCAAGTGGTAATTGTTGGCTTTTCAGCCAAGGAGTCTCTCAATTCAATGTACTTTGTCCTGTAAAGCTGCTATTAAGCAGGACAAAATGGTGAACATCATATTGTGCAGCTTCTGTTTTAGCCAGAGCTGACAACAGGCCTGGGAGAAGGGAATTGGATCCTGATCTCCTATAGGATGGAGCAGCGTTGCCATAGCCCTTCTGAGCTCAGGGATGTAATTACAAAATGGGTCTATAAACAAAAATTCACCATTATGGAGCAAATAAAACCAAAGGGTAGTTAATCCAGGGATATATCACACATCAAATTAAATCTCACTTTGCCTGCAGTAATAACAGAAATAATTCATTAAGATAAACCTCTAGATTATGCACAGCATCTGGAGATAGAATTAAGACCTTAGCTGGGAGTGCATGTGCATGCAAACTCCCTTCCTCCCCCCTCCAAAAAAATGATGCCAGCATAAAAGGCAGTTTAGAGTTGACTGTCAGAGTTTTTCACATCCATTTCTTTCTGGCACTTCCAGAGAAAACAAATGTGATTTCCAAAGAGAGCTGTCTATGGAAGGGTAAAAAAATCCCACATCCTTTCTACTGCACAGGAATGTAACGTGATGTAGGGGCCCCTGTGCAGAGCCAGGACCACTCAGAAAAACATTGACGTTCAGTCTTAGAACTTGATCTAACTTCTTATGAAGTCAGTGTGAATTTTTCTGTGTATTTCACAGAATATGAAAGAGATCCTTTCCTCCACCTTGTATCACCTGTACAGTGGAAATAATACTGGTAGTGAAGATGATGTTAGGGAGCTGTTTTGAAATGTGTATTAGCTTACTGCTAACTGTGAGGTGACAAGTTTCATCTGTAGGCTGAGCATGACAATAGACTTGGGACTGAATCTGAACCTACATTCAATATAAGGTATCAGCATTAACCCAGAATCAAGCTAAACTTGCAGGCAGGATCCCATCATGCACCACAGAACAGCAGTGCATTACTCTGCAGCCCACATTGAGCAGTTTTCAATAAAATCGTGAAGCATTTCCTTCCCATAATCCTGAATAATAAAGTTTGTCCTGAAGATGGACAAGCTGCTTTGGGTTAAATTAAATCAAATCACAAAGCCTAAAAAAAAACGCTCAAGCTGAAATAAAAACTCACTTATCATTATAATTTCTGTAAGCTCTTTGGGACAGAAATTCTCTCTTCCACATCTGTTTTCCTACTTCTGGTGCAGACCCACTCACACTGTTCTGCACCAGCTCTTACAGCCATGAGGAATGAATGCACCACCGGAAGCTTTCAAATATTTTCTTATTGCTGCTTTTTTTCTTGTTCCAGACCTTGCTGCCTTGTCTTTCATTAAGAGAAAAAAAAACCCCAAAACTCCTGAGGACATGCCCAGGATGCTGTAACAGAGCATGCTAAGGAATAGGCTGTACAAACCTCTGCCAGGAACAGGCTTGGGTTTGGACAGAGAGATCCCACAGGGGATTTCTCAGGGTCCAGACCATCCCTGTTTTCATGAACCCATCAGCAAACCGTATGTTAAAAATTCATACTGGCAAGAATTATAATGGTATAATTGGTAAAGAGGAGGTAAATCAGCCCTCATCCATTCCTGAAGGCACTTTGTTACACTCAGACAGTTCAATCACACTCATTTTCTTCTGGACCTTTCCAGAACTGGCCTGCCACCTTGTTTCCCATCCCTGCCCTGCAACAGCTGTTCCAGCAAATGGGTTTTTCTATGACTTGTACTGAGTAATGGGGGGTTATAAATTAGTGCATGCTTGGGAGCTCCCTAGGAATAGCAGCCATCATCTAATTACATTTCTAATTAAGATTACAGAGAGACCAAAAATGATGAAGAATAAATGTGTGGACTTCCAGCAAAATATGTATTTGGAGAATACCATCAGGGCTGCCCAAAACATGTTAGAGAGCACGAGACAAATTGAGACAGTATGAAGCCCTCAATGAAAGATGACTGTGGGCACAAAGGATCTGACAGTAAACCCATGGGAAAAGACAGTGATGAGCTTGAGATGCAGGCAGGAATCCAAAAAAAGAGAAAAGGCCTCGCAATGGGTGCCTAAAAGAGCAGATCAAGAAGGCAGGATCAGAGGGAGTGGGAAAACCACAACAAAAGCCAAGGCTGAGAACTGCCAGATAGTAGTAGCTGCTGTAACAGGGCTTTAAAATCCCAAGAGAGTGAGAGCAGGGACTGATACTAACTCCTATGCATGGTACCCTTGATTAGGCTTAGATAACTTTTTTTTTTTCCTCCAGAAAAGACCTCTGAAAGGGTCTTTCACCCAAAGCACTCTAGCTTTGGGTGAAAAAAATTCATCTACATTTGCCATAATTGGAAGGAAGCCCGAGAGGTCACCTAGTACATCCTGTATCCAAAAGCATGGTCAGCATTCTGATGTTGTTGAGACCTCCAGTGACAAACTCTTTGACCTCTCAAGATAACCCATTGCAGTGCTGCACAGAGGATGTCCAAACCACAAAGTCTTTCCTTGCAGCTCCCGTTGCTTCTCATCCACACTGGACACAAGGATCTAGAAAAGAGATGGTCTTGGTGGTCTTCAGGAGACAGAAGAAAGGCCTGCAAATAGGAAAAAAGGAATCTACAGAGGGGAAAGAAATAAATCCTTGTCCCATCCATAACCAGGTCGTGTTATCTACTCATTCTTCTTGTTTTCCCCTGACGTATCTTGAATCAATCTATATCATCCCTTGAATTATGGTGCTCGGAACTCATTCCTCAGAAGGCAATGTTGCAAAAATAAATTTTCACCACTTGAGCTGTCTTGAAAAGGAAGCTGAAAGGGACACTTAAATATAAGAAAATTCAGGTGTTACTTGTTTGCATGAAACAGAATTAAAAGGAGATGACTTGAGGAAATGGTCTGAAGTTGTGCCAGGGAAGTTAAGAATAGATACTAGGAAGAATTTCTTTACTGAAAGAGTGGTCAGGCAATGGAATGGTGCTGCCAGGGAGTTGGTGGAGTCATTGAAGGTATTAAAAATTGTGCAGAAGTGACACTTCAGGACATGGTATAGTGAGAATGGAGGGGTTTTTTCTGGGCTGACAGCTGAACTCACTGATTGTCATTTCCAGAGGTTATTTCCAGCCATGACAATTCTGTGTGACTTTGTGAAAGAAATGGTGCATGGGTGCTGTGGACAGAGATTTAAAACTGAGCTATTTGAAACAAACTGAAAAACAGGCTCAGCTTGCAGGCAGCCAAATTCTTGCAAGCTTTTCTGTAACTCACAACAACTGAAACCTGGTAAGAGCCACTGCTTTGAGGAGGTTTTGCTGGTCTAAACCACTGCCAGGCTGGGTGTTAACAATGAGTCTCTAAATTAACTCCAATGTAAAGATCAAATCTTTATAAATATGGCAGAATCTTACAGTTTAAAGAGAACTACTTAGAGAAGGTGAATTCTGGATATGACCATGTTGGCTTCCATGTGTGGAATATGAAACAAGCTGCCAGCCAGGTAGACTTCAGGAGCTGCAGGGTCTGATCCAGGCTGGCAGACATCGAGTCACTTGAGCCTGAAAATCAAATAAGAAACAACTCAATAGGCTCTTCACTCAGACCTCTGTTTGTTAGGTTTTTACTGCATCTAGGACAGAAAAAAAATGACATAGCCACATTTTTCCAGTATTAATTTTTTTGTCTCTGCTTTACTTTGTGAGCAAAATCACCAAGTGCAAAAGCACAAGGGTAATCAATGTGAAAAAGGAAATAGGAGTGGGTTGGCTCTAGCTTGGCACATGGGCTTGTCTCATTCTGGGTGTCAGTGTGTGCAGGAAATACAAGTGAACAGAGGCAGGTGAAATGTCCATCTAGAGTAGGGGAGGGATGAGTCTTTGGAAAAGAGGGAGCTGTGGCAGTGGTGTCACTTGGGAGGTAAAATGGGGAGAGATTGCGTGGGATTTTTGCTGTTCTGGCCAGGCTTTGAGGTCCTGCTTTGCCCTCTGTGTTCTCCAGCAGGTTCATTTGGTGCAGCTTTTTGTACGCTGCCCACAGAGCACGTCCCAGGGACCATGAATGGTCAGCAGGCCCGTGAGTGAGCTCTCTACACAGATTTCTAAGCCCATAGTCAGAAGCATCAGTGATTTGCCTCTGGACTGAAGTGAAGAAAAGGCACTTGTTCATTGCCTTCTGCATATTCATAGTCCTGCCTCTTTTTGCTTTTTTATTTTTTTGCTTTTTTTTTTTTTCCCGGTTTCCTGTGTGTGTTGAAGCATTCAAATACCAGATTATTCCTTAAACATTCCTCATTTGTTTATTTGTCTGTGCCTATGATTCGTGTCTCTCAGCCTGCTCTGACAGTACCTTTCCATGTGATTATTCCCTTTTCCATGATGCCAGCTCTGGGGTACTAAGTCCTTAAGCCTCTTGTCCCCTGCAAGGTAACTGAGCTTCCACACTGAGCACTGACACTTGGAGTTTTGAAACTATCACTTGCTTAATAACTCTACATCCGTCATTCTTGGATGAAATCCATGGCAAACAGAATGTGAGAAAGTGAAAACTAATGAGCGTCTTCAAGAAAGGATAGGGAGCTTCTGTTATTTCATTTAGTCCTAGGAGTTTAACTTCTGGCACCTCCATCACATTTCCAAATGGTAACTAAAGGTTGTTACTTTTTCAAGTTGTGCTGTGTAGCACATTTCATCAATTAAAATGCACCCTCAATGTAAAATCACAACAGGGCCAGCCTGGCATGAAGGATGCTATCATGTCACTTTTTTTCTTTTTTTAAAGGATACTTTTGTTTCAAATTGCTGAGATCTTTATAGAGCAGATTTAAATTAAAGAAAACAGAGATTTAAATATAACCACGAAAAGAATACAACATGCGTTCATCTTGGAGCACTCTGCAATTTACACTCCAAGTGGAGCTAACACTGCTTTGTGTGCTTTCCTTTCATAGTGTTTCTAATGGTGGTTATTAACTTTTCTTTGTACTGAAAGGGCATAAATATCTCCTTTATTATGTGGGGGCTTATGCAATGACCCCATATGGGTCCAAAGTTTCCATAGCAGTGGTACCAGAATGCACTTTCAAGCCCACTGAGGAGGGGTTCAGATGAACAACTGAGCATTGCACAGCAGTCAGGCAAGGAGGGTGAGAATCTGAGCAGCCAGGCTCCAGCCCCAGCTCTGCACTGAATTCCTCCCTCTGCTCACTGGCCCCATCCCTGGCTTTACTTCCCACAAGTACTGCCAGCAAGTCACTTACTATTTCCTACCCTCCTCTGTCTACCTGGGATTAATAACATTTTTGGGGAGATGTTCCATGGGAGTATAATGTGTTAGTGTTTTCACTCATCATCTGGTTTTTATGGCTGCCTCTGCACAGCAGGCCAGCCCTTCAGCTCTGCATTGGGGCACTTGAGGCTGCTCAGCAAAGCCAAACCCCTGTCTCTCTCCTCTGTCTTTCTTGATTATGATTCTACCTCCTGCATTTCTTATAGTGACAGCTGGAGAAGGTTGGGACTGTTGAAGGATGAAAGGGGTGAAGCGTAGTCCAATGTGTGAGTTACGAAAGTGACCAAAACTCCAGCCAGGTGACAAAAATCCTGGTCTGTTTAAGGTCCCCATTCATAAGATGTTGCCTACCAAACCCTAATTCCAACAGAAGTGCAGTTGAGCACCTTGCTCCATGCACAACCAGCATTCCCTGTTTCCCCTTTCATTTGCTCACGCTGAGCCTTGCACCTTTTTGTTGCAGTTGGTATCAGGCTACAAACTCTCGTATCAGTCTGTACCTAATGCAAAGGATACAGCAAACATCCACCTGGCAGAGCAGGCAAGTGTGTTCCTGGGTACCCAAATTAGACCAGTTTGAGTCAGACATCAAAAGCAGCAGAAACTGAGGCAACCCCTGCCTCTCCACAAGGGTACATCATCAATCAATCCTGCTTTGGCGCTGGCTCAGCTGTCACATCCCTATGTGACATTAGGACCAAGGGCACTGCTAGAGAAGACTTCCCCACACTATCCAAAGGAAACCTTCCTTGTGCTCAGAGCAGAAATGCAAAGCTGAAATTATTTTCCAACCCCATGACTTTCAGAGCTCAGAGACTTCTTAGAAGTGCTCTCAAACCAAGCTGAATAATGAGCTGTGTGTTTGCTGTGTTTAAAGTTGTTGACATTTCATCAGAGAAAACTATATCGTGAGGATTTCAGCTGCAAAAATGATCAATAGGAGAGGTGGGTCAGCCAACTAAATAAATGCAAGCCTTGCTGATCTATGTGGTAATTGTCATACAGCTGATGTGCATCAGCTTATGCTAGCTAAGAATATGGCCTTTCATTTCTATTTTAGTAAAGTTTGGGAAAGTTTCGGGTACTGATTTTTATGCCAAGTTTTTCCATCCCTTTGAGTGAAGGGTAATCCTCCACAGTGATCTGAACCTGTTCCAGAGCTGATTTACACAAAAAGTGCTTTTGCTAAAGGAAAAATTTTGCATGACCTCAAAGTCCCTTAATTTCCCAAGCTTTCTGAGTTCAAGTACAGACATAACGCGGTCTCCTCCTGTGTCTATCAGCAATGCCTGGAATCATTTGTATTCACAACAGTCTTCCAGACTGAATGCAGGACCAGGATTTAGGTCTGATGGAATGAGGTAGGGACAAAAGTAGGTCAGGCTTGGAATCCTGCTTTAGCAGCCTGCACGCTTTGGGATGAGCACAGATCCCAAATGTCTGCAGGACTAGGAATGATTTCTGCCTGAATCACTGGTTAAGATTTCATCAGCAAAACGATGCCCTGCTTCTATTTTCACAAGTCCGCTCAAGTGCTTGTGAAATAGATTTTTTTTGTTGTTGTTTTATATACGTGCCCTCCTGACTGCAAATACTGGGTGCTCAGAAAGAGAAAGAGCAATTTTTTTCTATTGATCAAGCCAGTGAACAGCCATTCATTTTGCAGAGTATCTGTATGTTCTGTACAATTCAAATGCTGCCTATTCAGCTTGTCAAGTATCTTTGTTCTATGTCCAAGTAGGCATTTATTCATCACCACAGAGAACTGCAATTCAAAGGCTCAGATGTTTAAAGATATATATAGGCAATAGTCAGCTTGCACTGGCAGGCCTAAATGACGTGAGCAGCTAAGTCCTATTGGACATCTAAGTCCTCTGGGTAAAAGGAAACAGAAATGTTTGTTGTGATAGCTACCTGTCAGGCACCCACATCCCTTCAACTCTATCTCCTAGATGTTTGAAGGATCTATATTTTTGTGACCATAATAACTGCATGTAGCATGGGTAGATGTATGCTTATCAAGTTAAGGGATGAGCATGTCCAGTGACCTGTTCTGCATTCTGGAATTTGCTGGTATAAAACCAGAGAACTTATTAAATCTGTAGATACAAGAATGTGACAAAGAAATTACATCTGGCTGCTGCACTTGATGCTTATTAAGCACATCATCATTTCAGTCTTACCTTGTGCTTCTCCACCTGTTTGTATCTGCTCTGTATCTCTTTGTCCTCTCAAACATGAGCTCTTTATGGAAGGAAATGTCCTTTCAACTAAGTATATACAGTCCCACATGCAACAGAGCTCCAAACCTGCCCCCAAACAACGAGATGGTGGCACTCACTATGGAAACTTTCCATGTTATAGGAGGAATATTCTTTTAAATACTTTCACATGCTTTATTTACTCAGAGAGTTCCTTGGGAAATTATTCCATTGGCTATGTAAGGCCAGAGCTTTAGATCACCTAGCCTGACCTCCTGTATGCCACATTCATCCTTTTATTCCAAAGTGGAGGAAAGGGGTGCACGTCCAGCTAATGCTAGTCCAGAGACTGACTTCTGGAAAGGCATCCAGTCTTACTAAGATGAGATCAAACAAACAAACAAAAAAAATTATTCTTGTCTCTGCAACACTTTGTCCCAGTGATCTGCTGCCATCACAACTGAATGTCCTGTGTCTTCTAATTCTAGTGGACTTCCATGGATGTGTGTCTCTCTGCTAGACAATTGTATCTTATACAAGTTGAATAATAAGAGTAACAACAATGAATAAGCACCTCATAACTATTTACATGGTATCTGCATCCAGCCAGGCAGCTTTCCAAGTGACACAGGTGCTGATTTCAAATTGAGAGGAGCTCAGTCCCTCATGGCAATAATAAAAAGCTGTCAGTCTTCTTGCTTCACCAACACCTAGTGTAACCTCCAGGAAACCCTGTTTCCTTTGCTTCACTTTGTTTTCCAAGCAAGCAAACAGAAAAACCACCAACCTTTCCTCATCCTGCCTTGTGTGACACCTGTAACAGCAGAACTACCCAGGCACACTTCCAGTGTTAACCTGGGGTTCAGTTTTCCCAGATTATTTCCTGAGTTTGTTCAGAGCAGAGTTTAAAGCATCTCCAGAGCAGCTCCCTTCTCACCTGGTAGACACCACCACATGCTCCACTCAGAGCAGAGCAGCACTGAGGACACTTGACCTTCTAGCCCTTCCTTCCCTCTACAAGGAGACTGTTTTGCCCAAAGAAGGTGCAGGAAGCAGAGCCCCGTGTTGTGGTACTATCTGCAATTTGCTTTTGTGTGTGTGTGTGGTTTTTTGGAACCAACTCAACATATGTGAAGGAGAGTTTAACCAGAAAAGGAAATATAAGCAAAGTGGTTGCATCCTTTTGCAATCAACTATTTTCAAGGCTGGCCATCATCTGCTTAATGAGAAGACTTTTTCCAGTTACCAATGAATAGTTTTATTTTACATAATTGCAACCATTTCAGCATGGCAATTAAGATAGAATGTTACCTTTGGGATGGGATCAATTAAAGGTTTGAAAATTGAATTTGGGATCATGATTAGTCTCTTTTACATTGCTTTCGTATTCTAAAACATATAATTGTATGATTCAACCCTTTTTCATACATTTAGTAAATACAACCTTTCAGGGTTTCTTTTTAAGCAGAAACAGATTTTTAGAGGCCTACTGGTAACTAAAACCATAGCATAATGGGGAAAAAGGGTTTCCCAATTTGATTAGAGCAGATTTTAAACTCATAGTACATGAAAATGTTGAATTTAGAGTAATTGGTTGGTGGATTTCTTCAGAATTGAAATCATTATGCCCTGGCCTCATTCCAAGACATCCTTTCTTTATTTCATTCTCTCTCTCTTTTTTTTTTTTTTTTAAGTTACAATTCAAAACAGTGTGGAACATGCTCTAATGTTGTAGTTGGTCATGTAATGTCACCAAAGCTGACTTCTGATTATAGACAAAGGACTTCATGTACCCGAGTGCTCCGCCGGTGGAAAATTGATAGCACCATGAGATATGCTATTACAGGCTTTTTGTTCTACCTCCAAATTTCTGCTGACTAAAGTGCTTTTGTGCCTGCACAGGGGGAAAAAAAATCTGTCTAGAGGAGGCTGGAAGCTCAAAACAAATGTGGCATGGAGGGCATAGATTCTTAAGCAGGACTGTGTGAATTTAGCTGGAGCTCACTAAATAACAACCAAAGTGCTTTAATTTTATCAACTACTATTTCCTGAAAGGACATGAATCACAGGGAAAATGATCTAGCAGCAAAGAATAAAATTCACTCCAACAGCAAAAAAAGTAAAATGAAATAGAAGAATTAAGCAGTGTTTCCTAACTCTTGTCAGTACAGCTTGGAGTTATTGCCAGGTTTGTACACACCACAATCTATTCAAGCATTACTGAGAGATAGGAACCAGAGATGCAGTTTGAATGCAAATTAAGGCTGCACTTTCTTCCAAAGCAGCTTGAAAAAGTCAGCGTGACCATGGATATACGCCCCCTTCCTCCACCCTCCTTCCTAACATAAATAAATCAGCCAAACAGCACCACTGCCACTGCTCCCACACCCAAACTGGAGAGAGAGGCCAAAATAAACGTTAATTGTGAACAATCCATCTAACTTTACATCAGTGACACTGGTGAAGTGTCACAGGGACAAGACAATGTATAGCAAAAGGCTTTTGCTAGTGCATGTGTTTCAGGTGACTTTGCAGACCCCTGGACAGTGGAATTGCCCTCAGAAAGCCATGATGGCCATCTCCAAACAGTGCTTTTTGCAACCTGGGGAATGAAGCTGGGGCCAGGTCCTGTTCACATCTCAAGCCAGCACAGCCAGGCAGCCCAAGGAACTGCCCCTGCCTTCCAAGACCAGAAGCACCTCTGCCTCTTCTGCTCCTCTCCCTGGCCCTCCCCAGTGTCACATCCTCATTTTCCTTCCCACTTCAAATTAAATGTCTTCTCTCTCATTCATTTTCCCATTAGCCCAGAGCACCCTGCATGGTACACAGCCCCAGCACTGCCTTAACAAGCAAATCTCTTTTTTCTTAAACACAAGGCTGGGCTCTCACTCTGACCTGGCAGGGCTTTGCTTTGAATTTTCATGTGTGTCACAAGGTGCAAGGTTTGCTAGTTACAGACAAGGTCACTTCCATTCACAGCACCAACAGTGGGAGTGAGTAACCTCCTAACCAGCCCCAGCTCTTGGTCAGATTTATCTGGGGTTTTTATTGGATAATTCAGTCACCTCCACCCAGATAAATTGAGCTGACATCCTGAGGGGTAACTAAATGGCAGTTACAAAACAAATGGACCAATACTCTATTTAGCCTACTCAGTGTGATCGGAATATATCCTTCAAAATAAAATACTACTGGATGGGGTATGGGAGTCCTCCAGATGGCCAAGAGGATAGCTTTCTAAGGTCAGCATGAATATTTAAACAGCATTTTTTACAGTGCAAGCATTAAAGGCACAAAGTTGGAGCTGCTTGTGGTATCCATGGAACCCAGCTCACGGACAAGGATACCCCTTTACTAAAGAACAGCCAGGCTTATGTGATTACTGAAGTAGATTTGAAATACATTTATTTATTTCTGCATTTTAACCACGCAGGTTTTTCAGCTGTGGGGTTTCTTCATGCTGGCTTAGTGCTAGCTAGCAACAGTACCAGAGACTTGCCACATTTGAAATAGGTGCTGGGGAGACACCAGTGGAAGAAAACTGTTAAAATGAGTGATTTCTGATGATTCCAGTGGTTCCAAACACCAGAGTGGCTGCAGTAGGCTGTGCAATATTTTCTGCAGACTCCTCAGTCACCACTGGATTTAGCTTGCCCTGCTTGGCAGAGACATGCAGTACCCAGGGGCATCTTCAGTGGGGATGTTGTGCAAATCAAGGCATTTCCCAGGGTGTTTCATGCCATGCAAAGGTTTACACTGAGTTCTTCCCCAGGAAGAAGCATGTGCAAGGTTAGTACTGAAGTGAGGAGCCATGTAACAGCATATTAATTCCCTGTATGTTGTACCCAGGTCATTATGCTCCTTTTTCCCAAACAAGCAGTTTGTACTTTAGACAAGCTCCAGTTCTTTCCTGCCAGGATGTTTGAATCCCCTGGGATCCTGACTCTGTGTCCCCACTCTGGACAGCCAGCAAGCAGGTACTTGCTATCACTCTAAGAATCTCCTTCTGAAAAGAATCCTGCTTCCATTAATTCCTCCCTTGAAATAAAAACACAGTAAGACTTGAGTTATTGTTATTATGAATTCAAGAACCACACACCCATCCTAAAATTATACAGTCATGATTTACAGTTTCTGGGATGAAAGCTCCCAAGGCTCCACAGACTATTCCTAACAAGTCCATGAAAGGCCATAATAAAGCAAACCCTGCTCTCACGGGCTTCAATTCCCTGTGCATGGATCTGTGCACCTCCATGGATACTTGTGAAAGTAAGAAAAAATATATCAGTTTTCCAGCTCTATGCAAGATCTGAATTCAAGTTGCATTATTGCATAAATACACAGCCTCAGTCTAAAGGCCTCTAGTGCAGGGCTGGATTTTGTTGTTGTTAACCTGTATTTGGTAATGAGGTTGTGCCCATGTCCCAGCTCTGGCATCCAAAGGCTTTGAGATATCTGAGTCCAGGTCAAATTTTTGGCAGCTTGAACTACAAATCAACAGGGCCCTGGTTGCTGTATGCACCCTGTTGGTAAGGTGTTCCTCTGGGGGCCATGCAATTGGAACAGTGTGACTTCAACTTTCTTAAAGAGTAGGTGAGTAGAATGAGGTAGGGGGGGTCTGTCAGCCCAGGGTTTTTCAGCACTTTAGCAAGATTTGCAAACCAAACAAAAATTAGTTTATTATCTGACAATGATCATTGCAATCTAGGTGTTGTTTCTTTGATACTTGGAATATTGTTTTACTGAACAGTCCTCTGGTGGTTTTTTTTCTTTATATTTTGTTTCCCTTCTGTCCTGCTGAGACTAAACCCCACAAAGTGTGCAATTTTCTAGCAAATACAGTGTTTTCTGTACGGTGAGATTTATTGCTCAGTGCCTAGAGTCACTGCAAGATAATGAGGAAGGCAAGTTCTTTCCTACATCCTTGCTTGCTTTCCTACCTTCTCTCTCCTCATACTAGCAAAGACATTACAAATACAGTGAATTCAAAGGCTGGGTTTTTTTTAAGTCAGTCCCAGGATGCTTCTCTTAAAAGCAGCAAGCCTGTAGAAAGTCCTACATAACATCTTTTCTGTCTTCTCTCACCTTCTGCCTTGCACTGCCATTTGTCAACTTTCCCATCAATAATCAGGGGAACTAAGCTTCAGTTTCATTTTTGTGGCCTTGTTGCTGAGCTTACAGAACTGGAGTTCGGTACATATGTACCTGGGTGTATAGCTGCATACATGCCTGTCACCTCAGAAAAATCTCCCAGCATTTGTTCATACCCCCTCTGGCACACAAGAGCCTCCTTGCATCAAGACAAAGGAGATGATGAAGCAGGGGATTGCAATGGTCTCATTCTGGGCTGTGCCAGCAGCGTGACACCCTGCCAGCTCAGCCCAGGGCACTGCATCCCCCACCTGCCTGTCCTGTGGAGGGAGGACCATTGGGCAGAGAGAGCCCTACTCAGATGCCACACAACAAGTAAAAGACTTTTCTCCCTCTTCTTGAAACTCTCCTATTGCTTGCATCAAGCCTCCTCCTTTGCCAGCAAATGAAGAAGCCAGAGGGATTTGCTTCCAAAACTCCATCCTTTCCCTGATCCCGTGCTGTCCAGCTGCAGTCCCAGGACATTTCCTCTGGCTGGGGGCTAGGCAAAGTGTTTTCTCCTCAGCCAACAGACATCCCCTGGCTTCCTGAGCCAGCCTTGGGTGCTACTCCATGATTGGGACCATCTCTCCTGTTCCAGACACCAGTGAGCTACATCTGGGTTAGATTTAAATCTTCCGCTTGGCCAAAGTCTTTCCTGACTCAGTTATTTGAAATAACTGTTTCCATCCCAGACTTCTGATCATCTTCCCCCCTGTCCGTGACAAAAAATAAAAATAGAAACAGCAGTTAAATACATTATCTAAAAGTTGTCAGAGGGGGAATTACACGTTTTAGTTGGTAAATATGATTACTTGTAGGAATCGTTCTTTCAAAATCAAACCAGCAAGAGGAAGGCTCTGAATTCTTCCACCTGGTGCTCAGCTGATGAGTATTTCAGTCAAGTCAGTGACCCCCTTTAAAGCCCATGGCAAAAAACAGGCCCATAAATTGAATTATATCCAAGCTGGGCATTTTTGTCTCCACTAGCTAGCAAGAGATATTACGATGACCACAATCCTCATGCTGGTGTCTTGCTGAAGTATCTACTCCTAGGCAGGGTGACTGAACCCAAGCCAAAATACACCCAGCATGTGGTACCAGGCTGGGGTTAGCTGTGCTTAACTGAATGAAACATGATTTCTAAACCAGTTGCTACTGAGGGCTTAGTTTTTTCACATAGGGTGGTATCACCAGTTAAAGATCAATCCTGATGTTAAACCCAGTCGTGTTAAGTTTCTAAAGCAGTGGCGTTGCTTTGTTGCAGTTAGCAACATTGGAGCCAGGAATGTGGTGGCAAGTTCCCTGTTCCAAGCAGGAAAAATGGGGAGGTGATGAAATGAGTATTTGCCTGAGGCTCTGGAAAACTGGAGACAGATGATGGTGCGTTGCATTAGGAAAGCATTTGCTGATGAGCACAAGGATGAGTTGATGGATTCTAGCAGCAGGGACACTTGCTTCCCTTCATATTGCAGGACTAACCAGTTGGAATCACCAGAAACCAGAGTCCCTACAAAAATAACACACGTTAAATATTTTAGAGTGGCTACTTCTAACAAGTAGGAGGGAGCAATCGGCTTCCTGCAACCCAGGCACCTCCTGACCTACTTCTGAGCAGGAGCTGAATCAAAGACCCTTTATGCTGCTGAAAGTCTTAAAGTGGGAAGCCATTGCAGCAAGCAAGAAGTCCTGAGGCAGTTCTCCTTGTCCCTTATATGTTCTTTCTAGCCTTTGGCTACTCATGGAAAGAAATGCCTTTCTACTTAAACATAGTTTGAC